>NC_046242.1:6444475-7053047 GCF_009819885.2 Catharus ustulatus | reverse complement strand
TTCAGTCATAAATCCCCAACCAGCATTTAATTGCTTTTTAGCCCTTCCTCTCAATTGCTGGTAACTAATTTGGCCAGTGGACTCCTCACACAAGGGGGACCTGCCCAGGCTCTCACTGACAAGGCCAGGAAAGGGAATAACCCTGCCAAGAAACCACAATCCTCCCCTGAGGGTCACCTCACACTGTGTACAGTGCCCATGGCACAAACCACTGCTTACACTGGAGCACAAACTGATGCAGTAACTGCTCAGGGCAGAAAGAAAACACAAAACAGAGCTACAGTTTTGACTGAGCTCACAGTGAAGGTTACTGAACTACCTGCAAGTTGTGCAAGTCCATCACACATCTTTAAAGTGGTGGCTGTTTGCTCTAAGAACTGCATAAACCAGTGCCTGCAGGACTTTAAAACACAAAAAGTGAGGATTGGGACAAACAAGAAGCAACTTCCCCAGGCAGGACAACTCAGTCGTCTCCTTTGTGCTACCAACTCCTCCAGACAGAGCCAGAGAGGACAGATCTCCATTGTCCATCCAGCTAAACTGTGTCCAGTAAACAAATCTCCCACATTCTGGTGTTAATTTTCCAATTAAACCTGAAAGCCTGACTCAGAAAATGTGCAGTTTGAATTCTGCTGGATGTCTCTGAGGACCTGGCCAAGGACTCCAAGGGGATGGGGCTGAAATTCAGGGGATGCAAACTCTGGAGACACAGACCCTGAAGGTGAGCCCAGTCCAGCCTGGCTTCCCCAGGACACTGCCAGTCCCTGTGCACACAAACTGCAGCAGAGAGCAGCCTGACAAACCAGGCTCAGCCTCAGGGACACCCCTGACAAAACTCCTCTTGGCCCCTCACATCAACCAGGGGCCACTTGGTGGAGGAAATACAAGGATAACAACAGAGACAAGAGCAAGGACAAGGCTTTTGCAAAGCATAACCAGAAAGCAGTAACAGTAACACAAAGAACCATTTCATAGATTCAGATCAAGCAGTACCAGTTCCTTACTTTGTCCTCAAATATTTGTATCTGAATTATTTGTTATGAAAATACCACATTGGAAGCATCAGGAGATGGACAAGGGAAAACACAGGTCTGGAAGAGCCATCATCATCTTTGGTTCTGCACAGTTTCTTTTAGTACAATAACTGAAAATTGGCTGGAACCAAGTAATCAGAATAGAATCTCAATAGCTTTAATAATAATATCATAGTAGGAATACCTGATCAGTTTATTCTAAAATAGATCATAAACACCAACATAAGAAAATTTACAACTGCTATTTCTTATTTTACACAGCTCTGGAGAAATAATGCAACTAAAGTAGTCCTTACACATTGATTGGAGTCTTACCTGAAGTGTCTGAGAAAGCTTCACAAAGTCTCTCTGCACTTGCTCACTGACATCTAATTCAGTCTGCAACCGCTGAGCTTTGTTCTTCTCCTCAAACACCAGCTGCTCAAGGTTGGCCTGAGGAGGAAAAGGTTCTTTATGCTTGAACTGAATAAAAATCAGCAGCTTCTATAAACTGATTAGAGTGAGATACCAGAGGAAAGCAGCACAGTATTCACAGGGCCTTGGCACCAAACTAAACCACACTGAAGTCTTTCCACACCTCAGTTTCCAAAGTGCAAAATCAGGGGCTCATACCCAGTAACAGGTGCCAATAGATTGGTTAAAGCAGGAAAAAGCCCAAAGGCCTTTAACAGCACCATGAGCAGGGATCTCAAAATACAAAGGCACAGTTCTGAGTTTTAGTGAAGTAAGTTCTTGGTAAGAGCAGTAATTTGCTGCTGGCAGTACAACTGTCTTCCTGTCCTGAGCTTTAGTCAGAGAAGGGTTGGGGAAAAGGGCATAAAAAACCAAAACTACAACAAGAGAGGGCAGAGAGTGAGTGCTCAGATCACCATTAACTCATCTGTGTGCTGCAGTAGAGCCCCTTCCTACAGCAACCACAAAAAACCATCTCTTCAAAAGCACCAGAGCACTGAGCCCCAGGTTGGGTGATGAGGACACTGCACAGGCAGGAATGTTCTGAGCCCTCACTTGGCACCCCAAGGGATGTTCAGGTCAGCAGCAATTCAGACCCAGCACATGAGAAATCCAGTGAAAACAGGGGTGAGGATTTAAACCACATCCAGAGGACATTACTGCCCTGCCAGTTTCTTACCAACATTCAAAAGCTTCTTTTTTTCACTCTTAGGTAGTGCCCCATTCTGTGACACAGCTGCTCATCACAAAAGATGCAGATACACTTCACATCCAGACATCATAGCTACCTTTGCTGCAGTCTCCTTCTTCAGCTGCTCTTCTAGAGTGTTCTTTGCCTCCTGCAGACTCTCCAGCTGCTGCAGGTTTTCCTGTGAAGAACTTTCCAACTGTACAACAATAATAATAATATTAAAAAAATTTAACTAAACTTCCTAACATTTCCATCACCCACAGTCACTCCATAAAGAAGTCTAAGTATCTTTCTGGGACGCAGAGAAAACCTGAATAACATCACTTTCTCTCCATTTATTCACTTTTGGAGCTGGAGAGACATGTCCAAACCTGACACTTAGGTCAGTGTTAGGGAGTCTAGTATTAGTTAGGAATTAGTTAATCCAATATTTAAGTAACAGATTAATAAAACAGATCAAACACCTTTAAAGGAACAGAACTATGAATGTGTCCTACTCCTACAGTGGCATCAACACAGGAAAGAGAAAAAACCCTTTATTAAAAAACCCCACACCACCAGATCCAAAAATCCCACAGTGAAAGTGCTTCTTACCTGTTCCTTTTCCACTTTTATTCTTTCCAGCTCAGCTTTTAAACTGGAAATTGAAGCTGAAAAACAAGAATATTAAAACTTAAATGCAAGAAACACAGGAAATTGTTCATACCCTGTTTACTTCTGTTAATATTTAAAGGAGAATTAAGCTCGTGTTACATCAAAGGGACCTCAAAAGCAAACAAATAATTGTACTTTTGTTTTCAGCTGCACAGCTTTGGTACCTCTGCTCCCAAAAGTGGGCAGTATTTAGAATTCAGGTAAGTCTACTAAAAAATCAAGTCTTTGTGCATTTTATTAATTTCTTATATTCCTATTTTGAGACTGTTTCACCCCTGCTCACCTATTTCCTCTTTGCAATTCTCTATTTCCAGCTGTAGAGTTTCTTCTATATTTTCTTTCAAATATTGCTCAGCTTGGATCTGTTCTTTCAAGAAGAGGATCTCTGCCTTCAGCTTCTCCTCGAGGTGATCTGCTGCTGTCCTCACACTGATGATGTCTTGCCGGTACTTGAGGATCAGCTCCCGGAGCTCCTGCATCAAGGACAGCAGAGATGTCATTTTGCTGTCCCACAGCACTGGGGGTCTGCACAAGGACACAGCTGTGCTGTCCTGACATCCCACCCCTGCTTCCAGCAAGGAATTCCAGTCACAGTCTTGGTCACAGGAAATAAGACATGGCAGGATTCACATCCCCACGGGTTTAGGATGCTCCCCTGCCCTTCAGCCTCACCAAATCTTTTAGGTTTAAAGGAAGGGAGTGGCCATGAAAGGGATGATAAGGCTTAACATTATTCAAGGCTTTGGATTATTGCTGGTCTTAACTGGACAGAAGTGACTGACTTCACCTGAATTACTGAATCAATACAGTGGGGTCCTGCTGACTGCACACTTGTGTGCTCAGCTGGGAAGTGCACCCTGAACTGGCTGATCTGGGCCAAACCCACACTGCACTGACCACAGAGCAGCTGGCAGGCCACAGGTAACTGGTTTGACAATCCATCCATGCCCTGAAGCTGCCATGGCACAGGGATCACACTGCTGGCTTTGTCCATCACAGACTTACAGGGTTAAAATCCCAGTTATTGGTCTTTGTGCTATTTGAGACAGCTTTTTGATAAAGAATAATATTCCACTGAGATCAAGGCACAAGCACTGTTGGTGTTGATGATTTAAAAATATTTTACCTCTGCTGCTTCTGGTAGAATGAAATCTTCAGCCTGCTGTAAGGACACATGCAAGCTGTGTTTTCCTTGAAGGCTTTCATTATCTTTTTGCAGTCTCACCAACTCCTCTGAAACCTGCTCCCTTGACTGTGTCAGGACAGCCTACAATGCAAAGAAAAATTTAAATTAACACTCAGGGTCAAGCTCAGATCTCTTCTGCCCCATTTACTACCACTACTTTCAGAAGTCTGGTAAACTGATACTCTTTGTAAAGAAGGGGAAAAAAACAATGCTGTGGATCAACACAACCAGTTCCCTCTTGCCTGGCCAATGCACCAGAAATAAAGGTAAGGTCAACTTGAAGAGTCCAGGCAGAGAGGAGGAAGCAAGTGATAAATACAGCTTTGTTCAGTCTCCCACTTTGCTCCTGTGTTTATCCATGAGCTGCCTGTGCTCATGGAGGGCAAGGAGAATGGGGAATCACAGATGCTTTCAGGAGCTGGCAGGGATGTTTATTAACATCACCTCAGTACTCAGCTGTAAGGGCAGGTTATCCAAAAACCTGAAACATTCACCCTGAAACTTTCCACAGTGGGTGTCTGCCTCCCACTGTCCTCCCAGGAGAGCACCAGAACAGCTGATCCCAGAAAAGAAAAAGGATGAAGAGGACATGGCTTTGCTTGCATTACAAAAGAAAAAAATCCATGCAGTCTTGCAAGAGGAGTGGAAATGGGGAACCAGGACTTGAGCAATGGCAGGAGCTGTGTTACAGGGGCAGCAGGAGAGCAGACTCAGATCAACACATTTTCTGAATCTCCTGCACATCCACCAGATGTGTTCTCATGCAGAGCATCTCTGTCCTGATGTGCTACACACAATCCTAGACCCCAAAAATGCAATACTGGGGTTCATGAGGATAAATTCTCTTGGACCCCCACAAATGCTGTGCCAGGGAGGGAAAAAGAAGAAACTTGATTCAGATATAGAAAGGAATGAATTGCCCTAAGGAAGTCAAACTTAGTTCTAGAACATGAGGTCCTCTTCCTATTCTCTGGCTTAATTCCAACAAGATGCTCAAGAAGTTTTTAAAAATTAAGTTCCATCCATATCTCTCCCTGGGTTTTAAGTTTAACTTGCAACAACACTCATCATTTAGCTCTGAAACCCAAGAAAATATTCACTAATGATGGCCCTCGTGGTGAATGCTAAAAAAGAGTCTTGAGAAAATCTACTGTCTTTGGATTTGAGGTGAAGATACCAAAGAAACATGGAATTAGATGTTGAATAGGAGAAAAGCAGCTGTGATCTCCATGCTCCTGGATGTGCATGAACCCAGACAGCAGCCCAGAATGACACAAACTGTTCCAGCTCCAGCACCTGCCACCAGAGCTCACTGGAGCAGGCCCTTTGCAAGTGAAGATGCTCAGCCCTCTCCAGCCAACCCTGGCTGGGCAGACAAAGCCTTTTACAGACACTGGGTCAGACAAACAGGGCTGGGCAGGGATCTCTGGAATTAACCTGTCTTACCATTTGCTCCTGGACACTTCTCTTGGCTTGCAGAAACGCCTGCTGCAGCTCACTGAGGAAATTCTCTGACTTCTGACACTTGGCCATGAGCAAGGAGATCTTAAAGAAAGAAAACACAGACAGACTTGTAATAAACAAAGCATGGAACAGATTCTGAAAAAGAAATAAGTTCCCTTGACTGTTATTACTAATAGGCACTTGGAAATTTCAAACTAAACCACTGAAGTTGATGCTAATTCTTCACTCAGTAAAGCAGGAAAGCAGCTCCAAGCAGTAAGGGCAGATCCTGTGTTTCTGCACCAACAATATTTTTATGTTCTATTTACCAAACTCTGAATCAACAGTTATTTCTAATAAAATTTACATGTAAGCCACTTCAGAGACACTGAAGGGAAACTGAAGAGCTTTTATCTAAGTTTCAAGCATTTTTTTAATTTTCATACCTTTCTCTGAAAGCACTCACCTTCAAAAACTTAAATCATTCCACCACAAGATATGTAAGATTAATCATTACTTCATTAACAGCACCCTGGTACAGCCAGAGGAACATATAAACATATTTCTGTTGTCTAAGCTGGACTTTGTGTAATGACTGAAAAAACACTGGGTGGGATGGAAGAGAGAAAGTCCCAGCCCAAGTAAATTCAGTGTCTTGTACACAGCATGTACCTACTTTTGTGAGCTTTAATAGGTCAAAAATGATTACTTTTTCCCCTCTTTTTATTTTTAACTATGACTACCACCCATTATATTTGGCTTCATTGTTCCAGAAGAATTAGGAACACATCTCAGACTGCAGAATCTTTCCAGTGGGCTTTTACTTTAAAGGAGTTCAGTGCCTAATTTGGCCCTTGATGCCTGCTCAGCTCCTCATTGCTGCACTCTTCACCACAAGTCCATTCACTGGGTGTCAAGTACTGGTAAGAGCAGAAGGTGGAACAGAACCACTCTTCTGGCACAGAACCACTCTTCTGGCAACAAGGCTGTGCCCAGAGCACAGGGGGCTCCCTTTGCATGTTTGGGTCATTTCAGACACAGGTCACTCCAAAACTCAAACATTCAAACTCCTACTGCCACCCTGTAATGGATTTAATAACTGGAGATTATATTTTTAGGCCAAAATTGGATAACATAATATTAGGGACACAACAGATTTATCTAGAAACTGTGGCAGACTCAGGTGGAGCATAACTAACCCTAGAAATTCCCATTTGTGTTGCCTCTGCAGCCATTAACCCATCCCTATCTAACAAAACACAAGTTCTTGTTACAAACTTTAGAAGAACATTTCATCATTCCTAGATCTCAATTACCAAATCCTGGTACCTGATTAGAGGAGTCTTCAGCACTTTGTTTCATGTAATCCTCCAATTCCTGTTTATCTTTCATTGTCTTTTCCAGCTGGTCATTAGCCTGCCTCAGCATCACCTGCAGCTTTTTCACCTGTGTTGTCACAACAAAATTAATTCATTTTCCATTCTCTTGGGGAGCATTTATTTCCTGAATCCCTTCACTCCTCAAACCACAACATAAAATCCCTCAAAAATCCTATGCAACCCAGAAGTTCCTTTGCTGTTGAAACAGCCTCCAGCACAGATTATCCCTCTAAGGAAACATGGGACATCAAACTGCACTGGACCATGGCCATGTAATGACTTCAATCACTTATTTCAAAGCAGAATGTGACTCATGACTTCCACACCCATCTGAAAATTGTTCTTTGGTATATGGCAGGAAACAAATATCCTCCAAGACTTGAAAGTCATTTTATGCTGCTAGGATGAGATCCTTTTCTGTTAACAGTTCTTACAATATCAAAGATAATAGAATTTAATGCATGACAAGCATTTTAAAATATAAATTATTAAAGATACTGACTTCAGCATGGGCATAATACTTTTTTATAGAACACTGCCTTTAATGCATGGTCTCACAGCACCAAATAAAGAGGTTCTTCAAGGTGAATCCCTAAGAAACAAGTACATGTTGTGCTCATGACCACACATGAATAACAAATCAAGTTATGTCAAGCTATCCAGTATGTTGATATTGCTCAATTCAAATCAGTGAATAAAACAGCAGATGGTTGTTTGCTGCACCCTTAGTTCAAAAAGCTGCAAAAGCCTGGCTAAAGCAATGAGAGAAATCCCACCTGGTCTCTGGTCTCAGCCTCCTGGATCTGGATACCTTGCAACTGCTTCTCATAATTGGAGCACATGTCACAGCGCCTGCCCAGCTTGTTCCCTGCATTCTGCACCTGCACAACACAGAGCAGCACCTGCCATGAGCCCAGGGAGGTCTCCAGGCAATGCAGGAATGCTACACACACTCAGGTCTGCTGTGTGGCCACAAAACATTGCAGACAAAAGACACTGGCAGAATCATGTAATGGCAGGATGGAGCTGTTCTAAAAGTGAAGGGTAACTCAAATCAGCTGTGGGGTATCAGCTTTTCCTGCCATGGATCCCACCATCAGCACAAAAAGCCATGACACAAAGTTCATCAAGTCACTCTTGAGTCCTCTTGACAAACAGAAACCAAACAGGAGAGAAGAAAATAACAGTGTTGGGGTGGGCAGGGAAACCAAGAGTAAACCTGCAATGGTTTTGGCCAAGGGGACAAATAGAAGTTTTATCAAAGTTCCAGCTGCAGGTGAAGTTTGAGCTGAATCTGTATTTGTATTTGCTGCTCCATGTACAACCCATAGCAGGAGGCATTCACACCCCAGTGTGTGCTCCTGTGGGAAGCTGCATTTCTGCTCTGGGTTCTGAGACAGGGCTGAAGAAAAGTGTCATCAAAATGTCAATAGGGCAGGGAAACACTCAAGAGCAGGGATTTAACTCAGCTCTGAGCTCAGGATGCTGTAATTTCTCCAGACACAGCAAATCAGTAGGAAAACAACAACAAAAACAAAGCAACTTTACAACAGGTTTGGAGAGGCCTCCTAAGCAATGATCTGCACTAAGTTATATTTCAACAAATTGAGAGAACAAAAATCAGTAGTTCTTCATTTAATCTGTCCTTCATCTGGTCTTTCCTCCTTCACTACATTCTTATATTTTTTTCTACTCCCATCTTGTCTCCCTTTTCAACCAGTATGGATTATTACCTCCCCCCACCTTTTCTTCCCCCTAAAGCATTGCTCCTTGGCCTCTCTTCCTCTGAAAGAGAAACCACAGGAAACCCCAAATACTCCCCTTTTCAGCAAGAAACCAAAGGCAAGCTTTGAACTGGCATCATATAAAGCTGCTGAAGCACTGACAGGGAGAACACCCAGAAGCAACAATTTCCTTGGTCACCCACAGTGCAATGGCACAGGGCTTAGTCTAATCTGCTGCTTGTGGCTCTCAGAAATGGCCTTCTGATGATGCAAGTCCCCAACAATTTCCTGGAGCCTCTCTGTGGCACTTTGGGCACAGCTCTCATTTCCAAAGTGCCTCCCTGCACAGCCCTCAGCTGGCACACAGAGCAGCACCCCCAGCTCTGCTGCTTCTGCTCCTCTCTGCCCTCTCCTACTCATCCCCAGCTTCACTATAATGCCCTTTCCTCAATTTCCCATTTCCTCCTACTCTAAGTTCTCCCAGCTTCTTCTCCCTCTTAGACAACACAGAGCTCAACAGCCACCTCCTGCAGACCCTCCTCAAATCCAAAGCACCTCGTGCTCAGCAAAGCTGCCTGTCCCACCAGCAGGGCCAGCTCAGGCACCTTACACTGCATGTGTTTTACCTACAGAAGCACCCCAGGAGGGCAAAGTGAACAGCTGCTGCCCAGGATGTGAGCTCTTCCTTTCACTCTGGCTCTGGGCAGATAAAGGGGCAGAGCTTTGCCCCCAGCAGGGCAGGCAGGGGATGCACTCACCTCCTTCTGCAGCAGGTTCCACTCGGTCTCGCTGACCAGGCGGTACCCACTGGGGGACACATAAGCACTTTCCACGCCCTGGGTGACACTGGAGAGCAGGGAAGCAGTCTCCTCCTGCTCTGGTGTCATTGCTTTGATTGCTTTTTCCTGATCTTTGGTCAACATGAAGCCGCTGGGCATCTGCAGGGATCCAAGGGAAGCCGTATCAAAGTTCTCAGACACTGAATCTGCTCCAACAAGTGGTCCAAAATCTGACTCATCCAGGTTCCCAGCAGATTTCGCTTTGTTGTTGTATCCTAAAGCTTTGGACTGTAAGGATCCAGATGTGCCCAGACTGTCTGTTGACTGTGCTCTCCGTAGTCCATCTTTAAACACATCAGAGTCTGCTTTATTGAAGGATTCACCAGAGGAAAGAAGCAAGTCTGCATCCAGGGAATGGACTGAGCCATGGGTGCTATTCACATGCACCTGGAATTGAAAATCAAGGAATAAAACAATTATTTACTACATTATAGTGGTACAGGGGAAATGCTGGACACTAATTATCAGATATGGCAAAGGCAAGTTTAAATTTCTTTGGCAAGAACATCAACTCTCTGAGTTTAAAGTCACAGAGGAAGGGACAGGGAACAGAAATGAGCCAGTTAGAATTCAAAACCAAAAAAACAAGTTAAAAAGTCTTCTATTAACAGAGTGCTTCTCTAAGACTTTCCATCTTCCAAGATTTGAGGCAAGATGCTTCCCCTGAAGAGACGAACTTGCAAAATCCCTCTACAACCAATCAACAGAACAGAAGGCAGATACTCCACTTCCAAAAGGAAATTCAGAAGTCTCAGAAGTCTTTCATAAAACAAAACACTTTGCATTAACAAAAAATAAACAGAGAAAAATACATTTAAAAGTCTGCTCTATACTGACAAGTGTATGTTGTTCTTGTATTTTTCTCTTCTGCTTTGAGTGTCAAACAAAATACCAAAATATTTTCTTCACAAGATTATTTGTACATAAAATGAAAAGGGAAAAGGCTGGACTTAGGCACAAAGGTATCCTGGGGAATGCCAGCACCAAAAGCCACACAAATTGTCCTGTGATGTGTATCATGCACATGGAGCCTCCCAATCTATTTTGGTTTTGTGTAGCACTGAAAACAGAGCAGTAATGCTTTATTTAAAAAGCACATGACTGCTTTCAAAATACCTTCCAAAATATTATGCACTTCTGCTTTGCCATTTGACACATAAGGAAGTAAAACTGGAATCAGCCTCTTGAGAAAAATTATCATTTCTGAAATAGGTCCAGAGACCAGCAGGCTGCTGGCACTTCAAAGAAGTGCTTGTAACCTATAATAGATATATATATTATGTACTACTGTTTTATGACTGCTGTAAATGCCTTGTTTTAATCATTTTAAGGTGTAATATTTATATATGGGTGTATATATAAAAGTTCATAATAAAAAAGTCAAGAGAATACAGACTTACATAGAACTGCATTTTCAGGCTACAGCTGTTCTGTGATAACCAAAACAACATTAACAAATCATCTGTTTGTATTGCAAACTGCCCAAGAGACAAGATCTTAGAAGTTATAAAAATCATAACAAGTTGTAAGAACTGATGAATAATGACTGATTACAACATCTAAAACACATTCTGAACAGCTAAAAAGGTCAGAAATAACAAAACCAAACATATATACAAACAGAAATCACTCTGAAAATTATGAGCCTTCTCAAAATACAAGTTTTCCATTATGTAAAATGTTGGAATCAAATAAATGTTGTGAATGATGGACTAAGGAATATGCTATGAACTGAGATTAAAGAAAACATCAGGAGATAAATTTTTGCTCCTCACCAATGTGTCTCATTTGCATAGCTGGACATGGAAGATACAAACAGTATTTGAAACAGAAAGTGACTGTAGGCTACAGGGTAGCACTAGATCTCGGCTACATTTAGATCTCATGATTCTGTATATCCTTCTGCATTCTGAACTGTCATAAATCCCCGATAAAAGCAAAGGATTTACTTCAAAATACATCTATTAAAGCATATACTTTTTTCCCCCTTCAATAATGATAAGAAAACAGGCAAAACACTGGCTCACTCTGAAAATTCTCAAGTCTCTTGAAGGTTAAATAACCTCCTATAGCACAAAAACTTGGTGGGTTTTTATTAATTATTCCTTCATTTGACTCACAAAATCAAAATGGACCCTGGGAAATGATAAGTACAGAATTCAGTAATTTGGTTAGCAGAGGAGCTGCAACACTCTTGCTGAATGTTCAGATATAATTGGTTTAATCCTGAACATCTGGGAGTGTTAAAACGTGCTCAGAAATCCCAGGAGAATCTACCAGCAGTTAACCTCCAGAATGCAAAATGTAAATTACCATTTTTAATGGCACCTCTCAGGATGGTGCACTATTGTCTTCCAATCTTAATTAGGATTTATAGATTCAGCTGCAACTCCAAGGATATTTTATTGCCTAATAAGATTAAAAGAGAATAGAGGGCTGTAACTTTGCAATGAACACCCTGAGGAATGCCCAAGTGCAAGTGAAAGATTCAATTGTTTTACCTCTTCATTAGAGAGCTGGGTAAGGGTTTCTTCAGGGGCCAGAGAACATGAAGCCTTTGTTTCATCATCTGAATCTTTTTGCTTCTCTTCCTTTGTCTTGCTAAGCCTTTGCTGATCATCTTCTTCCTAAAAATCAGTAGTCAATAGAGCATACACAGAAAATGGGATTCAGTTTTGCCATAGCAGTCACACTTCAGCTTTTTATCATGAAAGCTGAACAATTATCAGCTTCCATGACAAACTAAGCTGCAAAGAAGACACTGAAAAGGATTCTTTTGGTTAAAACCCAGTGGGTTAGCACATAAATATTCTTTTAGTCAATAAACACAGCGTTCACTTCACAAGGCACCCAAACTGACTTAAGTGAGAACTTACTTTGCAAGTTTAGTGGCCAAATCATGTATTCAAAAAGCCTATTCCTAGTTTAAATTTATAATTAGAAAGATTACTAAGTAACAAAACTAGCTGGTACATTGGCTATTGCACAGAATATAAATATATAACATATCTACACCCCTAAAGGATCCATTAACAGCCACTACACAAGCATGAACACTAAAAAAAGTGAAACAGTGATCACTAAATGATGGAATATAAGGAATAAAGAAAAAACCATAATAGATCACTAAGTCCTAAGTATGTACATGCATAAGATAATTTAAAATGAAAGTCTTTATTTATGCCTAGGATATGGACTGGAAGACTGAAAAAACCTAGAAAGAAATGAAACTTGCTGACATCCTTAACCCAGACATTTTGCATCACAGATGACTCTTTCTTCCTCCAAGACTAATTTCTGGATATTCTTACCTTTTCATTTAACTATTGAAACATCAGAGTTCCTATGCACACCAATATTAAAATCCTTGTCCAAATGAGGTCTGTTATAACTGCCAGCTGTCATTCAAAGGGCAGATTTCAGTTAAAACTGTCAGTTCTCATTTTTTGAGCTATTACCACACTTGCCTCCAGCATGAGATTTCCACACCTGTTACACCACAGTAAACCTACAGCATCACCAACAAATAAAAGCCAAAAAAGAAGGAAGCAGCAGGTAACCTGATCCTTTTTTTTCAGCTCTTCCACCTGCCGAAGCTGCTCCGAGGTGAGCACGATTTCCATCCTCTGCATGTCCCTCATCAGCAGGCGCTGGGACTCCAGGAACTGGTCATTGGCTTTCTGCCACGTGTGCTTCAGCTGGTTGTGCTGCTGCCTCTCTTGCTCTAGGAGATGGCAAACTATGCCAACAGAGAAAAAATTCTTCTGAACCACTAGTGTTGAAATCTCTTTTCCAGAGAGAAGGATTTTCAGGAATAAACGTACAGTAATTTCACGATTATAAGCCGCACATCCGGGTGTCACCAACTGTTTTGGGTTACAATCCAGGGTGTGATAAAAGGTATCTGTTCTATCATCATCTGTTGAGGGTGGGGGCAGTGATCCTTATCTCTGTGGCAGATATTCTGCTAATGGGCCATCCATTGAAACCAGGCAGGGCATTGTTCTTTATCTTTTCACAACCCATCCTTCCTCCAGCCAGTCATTTTCTGCTCATGGCCATTGAGTCCCACTGTGGGACTGATAAAATTACTGCATCCCATTGGGAGTTGCTCCAGCCAGGGGGAAGAGCCCAACATTTCTTACCAAGATAAAAACAGAGGTTTTGGGACACTAAGGGAGCCCCTTTCTCCACTGGACTCCAGAGGAAAACCGGATTTCTCCACATCCCCACTGGAGCTCCGGAGGGAAACTGCACCTTGTACAGGAGCACTGCTCCAACTGAGCCACATCTGTCACTGCAGGAGGATGCAGCCACCATGGAATGGGACTGCTGCCAACACCCTGCCTGATGGGGTGTCAGGTTGTACTCTGGCTTTGTCAGGGTTTGGAGTTTGTTTCTTTGTAGTACTGTATTTCTATTTTAATTTCCTTAGTAAAGAACTGTTATTCCTAATTCCCATATCTTCGCCTGAAAACCCCTTGATTTCAAAATTATAATAATTTGGAGGGAGGGGGTTTGCATTCTCCATTTCAAAGAGAAGCTCCTGCCTTTCTCAGCAGACACCTGTCCTCCAAACTAAAACAGCAACTTTTCATTCTTTGTCCATATATCAGCCACACCTGATTATAAGCCGCACTTCCGGGTTTGGACCAAAATTTTTAGTCAAAATGGTGCAGCTTATAATCGTGAAATTACTGGTAATTGTTGGTCTAATCAAGAACAGCTAGGCTTTGTTCAATAACTATTTAGGTTAATGATGTCTTATTTCAAATACCATTTTCTTAATTTCCAAACTTGGTTCGTGATTAGGGATGTATTACTGACAGTTCAAGGTTTCCCAGTGAGAAGACTTAATGCCTCAACTTCATTTATGAATTCTAACAGTGTTGGGTTTTTTTTAGTGCTAGACTGTCTTCTACATCCCAATTTACTTCAGCAGGTTCTGGTTTTCACTCCTCTGCAGTGACCCTGGGCTGTGGTGAACAGGGATATTTCCACACTCACTCCAGCACTGAGCTGCCACACCTCAGAGAGCCAGGTCTACACATCATGGAAATAATGCTCATAATTAGGCACAAATACAATACACACCTAAAATCACTTCAGCAAGAATGAAGCTTGCAATGCTTTAAGAACTCAGTAAGTATTCAATAACAAGCCTTGAAGGAATGAATGGCTCTGTTGTTTTTCTATTCTAAGGGAACTCTGCATTCAATTCTTCTGCAAACATTTTATGGCCTTTCACATTTAAAAGTGCTGCTTCCCCCTCCTAATTTCTTTCAATCTAGTTCAAGAAGAAGTGATAAAAGAATTCACAGCTCCACTGGGTTTAGCATCCTCAGTGGAAGAGAGTCAGAGGACAGTTGCTAGGTAGGTACCTTCATGCAGCTCCTTCCTTAACTTCTCTGCATCCTCTTGCAGGACTGATTTTTGTGTGTTGAGAACAGCCACGTACATCTCCAAGTCTGTCCTACACGACTTCTCAGCTTCTAAATAATGGTTCAGTTCTTTAACCTAAAGAAAGAGGGAAATAACCAGCTCAGTGGGGAACACTCTCAGATATTTCCTTCTTGTTAGAAGTTACAGTGCTGCCTGCTCAGGTAATGTACAGGTGCTGAAGGACCAGTTTATTTGCAGAAATCACAAATATTCAACTACCAGTGTGCAAGTAGTGAATGAGTTACCCATTAAAATTTTGTTAAGTCAAACCTATCAATGAATCACAGTTGCAGCAGCAGGACTGAGCACAGAGATGGTCAAAAGGGAAATATCTCAGGAAAGCAGACAGTGAAGATCACTTCACTGTGAATAGCCAGGATCTAAAGAGCTGATAAGTACTGATAAGCCAAGAACACCTTAGTTCAAAATAGAGTGACCACAGTAGACAGAAAAAAATACTATGAGGCAAGTTTGAAATAAGGCTAAGAAGAGAGAAAACTTGGACAGACAGGAAAAGAAACTTTCTTTGTGAAAGACTGCTGCAAAAAGGAAGGAAAATCTATCAACAAAAAGCAATTATCTCAAGAAATACTGAAGAAATCTATTTGGAATTTTTTTCTTGGGTTAGTTGTCTTTTTTTCCAATAGCAAAGCTAACAAAGAATTGGAATTACTGTGTCCTGCAGAATCTCCATTGAGAACCTTTTAAGAAAAGGTTACATAAAAATCTGTCAGAAGTGGTGCTTGGAGAAATGGATTTCATCTTGGGACAAGGAACAAATTGAAAGATTTCTTTATGGCACTCTTCAGTTTTATGGTTTGCTGAGTCAGAAATCACAGGAGGTTTTTTCTCAGAGAAAACTAAAGCCTGCAGGCAATTCCTAACAGGCTGCACAGAGCTGCTGTTCATCTTCCTCAGCACAGCACGGACACGCCGGCGCCAGGCCAGGCTCAGGACAGCCTTGGGCTGTGACTGCACTGATGGTGGGGACAGCTTTCCTGCCCCAGGACACCAAACCCTCCATCTGCTACCCTTTAAACCTTTCACATGGGAAAGTCTGACTTTGTGGCTCCAAGTGGGACAATAACACAGAGGCCAGGTGGTTGGGAAAGGTACAAAGCAGATATTCTTCTACAGCTTTTTCTATTCAGACCTGGAGCTGTGCAATTTATTCTAAACCCAGATCCCACACACACTCTGCAACTCTCAAAACAGAAAGATGCAAAAAATGTATTTAGGCCAAACATGACATTTGAGCTACAGGAGACAAGGGCACGAAGAGTTTCCCAATACACCTTTTCCTCTGTTACAAAATGTGACTTGTCTGCATCAAACTAGCATGCTGCAGGACACAAATCAGGATCCAGTTAGAGCTCCCCCTCACCTCTGATGCTGCTTTTATTTTTTCTTCAGCCTCTGCCAGTTTCTCCTTTAGGGCTGCAATCTCTTTCTCCATGGGCATCACAACCGAGCGCAGCTTCTCGGCATCTTCCTGAGCCTGAAGTTAAGACAATAAATTGTAATGAACAATCAGAATTTCACAACAGTTCCCATTTCTGGAGGCATTTGGAGAACATCTCTACATCAACAAAATAAGCTGACTGAACTTCCACTTTTAATGCTCATCTTACTGCTATTTATTTAGTTTAGCAGCCATCTCTGTGACAATAGGCTGATATTCTCCATTTACAGAACATCACTAAATTTGTAATCTATGTATGGGCTAAGCCACAAATATCTGTTTTAAAAGACAATGTTAGCAAATCTATCACTCTGATGCCTGGGAGAAAATGTGGGGATCAAGCATTTTTAAAACTGTGCATTTTTCTGTTATTAAAGGCCTAACTGTCCCACAACCTGCTGCCACACAGCACATATGAAAAACCCCAAAAGAAGTGCATGATGAGGTACTGACCATGAAGTTACTCAGAAAGTTAAAAGCAAATGGAGCTGCACAGTAATGCCTAGTGTAGCTCAGTTCTCTTTTAGAAGATAATTTTTCAACTTTAATTACTACTGATGCAGCATCAGGTTTTGGTGTTACTGTACTGAATATTGCAGACTGTATATAGACAATTTATGCCATGCTTTCTTTCAAAAAGTAGTTCTGAGAAGATCAAAGAGCAACAGAATTAGAGGACTGCTTCAAGGAAAAGAAAAAAAGACAGGTAAAAACAGCAAGAATTAAAATGAGAAATAGCACTCAGGGTTCAAAACCAGAACTGCTCATTAATGTGTGGCCCTGACATCCCCATTTCTTAATGCTCTGCCTTTCCTTCAGGGATGCACTGCAGACTTGGAGTGAAAGGAGCAGCTCCAGGAGCCAGCAGAACACTCCACTACTCGCTGCAGTAAAACTCTTTAAGGCACAGAGAACTCCAGCATTCTAATTTGGGCTGGCTTTGTGCATGAGGCTCAGAAAGCTCAGGTGTTCTGTCTTCTACTGGAGGAACTCAGCAGGGGAGGGAGGGCAGGAGCTGTGCCCCAAAGCTGGAGTTTCAAAAGGTGACACCTTTCATCTCATCAGCAAAGACAGGCAGTAAATGATAACACTCATGTCTGGTTTTAAAACTAGACTAGAATGCAGGTTTTAGAGGTTACTCATTTGACTTTCAGTTTCTGGTGAGCTTATTGACAACTGTATTCTGAGCAAGACTTTCAGGAAGAGAAAGAGAGAATATTTTTAACCACTGAAGTTTTCTAACTTAAAATTAATAGACAAAACATTATTGCAGCACCTGTCAATTACATAAACACTACAACTTTAAAGCTTTACAGAAAATTCTGAACACAATACAAAATTAAATTTCTTTACATCTCCTTTATTTCTGCTACATCTTGTCACTGCTGGAGTACCAAAAGCTGTGAGGAATGCAAGGGAAGTCACTTGGCAGTGAATTCAATACCAGGGACATGTGACTGTCACACACACCCAGACCCTGGTGCTTGCAGCCAGCAACTCAACAGTCACATTTTTCAAACAGATGGGAGCAGGAGTTCCACTTCAGGCACTGCTTTATATTTCATTTATCATATCAGTTCTATTCATTTAATGCTAACTATAGCTGGTTTATACAGACTAAATATAGCACAACATTTTCTGGAGTGTAGAAGATATTATTTTCTAATTACTCAGGATAACTGCAGCAATATTTCACTGCCAGTCTTGTTTCACACGGCTCACCACAGAATACAGAGCAACAAATGTGTCTGTCAGAGCTAAGCAGTTCAGAGAAACAGTCAGAAAGTTCTCTGAAAGCAAAACCAGACTGAACAACTGCAAAGACAAAACTGTATCACATTCCATGTACAGAAAAATTACTGCAGCTTTTACAGCTTGGTAAACAGAGCTGAAGTTTGACTCTGTGGTTGCAACATATTCTAAGGACCCCTATTAAAGGCCAGTATGGTCTAGAGTTAAACACTCAGAACAGCCTCTCTCTGCTAACAAAAGGAGTGCTGGGGCCTGGGTCTGCTCTTGGACAAAAAGCAGAATTACTGAGACACCAAAATCGAGGTTAAAGCTCCACTCAACCTTTCAATAAAATGAGAATATCTGTTGTGTTGAAAAATGCTACTTAAAGATACTGTCACATGTGGCAAGAGGTGCAACAGCACCAAATTTCCTGTGCTGAGATGTTACTCAACTCTTCCAGAGGTGTGATCCTTCAAACCTTTATTTCCTCCTAACCTTTTATTAAACTTGGCTGTCAATGGCCACAGCTTTGCACATGATCAGCTCATCTTTACTCATTCCTTGACCAAAAACCAAGCACCCAAACCACTTCTGCCCCAGCCAAACCTGCTTCCCCCAGCACAGGGGCTGCAGAACACACTGAGGGACCTGCAGACCACAGCAGGAAAATGACTCCATGAGAAATAATGCTAAAAATGAGTCCAAGTCATTTTTAGAGGAACAAACACCTGACTGGAGAAATCCCAAGTAACATTATAGCTGAGTTTGTTCCTTAAAAATGAGACAAGCGGAAAACACACAGACACAAATTGAAGATTTCTCTTTAAAGTAGGTCTAAACCATTTAAAAATCCTCTAAATTTATCCCACTGTTCTTCACCATTACCAACAAAAATAGTTTACTGTATATCAGATTTTATGGCCAACTCTGTCACAGGAATCTGATTACTCTCCCCTTCCAATTTCCCCTCTCCTGATTGAAAAGCACAATTCCTAACAGGAGCCTTGTACTTTCCTGCTCTCTCTGTACACAAAATACCTGCTCTGCAGACTTCTGCTACTCAGAGTTTGACACAACTGTGCTAAGAAGAGTATTTATATTCATCACAGCTCCAACAGCAAAACAGATTCTTTCCTGAACAGAAAATTAGGTTTGACTTGAATAAAAAAGCCCAGTCAAATTTTGCCACTGGCCAAAGCTTGGGCACAACTCCTCCCCACACAGTCCAGAGTCAGCCCAGCCCAGCAGAGAACATGCAGGGAAGTACAGGCTGCTGGGGTAGATTGCTTTTAGCTGCTGTGAAAACAAAAAACCCAGACCTATCTGGTACTCCAACCCAACAGGAAAACAGATTTTTATAAATCACTGGCAAGTTTTCTGAAAAATTAATCACTAGGTAAGCACGTTAATCATTAGGTCAAGGTACCCACCTTTTTGAGTTGGGAAGGGAGATTAAGAAGACAAAATTACAAGGTTTTCTTAGAAAATTATTTCTTAGCAATCACTGCTTTATGATACAAAATCATAGAACAGACAAATTCTCTACAGAAACATGCAATTTGCAACCTGAAACATATTTACATGGAAAAGCAAAGCAGCTGCTTCCAGACAAGAGCATGTTTTCCACCAGACACACTCTTTCTGACAAAAGAACATATTAAAAGGGAGTATAAGCACTGCTGGCTGCAAATGCCATTCTGCATGAGGAACTGATCACAAGTCTTCAAATAACACATCCCAAGTGATCAAGAAAGTTCCTCTTTTCACACTTCTAACACATGAATATTCATTATTTTGCTGGTCAAGCAAACCTTTATATGGGCTTGGGATTTGCTTGTTTGTTTTTAGGTAAAATTGAATGTCCTTTTCCTAATTTTGATCTAATTCTTAGTCTCCTTGAGGAAAAACCTCACAGGTTTAATAATAACAAAGAAGATTAAAACCTCATGCAAAGCAGTTTAAGCAATTATTTCAAGCTGCACTCTGAAAACCAGATTTCCCCCTCCCCCTCCTATTACATAAGGTACATGTTCCTCTGCTTTACAGGCCTAGAAAGCTTTCCAAACTTCTATTACCAGAGTTAATAAACTGATCACCTCTTCCTTTAGGATCACCAGGGATATTTAATTCCCTTTTAAAGTTGAAAATGCTATTTATCTGCTATGCTACACTTCTCTACTAAAGCCACTGAGTTTAGGTGAGCTGCTGCCATGTCAGCAGTCTGCAATTTCAATTCACACAATCAGTAAATTCAGATTAAAAATGTGAATCAGTTGATAGAAGTTCTCTGGAAATGTTTGTTGGCAGCTAGCTGGGAGTGCAATGCCAGGACTTTTACACTGTGGACTCTGCATCTTCTGGGCTGTTTCTACAAGACTCACCCCACTGATGCAGTTTTGGATCTCCATTCAGCTTTAACCAGTCTTTTTGTCCTTAATAAGACTAAAACCTTTTCTTCAAAAGCAATACATGTCTCACAATTGCAGTGGGATTAGAACAGCTCTACCCTGACTCTTACCTTTGAAACCAGGGCTCCATGAAGAGCAGTCCCACAGCAATAATGCATTTACAACTAGCAAGGGTCAGGAATCTCTTCCTAAGTCTCAGAAAAGAATTCCATTTTGCAACACTAACACTGATTGCTTACTACAACACAGTAAAAATAGCTAAAATATTTCTCATGTGGAATGTTTTTGATATTCCATACTGCATTTCTTCTGCTGACAGCAAGCAGGAACAGGGACATGCAGTGATGTGGCAGATTATCAGATGTTAGCCTACTTTATTGAATATAGGTTCAATCACTACTTTAAAATTGTGTTAGAACACCTTGAAGACTAAGGTGAGATTGACTGTTGAGATGAGAAATTCATGGAAATGCAAGTTATTATAATAAGATTAAGATTTTTCCAAAGCACTGATCTATTATGACAGGTTCAATTTCCTTCCTGTCTGAAAGGAAACATCAAATCTTCAACCTCAAAAAAAAAAAAATCCAAACTCAAGGCACCTCAATCTACTTCTTTGAACTTTTCTTATTCACAAGTCTTTGAACAACTACAATAATATCTGTCCATACTACAGAGCAATTATTTTTCATCATCTAGAGCCTGTTGCTTTGTCACAGTAAAATTCTGTTCTTCCTAGGGAGGCAGCAGTACTGTGATGCAGAAACATGGTTTACTTTAGAGAAAGAGAAAAGATATCTTAGATATTCTGAGGTTTTTAAAGGGCACTTTAAGTGTTTAAGATCTGGAAAAAGAAGTAAAAGTACAGAAGTGTAAAGGAAACTTTATAAAACTGCAGTCAGTCCAGAAAAATCTAAAGGTGGTTTTACTTGAGTTTATGTGACACCATGACAAGTGACTTTACAAAGCTGCCTGTTTTTACAAGCTGAAGGCAAAATTTTACCATCTTCTCAGGTGCAATTCTCTCACTGGATGCACATGATTAGGAACAAAGCCTTTAAGGCTTCAAATGGATGAGGTCATGATGACTTCCATGAACAAAGGCTGGCAGCTGGCAGGACCAGGCTGAATTGCTGAGGAATTACAGCAGGCACAGGAATGAACCCACAGGGGCCTACCCCCAAACAGAACCTGAGGAACTCCATTCCAATGTACCTTTTTCATTTCATTTTCTAGGTTTTCTTCCTCCTGGCCTTCAGACAGTCGCCTCCTCAACTCTGCAATTTCCCTCTCCATGTTTTCTCGGTACTGGCTCCACTGAGCTCGCTCTTGCTCCATCCTGTGGTGATACTGGAGCTCATAGTCACGAACAGTCTCTAGAAAACAGCATTTTCAAAACTTATTTTCAATGGAAGTCAAAGAACAGAGCTTCAGGAACTCCAACCACTCAATGATTTACTCCCTTTCCTTGGACTCTTGCCTCAAAACCCAAATATATAAGTAAAAAATCCAAAGGATCTGAATTTCAATTAGTACATCAACAGAACAGAGAAGCAATTCCCAAAAACTGTGTAACTCCTCATTTCAAGATAAAGTACATGACTAATATCCTATTTAGCAGCACATTTTGTACATCATCCCAACAAATGACCAAAACCTTAAAAAGGCATTCCAAAATGCAAAGGAATTCAAACTTCTCCCACAGCTTCCATTTCCCCAGGATCCACACAGCCCCTCTCATGCCAGGAGCTGCCTGTTTACACAGGGAAGCAGCTGGCACAGCTGAGCCTTAATCTAGGTTCATGTATCTGTGTACATCATAAATAAACAGACGTTTGTGTACTCAATATACATGAAGGTTTGTCTGCTCTGGGTGAAAAGTACAACGATGTGATGGAAAAACTGCCCACAGCCAAGAGGCTCCAGGCTCAGGATAGTGTGATCCTGTCTGGGAACCTTTAGGAAAATAGACATTTGTGGCACTAGTCTGTTCCCAGTTCATATCTTTTGTTCATTCACTTTGTCTCAGAAATGTCAACAGCTGTGCAACGTGCAAATACAACAAGGAATAGATCAGAACTATCAAGAAAAAAAACAGGACTGTGAGAGCAGCATGTGCTGTGTCACTGCCCTGGGGGAAGGCCCATGTGAGTACTGGAGGGATATCTGACTCTGTGAGTGCAGAACTGTGTTCACACAGAAGGCAAAAAGAGAATCATGTTGGCAGCTCAAAGCTGTTTGCAGACTTGTCAAATTACAGACATCATACTTATCTTTGTGGAAGGATCAAATATCACATTCACAGTGACACAAAAATGCTTTGCATATACATGAGGTTCCCATGGTCATGAACTCTAAATCCTGTCCTCAAATTGACAATAAAAAACCCAACAAGCTCCTTTTCACAGCCTTGGGAACTACACTTCATCTAGCCCTTCCACAGCTTTCCCAAGCCATAACAATTATCCATATTCTGAGGGAGAATCCCTAAAGACATGAGGCTGGCTGATCTCAGCAGCTTGCCTGCTTGTTACCTTTCATGATGGCCTGGAGGGAAGCCACTTCTTCTTGCCACTGCCTCTTGACCTCATCAATGGCCTCCTGCTTGGTGGTCTCTGACACTGTGGCTATGGCCTTGATGTTCTCCATTTCAGCGTGGGCTTCCATCAGCTGGGTGCGCAGCTGGCCCAGGTCATCCTGGGCTGCCTGCAGCACTGCATTCTGCCTTTTCAGGTCCTCTGAAAGGAGGAGTGGATACATTTAGCTTGATTAATGAGTTCAATCTGAAGTGTAGCCCCAGTTGCTATGGTAAGGAACAGAAGGGAGTGAAGGAAGCACTGGTATTAAAACATCTATCTGAAATGACTGAACAAATGCTGGCAGGTATCTTCAGGGAATGCTGTTTCTTGACTTTGCTTGCCCTTGGCTTTTATTAAAGGAGTATCTTATGGATGCAGACACAGAGCAGACACTAGATGTAACTAGGATCAATATACCTGACCAAAGTGAACAGTGCTTTTCATCAGTTCTTATTATTTAGCTCATTCTGGTAATGACTCTGGAAAAAGCACAAACAGACTGGAAAACACATTTTCCCCCATTTCTGGGACCAACTTGGTTCTCAATTTGGATGGAACACTTCATACTTCTTAAAGAGAAACACTCTGTGACCACTTTAGAGAGCCCACATAAGAAAAATATGCAGCCTAATTCTCTCTTTACCAAAGATTTTGGTCAAACTGAGCTACTACTAAGAAAAGGGATAGATTCAATGGAACACCCAACACTTCTCTAATTGTAGCAACTATAAACAGAAATTGAGCTAATTTCACATTGCCCTCCTGAGTTCTCAGCTAATCTGAAACAAACAGCTCTGCAAGACATATTATATAATTAATTCCAAAAGCACTAACAGGAAATAAGTGTTTTATGCCCACATAGCCTGCTTCAATGACAATCACTTTTAGCAGAAACATCTGGCCAGCACACAACCAACATCAAGCTCTCTCCATGTATTTCCCTCAGGGCCAAAAACCCAAATGAATCCTGGTGCTCTCACCCTGACAGAGAATACAGAACCCCGAGCTAATCAAGTACTTAAAAGGACATTAATCCTTGTGTTAAAAAATCAAGACTCTGTGGCATTAATATTCATAGTTTTCAAATGACAGTATTACAGATGGGTCCCAACAGCCCCAATGCACATTTAAGAAAGGGTCTTGGAGACACAGAGCAAGAAACTTTTTGGGGGGGGTAAAAAAAAGAAAAGTAATTGTTTGTATATTCTCCTCTGGTGTCCTTGCACTTCAGTACCCATGAAAGTTTGGGTATTTCTTCTTCCCCTACCACAATTTATTTTATATTTTTTGACTGTGCCAAAATGGGAGAATTATTGCTGATCTCATCAGTAGTGTCTTGTATCTTAAATTTCCTTTCATCCAGTCTTAGAAACACAAGTAAATAGGCTTGCTGTATGATCTAATCTTCATTATGCCTGTTGTATTTCTGCTCTCATAAGCTTATACAGCAGCTGCAGTCTTAATGCATTATGTTTTGGCTCTGCTTTCATATGTTAAAGACAGGAAAATCATCAGAATTAGATAAATCAATCTGGCTCTCAGAACAGCTATCTCCACTCTCCGATCCTTCATCAGATATTCGAGCTCATATGATTTAAATTTTCCTATAAATTGTGTTATTGAAATAGATGCCCTTGGCTGGTATTAAAACTTTAATAATGTTTGCCTGCTTACAGCCTACCTCAGATGGAAATTTAAGACTAATAAATGCTGCATAAAAAAGAAGGCCACAGAGTACAAACAGCACGGCATCCAGGCTGTCTTTCCATTTACCAGATCAGCTCCTGCTCAGAGAGCACACCCTGAATTCAGGAAATTAGTATTACACTCACTGGTGTTTCTGCATGGACATCAAGTTGCTCTGGCTTCTATCCAGGAGGCAAATCTTTAAATTTAATTCTAAAGTTCATTCTAGGATGCTCAATAGTCACTCATTCAACCTCTTACATTCTTATTATTACTGTTTAAAAGACTGAGTTTCATACAGGGATTATGTGAAGATGAAGTTCAATAAACTTCAGAATAATTCAGAGAACTGAGGACTTACCTTCCTTAGCCAGGTATAGCTCCTTAAATTTTGCTCTCTTTTGATTAAATTCTTGCTCAAGTTGCTGCTTTGTGCGCAGAAATTCTGCATTGACCTTTTCCAATTCTGCTACCCGTTGTAGAAGAGCATCTAAAAATAAAGCAGAAGATAAGGTACATCACTAACAGTTACCCAGACATCCCATCCTGTGAGGCTGAGTGAGGTTTGGGGCTCACTCTTTTTAAAATATCTTTACTCATTAGCTCTGCTGTTGCCTCATGATGATGAGGAAAACTAGCCAGACCTTTAAGGAATTAAGGAAGGTAGGTTTTCCTAAGACTGTAACACCAAATTCTAATTAACATCTCTGGGGAACTAGAGGGAATGTGGCAGGGAGTTCTGCAGAAAACAATCTTCCAAGGAAAACCACAACTTGCTATATATAGCAAAAGAAGAAATAGAAATAAATCTGGGGATGTTTTTCCCCCTGGGAAGTGTGAGGGCTGAGCAATAAAGCACCAAGTGCTCAAAGGCTGAGGTCAAAGAAAACAAACTGTGACAGCAGCTCAGCCAACAGCCATGAAGGGGCAAAGCACAGGAAGGAAACCCTGTAAGCTAAAAATTAGGTGCCAGTATCAATCCAGTCTTCAGCTCTGCATGTTAACCAAAAGATGAACCAGATTACATCTGGAGAAGTTTGCCAGAGGATGTCCACAATCTACAGAGAACTGACTGTAAAGATCAAACTCTCCTCATTTCCAGCAGGTAAAAATCCTCAAGACCACACATACATCACTCTGTTTTTCAGAATTTACCACATCAGCCCTTCATCTGGGGGTACAACAAAAGAAGGAAGAGCAGGAAGTCTACAGAGATTGTTATAATGTGCTTATTATTGAAAAAAACCCCATACTATACCATTGTGTGATGTTATAAAGATCCCATACAACCATCAACCTATCTGCACGTGCAGTATCAACCTCTTTGCACCTCAAGTTCTGCTGTGGGTGGCAGTTTCAACTTGCACACCTCAGAATTCAAACATGAAATAGAAAGAAAAGACTGATGAGCCAGAACAAAACACATCTCCCTGCTGCAATGCACTGGGGAAAAGAATGCTCCTCTACTTGAGTCTCTGTGTGTTCTGCAAAAGCCTTTTTTGTGTGCATGTTCCAACTCTGCTGTGCAAAGAGAATCACTTCAGTTACAGCCTCTATATAGCACAGACTAGATACACAAAATATTGATCCACCAGAGGTGTTTATGTATCCCACCCAACACTTCCCACCATAATCAAGTAGTGAAAACACAATCCAAAGGCTCCACGACTTCAGCATCAAACATTCAGACCCAACAGCTGGAATCAGCTCTACAGCTCACAGTGGTAACACTCTGGATGGGCAGGGCCATTGAGATGGGGCCAGTTATTTCTGGTACAGATGACAGAGTAAGAGCAGACACAAACAAAAGAGCACAGGTATGTTTTACTGACCATAGCTTATGGTGTTACCAAATACAGCACCTAATCTCTTCAGTTCTGTACTGAATAATAGAGAAATGCAGATATCGGACTGATGAAATGTTAATGTTGCTTTTTTACAAAAATCTTAATTTTGTTTTTTTTACCACCTTAAATACAAACACAAAGGTTTTTCTGAGCAGTAACCCCTATGTGGATAGTTCAAATACAACTGCACAGGAGTGTTCTCCAGAAAATGAAAGGAACTTGCAGCAAAGACACACTGAGAGCAAAGCTTCAAGCGAGTTCAGAGAGTGTCTGGTTCAAAACCAGGGATGAAACAGCACATGTGGAACCAGGTCTGGGTAGGAAAAACACTTCCCAAGGTTAAAGGGTTGCCTTTAATCTCTTGCTGAAGTCGTGCAAAGGGAAAGGGTTTGCTTGTGTTTCCACTGCCCCCAGTCCTGGGCAGGGTGATGCAGAGCCCGCAGCCACCGCAGCACCTCCTGCTCCACAGCCCGTGAACAGCTGTGCTGGCCTAAGGAGCTGGGTTTGAGCTCCTGAAGGGAACTCCTGGAGGCACCAAAGCCTGAGGAGCTGTGTGCCAGGGGCAGGTGGCTGCACTGGCCAGGTCCAGCCAGGCAGCTCTGCATCCACAGCTCTGGAACCTCGAGCACACGTTCCAGCTGAGCAGGGAGGAATCTGGACATCATTCACCTTGCACACGTTCTTTTGTAGACCACACAAATAAACACTTGTATTCTACAATTAGTAATCCTGAAAGTTAAATCAACTGTAGACTCAACTCTCCCACCCTCAAAGATTACTCAAGCACTCCTTGGTTACTGAATTCCCTTTCCACCTTCCTTCAGCAGAGAGACAGCAGCAGCTGTGCTGCTGCTCCCATCAGGAAGTGCACAGAAACCAAGCTGTATTTCTTCTGAAGGTGTGAGTTGCTCCTGCTGAGGATGGAAGGGCAAGAGGACACCCCAGGAGCAGAATGTTCAAGTGCTTTAAGCTGGGGAAACAACAGACTCACCCTTTTAAAATCCTCCCACCCAAACAGAAAGAGGGAGGGCAGAGTCACCAAGAAGGAAATGAAATTTAAATATTTACATTTTTACAGTATTCCCCCCCTCTCTGCAGCCTGGCAGTTATGTCTAAAAAGTAATAAATAAATAACCAAATAATGAACCCCCTCCACAACTGAGCTCTGGTAGCTGTCAGGCCCAGCTGCAGGCATTCAAAAAAACAAGCACTTTAAGATCTCAACTGCAGGTCACCCATCACTGCAACTGTGCATTAACATTGTTCTTTTAATTTCTATGCTAAGTTTAAAGTGGTTTTACCACCTGTGCTACATATACAGCTCAAGATAGATGTCAGCACACCCCCACTGCAGTGAGACATGACACAAACTTGAGGGCAATAGGTTATATAGGTCAACATCAACCCCCTCAAATGCACCTGCATAAGAAGTAGAAGTGAAAGAAAGTTTATATTCTGAGACATCCTAACAACTACCACCTTGTGGTAAGTGGTAGGCACCTTTCTGCTAAGTGATTAAGTTTCCAAAGAAATTATTCTCTTCTTCAGAGGTACAATTTGTACAAAAGCCATACAGACACTTCCCAAAATGCAAGTGTGATCCCAAGCCCCGACTGCCAGGCACAGGTACCCTCGGGCTACATGGCACAGATGACAAAATCCACCTGGAAATGCACTGGAGTCAAAGCCAGGAAATGGACTCATCCATAGATGTCCAATTAGGCCTTTGTCATTTATCACTTAATTTCCACTCTGACTTTAGGTCCAACTCAGGCCTGTAGGAGAGCTGAAAAAGCAAACCCAGTTGCTATCACAGGCTATGCACACAAGGCAGCCCCAAAAGCAAGAGGTCCATTTTGCAGGGTCAGTGCTGCCCGATGCCAGGCGCTGTTCCCAGGCTCCCAGAGGCAGCTATCAATGTTTAACTTGGCTGAGGGGTGAGCAAACACAGCAGGGAGATGGGCAGTGCTGGCAGAGCCGTGCCAGCCTGAACAGGATCCGGTGTCACACACGGCACAGGCACAGAACACTCTGTATTTCCTCACAGCAGCAGTGTCAACACCTAATTCCCTATTTAGGGCCCTAAGGTACGCAACAAAAACCCTAAAGGCCCAATGTCTTAACTTTGGAAATAGCACTGAGAAAACTTTAAATTAAAATTTATACATCAAACGAAAAAAATCCAAATAAGAAATCCTTTTGGCCAACAATTCAAAATAGTGTTTTTTTCCCAGATTATTAGGCCAAATAGCCTACAGATAACTTATAGAAGCCAATTAAATCACTAGCTTCATTTCTAGCTAGCCACACAGATTTTGCAGAGACACTCCAAGTCAGACACAGGGATCCCCATCTCCTGTGGAGCACTGACATTATAGCAAAGCAAAGTGAATGTCATCATGTGCCTCAACCAGGGAGAAGAACTCAAAAGAAGGGCAGCAAAATGCACTTCAGAGCAGACTCACTGATTTACAGAACTATAAAACTGCTGCAATACATGAAGAGAAACTCTAGTGAAAAAAAGATACAGCTGTCTCTTAACCCACTGCACAGCAAAATTCCAATTCTACGAAAACACAGGAAAAACCATGCATTTCTTATTGACTAGTTATTTATATGCTGATCCACAAATCAGCTCCAAAAAGGATTAAATTTTATGTATGACAGTTTCCAGTTACACAAACATGTAGTGATCATTCCAGAACTAAGACAGACAAAGCTGATTATCAATAAGACTATTTTTGAGTACTAGGTCTATTTATAAAATTAATGCCCTAGAGCTTTCTGCTTGATATTTAAAGTCAAACATGACATCAAGAGTTCAGTCCAACATAGCTGAAATATGAAAACAGAGCAGAAAAAAACCTACACTTAACAATGAACGGTTTGAAGACAAAAAAATATAGTTTCTGTCATTTTCTACCTTTCTTTTGCTGCCATGATTCCTTGAGACAGAAGTATGGAAAATACTTATTTCTATGAATACGAGTTTCCATTATGACTATTTTCTATGAGCACTAATTTTTGTCTATCATGACATCACACTGGAGCCACGATTATGTTACTACATAAACTTTTCATCTAAGTTTGCCACCAGGCCGTTCATATAGATTGTGAAAAGCTTTTCTTTATTTTACTCAAATAGGATCTGATGAAAAAAGAACAACCAACCCCCCCACTCTTACGATGCACTCCAATCCAGCTGCTTGCATGAAGGACTCAGAAGCAAAGAACAGATTATGGTTCTCTGACCAAGCATGTTAAACAGAAGCAATTCCTGACTTATGAAATGGGGTTGCTTTATTTTTTCACACACAAATATCCAGTAGCAGCAGATCAAGCTAGAAGGGAAAAAAAAAAAAAAAACCAACACCCAGGAAGAAAATAATTACTTGCTTTTCTCAAACTTGCATTTGCAAGCATCAGGCATTTTATTTACTTGGCCAAATGGCTCAAGCTCACTGGTCACACACTTTCCTAGTTTCATTCATGTCTCACCTGCCACCTTCTTTTTCAGAGCAGCACCAAACATCTCTGACTGTTCCAGCTCCCCTTCCAGAGCATTTCACTGTGTGTGGTGAGGAGAATTCGACCCCAGAAAGGGGAAAACCAGAGGGTTCTGCCCACAGCTGTGCCCTGGTACAGGAGCTGCCCCACAGCCCTGAGCTGCTCTGCACAAGGAGCTCAGGCAGTTCCCATTTCGGGCAGTGCAGCTCTCAGACACTGCTGCATTCTGTGCAGCTGAAGGTTATTGGACAGCCACAATTTGTTCTCTATTGACTAAACATTTGCAGGCAAACAATTCAGTACCAATTTAAGGCCAAACCCATAAAAACTTGGTGTTGTTGACAAATGCAGATATCACCATGCAGATCTGAGCCTTGCTGCATCATATCTGTTACAGAAGCTTTATATTCATTACAGTAAATCACCACATGCAGGATCAAAAATATTCAGCCAAGCATTGTATGTTACCAACAGCTAACCACATAATAAATACTCTATTAACATCAAGTGGAAGCTTGCAATATATTATTAAAGTTTGAAAGTAATGTTATTTTTAATTTAAGCTGAATGGCCAACATCTTTCCACTATAGCCTGTAATTTCAGTAGTGCCTATTCCTACTCTCTATTTTTCTTTTTTATGCTAAACACTGTGTGACATCCTGCATTAAGGATCTCAGAGAGAAAATGAAAAGCCATCATTAAATTAAAGCAATTGAAATCTGAAGAAATTTAGATGTTTGAATAAATGGCAAGACTCTCTTCTATAATACAATCAAGCATCACAGAATGGTTTGGGCTGGAAGGGACCTTAAAGATCATCTCATTATAATCCCCTGGACTGTGCATTAGATGAGGTTGCTCCAAGCCCTGTCTAACCTGGCCTTGAACACTTCCAGGGATGAGGCAGCCACAAGAGAACAAGCAAAAAAGGAAGAGAAAACAAAGGTCCTTTAAATGGCTTCATTAAACCTGCAGAGATAAACAGCCATATGCAGTAACAACTAGAGAACTTTCCCCAACAGCACAAACATCTTCATGTACAAATACAAGGAAAAGAAGGCCAACACATAGTTTCTCCTTCCCCATTTTTTTTCCACTTCCACTTTCCACTTTTTCTCCCTTTTCACAGCACTCACAATGTGTTAACTACTTCCTTGCTTTGTTACTGCCTTCTTTATTTTCTTTCCTGGACACAAAAACAGGCAGTTGGTTCCTGGGGTGCAGATCTCCATCTCATCACACTCCATTTCACTCAGCAAAGGAGAATCACACCTGATTTCCAGTTTGGTAAGCCCACCTCATAGGACAAGAAATGCTCTTCATACACTTAGTCATTCTGACCCCAGGTTAACTGAAGTCTAGTTTTAAATTTATGCTTAGTTAACTATTGTTTACATTGGACTGCAATGGAACAGTGCTCACTCACATCAAGTATCATGGAGTGCACATAAACATGGATGTCCATGTTGACAAAAATGAGCTTGAATTTTTTTCCAACAGCTTCTTTTCATCTGCCAAAAGCATCATTTCTTCCCAAGGACAGTTCCCTACCTCCATCATTACAGCCTGGCTTTTTGTACATCCCTTCTCACCATAGTAGCTTGTTCTCTCCTTTTAACCAGGCTGACATCAGAACTCTCAGTTCTGTGCACAGAGTCTTCTCCACAGAAGTCCCAACTCAATGCACAAGAAGTTTTACCATCATTAGTTTTCACTCTATTTCACCTCTGCCATTGTTTTGGTGAGGAGAACAATTTGTCGAGAAATTTCAGAAAAACAATATTTGTTAGTATTTTTTTCCAAGAAAATCAACCCCACTCTGTGCTTTTTCAGTTCTTTAAATAATTTAAATAGGGCAGCAGTGGATGAATCACAGAATTGGAAAAGCCAACCACACAACACCATTAATGGAATCCTATGGAAAGGATTTTGGCTGTATCCTGCTGCTACCACCAGTGAATCTCCTCAGAAATGTGGTGTTGCTAAGCTTGAATGCACATCAGAGTATTTCAAAAGTCAACAGCAAGCTACAGTCTGGTGAACCTTGAATTCACCTCAAAAATGGAGAGAATAGAGTTGCAATCTCATCACAATCACCAGCATTTTCCCTGCTCCCTAAATGCTTGCACCTTGTTCCCCTTGGTTTAACAATTTTTCTTTTTTATATCTGCTTTTTTTTCTGGAGGATCAATTTGAAAAAAACACAAAAAACAAACAAACAAAAAAACCCAACAAAAACCACACACAAAAACAAAACATCACTGAGTGTCTCCTTGGATTTATGAAGGGAGTTATTTACTCTACAGGTTGTGGGCATTTACTCAGACCAGTCACTGCTTGAGCAAACAAGAGCAGGGTGATGGCAGTACAGAAGTGGGGGAAGGTGAATTCACCAGGATTGGGCACATTTCTCCAAGAGGGCTCACAGGTGGATTCCAGCACTGCCAGCTCTAGGCCAGCCTAGGTAGATCTCTACACCCTGAAGCCACCCGTTCCGTTCCACAGCATTTGAAAACAAGTCCCCAAAAATGTCAAGTCACATAAATCTTCCTGGCCAAAACAAGAGAGAAAATATGAATGAGCTTTCGTATTTACACAGGAATATTTCTGCCAAGTTTTTCCAGGCTACCACGTCTCATCATTTGTATGATATAACCAGAAAATCCAGAACTGCGTTACACGTGGCAATTCCACTTGACAGTGAGGTTTTCAGTGTGTCTTCCCAGTAAAAGAAAATTTAACTTGAGGATGTTGTCTGATTTAGTAAGCCAACAGGAATCTGCTGTTCTGATTAAAAAAAAAATATTCCAGATTGAGTCATTTAGGGAGAGATTCTGATAATGCATTTAATTTTACAGGAGACCCCCCCCTACACAATTTGCACTCTGAGCACCACTAATATAACTGCTCTCTTAAAATGTAAACATTTGCTAAACCCAGACAACAGACTGATTTTCTTTCAAGAAATTTAATTGCTGACTCATTTGCAGTGGGAGGGAAAAAAATCCCTGTGACACCTTATTATATGTTTATCACTTCGCCTACAGATTTATTAAAGGCTGTCCTCTTCAGGCAGAAAAATGGGAATAAAGTATGACTCAACCCTCAGGAAAAAACAACCAAGAAAACAACACAAAACAACCCTACTGCATTGTTCTCTTTGATGAAGTAAGTTAATATATAAAAGAAAACCATTACATTAATTCCAAAATTCCCCCAGACACCACCAGTCTGAGATCTCGTGCTGCCTTGCTGTTTGTCATGGGGTCAAGAATTGAGGGGTAGCTTTGAGAACATTCAGGCTACAGACCACCCTAGGTACCCTGCTTCCCAATTTCTGAGCAGAAAGAACTAATCAATGATTACCCAACACACTTAAAAATTCAAAGGAAGGTAACAAAAGTGAAATATAGCTAGACCAAGAAAGTGATGTGGAAGAAACCAGAAAGAAGCCAATATGAAATTTATATAGGCAATGGTTTCTGTAATTTACTATTGCTACAAGGATGAGGACACTGCTATTTAAAGCAAATTGGCATCTCTGTAGACATTTTCAAAAGCTGAAATAACCACAAGAGCATGGAAATTCACTTCCACAAGCACAGCCACCAGACACAACAGCAGTTTCACAGGTACCAGAAAAACTTCTGAAATAGCAGCAACTCAAGAGCAAAAAGGGGAGTTAACACCCAATTTCTTTCCCACTGTGATTCCCTATCCCTTGCTACATACTCTGGCCACTCAAATTGGTAATACAGAGAATAAACTTGGAAAGAGAACAGGTAAAAACTTACTTTCAAGGAATAGTAATTTTAAAATTTTAGTTGTCAGAACAGCGGGTTGTAGGCATGAAAAAAACAGCACTGTAGAGTAACCACTTAAAGGATATAATCTTAATAAATGGCCTGGAAAATACTGTTGCCAGATATATTTAGAGAGACATGGTGATGATAAATACAGTATAACAAATAATAATAAGAAAAGACAATTAAAATATTTATTTGATAAGGGACAGGATACAGATCCTATTATTTGGAGTAAGGTTTCTACAGCAATTTAATAGTTTCACTGAGAACAAAAGTCTAGTATTCCCCCAAGCCTCTAGAATCTCTTTCTTGACAGAAAATACTGCTGTGATTCTATAGGTTCGTATTTTTTGCTACCACTTGTCAACTACATGAATTCCTGAACACTTAAAAAGGAAGAAAATACTCCTCCAGCACGAAATTTTCAAAACATTTAAAATATTATAAGGGTCTAAGCAATACAAATGGGAAGGCTTACTAAGGCTGCAGTTAAAATCATTTTAAATCAATTTCTGTGCTGGTGGCCATCTGACAGGGTAACTCAGCACTCCCACCTCACTGTGAACACATGTGCCTTGTACCCCAGCACGCTGTGAGAGCTTCTGACAGCAGTGACAGCATCAGAAGTGATACAGGAAAAAGTTGTAGGGTGGGAGGGGAGTGAGTCTCAAAGCAGGTCTGAAGCAGACCACACCTAGCACTCGGCTGAGCACCCAGCAGACCTGACACACACGTGGCAATGAACACACAGATCAGAGTGAACCGAGAAAAAAAAAAGCCAGAGCTATACCCTTGGACTCTCATATTACTACTGTGTGGTCTACACCCTTCCTCTATGCCAGCTCTAATGCTTATCAGGTCTTCCACTAAATTAATTAAACTAATTAATTCAACAGTGAGCAGCTCTCAGCCGGGTGACAGCGCTGGACTGGGTCAGTGATGGGAAAATGAGGAAATGAGGGAAACACGACTGTGGGAGCAGGAAGAAGAGAGCAGGAACACTTCTTTCAGCAGCAGCAACCTTCTAGACTGCTCAGCTGCAACATGAAACCACAGCCTTTGGGTACAGTCTGATTATCAGTTTAACCTAAGTGCTTGCTGCCTGCCAAAAGAAATAGTCTGGCCTTTATTCTGTCCCCCATTCTCCCTTGTGGCAACTGAGATTGGTGTAGTCATGCAGCAGAACCTACTTTTTTTAAGACTTGATGACTGACATTTGTAAGTGATAAATGACCTTTTTCAAATCCTGATTTCCATTCAGACTCTCCAGGGGAAGCTGATAAACTTAATTGGTATTAGAAAGCAAATTCCAAAGCTCAGGTTTCCCACTAGTGTTTGTACACACACAGGTTTTGAACAAATGCAACTGAAAGAGCTGCACTGCACTGCAGTTTCCAGTATAGAAGTGCTTAGACTGGTACAAAACCCAGAGCTGTAGATAAAAATATATCAGAAAACATTCCTATCCCACAATAAGGTTAGGCTCACATTTACCCTTACTTGAAAGCAAATACCCAGTTAGATCAGACATTGTAACAGGCCATTACAAGCCCTCCTGATGGATCATCAGCTAAATGTTATCCTCAGAGCCTCCAACAAATTTAACTCTGTAACATCAGCAGTTAAGGCACCACTTTGAGATTTAACATCTTTATCTCCAGTTTCATCTAAGACTCCAAGAGAAGCTGTGAAGACCAGGCAGACAGTTCTAATATCTTCACAGCTAGAAGCATCACTCAAGCACAGAATCCAGAGTTTGCCTAATTGCTTCCCCATTAATTTCACATGGGAGAAGACACAAACAGACATGGCAAGCTGGTAATTAAGAAAACCTTACTTGAAACCAATCTTTAAAAGAAAATGTACAAGATGTAGTATATGACATAAAGATGCCAGCCTGTCAGATGATTTGAATTAATAGAGTAAAATTTATGCTTAGGTCTTCACCAAAATAAACCAAGCAACACCACAGATAAAAATGTATCAGAGGGATTTTGGCACAGGTTACTGTTAGTGGAAGATGAATGCTCCAATTCGTGTGTCAGAAGTCAATAGGAGTCTAATATGAACTCCAGTAAGCCTTAGGAAAGACAATTTTCTTAAAGGATACTAGACATGAAAATTTATTGTAGATGGTTAAAATACTTACTGCTTGAGCAATAACTTCCAGCACTCCTCTGTGTTTCTTCCTGTGTAGATTTAGGCAACGACACTGAACACACAGATGTAAGGATTGTATTATACTGTGGTTTTATCTGTGTTACTGTTTGCAACTTACTGCTTTGCTCATTTTTTAAAGCAACCAACCATGGTGCTGCCTCCTCATTTTGCATAGCACTGATACAGCACAGATTAAAATAAATCATTTCAGTTGGGGAGCATTTAATGGTGACCAGCCATGCAAATACAAAGTTACCCTACCAAGGCATGGGTGTGGGGGACAAACAGTTATACACGGAAACACTCGCAAAAACAGTCCAAGAGCTGTTTCTCCTTTTGTTGTACATATTCCTCTCCTTTGTTGCCATTTAAACAGCATTGTAAATCTTGTTGCAATTGTCTGTAAGCTAAAAACATGTATTTGCAGAATACAAACCACACAGTCTATTCAGGTCACTGGCTTAAAGGCATGGGAACACCATTATAATTGACAATGCTGGTTTGGTTTTATCCCCAGGTAATCCTTCCCTATCACCTCCAGGCTATTCCCTCTGGAAAACACACAGTTAATGCTCCATTGCCTTCCATTTATTGATTCCAATTCACTTTGCCATGTATAACTTCTGTTATTGCATTTTTGCTCCACAGTTCTACCAAAAAACACTTTCAGAAACCACAAAATATAACAAGATAAATATTAATAAAATCCCACCCAAATTTAAATTTCTTCTCAGCGTGACTCACCACAGTAAGGCTTATTAAGTGCTTTTGGCTTATTAAGTAACTAAAAATCAGACTGCCTTTTTTTTTTTACTCCAGGATTCTGGTTATTTTTCAGTCCCTAACACAGCCAGGGACAAGACAAGACCCTTAACTGCACACAGAACCAAATGAGCAGATCACAGCTCTGCTGCTGTTTCCTGCCCTGCTCTCAGCTGATACCAACTTTCAGAACTGCTCTGATAGCCAAAAGATGGAAGGCTTCTGTTTTCCACTTCTATTTCCAAGAGGCATAAGTTAACTTCCAGCAATGATTATTTTGCAATCTGTGAGGCACTTATCTACTTCAGTTTATAAAGATACCAAGGTATTAAAGAATTAGATGTCAGCCAACCTCATGATTAGGTAACTGAAGTTCACTGCCTCAAAATTCTATAATCTGTTCTGAAAAACCACTCAGAACTGAACATGTACAAGGCAGGGCTGGAAAGCAGATGAGTAGTTCTCTATACCATGAGTAAAGCACAATGAGATCTTCCTTCCTGAGTAACAGAACCCAGAGAGCTCTTAAATGAAGAAAAATATATTTTTAAAAGAGTAAATAAGCTAAGATTCAGCACAGCTAGGGAGCAATATTGCTTGGAAAAGATATTTTTCACTGAGGAAGTTTGTGCAGTCATTCGAGTTTCTCTAGAAGAGGAAGCACGGAGGGATGGGTGCGATCCCACAGAGCACAGCAAGGCCTGGAGCAGCCAAAACAAGAGCAAGGTCCAGGGGACACCCCCAGACAAGAGGTTGCAAAAGGCAAGGAGAGCAATATTTAAGAAGCTGAGCTGGTGGCTGGGAAGGAGGGCTGAGGAAACCAGAGGAAGCAGAGCTGAAGAGCAGCAGTTGCCCAAGACACGATCAAATGACTGGGTCTGGCTGCTTGAGCAGGGAGGGAGGAAAAACCTGAGACCAAAGAGCAAGCAAGGCCATGCTTCTGCTGCTTCACTGTGCAGAGCAGGAATTGCCAGAGGAGATGGAAACAAACAGAAAAGGTGACTTAAAGGCTTTATTTTTCTCCATTGTACTGAAGGAGCCAGGCCTGGGGAGAGAAGTGTAGGATAGAGACAGGAATGAGGGAAGCACCATCACAAGTCAGCTGAATGCCAAGGGGAGTTGTGGCTGACAGAAGGAGACATGAATAGGAAAAAAAAATAAATACACACAATTCCTCATTATATCACAGGTCATGCTGCAGTTCTGCACTCTTAGGGTACTACAGGCACTGCTTATAGAGCAAGAGGACAACTCAGAAACTTTCTCAAGCACATGGTACTTTCCAGGTTAAAAAAAATCCTCTTCCTTCTGAAAGGCACAGAAATATTAACCAAGGGTACACTGCTTACTTGTTCTTCCTATGCCAATTTACACAAAAATATCAAATGATTTAAAATTTTCCAGAGATAATTCATCATCATGCTTAACTGACTATAGTATGACTAAAATGACACAATGCTTACCCTATTTATAGAAAAACTTGTGGAGGGTAGTACCATTAACTCAGCCACCATTAAATCAGACACTAAAACCAACTCTGCAAGTAAAGGCTGAACCATTGAGCAGCAGCAGACCTTTGTTGTGACAGATGTTCCTCTGAAGTACACACACACACACAATAGCTCTCATAGCAGCCTGGTTAGCAAGTGCTGCTTATCAAGGTTACCAGTTCATACCTTGAAAGACTTCAGTCAGAGTAAAGCCATAATCTCAACCTCAGGCTTTTTCATAAAAAAAAAAAAAAACAACCTACATACTTGGTATTTTTTAAGAAGAAAAGAGTGTAGCTAAAATACCTAAATTTAGGATAGAAAATTCACATCTGAAGCACTTTTTAATAAAATGCCTGGAGTGAAAGCCCAGCAAGTCTGCCTGTCAACCATCACCAGTAATGAAGCCTATGGGATTTGGTCCACTCCCACACTGACAGAAATTGTTTGGTTTAGCTTCTTGAAAGTTTTAAAACAAAAATTCCTTCTTCAATCACTTTCAAGGGAGTGCATACAAACTAGTTTCACAGTGGGAATCCAGTCCACCCACCAAGGGCTATGGGAAAACAGTTAAGCATCCCAAGGCACCAGGCCAGGAAGGGAAGAAAACACATTACTAACTCCATCTTCTCTGTGCCAATGCTGAAGTGGCCAAGGAGCAATAAAAATGGGCAAAGAATTTATATCTTCCAGTGTCCAAAATGCAAAAGAGAGTCAGTCCACAGGTTAAAGCACATTCATTGTGTTTTCTGGCAGATCAACAGGTAATGATAAAGAACATGGTCAGAGTATTTTGCTAAATTAGGAGATTTGCAATTTGACTTTGACAGGAAAGCAGAAACCCTGAATGTGGATATTCCCATTTCAAAGTAAGAGCAAACTGACCTGCTGAGCAGATCAGAACTTCCTTAGAAATTCTAAGAGGTGGAAACATGTACATTCAAAGTGTCTATTTTGTTTTTGAAACCAAATTCCAAATTTGTCCACTGAAATGACAGAAAAGCATACAGCTAAAAAAAAAAGTGTGAATGTTTGTGCTTTAATTAAAATGTATTTTAGTATATTAGTAATAATATACTAAAAATATAGTAATAATATTAGTAATTATTGAATAATAATAAAGCAAGGACTGTGCAAAATGAAAAGTGAGGGAAGAAAATTTTTGCCTCTTGGAAAGTACCAACAATTTTGAAGTTAGTCCCCAAGAGGTAAGAGTTTGACATTTGACAGCTGCATCAACAAGGCAGAGCTGAGCATCAGCACTCATGGCCAGTCCCCTATGAACCACACCTAGTTTGGAGATGAGTAACAGCACTTTTAGGTACTCTGCATAAAAGTGATATACTTACAAGGAAAATAACTAGAAATATAAAAGCACACGAGGTTTTGTTAGTTAATTTTCCATGTGACATCCCTGACCTTTCCACCAGCATCACACACCCTGGGATGTGTGACAGCAAATCCCAGCTCTTGTTGGGATCCTGGATTATTGACACAGGGACACAATGCTGGTGTGGCACCAAAATCAATATGGCAACATCCTCCAATCCTCCATCTACAGCTGAGCAGTTCTCTCCACTGAGAGCTGGCACAGCCTCCCACCACTGACAGACAGACACTTTTCACTGGCCTAAGTTACTCCAATACTGGATCAATTCTTTCTGCCAGCAAATTCTTATTAAAATATCCGACAGACTGTGCTATTAACAGTTTATCACTGAACAATATCAATGATAATCAGTCTGACTGTACTAATGATTTAAGTTTAGAGCAGTAAGAAGAGTTTAATAATTGGCCCACCATTCTAATTAACTTTAGTATTGAAGAAATAATGTTTTATGTTACTGCAGTTCCTTCACTGAAGTGTGGTACACTAAATCCTGAGCATTCTGATAGGGAAAAGCTATGCCAACACATTTTGTTGGCAACCTTACATTCAGAGATGGCAAGCACTCAGATCCAAATTAATCCCAGGGAGCCTAAGAGGTTTGAATTTTGAATATTATATCCAAAGTAAAAATAAAAAATTAAAAATAAGACATTACAACTGTGGTAATGCAATCCAGACAACACACATAAATTAAAATCTCCCCAATAAAAGCCCCTGGACCAGGATCAGCAGGCAGCACACACCTACTTGCAGCACAGGTGAAGATCATGAGCTCCCAGTACAGAGCACAGAGCTGCCCTCAGCCTCCCTGGATTCTTATCGTAGAGAAACTCTGTTACCCACACTGGATTAGAGGGTTATTAACGTCTCCACTAATCCAAAGTACAAACCAGACTAGGACACAACGCCCATTCTTTTCCTATTTCTCTGCACTATTCCTTCCCCTGTTCTTGGGCCTGTTTCATTTCAGTGCAGGCTTTAGAGGAGAAGACAATTTCTACATTAATTCCTCTCATGTTGCTCCATATGTCATTTCTACCACGGCAGAAAAAGTAGTTCTTTCATACTTGCTTTCCACAAAACAAATCATAGCTGATGTGTCTTGCATGAGTAAAGAATGCATAAGTTATTTATAATCAATACAAGTAATTATAAAAACCCATTATTTTTCCTTAGGGGAACATACTAATCCAGTTCTATTTTGTCACATGTAATCCTAAATCAGAGGTTATGCTACTCCTTTAAGCAATAAATTCAGTACAGACAACTAAAAAATATTAAATAATTCATTTATTGATTTTTTTCCACATTAACATAGAACAGTTTCAAGGCACACGTTTGGTAAGTTACTTGCAAGCAAAACCAACACAGATGAGAACAACAAAGTGGATAAAAAGCCCAAACTGGTCCTGTGGCTGCCAAAGGAGAGGAGCCATTTTAGGAGCTCCAATTCTTTAGTGTAGGACACAGCAACCACTTTCAGAATCCATCCAACTTTCCAGCCTGTCCCCTTCTCTACAGCATCCTCATCTCCCCACAGCTAGGGAGCAGGAAAAAGACAGCAACCCATACCTCCTGTAAGACAGACCTCACCAACCTATCAAACCACTAACTTTACTTGCACCTTTTTGCTTTCCTTTCAAATAACAACACAAATACATCCAACCTACAACAACCTTTCCTGGTCTAGAGACAGCAAATATTTGAACACTGCACAGTTCCCTCGCACACCTGCAGTGGGACAGTCTGCAAGAGCCAAGAAGAAAATTTGTTGGAAGTTGTTCTGCAGCCCTCAGAAGAACAATAAACAATGGTTATTCACCACAAAGTACAGGAGAACAACCCCTACCTACGCTGACCTTACAAGTGTGACAGCAGGGAACTCACCTTCCCCTCAGTGCTCTCAAAGGACAAGCCAGCAATGACTGACCTTAATGTAGGGAAAACCCCACAATCTAAGAACCTTCATCATTAAAACTCTCAAAAGGCAGGCTGAAATCCCTGAGGATAAGCACTTTCTCGTTTAACTCCACAAAAAGGAAAAAAAAAAAAAAAGGCCCACGCAATTCCCTAGACATGCATAATTAAGAATACATCATTGCCCTTTTCTAACAGAGTGCTTTCCCAAGGAAACTCAAATGCTGTCTAGGAGAGAAGAGAAGAGCCCTGGCCTAATCCAGTGGCTGGGTAAGCACCAATCCTGCAGGACCCTGCACATCTCTCCAGATTTTCTACATCTACTTATGACCAGCCTCGACTTAAATTCCTGGCTTTCTCACCCCTTCCCATACAGTTAACACTGTCCCTCCAACCTCACCTTCCAAGCTAAGCGTTACCTACAGCTCTTTCATATGCACACAGTTCTGTAACCTCTTCCAAGGTAAAAAACGTTCACAATTCCTTTCAAACCATTCCAGAAATAACCTTTCCACAGCAAGAACCTTCACGGAAAGCTTAGCTTCCTTCTGCACAGGTACACACCACCTTGAGAGGAGATGTGTTATTTTCTTTGTCTTTTCCAGCAAGGGAACGGACTGCACATCCCAGACCTGAACCTTCCGAGGTGCCTTTTCGAACACAGCCAAATGGCCAAATCCATGTCGTGGACACACCGCCATCCTTCCCCTCCTGCCCTGCCAGGGCGGGGAGGCCTCGTCCCGTGCAGGCTGGGCTCCCCTTCCCCAGCAGCAGCAGCGCGTCCTCCCAGCGTTATCCCCGCTCCGTGCGCGCCGGGAGCCGCCCTTGCTCCACATTTACAGCCTAAAAATCCACTTGCGCTGCCTCCCGCCCCCTCCCGAGGCCTTCCCAGCCGAGCTCCCCGGGCCGCTCCCCGCTCTCTCCCGGCGGGTCCCCGCTCCGTGCGGGCCCCCCGGAGCCTGCCCGGCCGATCGCGCCCAGGCCGCCGCCCTCGCCCCGCGGCCGGCGCGGCTCCCAGGCGAGCCCGGGGCCGCGCAGGCCGCGCCGCCGCCCCCGCCGTACCTTCGGTCTGGGCGCTGGGGCCCGGCTGGGCCATGGCTCGGCGGGCGGCGCCGCCGCGGCCTCCTCCGGGCGGGGACCGCTACGCCACGGGCAGAGAGACGGGAGCGGCCGGGCCGGGCCGCCGCCTCCTCCGCCTCATCCTGACAGCGGCCGGCGGCGGCGGGAGGGGAGGACGGGCAGGAGGAGGAGAAGCAGCAGGAGGAGGAGGAGCCCCGCGCAGGCGCCCACGGTGAGACACGGGACCGGCTGCGGCTGCCGAGCGGGGAGGGACCGGGGAGAGACACCGAGGACAGGGACCGGGAACGATGGCAGGGAGCGGGGACCGAGACTGGAAAGGGGGATAGGGACTGGGACAGGGACTGGGAACGGAGACCAGGATTGGGAAAGGCGGCAGGGACCGGGACAGGGAACGGCGGCAGGGAGCGGGGACCGGGACAGGGGACGGGGACTGGGAGTGGAGACAAGGCCTTGGGGTGGAGATGGGGAACAAGGACCAGCACCAGGGACTGGGACAAAGACAGGAATCAGAGACAGGGCACATGGACAAGGAATAGGGACCAGGATGGAGAACAGGGGTAAATTATAGGGAGCAGGGAACAGGTGGCGGTGGCTTCTCCCGGGTCCCTGCCCGGGCTGGCCCCTCAGCCCCGGACAATGCAGAAATCCCCGGGCCCTACAGCCCGAAGGCATAGTTCATGTTTATTATTGAGGAAGTCGCTTTGAACAACACCAACAAATTCTGCCCTTTAATCACGGAATTAGTGAGGTTGGAAATACCTCTGAGTCCAACCTGAGGCTGATCCCCGCCTTGTCACCCTGACCATGGCACTGAGCGCCACGTCCAGTCCTTCTCTGATGTGATGATTCGCCCTGAAGGGGATGGAAGCACCCAAGATTCATAAATCCTTGTGGACAAAAGGACCATCAAAAATCAGAGGGTCTGCAAACAATCAGAAAGTTTTATTAGTAAGTTACATGCTTCATGGAAATTGGTGTGTTAGGCTGTTTTTAGCTGTCACACTTGTCACACCAATAATGCAGCTGTGACCCGGGTGGGCAGTGGAAGGAGCCTGTTCTGCCGAGGGTCCCTTCCCCAGCACCCATGGTTGGGCTGTGTTGATGGAGGTTTAGTCCTTTGGGGGGTTTTAGTCCTTCCACCTAACTGAGGGAATGTCTGAACTCCAGGCTGTAGCAATTAAATAGTAGATCTACATCATTTGAGCACATGTAAATCACAGAAGGCAGAGCTGGAGTAGAAATTGCACCAACAGGTTCTTTCAAGGGCAGGATCTGTTACAACTTACTTTTCTTATGGCTTGTGTACCCTAAAATGAGTCACTTTTAAACTGAATCTCACTTGTTGCCACAGTCTTTCAAGCCTTGCTGCCAAAATATGGCAAGGCACAGGATTCTGCATCTCCCATTAAATTTTGCTCGTTTAAACCAAATGCAAATATGAAACAGGGAGTCTTTGAAAATTATTCCATTTTGCCCTTTTCGGTCAGTTGAGGTAAATCTTCTCAGTCTTTGCCATTGTGTAAAGCAGGTTTAAACTAAAGACTTTACAGTGTTCCCAAATTGAGACATCTAGGGTTTTCTTCATGGAAATTTGGAGAACCCAGAAGTGTCATCTGCTCACAGAATTGTTGACTTAGTGGCAGGTGATCAAAGGATGAAGTGTCTGTCACCTGAGGTACATTTACAAATTTCTTAGCTCCTTCTTGGGCTTTTATATAAGTAGCTGGATGTGACAAGCATTCAGTGCATGAGTTTTCCTGAGAATCTAGTCCCGAGTGTAGGAACTGAGCACTTGAAACTCCACCCTGGTGTGGGTTCATATGGGTACCTCAGAGCAGCCATATTAGCAGCTGATTCCATCTTGTTCATGTTGAGGCAAAACTCTGACACATTTTGGTCGGTCAAGGATCAAACTCAGTGCAGCATCACTCCTGCAAAAAGCAAGTAAGATGATAACAAGCTTGATATCTGCTGTACCAACAAGTGCTTATTAAGGGATGAATGTCATTTCACTTTCATCATTTCCATAGACATGATGATGGGATATTGACTATTAGAATTGCAACATTTCCAAGTCTCTGTCTGAACTCCTGAGCTTACATTCTGAATGGGTTTTATATGTAGTTTGAAAAAATACAAGAACTCTCAAGGGGCTTGTACTTTTATTTTGCTTTCTTGTTCTTCAGTTTAGAGCTGTACTAGCTTTATAGGTGTTCTTACTTAATCTTTGTTTTGTGGACAGTAATTGGACTTGACAGAGGTGAAGGTTTATGTAGTATCTTACAGAATGTCTTCTAACCTGGAACAATTGAGTAACTTCCTCTGTGCCTCCCAAAATGTCCCATTTAATTCTACTCACTTGTAGTTCTTATAGCCTTGATCTCAGAGGATTTCCCAGCATGACTCAGCTAAATCTTAAGAGAGGTAAAGGAGGTTTAGCAGCAGTTTTCAGTCAGAGGGAAAGGTCTTGCAGCACAGAACCAGCAGAAAGCAGAAGTCCTGAATTCCAGTCCTGGTTGTGTGAATGTCAGACAAGTGCAGTGTTAAGGAATCAGTGACGCAGGTGAGCAGAGACTATTTCTGGAATAAGCTTCTCCAGAAATAATGCTCCTAAAATCCCATGAATTTTTATCAAATTTATTTTGCCTAAAAGCCTAGCATGGGCATTTTCAGCGTCAGCACCACTAGCAGCAGGAATGTGGGAATGGAAGATGCATCTTCCTGGAGAGTGTGTGCTCTGTCAGTACAGGTGGAGTAGCTGTCACCTTGCACTCTGCCTGAAATTTAATCCTTCAGGCTCATTGAAAGGAAAGAGTTTGCAGGCTTTGTTTGAACAGTAACATCCAGGGGCAAGCAGTGAGTGTGAACACACAGTGGTTGCTGGAGACCAGGAGGAAACTGAGGGGAATGGGGTTTTTTGGTTGCAAAGAGCACAGTGAAGTAATGAAATAATTCACATAACATATCTAGGACAGAAGAAGTATTTTCATTTTCCCTGAGGAAAATAAATAAGTGGAGAAAGAGCTTATTAAATCTGTTTTCCTAGTAGGTCTTATGGTTGCTTGACTTCTGTGCTTATGGGTGCTTGGGTGCTCAAGTTCCAGATGAAACTTTCCCTTCTTATTTTTTTTATTTTTCTCTTTCTGTGTCTTTGCTTTTGCCTTTTTCTTTTTTTCTTTTTCTTTTTTTCTTTTTTTTTTTTCCTTTACTTGGGGCACTTTAACCTCAACTGAGGCATCTATTTTCACTAGGCTTTGAAGAATGTAATTATCACTGTCCTTATCTGTGACATTAGTCCCAGATCCTGAGGCTGGTTGAGTTACCCTGGCTATATCCCAGCTCCATGTCAGGACAAGACCCAGTTACATACATTGTACTTGCCACAGAGTTCACAGCTCTGGGGGAGTCCCTGCAACTCCAGCAAGTCCCTCCTTGTGGATGATTCAGGGGCAGGGCTGTGATCAGACTGAGGAAGAGTATGATCCCAAAAGCTTTGTAGTCACAGGAAGTTTGGCTAATGAATACAGAGCTAATTCCTTTTGTGTTGAGTTGTACAAGATACTATTGTTTTAAACAACAGCTAAGCCCATTCTACAAAACCCAGAGTCTTTAAAGAGATAAATTAAATTTCTGGACTTACAAGGCCAAGTCTGCATCTGGTGTGAATGCAGTGGAAAGAGGCTGGTGTGTGGGAACTGAGAAGCTGGCCTGCAGCACAGAATCAGAATGGGGATCCTAAAGGCCCTCTGAAGTGCTGCTCCCCATGTCTGCTGCTTTGCTGGCCATGGAGAAGTTGGATTCCATTGTGCCCTGTGTGGTGGGGGCTTGCAGTGAATTACAGGCCCTGCTCTCAGTGTAGCTCATCTCTTAAACCACCCACTGCTTAATTCAATTAATCCAAGAAAGCTCAGTAACGAGGTGGATTTGGGAAGCAGCTTTGTGGGTTGCTAAGGCTCAACTCCAGTTCACCCACAGGGGAAGAGAATTGCAGAACTGGGGCCCTCTGCCTCAGCAAGCAGGAGATTCCATCTCCTCCACCTACTCTACCTGGAGGTGTTCCACAGGAGAGTTGGGTAACAGCCTCCATTGGCCAAACCATGCAATGACATAATCTTTGGAGGAATGCAACAAGAGTGTTTCAGATGATAAGAGTAAACATGTTACCAGGAAAAAAATATGTGTTTTAAATTCCAGGTGAAGTCCAGGGAAGCAGAAGTCACACACATCTTTAAGGAGGGACTCAGTGGTGCAGGGCAGTGAGCCTTGACTTCATTCCACAGGCAAGTAACAGTCTGGTCCTGCTCACAAAAGAGGTAAACCAGAATTTATTGCTTGCACTTTATATATTTCTAGGTTCACCAGATTTTGTCTACTGTTTTTCTCACTTTTTTTTTTAATGTTTAAAATAAAGTGTTCAGTTTCCTAATTTTTAAATGTTTATTTTCCTTCTGTTGAGATTGATGGGTCATTAACTTTAAGTATTGATTCTGCAGCTAGGAGTGTTTCTGGGCTTTGGTCTTTTCTTTTTAAAACAAAGCTTTTGGAGAAAATTTACATTAATCTGAGTATTACCATAAAGAGGCTGGTTAAAAATCCCAAATCAGTCATGCTCTTTGCTTCAAAAGTTCTTCTGGAATGCAAGGAATTTAGTCTGGAACAATTACATTATTTGCAATGGTAACTTCTTAGTGAACCCTGGAATAGTTTATGTGGTTAAAAACCTTTTCAAGAGCAATTGAAAAATTATGTTATCCCATCTATTGTTTAAAGGATTCCATGTGGTGCAGTTCTTTGAATATATGGGAAGAAAATAGAGCCAAAAATGAAAATTTGGCAGGCAAAAAATCGAAGTGCTTGCATTGGCCCTAAATCCAGATATATACACATTAATGATCTCATTTGAAAGATGTCTATATTAAGATCTGAAAGCTCTTGGTATTCCCAAGTGACAAGCTCATTGAATGTTGTGATATACCATGAAACTACACAATTTTTCTTTCTGCAAAATAACCAAGAAATCAGAAATTCAGTGTGTGTGAGTAACAAAGGGCACATTAAGAACACAGTCTTTTGAGTAACCTTGCTCAGCAGTAAATCAGAGCTGCCATTGCAGGGAGGCACAACTCTGCTTTGTGCTTACACACTCCTTCCTGGGAAGATCTAAAAATAAGCCATACCCCATTCAGAGTCCCTAAACCTGCATTACAAAGTTACCTGCACACACTGCAACTGCTGCAACAGCAGCATCTCTGCTTGCATCACTGCTGAGGGCAGGCTTGGGCAAAGGCTCCCTCCTGGCAGCTCTGTTATTGCAGCAGTGTCACAGCAGAGGAGAGAGGCACCACAAGGCCTGTGTCAGTCACCACACATTTATCAGACCTTGCTGAGCAAACCCAGTGTGGTCCTGCACGTGGGGACAACAAGGGCAAGTGGGACCCCAGAGAGAGCTCTCTTGTTCTTCACTCTGTTCAAGAGATTATGTTTTCTTCTAAAAACCTAAAATAACAAGAGGATTTCTGTTTCTTGAGGCTGTTTTACACGTAAGTATTGCCTGCAGTAGCATTTCTCTGTGTGAGCAGTAGCATCTCCTGCACTCAACTTCTGCATCTTGAGAGGGCTGGTTTGTTAACCTCGATGAGATGAGTCATGGCAGATCTGCAGGAGGGGGCTGTTCATCCCATCTTCTTCCTCTGGGGCACAAGCAGCTCAGTTATCCCATAAATTCTAATGGTTTGCAATGCCCACTTGCCAAGAGAAGGAAGGAGTGTTGCAAGTACTGTAAAATTCATTGTCCCCTGTGTGTAGTATTAACTGGTGTAGCCAAAAGATTTCCATGTTAAGGCTTCAACAGCAGTGCTCATTTTGGAGTGTTTTATTCATCCAAGTGCTGTTAACCCTCAGTTTGTCCCTTTCAGAACTGCCTTTGGAGACATTTAGGAGGATACCCAAGAAGGTGGAGCAGTCTTTGTGTAAGCAGTGGACCAGGCGGCTGAAGAGTTGCCATAGACTTTCAGGGGATCACCAAATCTGTGCAAGTCTTTCAGATGAACAAGCCCACCCTCTGAACTGTTTAATCCAGGTAGGATTGCTGAAAGTGTCATTCAAGGTCTTCCTCCAGTTGGGATTCTTCAGTTATTCCTGAGCCTTTTCTGGGGCTGTGCTGATGTCTGTATAGCCAGAGGTGGTCCAGTCCAAATACTTATAAATACAAGTTTAAATCCCACATCTTAGGTCAGTGGGTACATCCAGTCCAGGTATTTCTCAATGCCACCCCATCCTTGTAAATCCTTTTATTCCCTTTTTCTTTGATTTCTCCTAAATGCTACAGTGATCTCTCTATTTGCTTCTTTATTTTGCTAGAGTGCCTTTTCCAGACCTATGTTCCTTAGATGCAGACACACAAAATATTTTATACTTCTATGGCACCTTCCATTGAAGCAAGGCCCTTTTAGAAGAGCTGGAAGAGAAGGAATTATCTCCAATTTACATGGCTGAGCAAACTCAGAGAGACAGCCTGATTTGCCTGAGGATGCACAAAAGTCAGCAGAAGGAAGGAAAAAAACCTGAACATTTATCTCCTATCTCCCTATAGCTTTTTCTTTTTTAAGTATATTTCCTTTGCTTATTCGTGACACCTTTAAAAACACCAAAAATCTTCTGACCTTCTTATGAAAAATAACAGACAAACATCTGGTAGCAAAAAGATCAAACAAACTCATTTTCTATAGAATCTGTCTGATTCTCTCAAGGTCTGCTGCTGAGCTAGCTCCCCTGCCTCACTCAGGCAGCATTAAGAAGCTCCTTTCTCCTCTGAGACCACAGGAGGTTTCACATTATGTTGTTAACCTCCCTCAGATCATCCCCTCCATGCACAATCCCAGTCACATTTACATGCAGACATAATGTCACTCAGCCCACTTTATGCCACTTACATCTCCCTTGTTGCTATGGGGAACACTGATAAGGAACCAATTAGCAAACAAAATATTTGAGGCCGTGTGTGAGAGCCACACTGCTCGGTGGATTTGTGTGTCATAGGCAGAGACATTTCATTTGGCATTTGTCCTTACCTAGCTGAGCTCCTTCCACTGCAGCCTCAGCTACATTCTGTGTAGTCAAAACATGCTCTTCTGGGGATTTAGAGGCTTAGATGTGCAACTGTATGTGACCCCAGGGAATTTTTACAGCTCTCGGGAGAAGCGGGAGAGCTTGGAAAGTGATTTTGCAGCATGAAAGCGCCAAGAGCACCATCCAGTGCCTGAGCTGAGTAAACACACAAGAACTCGGTGGCTTTGGGACAGAGGCAGCTCTGCACATCCCAGGGTCCAGCTGCACCCGGTGGGATGCACGAGGAGCTCGTAGGAAGAGGCTAAAGTCAGTGATAGAAGGAACTTAGAGGGGAAGGCTGGCAGAGCTGTGAGCCTTTCAGGAGGACAGGAGACAACTGAGAAGGTCACATCTCTTAAAGAAGAACTGGATTCTGAGTTGGAGTTACTGATTGAGACAGCAAGAGATATAAAGAAGAAGTGGAGGTGGCAATAGATGGGGCCAGTTAAGAAAGGTAGGTGAATTTAATCCATGATGGAGAGGAGCTACTGCAGAGAGAGAAAACTGGGCCAGATACTTATCCTGTTATCCTTCCCCTTTGCAGAGTTGAATCAGCAGAAAGAGACTTGGAGGGTGCATTGGCAGCTGAGAAAATAAGGGAGAAGTGACCTCAGCTGCCACTGCACAGTCTCATCAGCCTGGTATTGTTTGACAAATATAGGTAGTCCTGCATTTCAAGAATTACAATAATTTGGACAAAGGTGTTGCACAGATGTGTGCACTAAGTAGTAATTTTTAGTACATATGGCTGCAGGCTGTTAATGGGCTAGAGAGAAGGAACTAATAGGAGAACAAGGAGTCCATGGGGCTAAAAATGGGCACTGACAAAAATTAATGTTGTCTGTAAAGAACTGATACCCAAATAGACATCCAAGAAAAAGGATGCAACTTTTCTGTGGACTAGTAGCTGTGCAATAATCTGTGGAAACTCTAGGTAAGCAAGGAAATATGAATTTGGTATATTATGAACCAGATATTTATTAATCAGATATGGAAAGTGCTCCAGTTTAGCACGATATTTGTGGTAACATATCACTGATATATCCTCCCTAAAACAAGACTTTGGGCATAATTTGGAAATGCTGTAATCCAAGACAGCTCCTCTGTTGTGTTCAGTGTTCCCAGGAACAGTTTAGCATATGTTTGCTCTTACTCTTTTTATATTGAACTTGCAGAGCAAAACTCACTTCTCTGATTAATATTAAGCAGTGTTTTGTTTGTGCCCTGTGGCAGAAGTGCCCAGATGGAGTGGGCTGGACACTGAAAACACAAGAAGTGTTTAATGTTCTGTGGAGGTCTGTTAAAGTTGTCTGAATAAAACATCTGGTATCAAATATTTGGATAAATCAGTTTCTGCAAGTATTTGGACCTGCTCTGGGACTGTGCTTTGCTCCAGCTTTGCATTCCCTCTCTTCCTTCCTTGTTGCTAGAGCCAATAGATGATGGTTTATTGCCTGGTGCAACCCATTAACGTCCCTTTGTTGGGGCTTGGCAATTAGCTGAGCAGAAAGAGCGTAAAAATCACTTTGACATCTGTGGGGTTGAAATGGCAACACCGACTTAAGATTTCCCTGAAAGGTTTTTTTTATCTATCCACAAGGTGATGGAGAAAGAAGAAAAATTATCCAGAGGCTTTGGGAAGATATTGTCTGATGTGTCTGCAGAGTGGGACCCTGTTTGAGAGGTTTTGTCTGTATAAAATGAGCCAGCCCAGCACAGGGCCCTGGTGGGGAGCTCTCCATGCAACCCCTCCCTGCCAGGGGGTGAGTGAGTGCTACCCCACTGCTCAGCACTGCCAAATGCCACCAGCAGTCCAGCCTCATGTGCAAGGAAAACTCCTGCACAGCTGAGGAATGGGAAGGGAAAACAGGAGCAGTTGTGTGGCACAGGACTGATGCCACTCAGCAGCTGGAGGTGCCGTATTTCAGTCACACAACATTCCAAGCTCATCCCACTGCTGGGCACAGCGAGCAGGGGCAGCTCTCACATCACCAGCTGTGACTGCACAGCTGACTCAAGGGCTGGTGCCTATGAACCCCCAGTTTAGAAGTGTTTGGGGTGAATCCTTTCACTTTAGGAAGTGTTTCAGCTAAGGAAGGCTCAGTACACAGAGCTGTTGTTATCCTGGCTGAGACTTTGGACATTTGGCTTCACTCATGGACTGATTTTCCTTTGAGTGGTGTTTTTCCCTGTAAATTTTACCAAATTTACCTGCTCAGAGGCTCTGACTTCTGGAGCTATGACCAAAGCTATGAAAGAGCAACAACTGGGAATTCCTAAATTGCACTCAGAGTATTGTAAAGCAACTGTTTCATGTATAGTAACCATGAAAAATATCTCACAATGTAACATTTTCTGCTACTAAGAAAATAAGGAATTGTGAGTTGTATTCCTTTAAGATGTTTTGCTATGTTTTGAGGGCTGGATTTCCTCACTTTCATCTTGTTTTCAGGCTTGATGCATCATGAAAACTTCAGAGGAGTTATTATTGCCTCACACCAATGGTAAGGGGAAAGAGAAGCAAATTATTCATGTTTAATGTTGTTTTGTGCCAGATGTTTTGCTGGTAGAAATCCATAGCTCCACAGGCATCAATTTCTTCAGGATCTGGAATGTTTGACACAATTTCTTTCTCCTTTCTGGATGGTCTGTAAAGGAAGCTGCTTGATTTTGCAATATTGAATATACATGCTGAGAAGTTATAAGCAAAAACAAAATAATGAGAGACAGGGTCTCTAATAAGCTTCCTGTCACATGAGGCTCTGGTTCTGGTGAAGCAGATGTGGTTGCTGACTTGTTTCCAAAATGTTTGTTGAGTGGTGATTAGATTCTGTCATACTGATGTTATATCTCTGTGATCTCATTCAATACAAGTAGTTCTGCAAACAGTGAAATATTTTTTTCCTACGGATTTATATCTTGGATTGTGTTTAGGCATGGATTTTCTGATGTTTAATGGGGATTGAGTTCATTTTAGCCTGTTTCTTCAATGAGAAATGAATCACCTGTTTTAACTTGGCTGTCAATTTTCACAGAACTTGCAGGAATTAAATACCATAAATTCTAAAAATCTGAGTGGGAATTATGAACCACTTCCAACATTATTGGGGGCCAATTCATATAAACAAACATAAACATGAGTCTCATTTTCTAACAAAAGCAAAAGGTAAGAATGAATCTTTATTATTTTGTATTTCTACATTACCTGCTTGATTCTCTTCTGGTTTATTTGTCATCAACCAGAGAAGATATACTTTATTTATAAAGCTGTATGAAATATGGGACTTTTTGCCACATTGAATGCATATTAAGACATCATTCATTTATGCTTGTCATGGGCCATACAAGAGGTCACATTCTCTTTTTATTGTCCTTGCTGGAGCATGGGAAAGAGCTGACATGCATTTTAACTCACATGTTTGCATGGGCAAGTGCAGAGAAAACTAATTCTAAAGGAAAAATATCTATTGTATCACTGGTTCTGGTGAAGGAAATGTAGAATTAAAATTATCTTTTGGATTGCTGAGTCCAGTCTTCAGTAGTGAGCCAAGTTTCCAACCTTTTTCATAAACAGCTTGGTGCTATTCAAAAATATGCTCTTTCCTCCTTGTTGTCTCTCCTATTCTCCCAGTTTCCCACTTTATTTGGTGTTTGTTCCAAATTTTCCTTCTTTTGATGGGAAAAAAATCTTAATTTCCATGGTCAGTTTAGGCATGTTTTTCTTGTTCTGTGAAATGCCTAAAAAATCCATTACTGCAGGTACAGGTATGGCTGTACAGGAAATAAGGGAGGAAAACCCTTGTAGGAGGAAAATCTACACTTGGGTAAATCCTCAAGACTCAAGTATTGGAAACTAGGCTTTAACAGCACTTAGCATAAAGTGTTTGTGTATCTGATACCACCAGGTTTTTCTGGGACTGGCAAATGAATTATTTAGTAATGGAAACTGCATGTGTGTGTGTTTGGCTTCTGTAGGTTCATGTGATAGAAAACTGTAAGAGTGTCTGTAGGGATCACAGCTGCCCAACTTTGTGTCATAGACCTGTGGCCTAAAAGGGCTCAGAAATTTCCAGTTAGCTGGGTAGAAGGGAGAAGACAGAGTGGCAAATCTCAACTTTTATTGCTAATGCTTTGTAAAATAACATTTATGGTCTCTAGATTTGGTTCTGTGCAGATCTGTGTGACTTAAAATTTATTATACCACTTCATGTTTGTGCATCTCTCTCCAGTTCCTGGATATGAATGAAATTAAAGGTCAAGATTACCTTTATGTTAATAGATCCAGATATACCCAATATTTAACTTCCCTGGACAAAGGAATTTCATCAAGGGCTGGCTTGTCCTGTTACCATGTGACAGTGTCAGCCCTGTGTGCTGCAAAGCTTCACGGAGCCTTAGAGAATAAAAAAGAAAAAAGCCAAGTGTACGCTCAATGGAAAACAGATGGAGTTTTCATTAGATATTACTTTTAATGATCTGCTTTGAAAGTAAAGATACACCATTCTGAGCAGAAGGGCCTCATAATAGCTGTGTTTGGGTCCCAGGCTCATTAACTTAGCTACAGATAAGCAAGACTGCAAGATCTTTGTATCATTAGAGGTTCCAGTCAAGCTTGCCTACCATTATTAGAATTCCAAACACAGCAGAACTATTTTGGAGCCTTAACAATAATTTATCCTGAAGATGTATCTTTATTTAATGATTCAGAGTTGTTATTATGGGCCTGGCAGTCAGTTGCTCAGTTTCTGGAGTATTACCATTTAACCTAGGTCAGGATAAAAACCCTGGAATATTCATTGCGGGGCAGAGCTGAGGGCCTGCTCTTTACAGCCCACTCAGGTGTGACTGTCCCAGATGGTGTCACTGCCTGGCAGAGGTGACCCCAGCAGTCTAGAAAACCTGAAGATCCCTCCTAAAAAGAGGAACCCTGCAATCTGTGCCTGTGGGTACTAAATCAACTTTTGACATGTAAAGAACAATGCAATCCCAGGGTTTTAGGAGTAGATGCTTGCTGCCAAACCACAAGAAATGCTTTTGTCTGGAACTCACGGAGCAGTAACATAGCAGTGCAGGGTGTACCCTTGTCTGTTATTCCCTCTGAGCAATTTCTCAGAGGCTTGTTACCAGGATTTGGATAGATTTCATGGAACTAGGAGAGAAATAGGCTTTAATTTCCTTACAAAAGGAGGGACAGACAATAGAACTCAGCAAAACATGTGGCATTTTTTTTGTTCCTGTCTGGGAGTTATGCAAGCAAAACCTAGTGCCCATCTTCAGGCAGTGCTCTCTAAAGTGAGACTCACGTGAGAAAATTTGTGCTATCTTTCTTTTGGTGTGAGCTGATAAAACTGCTTTATTTCCTCTGCATTTGTGTAAACACAACCTATGTCTTCAGCTGATCTCCAGCTGGGGAGTACAGATCAGAATCCAAGTTTCTCAAAGTTCAAGGAAGTTTGGAGTTGATGTTCTGGCTCACTCTGCAGAGAAATACCTGCATGAATGAAAAAAAAAAAAACCAAAAACCTCTTATTTTCATAAGAGACAGACTAGAAGGATCAATCTATCACAAACTGCTAATTAAACACTGTTCTGGAACCAGGTTTTTCCCACTGTTAGAAACCTTCTTCAACTTCCAGACCAGAGGTATTGGTTGATTAGTTTGTTCACATTTAGTATTGTGCCAAAGCTGCCTTTTAGCTTAGATTATTACACACAATGTATTGGATTTCTCCTGCTTTTTGTGTCTTTCAGAAGAAAAGAAAACAAAAGTTATGTTCAAGGTCAAATTATATCCACATATAATTTAAGGGTGGGGGAGAATAAGCAAAAGGAGCAGATGGTAAGTGAGTTTAGGTTTGTGTACCTTAGTTACAATGGTCCAACCCTTTTTTCAACAACATTTCTGTTCTTCTGATTGCTCCTGTTACTTTATGTCCAAGTAATTGCAGTTGATTTCCTTTCTTTATGATTTATTTGCAGACATCAAGGATATCCCCTTGTTATGTTGCTAGAGTGAAAAAAACAACACTTCATATACAATTGTTTCTTCCTTCTTTAGCCATTCCGTGGCCTTTTCCTGATTCAGTGTATCTTTCTGAGCATGGGGGGCCAAACCAGAATGCCTCTTGAACAAGCCAGTTCGATCATACTGGTGATTCCAGCACTGCAGTGTGTGAAGAATTTTCACAGGATGGATTCTCAGCAAATTCTAAGCAGGTGCCTTTCCAGGTGTCACCCAAGGGCAAACTTATCCGAAGTAAATAACCTGTATGGATCAATGCAGAAATGCACACCTGAAGTGACAAGAGGCTTGCTTTGTACATGGGAATTAACCCCTGGACTGCTCAGTGTAGCCAGCACATGGTGTCTGGTACTCCTTGGTGCCATGGTGTCCATGTGTGCACACAGAGCAGTGACTGGAGCTGTGGGAATCACTGCTGCAGTGTTTGCAGTGTCCATGTGTGCACACAGAGCAGTGACTGGAGCTGTGGGAATCACTGCTGCAGTGTTTGCAGTGTCCCTGTGTGCACACAGAGCAGTGACTGGAGCTGTGGGAATCACTGCTGCAGTGTTTGCAGTGTCCCTGTGTCCATGTGTGCACACAGAGCAGTGACTGGAGCTGTGGGAATCACTGCTGCAGTGTTTGCAGTGTCCCTGTGTCCATGTGTGCACACAGAGCAGTGAATGGAGCTGTGGAAATCACTGCTGCAGTGTTTGCAGTGTCCCTGTGTCCATGTGTGCACACAGAGCAGTGACTGGAGCTGTGGGAATCACTGCTGCAGTGTCCCTGTGTCCATGTGTGCACACAGAGCAGTGAATGGAGCTGTGGAAATCACTGCTGCAGTGTTTGCAGTGTCCCTGTGTCCATGTGTGCACACAGAGCAGTGACTGGAGCTGTGGGAATCACTGCTGCAGTGTTTGCAGTGTCCCTGTGTCCATGTGTGCACACAGAGCAGTGAATGGAGCTGTGGGAGTCACTGCTGCAGTGTTTGCAGTGTCCCTGTGTCCATGTGTGCACACAGAGCAGTGACTGGAGCTGTGGGAATCACTGCTGCAGTGTCCCTGTGTCCATGTGTGCACACAGAGCAGTGAATGGAGCTGTGGAAATCACTGCTGCAGTGTTTGCAGTGTCCCTGTGTCCATGTGTGCACACAGAGCAGTGACTGGAGCTGTGGGAATCACTGCTGCAGTGTCCCTGTGTCCATGTGTGCACACAGAGCAGTGACTGGAGCTGTGGGAGTCACTGCTGCAGTGTCCCTGTGTCCATGTGTGCACACAGAGCAGTGACTGGAGCCGTGGGAATCACTGCTGCAGTGTTTGCAGTGTCCATGTGTGCACACAGAGCAGTGACTGGAGCTGTGGAAATCACTGCTGCAGTACTTCCAGCATCTTGGGCAAGGCAACTTCTCAACAGGGTCAATTGGTGTTTTGGCAGATCTTTGCTGCTCCACCAGTGGAGAATTCTGGAGAAGTGATAAGAGGAAATACAAGTGACCTCTAGAGCAAGGTAGTTCTGTTGAAAAGTTGAGTTTTTTAAGATGTGATTTTAAGAGGTCCTGGATACCTTCTAGAAGTTGCTTCCTAAAGCATCTGCATGTCAGCACCCTACATATTTTAAACTGAGCATGCAAAACCCCAGCATGGATGGGCACTCTTCAGTGTGGGGGCCTGTGTGACTCCCTTTAGTCACTTGGCAACACAATAATAGAAATAGGAACATGGGATTTCTTATGTCTATTGTGTCCATTAGAACAATACTGCTGAGAGCAACTGAGACCAAAGGCCTGGCCTTCAAAATACATGACTTGAAAAGAAAGCTGCATTTTTTTGGTAAGGTCCAAATGTATTTCATTCAGCTTTGCTGCTACTCTCAAAGTTTAGTTGTAAACAAGTCACACATCTGGGTAGCACTGCCTGTAACTGTCTTCATCCTCAACAGGAATTACTGGCTTCACAATGTTCTGTGTGTGCAGAAAACAACTTGTAATAGATAACCTGAGCAAACTCTTGTAACTGAAGAGCTTAAATATCCTCAATGACCAGCCTGCAAAGTAGCCACAGTCTTTAACTTTATGGATATAACCCTGAAGTCTTGAAATTCTGCATTTTAGCCCTGCAGAGTTCCTCTGATTCTCACTGCTCCCTATCAAATTTCCATGCTGACTCTTTGTCCAGACAGGTGAGCTGTCCAGAGCAATGATGTACTAACTGCTTTCATGGGATGTGAGTGTGAACTTGAGTAGAACTCATGTACAGCTATAAAAGGTTTTGTAGCTATACAGCAATAAACCATGAAAACCATTTCTGTAACATCATAAATAAAATGAAGTAAGCTGTCAGGATTATCATTACTCAGTGCCAAGTGACAAAATAATGCTGCACCTGAATAACTTCTGTTGAAGTGACAGGTTGTTTTCTCACTGCACAGTTGGCTTATCCTGGAGACTTTGGATTCTGCACTGTGTAGGCTGAATTTATTTATAAATTAATATTTAAAATGTTCTATGCTCCTGATTCCAGCCCCAAACCATGACAGAAAAACCATTGGAAAAAAATCCTGCTGAATTCCAGTCAGGACAGGGACCCACAGAAAGGGATAGGGAACTTGGAGGCTTCCAAATGTGCAGAGCTGATACAAAGCCAGGGTTTGGAGTTCATGGGAAGGGGACATGACCTGTTCACTTTAAGAGACTGAGGACACCTGGAGAAGGCCAAATTTTGGAGCAGCTGACAGACTTCACTAGTTGTCTGCTTTTCTCTTCTTGGAATGGCCATTCCAAAAAGCCTTTACCAACTTCCCAGCATGGTGATGAGGTCCTCAGCTTGGAAGAATAAAATAAGAGCACTCTGGCTGCAAAGCTGCTGTTCTCTGCTCCCACTCCCAGTCAAACCCACAGCTTGCCAGCTGATTTGTGGCTGATTGCCACATGCTCCCAGCTTCCTCTACACCTGCCTGGCACTTCTTTGGCCTCCCAATCAGAACCAGCACAGAGCACAGAACAGCCCCTTATGGAGCACCTGGCTTCAGGCACAGAGGCACAACTTCAGCCCCCCAGCCTGAGTGACAGCAGGATGTGGCAGCTCCTGGGGCTCTGCAAGCTCAGAAAGGCAGAGACAGAGACCCAAGCTGTGCTCCTTGGCATTCCCACACCTCTCTCCCAGCTGGGTGTCCCTGATGGCCTCCTTCATAAATCATTAATGAGATATACTTCTGAATAAATACTTTCTCTGTTATCTTCTCCAGTACTAAGGATTAATTTTGCATGAGTCTGTGCCTTTACTGTTCTTCAGCAGTGACAGGAATTCATTTCTTGGCCAGGTTTTATGAATGATGTCCCATATTTATTGTGTATTATGACCTTTCTGGATGATACAAAGTCAAGTCTAGGCATCTCTTTGGTTCTAACACTATTTTTCTTCTCTGATGAACAGTGTGTTGCAGTCCATAGATACCTATAATTTACAACTTTTTTTTTTTTTTTAGTTTAAAGTAAGATCATGATTAACATTTTATATGAAGCAAGGTGGTGAACAGAAGAGTTCATTGACTTTTCAACCCTGGAATCACCCAAACAGTTTTACATTCCAAGTAAAATATTTGGTAGGTTTCACACCAGTCTTTTACCACTGAATATCACAATGTTGCTGTTGGGAAAAACTGAATTTATTAAGGCAGTATATTTTAAAAATTGGCTCCAGCACCACACAGCTGGCAACAAGGAAAAAGCAATCTAAGGCAGCATGTAAAAAACTGTTCTCTAGTTAGACTGTGTATTTTTAATAACTGCCTCCAACAGACCACCCTATGACAATGATTGCAAGCACAGAAAGCCCGATTGTTCAAAAGTCACGTAAATAAAACGTAGATGCTGAAATGCCAACCTCCCACTATTCACCTCCAACCTATTCTTTTCATCTTTTTCTGCTTATTTTACTGTTTCTCTCCTGGTGTCCTTCCTCTCACTGATGTTTTCCTTCAGTACACCCTCTTTGCCTCCCAGAACCAATTTTTGGCTTTAATGGCAGAATAGGAACTGCTCAGAGATCTTTTAATCTTTCACCTCACATACCACTTGCACAAGGACAGGCTACTCACTACTCAGAGAACTATAAAAATAGGAAAAATAGGAGATTAATTAAGCTGGATCACTGAAAAAACCAGGAATCCCTTATTCCTGTTGTGTTGCACTAAAATACATGAAGTACTTCCTGGCTTATAACATACTTTCTCTAAAGGATGTTCACTAGAAGACAGTGTCAATGTGGTGTCATTTCTTTGGCTACTGCGTTCAAGTTTTTGTAATTGTCTCTTGTTGTAGCTGAAATGTATTACAACTTTATCACTATTTTCCTTACTAAAAATGAAACAAGTTGCTAAGAGTTCCACGAACCCATAATTAACTTCCCCTTTGAGAACAAAGAGGATGCATTTTTAAAATGTTTTTATTGCCTTAGTAATGCATGTTACAAAAAAAAAGTCTTCTGCAGCAAAACACAAAGAACAGGAATGAGTGCAAAGCAAACAAACCAGAAAGTAAATTATCTATGAAACCACTTATTTCAATGCAACAGGGAACAGTAAAGTTTTGAAACAGCTTTTCCTCCCCTGGAGAATGCAGAACTTATTGGAGCTCCTGACATAAGTCAAAATATTGCACTAAGCCAAGATTTCAATTCCTTTCTCCCAGAGAGACCTACACACTGTCCTCACAACATGTTTATTTTGTTGGAATAGAAGAAAAACTTGGTCCTGAGAAAGACTGCAACCTGCTGTGTCCTGCCAAGGCAATGGCTGTGCAACGTGCTCTCTTCAAGGGAAAGACAAGGACAACCTGGGACACAAAAAAGTGGATTCTACACCATGACTTCTCAGATGTCTATTCCAATCAGTCTGTACTGAAAGACAAGACTTCTCCAGCTAACATGAGCACCTTGCCCAGATACTTCAGCAGAATTCCAGTGTCTTATGTTCTGTCAGGCTTTCTTCTCCAAGCACCCTGCACAAAGGAATTCTGAAGACATGACCCATACCTTTGTATTTTAGGCCACACTAACATAACAACACCTTCCTGTGCTTATGATGCCAAAGTGCAGCTACAAGGTTACTCACAATCCTGGATGTGCAGCCATCTGCCTGGCACCACAGTTCACTTGATGTCAGCACTTGTTCACAGACTGAAGTATTTGCAGCCTGGCAAATTCTCCTTGGGAGGTCTGTTCACAGGCTAGTATAGCTTACAAAGGGAAAATCATATTTGTTCTTCCTTTTTCAGTATTGTTTTTAGCATTATGAGATAATTGACATTTCTTCCCTCTCTCTGCTCTCATTTATGATGGTGATAATGTTTCTGAAGTACTTCATAAATTCCATCCGAACATCTTCAGGATCCTCCTCTAAGTTGGAATGTATCAATTTCAGCTTGTTCAGTGGATAAGCTTTGAAAATAAAGAAGAATAATTAGGTATATTCCTCATATAAAAGAAATAGTCACAATCAAAGTCATGAGACAGCTCATGCTGCTGGAATTCAGTGGTATACAATGTTTGACAGCCCAGAAAACACAGAGCAGGGCAAGGAGAAAAGCAGCAGAGTTTGTCAGTGTTGCAAACAAATACAGCTTATTGCAAGATTAAATTCTTCAAAGTTTACTATTACTGAAGTGTGAAGTCTGGTTTTGGTCTCATATTCAGTTAAGCAGAATTAAACAAATTGAGCACTGAACTGCAATTTTACTATTGAAGTGATATGATACTCTTTGATTAGTTCAAAATTATGGAATGCTATTGTATTAAATACATATTAATATATTAATGCTATAACAAACATGTGCTTGTTTGAACACTGGAACAGGTTGCCAGAAGGGAGTGTGTGTTTTCACAGCCAGAAACAGACAGAAATAATTTTGCAGTATCTAAGGTGCCTATTGCTAATTTTGAGATGCAGCTCATTAGCCTGTTATTTCAAAGGGCTCCTGTTCTTTCGACTGGCAAAGTACAGATTTAAATGCTCTCAAAAGTGTCTGTTACAAAAAACAAATACAATGCAAGAACAAAACTACTACAGATGAGGAAATATGGCAGGAGTTCTAATTTCTGGCTCAGCTGCTTGGAGAAGCCACTCAAACCTTGCATTCCCATTCTATATTTGTGAAACAGGAATATTCCTCTAGCTGACCTTTGAAATCCAGTATTTCTGTTTTTGCAAAGCACTTTTGTGTTCTTTAATCAACAGATTTAAAAGAAAAATACAAGCCATAAGGCATTAATTTTAAAGACACAAAGATGAATGAAAAGCTCTGAGCTACAAATGGAGTTTTCCATCTCCTTACCCAAGGACAGGTTTTCTGTGTCCCCAGCACTGCCTGGTTTGTGATGTGCCACCAGGAGACACTGACTGTCAAGCAGTGGCTGCTGCTGCACGAAGCACGAGTACCACATCTCGATTTCCTTCAGGTGGCTGGGCAGATCAGGGTTGAAGATTATTATTACACCATGAGAGTCCTTCATCAGAGCTGGCCAGCACGTTTCAAACCTTGAAAAACACAGAAAATTGAAAGACTGAGAGCTGTAGACCAGAGACATGCACCCAAACTTCCTTCCAAGGTTTTCCCCTTCTCAAGAACACATTAACTTTTAACACATTACTTTTTAACTATAACATCACTAACCTTGTCAGTTATACATCATATTCCAAGTATTTTGACTTATCTATTATGATAGTTGACCCCACATTTTTCTAATTTGATGATCTGCTGACAACGTAGAATTTGGTCAAATGCTCATATAAACTTAATCAAACATTGCCCTAAGAATGGATCATTCTCAATTCCATCTTTTAGAAATTAAGGCCTCAATCATACCCATACATTGTTTGAAGTCTACTCACATACTTTAATGGAGATGAAGGCAATTAGAGAGTGGGCCTCTGATTTCTGTATCTATCTATCTATCTGTATATATTTATCTCTATCTGTAACTTCATTCCCGTTGTGACTTTGGATAAGCCAGTCCTTATCCAAAACAGAGCTCAGCTGTTTTCATGGCAGAGAGTACCTAGTGTTAGATACTTTACAACAGAAACTGTAAAAATATATTGGTGTAAAGAGTCAGAAATACTCCTCACGTCAAACAGATCATTGGGCTGAGCCTTAAGTGTGAGTATCTTGTAAACAGAACAATCAGGAATTCAGTAACCTGTTACTGAAGTAACAATGCTGCCTTACTTTTGATCACCACTGCAGTCCCACAGCTCGAATCGACACCCGGCTCCCTTGTTGTTCCCGCTGAGGTTTGGCCTCTCATACTCCAGGATCCTGCGGAAATGATGGATACACGATGGGATGCAATCCCACCCAGCGCACGGCACAGCGCGGGGCTCTCCTCACCTCACCCCCTGCGTCGGGCTGTAGCTGCAGATCCCTTCCGTGCTCTCGGACACGAAGTTTGCCAACACCGTCTTTCCTGACTAGCGGGGGTGAAAGACACGGAGGAATTTAATGTGCCAAAACCACAACGTCGGTGCTCGCCCAAGGCCCGCGCGCCATCCCTCCCGCTCGGCCGCGGTGCGTGCGGGCCTGGTCCCGTTCTCTCCCTCCCTCCTGCCGCAGTGCCCGCGGGGCTCGGCGGTCCCAGCCGGGCTGTGCGGGGTCCCGGCCGGGCTGTGCAGTCCCGGCCTGCGCTCACCTCGCAGGGCCCCACCAGCAGCACCTTGGCCCTCAGCATGGCGGGCACGGCGCCCCCCCGCGGCCGCTGCCCGGCAACGCGCGGAGCGGGGCGCGCCCATTGGCTGTGCCGCCGTCACGTGACGGGCGGGGCGGGGCGCGGCGTGAGGCGATGGCTGCGGCGGTCGGGGCTGGGGGCTGTGGTGTGTGTGTGCTCTGTCCCCTCTGTGTCCCCTCTGTGTCCCCTCTGTGTCTCCTCTGTGTCTCCTCTGTGTCCTCTCTGTACGCCTGCCGTGTCCCCGCTCCGTCGCAGCTGTGTCCGCGTCTTGTCCCCGCTCTGTTACCGCCCTTTACTGCTCTGTCCCCTTCATGTCGCCTCTCAGTGTCCCCTCTCTGTCCTTGTGTCCGTCCATCGTGTCCTCACTCCGTCCCTGCTGTGTCCCCTTCGTGTCCCCAGGCTGTGTCCCGCAGCTGTTGCCTCACTGTGTCCCTGCTCTGTCCTTGCTTGGCAGAACGAGAGGACACAGTCTTAAGGTGCGCCAAGGGAAATTTCATTTGGATGTTAGGGAAAAGTTTTTTACTGAAAGAGTGATCAAGTACTGGAATGCTCTGCCCGGGGCGTGGTGGAGTCATCATCTATTTCTGTGTTTAAATTAATATTGGATGTGGCACTCGGTGCCATGGTTTAGTTGAGTGTTAGGGCATGGGTTGAATTATATTAAAGGTCTCTTCCAACCTGTGGTCGGTGGTGTCTCTGGAGCCTGAGCCGACCACCTGTGCTGTTTTAGAGTCTCTGTGTTCCAGCCCGAGCACCGGAGAAAGAGTCAGGAGACTCTTCTGTTGTTTCCAGAAGTGTTTATTTTATCTCATCTAAAAGTTCTTTCCCTGACCAGCCGAGGTCTGTTCAGGTCAGCCCAAGCACACTGCCCACCCCTGGGATGGCATTATCTCTTTATACTAAAAACTACATAAACATTATTTACAATTATCTTCCAATACCTATCCCTTAGATTGTACAATCTGGTTCTACTCTAAACCAATCTAAAAGTGCCAACATCACCTAAAAGATGGATGCTAGGAAAAAGGAGAAAGAAGGACAGAACATGCCCAGGTTTCTCCATCTTGACCCCAGACCCTTATTATAAACAATCTTAAAAAACCTACTCTTTCACCTTATAATAATCTAACTTACAATCTAACTTACACTCTACTTATTTTTTGTGACTTGTAATTCTTCATGTAAGGGTGGTAGTTTTTCCCAGGGAGAGAAGTCAAAGGCACAGGGGTTCTGGGCACCGTGCCAAGGCTCCTGAGCCCCCTGCCAGGGTCTCAGGGCACCCAGAGGGATGTCCTGGATTCCCACACCAACCCAGTCATTCTGTGTGTGAGTTCTGTGTGCTTTGTCCCCGCTGTCCCCTCACTGTTCCCTGGCTCTGTCCCTGCTCTGCCCGGCCAGCTCATTGGTCTGCTGAAGCAACTGTGGTGTGACAGCCCAAGAGTGAAGGGATCCTTGATATTGTACAGGCTGCTGTGGCCAGGGCAGCTTTGGGAAGGGGGAGATCCTCCTGGCACTCACCAGCTGCTGCTGGCAGCAGGGAACAGGATTTCCAGCCACTGAGCACTGACCAGAGTGGAAAGTCCCTCTCAGACCATTTTTCCACCCATAGATACCAATCTTTGAACCATGAGAAGATAAAGCCCACAACTCCTGTGCAACCTTTCATGGTCCAAAGGCAATGAAAGATGGAACAGAGACCACCAAGCCCACTGCTGCACCCCACTGCTGGCCACATCCATGCAATGCTGCCCCTGCATTGGCCCCTGGTGGGCAGCCCTGGAGGGATGAAACATGCAGAGGTTGGTTCCTCTTCCAGAGCCCCCTGTCAACGTGGCCTTCACACCTCTCTGCACTGCTCTGGTGTCCCTCACTAGCTCGAGCAGTGCTCTCCCTCCTTGTTTCATTGCAATTTTAACTGCAGATTCTCCTTGGAAGGATGATGAAGCCAAGCTCTTGAAGATTCTTATTAAGGCTTGTTAGGGGAGGCAAGAGGCTTTTTGAAATGGCAGCTTCTAAGAAAATAAAACATCTGGCAGACAGATGTGCTGCCTCAGAGCTGTTTAGTGCCCAGGTACAATAGCACTTCTAGACAAGCTTTCAAACAGGGCCTCTAGGCGCTACCACAATGTAAATGTTTATTACCAGTACTGCTAATAAATGGGAACCAGAAATGCTCTGCTCTCACTGAGGGGGTGCAGTCTTCTCTATCACAGTGGAGACTCATTTGTTGTTTCACTCCTTGTGTAGGGATAGTTTACAGTGGTTCAGTGTGGCAGTGGCATCCCAATGTTCACATGGTATTTTAAACTTCAGAAAACCCTTTTTTTCAGGTTCATGGCACTAAGACAATGAAAAAGCAGTAGCTGAAACTACTTGTGAATTTTCAGTCAGCTGTAGCAGACTGGATATGTGCTTTTTGTGAAGATTTGTGTGAATTCCCAATGAGCTGGGACAACTCATAGTTAATTCTTTCCTCAGCTTTGTTGTTTTCCACATTTCTGACCCACAACTTCCAAAAGAAAGACAGAGAGGGTGGCCCAGAGAGAAAAACCAGGACAGCCTCAGCTGGCAAATGGTATTAGCTGCCACTAGCACATGAAATGTGTAATAAAGGGTCCTATTGTGGGCACCAGCACAGAAGAAGGGGAAATACAGCATAAGAGGTAACTGAAACTGGGGAAAACTGGCTGTTTGTGCAGCTGCCCAGAAAGCAATTAGGATTAATTTTTAGATGGAGTGTCAGATAGGGTCTTTTTGTTTATATTAGCCACTGAAGAGTAAGGAGAGCACAGCTGACTAAGGATGCAATTTTTGGATTTATCCATGTGATTTAGGGTTTGAAGTCACTTTAGAAAGTGGGAATTAAGTTTTCAAGCCACTTAGGATGACTGTTTTCAAAGGCATCAAAGTCAAGTACATTTGATGTTATCAGCATCTGCCTTAGGCATGTGGCTAAAGCTATGTTAGTTCCTGGAGTTTTGTTTGCTGAGAGCACACGTGTGTGAATCATTTTCCTTCACTGATTTAAAACTCTTGGTCAGACTGTAGCAGAGAGAAAATCCCAGCAGTAAGTGAACTGCTTCCAGACAATGCTGGTAATGATCTTTATGTCTTGCATTTATTAGATGGCAGGTTTTCCACCATAATGTTTTGGTAGCAAGCAAAAATTACCATCTTCAGGTGATTTCCCTTATAAAAATCCTCCTCCTTCCTTCAAAAGCCAAAAGCCAGTGCAAGGTATCAATAATATTTCAATAAAGCTGTTCTTCACTCTAGAAATGCCAGTAAGAACTCGAGTGAGAGATGCAGCGATTGCTGTGTGAGGGCATGTGATGCTTTTTGCCTGAATTGCAGATCCAAGGTAGAGACTAACTGGTTTTACTGGAAGCAGCAGTAAAATGTAATGGCAGTCAGCTTTCAGATAATACTTGAGAACTTGCAAACCATTCAGTATTTCAGTGTTTTAAGTTTGCATTGTATTTCGTTTAATGTGGGACATAAAAATTTTCCTATGAAAACAACTCAAAAAATTTTTTTCATAAGCTTTTGTGGCTCAGTATTGGTGCTTTGTTTAATGTACTGTAGCAATGTTTCCAAACTTTGGGAAACACACCCTGGAGCACTCCAGTTGTGTGTGAGAATGCTGCCTGGGTTAGAAGTACAACCACATGGCACAGCTCACCATGGAGGGAAGGCTCTGCCTGGTTGCTGTGTGTTGCTTGACATTTATGGTGTGTGTGCAGAAACAGCTCTTCAGTGGGTACAAACAGGGACCTGCATTGCATTGTCCATTTATTTATACTGGTTCACCTGGGGCAAGGCATGGAATACAGGGTCTGAGAGGAAGGAACACCTATTTTTGAGCACTGTAGCCCGTTATTAAAAATTAAGGAGAAAATCAGTATTGTAATCTCAAAGCTTATTGGTTAAGAAGCTCAGGGCAGGGATGTGTCTCTGGGGCTCAAAGCAGAGTTGATTAAGTAAATGATGGTTTGGATGAAGTGTGGCTGCTCTCTGGAAAAACCTTTGGGTGGAGCTATGGCAAGAGAGCAAAGGGAAACAGGACATTAAGGTGCATTGACAGGGGTGCAGTGCAGTCCTGCTCTTTGTCACAAGACTGCAGGGAAACACTCAGTTCAGTCTCTCTCAGGAAACCTATTCTGGAATCAACAGGGAAAGCTCATGCAAAACCTTATTGCTTTGTTCATGCCAACAGATTGTCAAGGACTTCAACTCTTACTGATCTGTGGCCTCAAAGTCCTTCCCAGGGGAGATAAGAGTCTTTATTTCCATTTTATAGATGGAGAAACAAAGCAGAGATGTAAAAACAAACCCCAGGAACATCAGTCTGCCTCCATGGCCACCCCAAGAAAAGACACCAAAGCATTCTGATTTTTGAGTAGCAGTACGTGAATCCAGGAGTAGGAGTTCATTTCTCTGATTGAAATCTTCAGGTCCAGCTGCAGACGAGGCCTCTAATAGATGTTTTCCTTATTCCAAAGTCCGTGGAGCAACAGTAACACCTAGTGGCTGAATGTGCCAGTCTGCTCCTACTTTTTCTTCCTTTCAAGAAGTAGAGTCGGAGGGCACACGGTGTGATTGACAGCTTTGATTTGCAAGGCCAACACTTAGGATCTCCAGGGATTTGCCATTTTCCTTTCAACCTCCCACCACATTCTGTTTTCTATTAAAAGTGGTAGATGAAATATGAAACTCTTCCTCCCACCTCCCAACCCCCTTCACTTTTCTGGCTTATGGAGGAGGTTGTTCCAGTCCATCTTGATCTGTAGGTGGGTGGGCTGTGAGTGACCAAGCCTACTGCTTCCAGCTTGGAGCACTCAGATTTCTGTAAGGAATCCAAGCTTTTTTATTTTCTTTTTCTTTTTCTTTTTTTTTGTTTTTTTTTTTTTTTTTGGCCTGAAAAGGATCAAGCAGATCATCTGGTGGAGGTTGGTGACCTCAGTCCATTTGATAATGTGGTGTTAACTTGCCTGCGTTAAGGCAGACCAAACCAATCAGTTCCAAGAAGTACCATTTCCTAAAATGTGGTGTGTGGGATTGTTTGCCACAGTCTGCTGGGACTGCTAATTCATCAGAGAGGGACCCCTAGAAAAACAGCATTAGGGAGGAAAGAACCCACAGATGTTTATTATGTTAGCAGGAGAGCCTTTCAGAGGGTCTTCACTGCCCCTCACAGGGAAAGGTTTCAATTTTTCCATGGCAAAAAAACCCAAAACATTAAGCAGAAGTATTTCTGCTTAAGCCCAGATAATTTGCATTTGTAAATAGGGCCTCAGCTCTGTGGGAATTACAGTACTGAGACACTATGGGTTTGTCATATTCATGCTGTTTAATTTTAGGCTTCTGGTTTAGGTATTCTGAATTACCATTGGAAGCATCTGTTTAGGAGAGTCTTCACTGCCTGTTGACAGAGCCTGAACTCTTATTTACACTGTGGATATATGCTCTTTACATATGATACTAACTTGTATCAGCACTCAAAGAATAGTATTTGCCTCCCTTCACATCCCCAGTTCTTCATCCACCTTCCTCCCAATTACCTGCTTAGATGGAACAGATTAAATTGAAAACTAGCATGATGTCTCTGGGATAAAAAAATAAAATAAAATAATCAGCTCCATGAACCAATTTACTGTAAAACTTCACAAAAGCCTGGTGCTAACAGAAGAGAAGGGGACCAGTGGGGACATGGCCAAGTGAGACAAAGATGGGACCTTTTGGATGCTGTGGAGATGTACATGGAATTAAAGCATGCATTATATATACCATTAGTCAGACCTGCTAAATCTGCTGTTCCCAATACCTGTTTTTGAGGGAAGGCAAAGAGAAATAAGGAATATTTGCTGGGATATGTTGGGCAACCTTTACTCTTAGAAGAAGGAGTGTGGCAGCCTTGTTGGGCTGGGCAAAATATCTTCCTTAATGCTTGGTAAAAATGCTGTTGGAGGTGGCAGACCTGAAAATACTGAAAGAAGACAATCACAGGGTAATTGTTTTTTGTGATTCACAAGGGCTCTTGGATCCTTCTCTATTAGACCCGTATGCTTGTTGTTTTGAACACAGAATTTCAAAGTCAGCTTTGTTTCTCAGTGGCAGCTGTGGTGTTTGCCACCCGTGTTGGTCTGGGAAGAGACAGCATTTATTAATGTCTGATCTGCTTATTCACTCAAGGCCAGACCCTCAATGACTTCATAGCAAGAAAGCAAAGCAGTGTGTAGTGTCTTTAGAGGGACTGCCATGTACCCTGTAGGAGAGGAGAGCCTACTGACAGGAAGGTTTTGTTTTCTCTCAATTTCATTCTCTGGTTTGACTTATGTGTTACTTTGCAGTTTATGGCCAAACATGCGAGTTCCTTAACCCCACGATCCTTCCAGGCATTATGTTTCTGCTAACATCCTGGGTCACATCAGCTGTCTTTTCACATGTCTCACATTCATTCTCATTTAAGGCTCAATTACCTCTTGGCAATATGCCACTAGTGACAGCAGATTTATACCAGTAATTAGTACGTTTTGAGAAGTCAGGAAGAAAATCCTTGCTCCTTTGCTTAAGTACCTGGATGCAGTGATGAATTCTTAACTCTACACCCTAAACTTTAAAAGATTTATTCTTTATAATTTTGCCTCAATTCCCTTTAAAACCTAGTAAAAGTAGTGCATTAGTTTCCAATGCTTGGCTCACTTGCAAACTCCTCATTTGAAATCCCCTCCTTAATATTTCTGTGCTACAAAACCCTGTGTGTGCCACTGGCCCTCTGAAAGGGGGATGCCACTGCAGACCTGCTGCCACTGAACCTCCTTCCACTGCTGCAGGTGGGGTTTGAAGCACTGTGCTGTTCTCTGTATTTTAAACACCACAAGGAATGTCCTGGAAATATAAAAAGCAAAGTTAACTGGGCTCTGTAAAAGAGTTCATATGTAATACAGATTGTTGATCATTTAGTATTAAGTGGTTCATTATTTTATTGTTCTTCAATAATTCGAGAACTTAAATCTTCTACTTTTGGCTTGGCTAGTGATGCTGTCTTGAGCTGGGTTATAAAAATACTGTGCTTCACCTAAGCACAGATTGTTATAGTTTTCATCTTAATTAGCAAGCTGCAGATTTAGATGGATTAATACAATCACTCTTTCTTTCTTTTGCCATAGAAGTTCAGAAGTATAATCTGTCACTTGTGAGAACATAAAGAATTGGACTGGAAGCATTCCAAACTCTTTACTGTAAGTGTTCAAAGATTTAATGGAGTCCTCAGTCATAAAATCTTAAATTTGAACTAGACCTTTATATTCTCCATTCTTAAATTCACTATTTTTATGTCCAGGGGATTTCCTGTTATCCAAGTATGTATGGAGGCCCTTTATTTCCCTCTGTGTGTGTTTTTTAATTCAAATCAAATGTGTATGTCAGTGGTTGATTGCACTTAACCTCCTTAGGTTCATATTTCTTATTTAATTACATTACATTTTAAGGTTTAAGGCTATATATTTACTGCAGTTAATAGCACACCATATTTTAATGAAGCTGTTATCTTCTGCAAATATATACAGAACAATGGAGATTGATTGTATAGGACCTTTCAAAGAAATTATATCTCAAAGCCATTTAAAATGAATAAACACAGTGGAGGGTTTTTGTTAATGTAGTTCTTCACCTAACACAGCTTCAAAACTAAGGAAATGAGTGGCTGGGTTATCAGGGCTGTTGTTCTCCTGATCCCCAGCCAAGGACTGCACCTCTGCAGGTCACAGCCACAGCTGGAGTGTCCCTACAAACTGTGGCTGTTCCCAGAAGTGCTCCAGAACTGCAGCCCCAAAGGGCACTCACCTCCCATGTACACTGACAGTGCACCCACAGCTCTGCCACAGAGCTCAGCTCTGTAAATCCACTGTCACTCCATTCAGGGAAGGCTCACCACATGAACCATTAGTATCTGATTTTACTGAAACATCTGAAAACAAGGTAAGTATTACCTAGATATCATGTCCAGAAAATCTGGGACAAATCTCCTGTGCTCCATTAGAATGCACCAGCTGAACACCTGATTTCAGTGCAGAGCAGGGCATCACCCTACATTGGGGCACTGCACTGGGTTTCTCACAACAATCTGAGAGTTACATACTCTGCATTGAGCTAAAAAATGCTGGGAAACACTTCTTTCCAGGCACACAGCAAGGCTGATAGTCTTGTCCTGCCATTCCATCACATACCAAAAATCTCCTTAGTCTGCTCAAAAGCTTTTATTTCTTTTTCTCGGGCAACAATCAGTTTGAACATTTCATAGTATTTTGCAGACTTCATAATTTTCTTTCTGCCAAAGAACAATTTATACATCTCTTTAGGTTACATCTCATCTTGCTTCTTTTATTTTTATTTCTCTTCTTTCATTGTTGTTACTATTTATACCATGTCATTTTTATTCCATTCCTATTACCCTTACAATAGCCATGATACACAACAGAGCACTGAACCCCGTGTTACAAAGGGAGGCACTGAGAGATTTCCTGATGGCTCTGGTAGGTCAGGGAGTTCAAGCAGATTCTCTCTGGGTGTAGACTGACAGCCCATGTATCCTTCTGCCTGAGACCCTGTGGCATGAGGGGCTGTGAGCCAGTGTAATCCCAGAGGATTATTTGGGGATTGGTTTTGCATTTGTAGAGAGATTGATCTCCCTTAGGCAGAAGAGAAAACAGAGAGATGAAGAGCATTTCTTGTGGTAAAAGAGATTTGTGTTCTGTGTGTGGAGCTGGATATCTGTAAAGTACAGTTTAGTAGCTTCAGCTTGGGTCATTTAAAAATGGAAGTGAGGCCCTGGAAGAGGGATGGGTTTTGGAAACCAAGCCCATTAGGTGTGGAATCCATTGCTGACAATGGAGTATTCTGTGAACACCTAAGCTAGCATTAGTGTACATGTGCTTAGCCAAGAAATACTTGGAACCTGTTGCTTTGCAGTGACTTTATCCTTTAATGCCTGCAATCTTTCGTATTTAGCACCTTAGCTGCCTTTTTATTGCTTCCATGGAGGAATCTGACAGGTTCAAGGGAGATTGGGTAGAGAGCCAGCTAAAAAGCAAGACAGTGCCACTGGACATTGCTGGAGTTTGCTTGGATGATTGCTCCCTTTGGAACAAGGAGACCAAAATGTTCATAAAGGTAAATTGATAAATCTGGAAAATATTCTATTTAAATAATCCCCAGAGCTCCCAGCCTAACACACAGCTGTAGAAAAAAAAAACAGAAAAGACCCCACCAACTGAACAGGATGTTGGGCTGCATTACAGTAAGAACAGAATATATATCAAAAAGGTGTTATTGTTATTACCTAAACCACTGGTGAGTTCTTGTTGAGAGTGCTCTTTTCAGTACTGCTCACTCTACCTAAGGAGGATGTGATTAAGGGATAAAGCAAGGAAAATGACAGTAACACTGTGCCTTTCAGCTCTGAGTTATAAAGCAAGACTGAAGAGCTTTGGCATGATCTTGTTTAAAAAGAGATCTTGCAGTGATTTTAAATGATTTTTAAATAATGAAGGAGATTAATGATGTTGGAACAGACAAAGTCTGCGAAAACAAGAAGAGTTAAATTGCAAAATCTTGGGAAAAGAATGAAAACAGAGAAGGGAGAGGTTCATGTGAATGCTCCAATTAATATGTAATGCCAGTTATCAGAGGGGTCCTGTGAATCTGGATGTGCAGGGTAAGGTGAAGGTAGAATTGTGAGGAGAACAGGAGAGTGACAGTGGCATTGTGACTGTTGGCCAGTAACACACAGGCAGTGGAACCACGCTGCAGCAGGCTCTGGGAAACACCCGCAGCAAGGAGGAAAAGGAAGGTCCTGCAGCCTGTGTGGTAGATCCAACATGGGCAAGGATGGTGCAGGGAGGCACTGAGTGACAAGAAGTTTGCAGTGGGAAGACAGAGGCTGACAGGGAAGCAGCATGTGGAACAAGGCAGGGGGATGGCTGCTGTTAATCCACCTGAACTGCAGGCACCTAAGGTGAAAATACTGGAGGCAATTCCAGCTCTTAGCTGAGCAGGATCCTGCTGTGGATGTGGTGGTCCATATACAATGGGACCAAGTGCAGCAAGTTTCAGCTTGCAGCCCACAAATTTATGAAGGACATTTATGAAGGACCAAAGCCAACTTCTAGGGGCCCTCTGAAAGCCAGCTAAGAAAATTGTGGTTAGTCCTTGCTGTTACGGCCCACGGAGAAAGTTCCTAGGAGATTAAAAAAAAAATCAATAAAAGCTGTAAAAATATGGCTAGAACATTCAGAATTGCTGGGTGGAAAAAAGGGAACATGAGTCTTCCCCATCCTCACTGGTTGTTCTCCTTTGTTCCACGAGGCAGGTGGCAGTGCCTTGAGTGTGCAGGAGTTGGGATGAGTGTGCTTGTTTCCATAGCTCCTTAGGTATGTGTTTTGTGGGCATCTACTCAAGTATTTTATGAGGAAGGGAGTGAGCCCACTCTCTCTTATGTGACTTGAATGATACAGAAGGAGAATTCAGACTCCCACTTGACCTCAAGTCAAGCAACCTGTGACCATGGGGAAATTAAGAGAAGTAGGAGGATTTAAGGGCCAGGGTACAAAACAGAGACATTCTTTGGTCATGAAAGTCCTTCCTCCTCTGAGATTCAGAGAGTTCATGACTCAGGACAGGTTTTCAAATTATCCAAGCATTGGGAAACCACCAAATCTGGATATCCTATAGTCAGTGACTCCAATAAAAATTGCAGCCCAGTCTTTGGTAGCTGTTCCCACTGCATGTTACAAAGTACTTTGTTTTATTGCAGAAGTTCAAGATTCTCTGTGGTCTGGAGAATTTATAATATCAGTGTTTATGTCCTGTACAGCAAGCAGGCAGCCCTCAGTGACTGAATGATGTTTAATGAACAGTTAATGAGCAGGATCATGGTTTGGGGATACAGACATGGAGACAGACCTCCCAATGTTTTCTTTAGTGACCTCAGCGATGGAAGGGAGAGCATACTTATTAAATCTGTAGATGAGGCAAAGCTGGAACTGAATGCAAGAATACTGGAAGGCAGGATTAAAATTTCAAGTGATCTTCACAAATTGGTGATATAATCTGAATAAAATTAGATGAAACTCATTAAGGACAACTGCAGGGCACTATGCTTTGGCAGGAACAATTTTAACTAGCAAGTACAAGATGAGGGAATGTCAGGCTAGCAGTCCTGTGGAAAAGGTAGAGAATCCCAAACTGAACATGGATTAACAATGATGTAGAGATGTCAAACAGACAAATCCTCAGCAGGGCAGTGGCATTCCATATAAATATAAGTCATGGATACCACAAAATAGATGTAGACCACTTGGAAAATCCAGAGGAAAGTACCAAATAGAAGCAGACCTTTCTAACATGACCTGAGGAAATAGACGTTGTTTTGCTTCTAGAAGACAAAGAATGTTATTAAAACATTTATTAAAGTATGTTGAGGAATTAAAAGTCTCTCCAATGAGAGGAGGAATAGTTTTCTAGATCCGTCATTAAAAAGTAAACCATCAAGAGCTTAAATTACAGTAAACCAGAATGAGGTTGGATGCTAAGAAAAACGACCAGAACAGAGCACAAACATTGAAATTTGTTTTCAGATGACCATGGAGACTTTATATCTTGATGTCTTTCAGAACAAGGCAGAAAAATTTGTGCCAACAACTATCTGTGTGTAACTGATCTTGCCTTCTTACCGGGAGAAGGAAGAAGAATTAGGTAATTCTGACAGTCATTCCTGGCTACTTCTGGATGTGTTTTTACTCTGGCAGGTCTGAGTGCAATAGCCTTGGTGCTATCTCTGCCTTGTCTTTCTCACACCTGTGTGCACCCCTGCTCTGCTGCATTCTTGATGATTCTGATGGATCAAGGGTGTGTCCTCAAACTCCCTGTGCCTGTGCAGATCAGTGCCCGACATCAAAGGTGACATAAATCATTTTCCCCAGGACACAATAATGCTCAGAGTATGTATAATTCCACCGGACACAGGCATTGTCTTGCTAATCAGTTGACTCATCACATTTTCCATCTGCTGAATTATGCTTCAATCTGAGTTATTTTATCCCTTGTATTACTTTATAATACCCACACAAGTGCTTCACTCAGGCAAAGTTCTCATCTATGGTCAATGAATTTTGCCATTCATGACTTCTGACTCATTTCTCATGCTACACAATAACACTGTCTATCATGTTTGCTGTATGCTAAACTGCTTGTGCAAGTGAGACCTTTTTCAATTCTATTCCATTTTGACTTGTGATTGATTTATTCCTGGTCAAATGTAAGAAATGTCCACACAACACCTATCTACTAGCTTAAAAGAAAAACCTCCAGTCCCATAAAATTTTCAGTCTGGCTCAGGTTTGGTTTGACTCTCCAGTAATAGACATGTTACAATAACCTTAGTAATCTTATAATTTAATTTATAATAGAAGTCTTGAACTCTTACTGCTACTAACCTCTTATCCATCTCTTTCAATTTTCCAAGGTTTCTTGAATGCTTTGTATATCACAATGATCTAGGCATTTTGGGAAGCTAGAAGGGATTTATCTAAATTATTTTTTGGTTTAGATGATTTTATCAATGGCTTCATTCTAGCTTCTAAAGGACACTTCATAATTCTAAAGCTCCTCAAGGTTTTATCAACCAGAACAAAGCTGCTTTTCCTTTGGTCTCTTCTTGCTATCCACATGAAAAGTGCACTTGAAAAATCTGAGGGATTGGCCTTTCAAAATTTGTTTGCCACGATTCTAACAACATTGTGACTCTTCTTTTCCAGTTAATTACTGACTTTTGTAATACTCTTAAGTGGTGCTGAAGAGTTGAGATGGTATTTTGGCTGTGGAGCTGCATTCTGCTTACAGATACAACAGTGCTTTTCTACCTTTTTGTGCCACAGATCCCTCTTTTGCTGTATCATTCCAGTTTTTCCCTTTCAACTGAACAAAAATCAGACTAAACTTTGATTACTCCTTTTATTGTCTGAATTTTCCACCACTTCATTTATTGGTTGGCTTGCATGCAGGCTGTGTATGGTTAAAGAAATTATAGATATTTTCTCAGTTCAGTTTCTGATGTCTTAAGTCTCAGGTTTGCCCAATGGGTTGGGGAGCTGAAACACACTCCATGTGGCCACAGGATTTATGTCCAATGGATTATCCTTCTGCCATGACACAGTGTAAGGCTGGCATTTGCATAGTAGGTGAGCAGAATGCAGGAGCACAGCCCTCCCAGGGTTTCTTCTTTATGACAGCAGAGTTCACAGGGCTGGTAAATAAAAACCTGCCCTTTACCTCTTTACTTATTCCCCCAGTGCTGCTCTGTATTGTGGCTTTCCACTGTGCATCTGCCCCTTCCATCTTGAACTGAATTGGTGAAATGCATCCAAATAATTTATTTAACCCTGCTTGCCTGGGCAAATCTTTAATTAGCAGGCATACAAAGTGAAGCTTTCTATTTTAAATATATTAGGTCTGGTTTATAAGAATAGGACTGTTCAGATTTCAAGGGTTTTCTTCTCAAAGCCAGTCTCTCTGATAAATTGAGGGATTATGTTTTTGTTGGCTGTCTTTGTTACCTCCATCACTGTGTTTCCAATTTATCAACATAGTTTTGAGAAATTTTTAGAATATGTTGCACTCGTAAGCACCATGGGGAGAAAAAATATTCATTTATTACTGCTATTGTGTTTGATTACACTACACATATCCAAAGGACAAAAATGAAATGTCATCTTTAATTCTCCCCTTACAGTAGACAATATCACCCTTTCTTCTCTCTTTCCAGAAACAGCTTGGAAGTCAATTCTTCATTTTCATTTTAAATCAGCCATACAGAATAGAAGCAAGTGTGCATTAGGGACATGGCAGAAGTAATGGGGGTCTGGAGATCTGAGCTCTGTTTCTGGCTCTGCCTTTAGCTCTTTGCAGTCTTGAGCAAAGTCATTTGACCTCTGGTCTCCACTGTCTCAGTTCATGAAATAGGAAGACCATTTGCTTCCTACAGATGTCTCTAATAATTTGCCAGAATCATGTCTTGTCTAATCACCTGTGTTTAATATCTCCTAGGGTCTTGCAAAATCAGTGAAGGCTGAAGCAGCAAATTTTCCATGCAGCTGAAAATAAAATGCTTTTGGAAGGTTAAGACTTGAAGACTACGAAGAGCTTCTGAAGGGTCTAACCCAGGCCAGGAGAATGGGTCAGAAAGCCACTGGTGCTGTTCAGTGTTGTTAAATGTTGATAAATGATCTATCTGAGCCTGTCAGGAGAGGGAGGTGTGATTGGGACAAAAGGCTGAACCCTGCCCTCAACACTCAGCCTGGTGCTGCAACAAACTGCTGGGCTGGAGGTGCAGCTGCACCCACTGTGTGCACATGGAGCTGAGGATGAGCACCCACACTGAGGGCAAGGGGCTCTTAGAGAACTGCTCAGTGTTTTGCTGTTCCTGACTCCTTTCCTGGGTGAAGGCTGAATTTGGAGTGGTTTGTAGTCCAGCTTAGGGGAAAGAGCAGAGAGTAAATCTTCTTTTGTTGCCCCATCAGGCTGAGCAGAGGTTTCCTGGACTGACTCTGAGCAGCATGTCTGAAAGGTGAATTTCTGGGAGCTGTGTGCTTTCTTAGGGGTGAGAGAAGGGAAGGGAAAATGTTCTCACTGGAAGTGAGGGAAATATAAAGGGAAGAGTGCTCAGGCTGCCCTGATGGGGACAGAGGGCCCTGTTACGTCCCAGCTTCAGGCACTGAGGGCTTTTTGTAAATAGAAAGTGTCTGTTTCTAGTGGGCTTGGCAGTTGGTTGCTGGAACAGAGCTTTTAGGTCCCTTTGGGCTCAGAGTGCTGGTGCACTGCCCCAGCTCTGTGCTGAGCTGCAGTGCAAACTGCATCTCTGCCTCCTTGTGTGATTTGCTCCAGTGATTAATGACAGCGGCTGTTTAAAAACCTGGTGCCTCATTTGCAGTCTAAACTTGTCTGGCTACAGGCTCCAGCCAGGGGCTATTTATCTCTGTGTGCAGGCTCTGGAGGTGGGCACCGTGGGGGAAGGGGAGCTGCTCACCTGTGGCTGGGGGCAAATGACAGGTACAAGATTCTGGATTTTCCCAGTGTCTTGTAGGGAACATTTTTCAGCTGCACCATCTTGCAGGGATGGTATTGCCCTCGAGGGAAGAGGTCTCTGCCTTTGCAGAGCCCTACGGGGAGGCCCTGGGTCCCTAGAATACCCCAGCAAGAGACCTGCTTTCAGTGGTACATCAGGGCTGTCTTTGGCTGACTGCACAAATATTGAAGGTGCAGAGGTGGTGTTGAGAGCTTGCATGATCTGAGGGTAAAAAATTTATAGAAACAGTTGTGTCACCTTAAAAATTAAATCCCTTCTTGAGGTGTTTGGTGCAAAGAAGGTGCTTGCCCAGTCAGTGAACTGCAACAGCTCAGGTTCCTCCGGAGCTGGGAAGGGAACACTGTTGCCAAATGGGGGATGTACAAGGGTTTTAAACACAGACTCAGCTGCTGTACAGAGAGGGAGCCTTGCTGCTGCCTTCCTTCTCGGGTGTTACCATTCTGAAACATCTTTCTACAACTGCAAAAATGCTCCTCCTGCCTGGGGTTGGCTGTGCCATTCTACAAGCTCAGGCCCATCCTGCTTGGTAAACCAACGGGATCTGTGGGAAGGGGTGGCAAAGAGAGTGCTTGTGTGTGAACCACAGGATCATGAAAGTTGGAAAAGACCTCTGAGATCATTGAGCCCAACACTCCAACTCACACTGTCATGTTCACCACTAACCCATGTCCCCACCTGAGTGATGCCAGAACGAGTGCACATGGCGAAAGCAGAGACCACTTTCTCGCTGTTACCTTGTGAATTAAGAGTCTTAAAATTATTTATTTCCTATTTTATCTGTGTAACTTCTGCAGCAGAAGTTACCTGTGAACGTGGCAGCAGGCACCAGCTTTGGGGTATTTGTGCTGCACTGCTGAGCAATGGGTTCCCTTCCACCTGGCCCTCAGTTAACTGGGGGGACACACGGATTTCTGGTGTGATGCCTTGGCTCGGGTGGTCCCTGGGGCTGGCTCGGGTGGTCCCTGGGGCTGGCTCGGGTGGGCCCTGGGGCTGGCTCGGGTGGTCCCTGGGGCAGGTTTGGGTGGTCCCTGGGGCTCCTCGCTGCCGGCTGTGCCCGGGGCTCGGTGCCGCCCCGCGCATCCCCAGCCTGGCCCGGGCCGGGCGCTGCCCCTCCGCAGCGGGGTCTGCCGCCAGGCCTGGCAAGGGTTAACGCCGAAGCCCCACGCCCCCTTTGACGGAGTCGGGCCAACCTCGCCAAATTTGAAAAGGCATCCGGGGCTGAGTGTGCGCCCTGGGAGCACCGAGCCGCGCTGGCCCCGGACCCCCAGCGCGGGCAGCAGCCGCCGCCGGGGCTCGGCTTGCCGAGGGTCGGGGCTCCCCTTTGGCAGCCGGAGCAGCCATCCCGTGTGTCCAGCACTCCTGCCCTCTGCTCCCCGCTCCCGGGGCTGCTCCGTGCCGGGGGATCCCGCCGTGACCCCGGCCGGGGAGCACGGTGCGGCCGTGCGGTGTAAGAGGGAAGGAAAGGGGGAGGCGGTAGGAAAACCCCGTTCTCGCAAAAATGCGGCTCGCTCTTTTCTTGTCCTGGTGCTGCTGCCTGCATGGATGCGCGCTGGGCACTGGCTTCCTCTATCAATTCCCAGCATCAACCCTGCAGCACAACTACCCAGAGCAGAGCTCCGGCTCGCCGGGCAGCGGCTTCGCCAGTCGCCGGTGAGTAAGAGCGGGTCCGCCTCCGGGAGGAGCCGCGCCCCGCCGGTGGCTCCGGGGGGACGAACGGGCACGGCAGAGCCGCGGGCAGCGCTGCCCGGAGGGTGCTGGGCTGGGCTGGGCTGGGCTGGGCTGCCCCGGTGGGGTGCGGGACCCTCCCTACCTGCCCGCAGCACTGCCCGCCTGCCGGGGCACGGAGCGGCCGGGGAGTGGGGGAGCTGAGCTGGGGTGAATGACACCCGCACAGTCTCCCAGCCCGGAGGGGAGGGGAAGGGGCTTTGCCCGGGCTGCGAGCCCCTGCAGTGCGCAGCCGGAGCAGGAAAACCTCCCGAGCCGGGACGCTGGGGATGCCGGCAGAGGGAACTGTTATAGCCCTCGGCTGCGAGGAGAAACTTGTTCAGCTCAACAAAGGAAAGCCCTTAATTACAGATCTCTCTTGAAGAGCCGCAACTTCCAAGTAGCTGTTTAAAACTAAACCTCCCACTCTTCTGCTCTCCCCCCATCCCAACCCAATTTCTTATAAACTTAATATAAATCAGGTTTGATTTACTGTATCTTACTGCTTCAGTAGAGCAAACAATTTAGGTTTCTCCCCCTCCCCTCTGTTTTCTCTGGGTATTTCTCTAGAGGTGAAACAGCTGTTCAGATGAATGAGCTGCACTGTATAAAGCAGGAGAGTGGCTTAACCTGATTCCAGTTGTTCTTGAATTTCACTTTTTTTTTCTTTTTTTCTATTTTTTTCCCCTTGTCATTCCTTTAAATGGGGACTTGAGATTTAATATTCAGGGCTCGTCCATCCCGTCTCTACCTCTTTTCCTCCTCCCTTGCTAATACCTAGTCTGTGTAAGTTATGCTGCAGTGGAGGAATGCTTCTGCCAGCAGCACTGCTTTGGGCTGGGGTTGGGAACACGCACGGACCCCGTGGATTTCCGTGTCGGAGGAGCAGGGGCGGACCCCAGCCCTGTGCCTTGCACGGGGCTCGCATATGGTGCGGATTTCCCCCTGGGGGGAGGCGGCTTTGTCCGCTGCGCTGTCAGACAGGCCTGGGGCTGCAGGGGGTGTGATGTTAAACTACAGCAACTGTCAAAGGGTTTGAAACGGCAGAAAATTACAGCAGAGTAATGGGATAAACCTATCCCAGCTGGATCTCTTCCAAGGTACCCCCTTCCCAAAGCATGAGCTGCAATGAGAACCACATGTCATTTGTCTTACATATCTATTAGCCTGCAGATCTTTGTTCAGAGCTACCACGCTTACATGAGTGTGGACTCTGCTCACCAAAGACCTTCCCCACTTCACACTCTTGCACAGTTTTCCCAAGCCTCAGTGGTTTGGGTAGCTGGTGCTTTGTCAGGGGAGCGTGTCTCTCTCCAAGTCTATAAAATGTTGTGTAAAACCACGTAAACCTGATTTAAACAGTGATGTTGGGGAAAGCTGGTAGATTTTTAAAATTTATTTTTTATGTATGATGGAACTTTGCCCTGGGAGAATCTCCCATTCTAGTTTAATGCAGAAGGGGAAGTAAAAAATTGAAGGGAGGAAAAAATCACCAGTGGATGTTGTGCAAGAAAAATTCAAGTGCTCAGTCAAATATCACACGTTGAAGCAATCTTTGTATGTTTTAATTTCCCCTCGAGTGGTGAAGTTTTGTTGTTGGCAAATGTCTAACAGCTTCACTTTCTGATGGGAAAATCTGTGTGGGAAAACTTTCCCCAGCCACAATGTTGGACTTCTGAGGGAAGTCTCCTGCTGGGTGCAGCTTCAGGTTGGGATAGCTGGACTTTTCTGGATTTAATATGGTCCATGATAGGAGTGAGGCTCTTTGCTCCTAGTCTGACATTGTTCTATGTGGGTGCAAAGCCTTTTTTAAAGGGCTGAATCAGACTGTTTTTATGTTTTTTTCAGTGTGCCTTTTGCCATTGAAAGAGGGGATTTTGGTAGCACTTGAATTATGTGAAGCAACAACAGCTCCATCACACCAAAGCTTTCTGGCCTCTGCCCTGGAGAGGCTGTGGAGGACACAAGATGGTGGGAAGGTGATTGCTATTAATGGCACTTTATGGCCATTCTCACTTTCTCTTCTTCAACCTCCCCAGTATCTGCTTTGTCCAGTGACTTCTGGCAGGGACAGAGCCTTGACAGTTCCTGCTGCAGCTCCAGGTGTTGGCACATTGCAGCACATGCTGATGTGATGCTGTACAGTTGACAGGTTTCCTTGATACAGGACACACCATGTTCCTGCAGTTGTCTTTTCCTGTCCTTGATCAACAAGTGATTGAGCTGTTTGGGAATATTGCTATCAATTTTCTAAAAATTAACTTGTCATAAGAGTTGTGTTTCTCCAAGGTGAGAAGTTTCTGGAGTCCTTTGTGCTGCTGCAGGCCTTGGTACCTGGGTTGCAGGCTGGCTCAGAGATGGGCTCCTGAGGCTCTGAGGACTGCTGACCGTGTTTCCTACCAGAAAAATAAGGCCCTGAGCACTGTAAAAAGCTTGGGGTGGGGGTGAAGGGAAGCTTGGAGGAAAAAATGCAATTATTCACATTCTCCAAAGTGATGCCATGGAATACTTGTTCTGGAGGAATGATGTATTCTTTGTTTCCTTTTTTATTTTTTAATGAATATTCTAGCTTCTAGTTGGCTTCAATTGACAGGTCTTGCTTACTAGACCAAAGACACTTGCAGTCTATCTTTGCATGTGCTTGAATTGAACTTCTGATGTGCAAGTGCTTGTGACTGAAATCCAGGCAGCAGTGTCTGTTTGCATTGTATAGACTGCAACAGCCTCACAATTCAGCTTGAAATTCCCATTCAGTGCATTTTGAACTTGCTGCTGTGTTAAGGCCATGAATGGGAAATGGGCCTTACTGGAAGCACAAGAATGGAGGGGCTGCCTGCCAAGCAGAAATCGTCCTCCAAGCTGTGAGAAGCTTTGCTAACCGAGTTAAGGGAGGTTTGTTCCCATGCTGGAAGTAACTCAGTTGTCAAGGAACCCTGCCTCTGTGTTAGTTGTCTTTGGGGTTGGTGTTCTCCCAACTTCTCATTCTATTTTCCTGTACTTTCTAATTAGTCATGCATTGAGTCCTTGTGGACTTAATTGTGGGAGCCAGAAACTTCTGAGAATAGATGCAGGGCTTAGACTCTTTGGATGAGAAGTGGAGGTGGCTGATAGAAAATCCCAAAACATGAACCCAAAAGAAGTGTAGGATGATATTTTTTTTACTGGGATCATTACAATACCATCACAAAAGCCCTCTAAGGGGTGGATGCAAATCCAGCTGTGCCAGTTAGGTCTTCAAAACGCTCTTCAGCCTAAAAACGTTCTTCCTGTTAATGAACATTAGAACCATGATGTTACAAATAACAGAACTGTACATGTAGGTATTCTTATCCACATTTTACTGGTAGCTGCACATTTGTTCACAGTAATTCCCAGTGCTTCCTACAGTAGTGATGGTTCTTGAGGATGGATATGGAGAGGAAAGCAATATCTGATAGCTTTAAGTGTAATATTTGGGTGGCAGAGGCTTTGACATGGAAGGCCAGGTGGCCTTCAGCCATTTCATGTTGTGACTCAGAGCAAACCCAGCAGAGTGGGACCTGGGTTCCAGTTGTCCTTCCATCAATGGTTTGCTTCAAATCAACAGGCAAATCACTTTGCCATGGATTCCATGGAATAGTTAAACCTGCTCTGTGGGCAGCTTTGATGTGAGAATGATATTTAAACAGACACCAGCTTTCCAGTACTGCAGCTTGTCTTGCTTCCCTGAGAAACCAAAGTGTTGGTGCTTGAAATATATTGTCAATCATTCCTTGAGGCTCCCAGTTTCCTAACAGGTCACTTGAATGTCTGGCACTCAAGACCAAGATGTTTGTGTGGAGCCCTTGCAGGTAGATGTGTTTTGTCCAGAGTAACTGCCTGTCTTGTGCCTGGCCCTACAGCTACATCTCTGCTGGGCTGGGAGTGACCCTCCCCAGCACAACTGCACTGTAATGTAGCAGCCTCCAGCCTCTTAGGTGAGGTTTTAGTTCTTCTAAGGAACTGTGGAACTCTTTATGTGATAGAAGCCTGTTCTTAATATAAAAAGGTCATCTATGAGTAAGTAGCCCTATTTATGCAGTCTGTCAGAATGCTTTCAGAATGTGTATCTGGAGTTTTCTTGATGGATTTTTATTCTCTCCTCAGTAGAGAAAGATGACTTGAACCTTATTTCAGCCTCAAATTCTGAACCTCTCGTGACTCTTAAGTGGGTGTGGAATATAAAACTCTACATATTGGCCAAATGTGGTTCTCCCTCCTTTTAGTGACAGGATCTTGCTCTCTGAGTCATTCTCTCCATCACCTAATTGTCTGCTCATTGCCTGAGGTCCCTGGTTTGCTGTGGGCTGTGAGGATGTCAAGCAGACAAGCTGGGATTTGTGTCACGCTGAGTCCTCTGCTCTAATTCTGCTTTGAAGTGCCCGACCCAGGTAACCAAGAGGTCAGAAGGTCTTGAGCTCATCACCAGACCCTGGGACTATCTGGTGTTTGTTCCCTGGACTCTGCAGCCATATGATCTTCATCTGACTCGTGGGGTTCAGGGCTGTAACTTTGCAATGCAATTAGCAGTGGAGCCAATGGTGGTCTGAGGGCCTGGTGACACTGGAATGGCTTTGAAATACCAGATGTGATTGTAGCTACTGCAGTAAATTGTATTCCTGGAGGAAATCTACTGTCCTGCCTTTCCAGCTGCTGGTGTGAATGATTTCCTCTTAGGTAGGTCTCATTTACCAGCTCGAGGGGAAAAAACAAAGGGAGCAGAAAGGCAGAACAATGGGTGCCAGTGAACTTGTGCTCCCTTTGGATAAATTAACACATGTTTCTTTCAATAATCCTTATTTTTTAGTTTTCTCAAAGTTGAGCTTGTTAGGGTGCTAAAGTGCTGGTGGAAACAGGTCAGGTTAGAAATGTCAAAGCTTTGCTTGGGGAGTGGTTCTGTGACACTGGGGTCATAGAATATTTACTCACATCTTTGTTTTGTTGGGCTGTGTCTTGATAAAGGGGGAGAAAGGAAGAATGACTTTCAGATAATGATTAAGAACTGAAAGCATAGAGTACTTCAGGTCTTCTGGGTCAGGGTAATGGACCTTTCCTGCATGAGACCTCCTGCATGTCTGGAAATGTTACTGGTTTTTAAAGCATAGATGCCTTTCCTGTAGGATAATACAAAAATTCATCCAACTGCATTTCTGACATATGCACAAAGCTCTTGACTCACTTTTAATTAGGCAGATCTAGACAGTGCTTAAATCTACTTCCACTGAGGCATAATGTTTATTTTGAATCTTTGAACATATAGCCAGCCTGTGCCAACTTAGATATCACAAAGATTCTGTTGAGGATAAGAGCTGCAAATTGGAAAAAAGGCCAATGCTACTAATTTGGTTACTGTTCTACATTTTTCATCTTTTTATATAGCTGAATAATACTGTATCTCTTGCTTAGTGTAAATATGCACAGTGTAGCACTCATCTGAATTAGTCCTTCATGCTGCAGAAACCAGCAAGAGTAGGAACTATGATATCGTTCCTTGTTGGTTTTGTTCCTTGCCTCCTTTTTTTTTTTTTGAGAAATGATTGTTTGTTGATATGTAATTTATTAAATTATTTAGATGCTTTGGCTGGTTTTGACAAGTAATCTTTTCCTCCTTTTGGAATTGAGAGAGTATGCTTGGGTGGAAGTATTGCCTGTAATGTTTAGGCCTTGCTCTTTGAAAATAGCTGAGTCTTTTGGGGAGGACCAACAAATAGGAAGCTATTTCAGGTTTCAGACTCCTTTTCCTTCTAAATCTGGGCAATCATATTTCTGGCAAAGAAAGAAGCCTCTTCTCTCTGTCTAGATATGGCTTTCACCCAGAGGCCCACACAGTGGATGCTTCTGAGACAAAAGCTGAAGGCAGCTTCACAATGTTTCCTGTTTGGAACAGGTCATCTCCTCTTCCATATTGGTGTAGTTTGTCTGAAAAAGAATCTGCAACTCAAAATCATAATAGTTGTTTTTGAAACTGAGAAGAGATGGTATCTGTGATATTCCCTTATTTAGGACTCTTCCCTTTACCTCTGTGGTTTGCTTTGTGTCTCCTGTCCATCCTCCCAGAGCTGAGTAAGGCTGTTCTTATCCAGCCACCTGCCTTTGTGCTGAGCAAACAAACCATCTGTCAAAACACTGAAACCAGAGTGAGGTACCACTGCATAGAAGGGACCAATTCATGTCCAATATTGACATCAGGTTATGTAGTCAGATGTCTTTTTAATCAATTCCACTTTTTCTGCCCCTAGGAACTGGGTGGAAGTGATATTCTTTGCAGCATTTGTGCTGCATGCAGGCATGTGTTTGCTCAGAGCATCTCAGAAATGCCAGTGCAGTGAAATCATGAGGCAGGGGAGTATTCCCTGGATGTGGTTGTGTAACCAAGATGTACTGAGTCTGTAGAGTTAAGAACAGGTCCAGTTCTGTTTCTTCTGGATGTCCCCCCATCCCTTCTGTGTGTGTATGTGCACTGTGGAGAGGAGATGTGCTTGTCTCTGCAGATGGACAAGACTCTTGATTCCCAATTTCCACTTTTTAATGGAATAAAAAGACCAAGGACATGGAAGAGTGTACCTTATAGAGGTAGTATAGGACAAGGTGTTTCATGGAAGATGCCTGTTTCATGCAAGGACAGTTTTGGGGGTGGACTCTGAGGAAGGGGGCACAGCAAATTTGGTTGCAGGACCTGAATACTAAGGTTCTTGGTCTTCTGTGTGAGAAATGGGAACAGGATGCCCCTTACCCTGTGCATGTTGGATGCTAAAGCTGTTTAGGATTAAGAAAAGGCAGCTGCATAGGTGCTAAATGAGCTGAATACTCCTTTTGCCCTGTTGGGATGACCCTGTGAGATGGAGCCGCTCAGTTAAGGCACTGCACAAAAACTTCCCTTCTTGCCCTTGGCTTGTTTTGTGCCTGGGGTCAGTCAACATCTGCTTTTTCCCTACAGGACTTTGCTCAGTTGTTGAGGAGTGTGGTGCTGGGAGCTCTCAGCTTGGTTTGAGCTGCTGCTCCTGGGGAAGGGCTGGGGGCAGATGGGCTGCTGGATGGATGACATAATGTCTCTGTGCTGGGGTCCCGTTGGCCCGGGGTGGCTGTGCTTGCTGGGGTGTGGTAGCCCTGAACGGAAGGGCAGACATTTCTTTTTTGCTGTGTGCTGCTTAGCCCTTATTAAACTCAGATGTTTCTAACCCCTTCCTCCAGGCTCTCATTATTGCTGTAAACACAGCAGAGCACAGGGAGCTTTTTCAAATCCTCGTTTGAGGCAGCAATGGGTGACAGCTCTCCCCATATGAATTTAACGCTTCAACCCGAGGGAGATTTCTGCCTGTGTTTTCCCTAAAGAAAAAAAGACCTTTTCATCTGATGCCACTTCTCTTGTTCCTGCTGCAGGTTGCTTGACTTCCTTGCTTTCTTCTTGCCTGATTCTGTCTTGTGCTTCCCCAGAAACCTGTCTGGTTTTACAGCCCTGCTCAATGTGGGCTGTCTGGCTGCTTGTCTCATCACTGTATTTTGTTCAAATGTTGTTTGCATTTTCAGTGGCAGTGAAAGCAATACCAGCTAAAATAAGGTTTCTGTGCTGTCAAAAAGGCTCTCCTAGAAGAAGCACCTAGATCTGCCTGTCAGCAGGTCTGTATCTCAGCTGTACCTGTTCCAGATTTACTGTGTGCCTCTGACAAAAAATTATATTTCAGCTTTCTGTGGAGGGAGAAGGAGAGGAGAGACTGCCATGGTAACAGGATCTTAGATGCTTTCTACCTATGAACCACAACTTTACCCAGCATGAGCTACTGTACCCCTGTGGGGGAGCTTAGGAATCCTTGGTATCTCTGAATATAACCCACCAACTTTGAGGTAAATCCAGGCTATTTATAACCTCCTTGTACGCAGTTCTCCAAGGACTATATCCATTGCAAATCTACTTAGGAGTCTCAAATATCTGTCCATTTAATATAATTCTTCTTTGAGCTGAGAAATTCTTGGCCCACTTGAGGTATCAGAGCTGCTTTGTGCATAGCACTGGCTTAGTAAAAACTGTGTTCCTGCAAGATCTGAGGGTCTGTCAGATCATCTGTATGACTTGTTCTTGTGACATGTGTCTTGCTCTACTCTTGTGTCCCTTGTTGTAAATTGAGCTAAAGAGCTCTAGACAGAGCCAGGCTATGGCAGATGTTGGGAATCATTGCCATTCTGATGCTGTATTTAGTCACTGGGTGCTAAGTTTCCTTTTGGAAAGTTAGGCTATCCTAAACCACTTAAAGGTGAGCTACCTTGTTCCAAAGCTCTCCAGATCTGGTCCCTGGAGTCTCTGGCTTGGTTTAAATTGCCCTTCAAAAGTTTTTTGGCATGTGGGGAGGTACAGAGAGCTTTTCTCAGTTGTGATTTTACATCTCCAAGAAAACACTGATTTAATTAGTGGTCACTGCAGATTTGAGGTGAACTTTTAATGCAGCTTTTAATAAACTTAGAGCTAAAATGGCAGCACCCCTGAGAACTGAGCTGTCAGCTTGTGTCTGTCACTGGCACCAGCAGTACAGGACAGAGAAAATCTGATATGCTTAAGCTTCAGTATTTCAACATGGCAAACCCTGCTAACCTAAACACTGAGGGGGGAGCTGCATTCTTTGCTATGCCTAATCTCTGTATTTTGTTAAACATGCATTCCTGCCAGAACTTTATTGGACAGAACAATAGTGACCAGCTGGGCAAGTGACCCTGGCTTTTCTGGTCGGCAGAGGAATTCAGCATCTGAGAAGTTCAGATTCTCATGTGCAGCTTAAAGTGATCTGGATTTAGTTGCTTTTAATTATTAGCTGGCTGATTCATAAGGCTTTGTTTTCCACCCTCTTTCCCAAGACAAAGACTGTTTCCTTAAATGCTCAGTATATATTCTATAGAGCAGCACAGAGTCTGGGAACTGAGACTTGCAAGTTCTCTCTCTCTTTTCTTTCCCCTAAATAAAATGGGAATAGTAATACTTCCCTTCATGTAAAGGAAGGCTCTGGGGAGCATTTCACAAGGGTGTGGTTCTATCTTAGAGGGAAAGCTACAAAATCCAAAGTATTGTATATGAATTTATGCTGAAGTTTATAATAAATCTATGAATGATAATACTTGGCTCTTGTATAAACTTCCACTCTTAAAGAATAGAGGTCATTGTGCTCCCTGTTTACTGCACCTCTCCGAGTCTGAATGACTGGGATTGGTCTTTGGGAGTAAGCTTTGCCTGAGCTCTGCAGAGAAGGATCAGTTTGAAGGGGATGCTGAGGGGGGAGAGGGAGGTGCTGAGCAGGGCAGGCTGGACTGACCAGCAGCAGAGGTCTGGGGGATGGCACAGGCTGAGGGGGTTTCCTGTCCCCAGGGTGGTTTTTGGGAGCCTGGATGTGGGACATACCTTTAGAAGCAGCAGTGACCCTGCTTTGTGCTCAGGACACAATGTCTGTGGCAATGGGTGTGACCCAAGAGCACCAGCCTTGGAGCAAAGGCAGCTCTGGGCTGTGATGCTGCAAACTTCCCCTGATCCCATCTGAAGTACAGCAGAGAGCAAAAAGGCAAATTGGCTCTGTAGGATGTTACAGTGCTTGGCTTAATGCTGCTGTAAATCAGCATAACCTGCAGCAAAAGCTACAGCCTCCCTGCAGTGTATTTCAGGATACAGCACCGAGCCAAAGGGTTTAAACTATCACACAGTAAAATGCTGTCTCTGGGGCAACTGTTACTGGAAGTCACTAATGTATATCACAAATGATACAAAAATTTTGGATTACAGAGTGGTAGGAATTCTTCGGCTGTCGGCCTGTGGATAAGCTTTGAATGAGTGTGCATTGCAAGCAGAAATAATAGGATCTCATATTGCCAAGCACTAGAAAAATACTTGAGGCCTGATACTGTAATTAAAAGTCTGCTAAAACCCTTGCAAGACCGCTGCAACCAAACCCATTGTAAATTTATTTCAAGAGCCACAGCAACATACTAATTTTCTTGGGTAATGTCCTTTGAAACAATCAAGCTCTCTAATTATGTCTGTCAGGCCTTGCCAAGTGGTTCTTGGCATCTGAACTAGAAGGTTTTCAAAGTAGCTTCTGCAAATGACTGTGGAATTTTGCTGAAGGTGAACTTTCAGCTCCCAGGTAACATTTGGAGAAGTTACTGCCTGACTTTTAGGAAGGTTAGGGTGAAGCTGTGTATCTCTACAGTGGCTTGGAAGAAGAAGAAAAGTGGGAATGTGGAAATTATAGGAATCATCCAGCTTGTCTCATGAATTGAATGCAGTTGGAAACTGGGTCAATTTGTGTCAGACATTTCAGCTGCTGTCCTGGTTGAGCTGGCAGTCATCTTGTGCTGCCTGTGTCTGGGTGCTGGGTTGGATCTCAGCATCCCTGTGGAAGCAAGGCTGGCTTGGCAGGGCACCTCCATGAGCTCTCATGTGTGGGGATGGTTAGGGGTTTTTTTTAATTGTTGTTTGGTTGGACTTTTTTAACCAACCAGCCAAAAAACACTACCACAAAACCAACACCAAACCCCATACAAGCATTTGACTGGAGTCACACACTTTCCATGGGTTTGTGGCTCAGATGTTGCCAGTAACAGCTGGATGGGTGACCAGGCTGTTCCCATGGACATACCTCCAGCAAGGGGAACCAGTTCAGGAGCTGTCCTGTCACTCCATGCTCTGAGGTTCTACCAACCTTTTTGTTTTGTGAATGAGAGTGGTTTCAAGTGAAACTCAAACCATTTATTTCCTGCTGTGATGTGAGTCTGTCACAGCTATTTAATGTGATGTTCAGCTCTGCAGTGTTCTTATACCCCTCTATACCCCGTTAGAAATGGCTCAGGTGAGTGCTGTAGCAATGGCAGCTGCTGGCTTTGCTTCCAGGGTGGCTCAATCTGGCACTATCCTTTACTGAGACAATGCATGGAAAAATTCCTCCAAACTGTAGTGAAAGTTGTGCAGGAAAACTCTCATGTGTGTTTGTATGAGGGAGGAAAAACCACCACCAAGTTTGAGCTGTTGTGTGTGAAGTTTGTTTGTGTACACACTTAGTGCAGTAATAAACACAGGTTGTTGCTGTGTGTCACTCACAGGTCTGCTGGTTTGCCCTCAGCCACTAAAGTAATAGTAAGATGTTCTTCCCAAACTACAAAAAAGGTACCAGAAATGCAGAATAACTGTCACTCACTGATAAAATTCAGATCTTAACTGCTTGTTTTAATCAAACTTTTATCTTGCATGCTATTTGTGTCACTCTTCATTCTCTGATGGAAGAAATGCATGTAAATAGAAGAGGGAAAAAAGTTATTCTCTCTTTAATGGTTTTGCCTTGAATTTGCCCCAAGCTTTTGTCAGTACTGTGTGTTTAATGTGTTTGGTGTCACCACTCCTTTGCACACACAGACTGAGACCCCCTCAGCAGTAACTCCAGGTATTCCCATTCCCAGCAGAGTGATGAGGGGTGCCTGTGAAGGGTTTGCTTTAGGAGTTTGGTTCACTTGTGGGCATCAGTTTGCACTCTCACCAGTTTGTGGTTAAAATGTTTTATGTTTGCCATGGTGGAGCAGTTAGGTTGCCCTGTCCTTTTGCATTGGCAGGCAACTTTTAACTTAAACCACCACCAAAGAAACCCTGCAAACCCTCATCTAGTACAAGTGCTGTACAGTTCTGCACAGAACAGGGCAGGAATTTTTCTGACCAAATGCCTGTATCTTTCCCTCAGACCTCCTGCTGTCCCCTCTCTTGCTCAGTGCTGCTTTCTCCCCATCCGGTTTCCCACGTGTGTACTCGGGAATGTTTCAAGGCAGTGTTATCATTCCTAAGGAATCTACTGTGCATGCACAAGCTGAGGAAGGGTTTTTTTCAGCTGTTATTACTTGGCCAAATCAAACCCATTTTCCACCTGGATACTGAAATGTAGATCTCCTCCCTTCCAAACAGAGGCTTCCAAAGCACTGAGGCACTAAAGCAGTTTCGTAGATTGCTCAAGAATTTTTTAATAACAGAGAAAGGTGTTAGTGTTTCCATTCACAAGAGAAAGGCTTTCTTTTTTTAAGCTCTTTTTATTTCTAATGAACAAACTGGGTTTCAGCAGGGTTTAAAAGGAGAATACAAATAATTGTTCTTGGCTAGAAATGAGGTATGGTGACTGCTTCCAGAACCAGTGAAAGCTTAGGAAGTTGTGTTAAAAGCAGAACAAACTTTTCACATTGAAAATAGGTAGAGCACTTAGTTTCTTGCTGTCTCTTTACAATCTGTCTGTAGACAGATATCAAAGTGCACTGGTCTCTGTGTGATTAAAACACACCATCTGCTGAAGAGTGGGTTTAAAACTTGGTGAGGCAACACCGGGTGTTCCCTAGCAGGGGTTTGGGACTACTGTGTGCAAAGAGCTACAGAAAACACCATGGAGTTGTTTTATATGGCACTGGATGGGTGCAGTGAGGAGGGTGTAAGAGTGGGAGTCTGGAGGAAGGTGAAGAGGAGGCTGCTGGTACAGCAGGTTGGTGTGCTGGAGCTGCCTCATCCAAGCCATGCTGTTGTTGCAGGGAGGGTCCAATGAGGCCTTTCCTTGGTGCAGAGGAGGCTCTTTGGAGGGACTGGTCATGGGCAGCCAGGAGGTGTTCTAGAGCAATTCCCTTCATTTACATGGACACTGGGGAGGACTGGCTTGAGAGGGAGACAAGGCAGAGAAAGATGTGATAAACTAACCACCAATGGATGTGGACATATGTTTGTAAAGGTTGTTGCTGCTTTGCTACACTAATGGTGGTTTTGAAGAGTTTTAGCCTGTGCACGTTGAATTTATTAACTTCAGAACTATTGATACATCCTCCTGCCTTAGCTCAGCTCCCGATCTTGCTCTCAATATGCCCTTGGATCAAAACCGGCTGTTGTAAAGGGCAAACTCAGCTCTCTGATGACAGAACAGATCTCAGTTCTGATGTTCCTACTTCCCTACACATGAAACTCCCATGGGTGTGACTGGAACAATAGGATTATTTTCCAAATTATTTTTTATTGTAGTAACGCCCAGGACAGCCTTGTGCCAGACATGGCAGACATGGAATAAAAAGTTTTCAATTTAAATAGCAAATTAACACACAGGCTTTGGGGTTTGTTTTTCAGGCTGATTAACACTTTGAATACCCAGGCAGAAAGATTTTCCAAGGCTTTGTTTTCACTGAACTGGATCTTATGTGGCTGATCCTGGGGATCTCTGAGGGTAACAGCCTCATTTATCTACTGCACACTACCCAACATGAGCTGGCACAGTGGCAGGGCAGTTACTGGAGGAAAGTGCTTTGCTCTTGAGGTGCTGATATGTTAGTAGGGTACAGTCCCCAAAAGAATCTTCCTGAAACACCAGCAGGAGCCTTGTCTCAGGCCTCGTGCAAGTGCTGGCTCATGGGTACCTGAGCTTCAGCTGCCTCACTGAACATGTGGCTGATCTGAGAAATCCAAAAGGAGGAAGAGAAATTGTTGATCTGGAAGCAAAATAAAGAGATGGATTTGTCTAGACTGGCCAACTGTTTCTAATCACCTCTTCCAGCATGGGAAACATTAGAAAATGGCAGGGTTTTCTGGCACTGGAGGAAGGGCTGTCCTTGGTGGTTTCAGTGGGGTGGTGTCACCTGTGGCTCTTTGGCATCACCTGAGCCAGGGGAGATGTGCAGTGCAGCTGAGCCTGCACACGTGCTGCAGCTTCACTCTGGGAGGGGTGCCTTTGGCTCATGAAATCCTGCTCCCAACAGAGATGGGCAGCCACACTGCAGGTCACCACTGAGAAATGGCTGCTGTATTCCCTTGTACACCAGAGCCCACAAATTGCTTTACAAATTGCTGGCCAAATTGAACACCCAGACTGAAAAAATTGTAAAGTGCCACAGGAAAAGTGGGCAGGTGGAAGAAGTGTTGCTAGAAGAGTTGTGGGTTCAGTTTACCTGACACAACTGTTTGTGCAGGTATTTATTTCCAGGTGCATCCTAAGACCTGTGAATCTGAAGCTGATACTTTAATCTGGTTTTTGACACCTTTTGGGGCTCATTGCTGACAGTTGAAAAGCATAAGGAAATCACATCTGTATTGTCCTAAAGAGAAAGCAATGTGCTCTTTCAACACATTTGTTCTTTCTAGCTATCAAAAGGGATGTACCTGTCTGCAGTGGCAGCAATGTCCCAACTGTTCAGCTGCAGGAAAAACCCAAAACATGCATGTTATGTGAGCAGATTAACATCATGCAATAATAGGAGGCTTGATTGTGCCATCTTATTTTTTTTTTTTTGTTATACTCAACATTGTCCTTTTGACATTGCCTTTTGTTCTTGCTGTAGTTTGTGGGTTTTGGTGCCAGTATAATATTAATGAAAAACACTGCTTCATTTAGGCCAAGTGCCTGTGTTCCTGTCATGCATGTGGCATTCATTGCTGCTGGTAAGTGCTGGGAGTTTGGCACCAGAGGGCTGAATGGGAGGCACAAAGATGCTCTGTCTGTACAGAGCTCTACAAGCAAAAAACAAAACAAATTTGGGAGCAGGCCCTGTCCAATCCCTGCAGATTGGCTGGTGCTGCAGATACAGGCTCTGTAGGGCAAAGGGTGGGATTTAAGGAGATGCTGAAACCAGCAGGAGCCTGATTTGTCCCTTTTGGAGGACTGAATTGTGCAAAGTGTTTTGTTCCAAGGGGAATTAAAGACAGCAACGGGCACTGCCTTTATGGATGTTGGAGGAGCAGCTGTAGCCACAACAGGAGCAGCAGTAAAGCAGTGACTCCTTATACTGCTTTTCTTAATGTTTTCCTTTCTGCAAAGCTTGTGAGGACAAACAGGTGTGTGTCAGTGCCCTGTTCTTCTACTTAAAATTCACCCTCTGTCTATTGCTAAATCAAATTTAGGGTTTAATTTGGAATGAATTTTTGTAAACTCAGATACTGACTTTTATCAGAATTAGTCCTGTGCTATTAATGAGGATCAGGGTTGCTGTCCTCAGCATAACCAGTTCTAGATCAGACCCTCAGAGGAGGATAAAGACAAGAACCAAATGTAGACTTTGACCACAGGGATCTGTTTCAGACAAATAATTGGTGTGCCAAATCCCAGCTCTCTACTTTCACTCAAGGTCTTAAGGATTTTTTCCCTGTGATCCCACTCCTCTTTTCAAGGCTTTTTAGGAATGAACAAACCAGTTCTATGGATGTATTCACAGTATGGAGGTGTTAGACCTATCTACAGCCACATTATCCAGCTGTGCAAAAGTGTTTAGACTCAGGTTCTTCTTTTGAAAGGTTCTCATTCAAGCAGCTTTTAATGTTGTGAAAATTACGTACTCAGTTGTAACTGTGCATGATTTCCACGCTGCATGGATATCAAATGCCAAATTCCATCAAGTCAGTCTAATTTAACAACGGCAGATTCCATGGATATTTTTGTACATTTCCTCTTTCCTCCCTCTGTGAACACTGGAAACTACTGTCTTCTCATTGATTGTGATAAGCTCATGGGAGGGAGCAGCAAAACATTTCAGTGTGTAAAAGAATGTCTGTAAAAGCAAAGAACTTCAAAGGGGTGAAGCCCCCTTTTATTTCTGAGCACTCAGTCATGGACTAACCTCTTTCATTTCCATGCTGAAGGTAATTATGGTTCAGGTCAACCATATTTATGGTTTGATTCAGTTGGAACATGCCACTGGCAGACTGAGAGGAGATGGGTACTGGGTATAAATCAGAGGGATTTTATGCTGGAGGGATGTTCCTGTGTCTTCCCAGCCCTCTGCCTTGCACACACACACAGAGGTATGCAGGCACAGAGGGGCTTGTTTTGAATGTGATCAATTTGTTTCTGATTCTACCTGCCTGATCAATGCTTAAATCTTCATCTGCCTCTGTCCTATCCTTCATTAATGTCAGTGCTGTGCTCTACAAGTGGATCAAAGCTGTGTAGTAGGTGAGTTCTTACTTTCAGCATCACTCCTGCAGTAGCTGATGGGTGCCTTGTGAGTGAGTTTGAAAACTAGAAGAGAAATGTTCTCATGGCTGAAGGAGCTGAATGTGGCTCTGGGGAGCTGGATCCCCTCCTTGTCTCTGAAGAAGAGTTGTACACATATTACATAGTATTTAGCTATGCTGCTCCTGGGTGTTTAATAATTCCTGTAGGGAGAGGTTTTCTCTTAGCCCCTGTAACTTCAGTGGCTGCAGGAGGATAAGGTAAGCTCTTGTGCAGTTTCCTATGGATTGAAGAAAGCTCAGCCCTCGAGGCAGTGCTTTTTGAAGGGTCACCCCTGCATAAAACAGAGCAAGGAAAGCACAGTTAAATGTGCTTGGCTGCAGAATTAGCTGAAGACTGAAGCTGTTGTGCAGACTGAACTGTGTTTTCTTCCTAAGGTAAAGATTCCTCTAGGACTAAACTCCCTCCAGCAGGCCCTGATAATCCACTTTGTGTGGGAAAACTTAAGGCTGTTATTGGCAAGTGAGTATTTGAAGTGCACTAAGCACAGAACGTATTGCCCCCCTGGGGAAGGGTTATGCTATTGGGAGGTTCCTAGATAAATTGTCCCATCTTACTCTGCTAGCCAGAACTTATTTTTATGGCCACTTTGTTCAGACTTATTGTGGGGGTGGAGTGGTGGTGTGAGCAGAGAGATTGGAGCTCCTTCCAATCTTTGTCTGACCAACATAGCGGAGTGGGAGACCTGGAACTTGTCTGATTCGTGTTCGTGCCTCTGGCTCTCTACTGCTTCAAATGGCTGCTGCTGTCTGGCTTCAGAAACACCAGCAGCCTTCCAGTTTTATTCCTTTCCCAAAATGAATGGGCTGCTACAGAGATTTTTCTCCCTTTTTTGCAGGAGTCAGGGTAACCTCTATTAGTGACTCTGAAGTGCTCAGTGGGAGTAAGGCATGCGTAAAACATCAATATTGACAACAAGATTACTGTGGCTTGTCATGGCTTCTGACTTGCAGGCCTCTTAAAACTTTGTAATGGAGGAGCAGAATCTGCTTTGAACTGAACCCTGCCATCATAAGCTTGTGTGCAGCCAGCCCCTTGCCCCTGCCAGGTGGTCTTTTGTGGATTCCTGAGCAATGGTCCATCTATGTACAGGCAATCCTGAGTCAATCCATCAGCACAGAACATTCCAGTACTGTGGAGACTCCTGGTTACAACTGAATTTTGTAGCTGGCTCTTTGCTGGACAACGAGCTGGATGACAGCCTTGATCCTAAAACCTGGTTACCTGGGGAGAACATGAATACAGCCAAGAACAGGGGAAACATAAGCCCAGCTTGGCTTTTATCTGAGCTTTCCAGTAACATGTGATGGGATTGTTTCCTCTTTAGCCAGGTCACAGCAGTAAAGAGTAATCTGGTCACAGCCAACTGGATTAGCTGGTAAACTTGATCCTGATGAGAGTCAAAGCACATTCAGGGAGGTGTGTATTTGTGAATAAGAAAGGAAAAATGTAGTTTTACAGAGCTAGATGGTTTGGGAAGAGATACCCCAGAGAGCCTGGCAGCCTTTGATTCAGGATTTCTTGGCATGTAGGGGGCAGCTTCTGCTCCTGGCCTCTAGGGAATATATAAATAACTAACCCCTCCTAATGCTGGGCTCCAGCACACAGTGCATGGATTGTTGTTCTGGCAGAGCAAATGGGATGCTGTACTATTTACACAGAGAAAAGGGCACAGTTTGCTTTCATTGAGTCAGAACGGCAACTTTTTCCCAGTGAAAGTCAGTGACCTTCTGATTTTATTGAAATTCTTTGCTAGGATTGCAGGGAAATTGATAGCTCCAGTGAAAAATGTTATGAGGAAACTTGGGGAAATCTACCTAGCTATCAAAACACTCCTACTGTTTTCTGTGCCCTAAATGTTGATCTCTGCTAAGTATAACACACAGTGTGATATCCTTATGGAAACAAAAAGATAATTCAGTGCAGTTGTTTACACAGGACAAAGCTTTAGGGCAAATCACAAGCATCAGAAATGCCAACCTTACTGAGAGATTTCTGTGATATTTATTGAGAGTAGGGAGGGTCAGTTTGTGCCCAAACACATGGAACAGGTGCTGATGAAACTATCCTGCATGTGAAGTGTTCTCCCACTCCCAGAAAGAATTCTCTTCCTTCTGGCTTGTCCAGTTAACTCTCTACCAAACCCACACCAGCTCTCCATTTTACTCAGCTCTGCAGCAGCACCAGTGGCTTTGTGCAGAGCCCAGCTGGGAGGATTGTTTCTGCTGGAAGCAGCTCTGAGCTGGTGGGAGCATGGTGTGCTTGGAGACCACGGATTTTGGGAGCTGGAGCTGAGTCCTTCAGTCCAGTGAGAGCATCAGCCCACAGGTCTGATACAACACCCATACAACACAGGTCGTGTGTGGCAGCTGGTGCCTGCTGTAGGTCTGTCCCTGGGTTTGTGTGTGGTGCTGAACTGTCACCCCTCTGAAAGAGGTGATTAGGCAGGAATGCAGCCACTTTCATTTGTGAGCTGCACAGTCCCCATTCACCCTGATCAGTTCAGCCCGGTGGTTCTGACACTGCCAGCTAACAGCCAGGTGGCTTTTCTCTTGTGAACCACCTGGAACATCCTCCAGGCACCCCCAGGACACAGAGAATATTGGTAAAAGCGAGCAGTTTGGACTAGGAAAGCAGCAAACACTGCTTTTGGGGATGGCTCTGTGTGTTTTGGTGTGAGTGCTTCCAAGCATTCCCAGGGGAGGGATGGATGGATGGATGGATGGATGGATGGATGGATGGATGGATGGAGAGATCCCTTATGCACCCTGTGGGCTTAGGGAGCAGTACTGTGCAAATCCCAGTGGTGAGAAGGGAGGGAAGATGAAGTTTCCTGTCAGTGTCTTTCCATCCATGAAATGATTGCTCTAACTATGCTGTCCAGGAATTAAGCTTTGATATGAGAGTGTGGCTCTTCTGGAACCTACAGTGTTTTAGCTTGGTTGTGTGTTACTTTACACTTCTCCACCCTCTGCAGTCTCTTTTTTTCTCATTGTAAAAACCAGAAACACTAAAAATCCAGACTCTCCAGGGGTGAACTGTGAGTCCAAATAAGCTTATGCAGGAGGTTCAGAGTCAGTGGGGTGCAGGTGTGGCTTTGTCTCTGGTGCCTGCTAGAGTGTAAGCCTGGATGCCCAGAGATCCTCTCAGGCTGTTCCACATGTGGAAGGTGAGGATGTCTTGTGTCCTCCAGTGTCCAGGTGCCTGAAGCCATCACTGCTTTTGCTGAGTCAGCAGAGGGCAGACATCTCAGCATCTGCTGAGGGAGGGCTCTGTTTAAGCTCCAAGTAGGAGTTTGCAGAATATCTCCAAATGGAAACAAACTATTGATCTTGTTGTTCCATTTAGCCTGAAGGGTCCACAGTAACATCCTGAACCTTCACAGTGATTATCATCAGATATCTGCTGGCACCAACACCCCCATTCCCTCTGGAAAAACACAGTTTCTGCTGTGATCAAGACTGAGATCTCAGTCTGTAGCCCCAGAAGGAAACTGTCTAAATCAGCAGCTTGCAGGCCATGATCTGCAGATCCTCTGTCTGTGAAAGTCTTCCAAGAATGAAATAGGGTGTGAGAGGAGGGGGTGTTTCTTTGGAAACAGCTGCAGGAAATGGACCAAGTGAAACTCCTCTCTCTGAGCAAGGACCAGTTCCATGGGATGCTGCAGAACACCATGCTAAATATGCTGGTGGTGAGCATGCATGAGATCCTAAAGGAGCTGCTGCTTGGATCATTTTGTTTGCTTGGTTGGAATATTCTTTTTGAATAGGCAGCAATATATTCTCTGCCATCCTGGATGCATGCCAGTTAAAGTCCTAAACCTTCCTTCCTAGCATCTGTATATAATATAAAGGGTCATTTATAATCTCTGTAAGCCATGATGGGGCTTTTCGTCACCTTGTCTGAAGCCTACTTGCATTCTGGAGGCTGTTCTTGCTGACTTTTGGCTTGCAAAGAAGTCTTGGGATGGTTTTGTCTGTCTTCTTTCTGCTGTAATCACTGTGCTATTTTATCTGCAGTCAGTTCCAAGCTGTATGTCCTAATGCATCCTTGACCAGCTGTGCTCCTGTTTTTGTCTCACCTGCCTGTGTGCCACAGTAAAAAAACCCTAAAAGTTGTATTTGTAGACAAATTATGCTATTTATGGGAAGGCAAGTGTGTGATGTACCTTTCACTCCTTGCTGTGGGTACCTTTGTAACCAAACACTCCCTTCTGTTGGTAAAGAGAGAAGCTGGAGAAATTTGTGCTCACATTTGATTAGATGAGTGTCTTTGGGGTCTGCCCTTTTATTTTTTTATGCCCACACTGGTGTTTCTGCTTTAGAGATGAGAAGTGTGGTACTTTGTCACTGCTGCCTCTGTGCTCCTGCTCAGGAAGGTGAAAGGTTGTCCCTGGATTTGAGTGAAGGATTTGTTACCCTGCCATGAGCAGCCAGTGCTGTTCAGCCTGGCAAACCCAGGTGATGGCTTCAGGCAAGGAAAGCATGGAGAGCCTCAGGGAAGCTTCTCACTTCCTGTAGGGATTGATTCCTTTTATAACAGGTCCATGAGCAGGTCATGTGAAGAAATGAACCTGGGAGGGTGTTGGATTTGTCCCCACCCCAGTGTGCTGTAGAATGGGAGCAACCTTTATCTTCAGGTGCTGTCACAAGGTTGTACCAAGTTCTGTTCAGCACCTCTCTTCCATGAAAGGCTGCTCCCAGGCAGAAATTACAACCTGATTGCCAGATTCCTTGGACTTGGAAGGGGGTGTGTGTACCTGCTCTGCTTGATCCTTAGAATAAGCTGTTAAAAATGTTACTCAGATAACAGCAGTTTGGGGCTTTTTGGAAAGAAAATCTGTGCATTGCATCAGCAGCCACTGACTAGAAGCCCTGGCAGATTCAGCCTTGTGTGTAGCTTAGAATAATCAACCTTTCTTGCAGTTTTTGATGTAGGCAGCTTGCACAGTGCCACCTCCAGAGCCTCACATGAAGTGCCAGACTCCCAAAGTGGTTCAAAACAATCCTTGAAGGAGCCAAGATGACATTAAATTTGTATATATGCAAGGGAAGCCTAAAGAGGGTAATGATTAGTTTCCATTCTCTCCTTAGGAATTGCAATTTTGAGATGCCATTGTCCATCAACAAGAGCAGATTGTCTGCCAGATTCCCTCTGGCAGTTCCAGAGTCTGCCCCTATCACCTACCTTTCTCTTCTGGGGTGTGTGGTGGTGTTTGCCTCCATTCACCTCATTTCCTTTCAGGAATATGAAACTCTAATTTCAGCATCAGATATGAAGGATTTTTTCAGAGTGCAGTTTAATTTTTTTAATATTTTTATTTTTCCATCTGACACACAAGTACCTTGTGTGTACCCAAGAAAGTGGGATGAGTTGTTTCCTAAGCCCAGCAAACTCAATATTAGTGTGAAATGATCAGTGTAGGATAATCCCATTTATACTCCTTCATGCTCTGTTACGTGTTGCTAGTGTGGATACTGCTGCTTCCTTCCTTTTGTGCCCTGGGAACAATTTCTTCACTCCTCTCATCTTAGTGAAAAATTTGGTTTTCATGATTTCAGGATACATTACTCTGCCATTATGCTGGCAGGTTCTGTGCATGTGCAGGTTGTTTTACCTGACATGAAATGCTCTGAGGCTCATGCACAACTGCTGTCCACACCATGGCTGGAAGCACTGGGCTAAAAACATGTTCAGGGTAAGTAAGGCAGGGCTGTGATTTTCCCAACCCCTCTTATCCTCACCCTTTTTCCTGGTTGCTTTTCATTCTGTGCTCATCAGGCTGTTCCCATGGCATGAGGAGATGTTACTCCTGTCTGACAAACCCCATGACTGAGGCTTGGAGAGACCAAATGGCTGATTGCACCAAGTGTGCAAGTGAAATGTAAAAGAAAATTCCAAGTAAAGTTATCACAATTTCAACCTTTAGCTCCTGCTGTTTCTTCTGGTCCTGCTCCCTAAACTTTGTGTGAAAGTTGCGTTGAGCCCATTAAAGGATCTGATGTCATCATGTGATCTGAAATTCATTAACTTTTATCTTTTCCCCCCTTGTTTGATGCTGCAAATGTCAGTAGAGGCACTTGGGTCCTCGAGTGCCTGATCCCTGTTTATACAGCACAGATCCTGACAAATGTGAGATCAGTGATTTCTGTGAGCCCTCCCTGCCCACCTGGGCTCCCCTCAGGTGTGCCCACAGTCCTGGTGAGGGGTCACAGGGGGTTTCTGTGAGCAGGAGCAGTGTCTCAGGGCAGGCTGCACTGTCACTGCTGCTGGGCTGGTGGCACTGGGCACAGGGCCAGCCCTCCCTGGGTGTCCCAGCGTTCCCGGCCGGCTGTAGCCCAAGGGTCAGCGAGCAGCCCGCTGGCCCCATGTGGTCCTGGCATCTGTGCCTCCTATTCATGGAGATGGGAGCTATCCAGAGAGCAAGGATTCCTGTGGAGATGGGAGGGGAATGCAAAAAGGGGAACAAAACAACAAATGCTGTAAACGGCATGTTCTGGGGAAATCCAAGTGGCACGGAGGAGGTGGTTTAAGGAAGGAGAAAGGGATGTGTGGGGGCATTTCCACTTTGATTTTTGATGTGTGGGGTTGGGGAGTCACTGTGGTGAGGGCTCTTGCTTTAAGACAGATGAGGAGCCAGGACTCTGGCTCTGGTTCAGCAGGGAATGCTTCCACAAGCACTGGGTGTGTTTAGGAGCACAAGCTGGTGTCTCCATGTCCCACAGTGACCCCAGTTCTGATCCTCAATCAGTAGGAAAGTAACTCTCAACCCTGTTAACTACACTGATGTACAAGAGTATCACAAGACATTCCACACCAAAATATTCACAAAAATGTGAACCAGTATTTGGCAAAGATGAGCAATGCTTGCAAGGGGGAAATGAATGTATCCTTTTTTGTACCTCCTCAGGCATGTCACTAGAACCTAAAACTTCTTTGTTTTTTCAGAGAAGGTCCCTGAAGGGTCTCTAGGTCTGAATTCTCTGTGCTGACACTGCAGCTCTTTGTCTCATACACCTTGCAGTGAGGGGTCTCTCTCCCTCCCCCTCTCCAGTGTGAGACCCTCATCCCTCCCAGCCCTGCATTCTCCTTTGCCCATTTTTAGGCAGTAACCTCAGCAGGACAACAACAGGACTTGTTCAGCACCCAGCTTGTTCAAGCCCTGCTGACAGAGAGCTCCACCACACTAAAGAGCAGAATTTTCCAACTCTGCTGCTGTTCAGAATGGTGGGAGGCTGGGGAATGATACCATAACAAGCAGGATGGAATTAAGACCAGTACAATGGGAGCTGACTATCAGGAGATTTGGAACACTCCTTTTTTTTTCCTCAAGTCCTATTGTTTGTGATAAGTCACAGAACTGAATTATGCACTGCAAAACTCTGGCCTCTGACAACCAAGCAAGAGGCATTACTGGATGTGTGGTACAGGTTGGCAGGAGCTGGGAATTTTTCTGCAACTCTTGGAAGGAGAGGGTGGGGTGAGAAGTGAAAACTTCAAGTTAGCCTGGCTATGGCTGGCAGAAGAAGCCACCCTACCCCAGATTCTTTGTTTTTCATGCAGTCTGGTGTGTGCTGGCTCACTGGGGCTCATTAATGTGTGTCCTTTCTCTCTGCAGGCACTGGTGTCACTACACAGTCACAAGGACAGTCTCCTGCCAGGTGCAGAACGGCTCAGAGACGGTGATCCAGAGAGTTTATCAGAGCTGCCGCTGGCCAGGACCTTGTGCCAACTTAGTGAGGTAAAAATCTTCATGTCTCATGTTGCCCAAACCTTCCTGCCCTTCCCCTTTGGTTGGTTGGCTGGTGAGGGCTGCAGAGAGGGCTGAGATCAGAGGATCAGGTGGGATGTCCAGTTTGGGGTGCATCACTGGTGATAAATTCACAGTAATCACAGGTGAAGGTAAGTGTAGCATTCGTTCCAATTTAGGAGCTCTCTAAACACAGATGGGATCGAATTTAGGAAGGAGACATTGTTTATTCTGTACAAGGTGGAGGTTCCCAGAAATCAAGCACACCAAGGGGTAAAATATTACAGCTTTTATAGAGGAAAGTTTACATGAACCCACCTGTCTATATACATTCTCCACCTACCTAGTGCCTGTTTATTTGGGTGATACAATCTTACACAAGATGCTTGGAACATAAAGTTCTTTCGTCATTAAGCAACTTCTAGAGTGGAAGTTATGTGACAACATCAGTTACATTTACAAAAGGGGAGAAAATTCAGCCTGGGGGCAAAGAGTTGAATTTAAAGACATCAGTATGAGGACAAGTTATGTGAAAGTTTAGCTCAGGCTGTAGTGCCAGTTGTGCTTCTCCACACAGGAGGCTGCTGCTGGTCAGGCAGGAAAGCAGACAAATGTTCAGTGTGACTGGACAGGGTGAGCAGGGATGCTGGATCATGGTTCTGTGTGCCTTGCTGGTATCAGGGCTGTAGGGGTTATATTGATCACGAAGCTGTGATCAAATCCCTCACAGGCAATGAGGGACAAAGGAAATGTGCCCTGGATCTTTCAGGGTGGAATTCCTTTAGGCTTCCTGATTTCAGTACCCTTTAAAGATATGTCAAAACAGAATGTCCTCTCCTCAGACAAGAAACAAAGCTTAAAGTGTCAAAAACTTGCCCTGAGCCTGCTTTACCCTTCCATCATTTATAGTCTTGGAACCTACATGTAAGAAGGAAAAAAAGAAGTGTGAAATAGCTGTCCCCAGCTACCACCTTTCAGTGAAATGTCTTTGCATTGCTGTGCTCTGCCTGCTCTGAAAGGCATTCTCAGAGCAGAATAGTGTTACCACCCATCTGGGAATTGGGGCAAAAAAGCCATTGTGCTCTACATTTGCACCTAGCCTCTAAAACAATTTCCCAAGTAGACAAGCCATAATTTAGCTCACAGAGCTCAGCCATTTTATTGTTACCAATTCACCCACAGGGCTGAGGTCCTCCTGTAGCTGATAACCTGGCCAGAAGGTGAGTGCAGGCTGAGACCCACCTCCCTGTTCTTGTGACACTTCATCTAGAATTCACATCTTGCATGGGGCTGTTCCCATTGTTGGCTCTCCAATTTCCTCTTGGCCAGTGGTCAGTCTCAGTTTTTTCACTTGTAATATATCTGCTTTGGTGTCTCTTTGGTCTTTATGCAAGGCTGTGGTTGAAACACTTCATATTTTACACTGTCATGGCCAAACTTCTGTTGAAGTTTTTAATTTCCCAGGCTTTTTAGGCACATAATTGTCATTAGAAACTTGTGAGCTTTCACCTTGTCTCCTAAACTTGCCAAAAATCTTACTTATTTTTCGTTGTTAACATGACTGGAATTTCATAAGAACCAAGCATTTGATCATGTTATTAGTAAAAAATTCTTTTTGTGGGCCCCTGCAGTTGATTGATGCCATTGATTCCTACATTAACCCAGAGACTTTAGGAGCAGAGTGTGCTGTTGTGACATTGTTCATGGAACATTTTCAGTTTCAAATGTAGTTTGGTTTGTTTGCCTGATGAGTCCAATTGTTTGGAGACAATGCAGAACAGCAGCAGACATCTCAATTTTTCTTTCTATGTGAAAATATCATGGAAAGAAGCTGGGGTTATTAAATATTCAAGATCTCAGCTGGTGAAAGCTCAGCTAACAGGAGCTGCATTTTTGGAAGATGATCACTATGGAGAAACCTTCCCAAAGAGATGGGAGGACATCAATGCTCTGTTCCCCTTGAGCTGGGGGGAAAGGCAGGACAAGAGGATGGAACCCTTCCAGGGAAATGCCTGCAATGTCTGTCCTCTAGCCACACATTGTATGACACTCTTGCATAAAGCACAGAAAGATCCTGCACCTCTTTCCCAAGGACCTCTCAGGAAGCTGCTGACAAAATGCTGGAACTCATCCACTCATCATCAGAGGTAAAACAGGTCCTTGATAACTTCCACTACTGCCACTGCCTGAAAGGGAGAGCCCCAAGAAAGAGTAACAGCAAAGGTGCATCCTCTGAGGTCCTGAGAGCTGAATGGGCTGTTGGGTAAATTATCCCCAGCCAAGACATCTTTTATAAGTGGTTGTTTGTTTTCAGCAATGCACCTGACTTTGATAAGAGGATGAAGAACAATGTGATGTGTGACTGCTGTGGGCAGTGTCTGGTACCCTGAGCCAGGCTGTGTGGCTGAGGTGGTGTTTTCTGAGCACACAGCAGCCTAGCACTATTTTGTTGTAGGGATGCTTGAAGTGGCTTTCTTTTTTCTTGGAGTCAAGATGCAGTTCTAAAACTACTTTTTTAAAAAATACTTTGTCCTTCTCTCTCACCAAAATAAGCATGGTCTTTTTAGGAAACACCAATCTGTCTGCTAATTCAGGTAAACCCCATCTCATGTTTTTAGATGAAAACACCTTCTGTATGAAGGACAGAAATAAGAAAAGCAGTTCCCAAAGTCACAAGGCAGTGCAGTGCCTTTCCTGTTAAGAAATTGGCTTTGAAGGGGCTTATAAGTGTTTATCAGCCACCAAACTGTGCAACTTCCTTTGACAGGTCTCTGAAAATCCCTGCAGAAATGAACAGAGCACAAAACTCAGCTTGGATGCCCTACTTGTTTCTGTTTCCTCCTTACCTTCTCTGTACCAACCTCTCTTTTTGGGATTTCTGCAAGTCTAGCTTCAGGCTAGGTCAGGTTTGTTCCAGGTCTGGTAGTGGCTAAAAATGTTCTTGCACTTTATATCCCTGCAGTTGTTTAGGTTATATAAATATATCTGCTTTTTTGGCTAAAAAAAAGTAAATTTAAATTGTCTTTTGGCCTTCTCCTGTTCTTCTCTAGGGGGATTTGTGGTGCCTGAGCGTGAACTGAAGGGCACAGAGAGTTCTGTGTGACTGTAAGCAGTGCAAAATGTCAGTGAGCCATTGGCACCATTTTGGCTTTATGGTGTTTCTCCCAGCTGTGATTTGAAACAAACTGTTTTCATCTCCTTGTTTACAGGGAGTCAGTCATATCTGGGAGAGCTTTCATTCTGCCAGCACCCCTTATCAGGCTGCTCACTAGCAGAAGGGATGTCAGCCAAGGAAAAAGGCATCTCTCAGCCTCGTGGTGACAGCTGAGAGGGGCTCTCTGCTGCAGACTCCGCTTATGAGCAGACATGGCTGGGGCCAGAGCAGCATTTAATCCCTCTTCTGTCTCCCATTCATTCCTGTTGGGCTTCTTTCCCTGACTGCACAAATTGCAGCTCAGGGTCAAGCCTTTGCCAGAGGAGGATCTGTGAGATCCCAGCCCTGCAGCCCTGGCTGTGGGATGTCCTTGCTGTCCCTTCACTCCTGGGAAGCTGAGCAGAGCTGCCTTAGCAGGAGTGTTGTCATCTTGGCTGGGCTGGGATGAGCTGCTCTGCTCTTGCCCTCCACCCCAGGCTCTTTATTTACCTTGGGTGCTGAGTTGCTCTGGAGCAGTCTTGGCTGGAGGATTTCCCTCAGCAGATCTATTCTTGAGCTCTCTCCATTTGTGCAGGGAGGGCTGCAGCTCCTGTGTGCCACAGGCTGTGTCTTTGCTGGGTCACTCTGGGGTGCACAGGCAGCTCTCCAGCAGCCTGGCTGAAGCTCCTGGGCTGCCTCAAACTCATGTGCCACTGGTCTGTCTGAAGGAAGGGACAAAGTCCCCACCTCAGGTTTCAATGGCAACCACATCTCTGCCTCTCTGCCTGCATGGTTGTCCCCAGCTCCCAGTAAGCCCAGGCATCCAAGCTGTAACCCTCCTCCTCAGCAATCCCTCTGGTGCAGCAGCTGCAGAGTGATGCCCAGTCCTGCCCTGCCTGGGACACTGCACTCCTCAAGGCTCACTGAGAAGGCTGGTCTAGAAGGCCAGGCAAGGATTTGAGACCTACATTGAGCTTTTGTGACATCCTTCAGATGTGCCTTCAGACCAGCAGTGCTACCTCACCTGCAGGAAGAGGACAGTGCTGCTTTTATGACATGGTAGGGCAGCTTCTTGCTATTCTCTAGCTGGCCAAAATCAGCCTCCTTTTGATTAGAATATTTGTGTGTGATTGTTGTGGTCACTAAAGTAGTGTTTGGGAGGTAAATGGATGGGATGAATGCCTTGGCAGATCACATGCTGTTACAGCTTTCAGAAGACAAATGCTTTCTGCTTCAAACTGTTGTTGCTGTGGAAATCCCCAACTCATCTCTGGAAATGTTTGTCATTTGTGGTGGGATATTCCAGCTCCTCTCCTGCTTGGCCCATCCTTGAAAATGAATGTTCTCAGCGAGGCTGTGTGAGGTTTTTATCCTGCTATGCTCTGCTGTACTCCATGGTCACAGAGCTGTCTCACTTCAGCTTTTGAGGCTCCTGTCTCTGCAGCATTTTCTGCCTTCAGAGACTTTGAAGGTTTTCCAGGAAACCCACAGCTGGCTTGTGCAGGGATGGACTCACCTGGTCTCTCACTTTGATGGGAGTCATTGAAACTCCAAACATTGTTATTCATCTGTTGGCTTTAAACTTCCATCAGAGGAGGAGAGATGGAAGGAAGAATGTTCTTGCAACACAGCAAATCTGGGCTGTGATGCCCTTTCAGCTGCCTGTCACTGCCTGGTTTTTTATTTCAATATTGTAGCTGGTTTGGCTTATCACAAATGCTCTGTGCATTTAATGTAAGCAGGCTACACATCTTGCATGGATCACTCTTGTTTGGTGTTTTTGAATGCTGGGTTTTCTTTTTTCTTGTTCTTTTCATTTAAATTGAACACATTACTGCTCCCGGAGGGGTTTTACAAGCTAGTTTGTAGAATAACAAAGAAGGAATTCTGCAGGCTCATCCAATTTGGTCTTCTGTGCTTTTGAAAACTCTGTTGCTACAGGGTCAGTAGGAGAAGTTGGGGATCTGTCACCCAGGAGATTGGCCTGTAGATGATGTTTCCCCTCAGTTTCAGAACTAGTAATGCCACAGGGAAATCCTTCTCTCTTTCTTGCTTTCCAGTCAATTGAATAATAAATCCCAGAGCTTATTCCAGTGCATTAGGATTGCTATTTGAAGTCGTGTTACACATAAACTCTTTTATGTGTTTAATTCCCTTACAACTCCACATCTTGGAGGGAAATGTGCTTGGAAAAAGGCATCTGCTCTCCAAAGCACACATGGGATGTAAATGCAGGATGAGCAGCTTCTACAGACAGGACAGACAGAGGCTGTGGGTTGGAGCTGTAGCACAAAGGGGCATTCTCAGCTTTGAACAAGGGCTGGGCACAGGTGGAGGATCACCTGTTTCAGGGCTTGTGCTCAGGCTGCTGACTGAGGCCTTTTGATCTTGCCCAGACATTCTCTGAGCATTCCTCCTCCCTGCTGCAGTGCTGCTCTGCAGTAGCACTGATATCTGATTGCTAATAAAGACAGGAGCTGATGATTACTCTGTGGTGGCATAGAAACATCTGTCTCTGTGTCCTTGGCCTTTTTTCCTGGGACTGTCAAGTATTGCTGTGGACAGCAGGGCATGGCAGGTAGATAAGTTTGTTTCCTGGGTTTAGTTTTTATCTAAGTTGTTTGAACCAGACATGCTCAGAGCAAAACCAGAATTTTCTTCCTCCCTGTTGGCAAAGGCAGGAAACACAATGAGCTCCAACACTCCTGCAGCTGCAGGTTGGGTGTTTTGGTTTTTTTTAAATCTGCTGTCTGCAGGAACATATTTGAAACTCTGGTTATGTTGTTCCCTGGGGAACTACTGTGTTTATGATAGGGAAGCTGGAAGAGATGGGACTGCACGAAAAAAGAGCACAGGTCTGATTCCCAGTGAATGGTCTCTGCCATGCCTGTGAGTGCAAATGTGATGGCAAAGGTGCTTCTTGTCCCTGCATCAGCAGGGTTTGAGGTGAAGCTGTCTGTGTCACACAGAGGAGCTGCCAGGTGTAATCAGGCAGGCTTTGAGAGGATGGTTTTGATGGTCTGTGTGGGTGTAGTGGTATTTGGAACCAAATGCACAGTTGATAGCTTCTCAGAGCTCTTAAACTCCCTTCTTTCCAAGTGCTTTGAGATATGGTTACTTAGCCTGGTGGATTTGAAATCTGATTTCAGAACACTGATCTTCTGTGGGGAGTTGCAGGGTTTTGGCATGTCTGTAAATCAGGGCATTGGTGCCCAGAGTTACAGGGACTATCACAAGCTTCATTCTGAATGGCTTTTGATGCACTTGTAATGAAGACAAGGGTCCCTGGAAGACAGTATGGCAGTTATATGAATGGGTTGATACCTGACTTCAGTGCCATGAGAGAAGTGGGCAAAACAGAACTTGCATTCCTTGGTTTCTGGATTCTTTGCCAGTCAAAAAGGCAAATTCATTCATCTTGTGATCCTGAAACCCATCAGTAAGTGATGGTGAAACTTTCAACCCTAGACTTGAATAAAAATTAATAAAGCCTGTGAGGGTCACTGAGGTCTCCTGGGGCACCAACTGCAATGGCTGAATGAGTCAGGGTAACAAAACCTTCTCTTGTGATGTGGAAACGAGTTTCACGCCTTCCCTCTCATGGGCTCTTTGTGCACAAACAGCTTTGTTTGTGAGTGTCAAAGGGCAGGGGAAATCCAGGGAGGGTGAAGGTATTTCCTGTGAGTGACAGGCTGCCCTGCTTGGGTCATGGCAGAGATCACTCCTGTCTCTTTTGCCCTGATTTTTGAGGCTTTGATGGGGAATGTGACACCCTTCCCCTTTCTTGTGTCGTGTCTGCTTGTTGTGTTCAGTGACACTTCCTTCAAAGCAAGGGGGACATGTCCTTGTGTGCTGAGGAGTGAGACTTGTTGGCTGCCATCCCTTGGTGTGTCCTGACCTCTGCAGTACAGCTTTGTACCCCCAAATCAGTTCATCAGGCAGCTCATGCTCCTTCCCTAAACTGCCACTTCCTTGGCAGTCCCTTAGAGCCACAAGCAAGAGGTGCTATTTCCCAAGTGATAATTGTATGTGGACAAACTGGTGTAGCTCATCCAGGGATTGGGCAGCTCCAAGGACAGCCATGTGTTGGCTCTGGTCTAGGAACACCAGTGGCTGCTGGTTGAGCTTTCTGGGCTCTTCTCTGGGAGTTCCCACTCCCTGGGATATTGTTGTGAAGCCTCAGCAAAATCCCTGGAAATGACTCCTGACTCTCACAGTGGAGTGGCAGATCCTGGTAGTTGACTTCTCCATGAAGTGCTTGGAGTTCTGCTGCTGAAGGGAGCTGTGAGTGCTGAGCACATCCTTTGTCTCCCTGGGGAGCAGAGCAGTGCAAGGCTGTGGCTGCCCCAAACCTCTCCACTCTGCCTTGGCACATTTCTGTGCCAGTGTTTGGGGCTGGAGTTCCATCTGAGGAAAAGGCTTCCCTTTTGTGCTGTCCATCCTTTTTCTCCCTCTGTGTTTTCCACACATTTTCATTCAGGGTCTTTAACAGGAATCTTTCTTCCCTCTCCTTTTCCATTCATTTTTTTCATCTCCTTCAGTTCCAACACTGCAAGTGTCACATGGTGGTGATGCTCTGCTAAAGGTGATTTCTTTGCTCCCCTCCTGGAACAGCAGGCAGAAATCTGCCTGATGTGATGCCATAGGTCACAGCAGACCTTGCAATGTCACAAAATTGAGGAAAAATGATGCTATGAAGAATGGAGCAACTTCAGAACAAATTGGACTTGCAAGCTGGGCCCACTTCAGATGCCTGAGTGCATGGGGCTGAACAGAGCTGCACACATCAGGACTCTCCAGGGAATTCAGGGTGGGTGGTAGGCTGTGACAGCTGAGCTCCACGCTTGTCATGCCCTGAGAAGTCCTCCCTCATTTGAGGATTAAACTAGAGCTACTTCCCTGACACAGAACTGCTGCCAAGATTCCAGTCTGGCTCAAGCCACTCTCCACACTTCATAATGAAGTTTGAAAGAGTTTTAACATCTTGGTGTTGGCAGAAACATGGTTTTAAAATCACGGTGTGGTTGGAGACACGCTGGCTCTGGACACTGGTAACAAGGCTGGAGACTTTCATCTGAAGGTCAAATCCAGCTGTGGTGTTAGTGACAAAGCCATGAACTTCTGACTGACGGTTCAGGGCTTACGTGTGGAAACGTGTCTGGAGTCCAGCGCCAGGACTGGGAGCTGGGAGACCTGGGTTCAGTTCCTGGGCTTTGCCACAGCTATTGTGAGAGACCCTCAGCAAGACCCTTAAACTCTTTGTGCCTTAGGTCTCTTTGTGAAAAAGCACTGAAGGTCCCCCTACATCAGCTCCAAGTCCTCAAGCTCACACTTGGCTGTGGACTCCTGGACACCACAGGACACAGAAGAGCAAAGGAATAGGTGGGCTGAGCTGGCTCTGTCCAGCCCACAGCAGACAAGTCCTGGATCACAGCTGTGGGTACCAGCAATGACTGGTGTGCTTGTTGGCAGCTCCAAGGGTGAGAACATCGTGTTCTCAGGAGACAGCACTGCTCCCATCTCTGGGTGAGGCTGTTCCCAGGGCAGGCAGCCCCGAGCTCAGGAGGAACCTTCTGCAGCCCCACTGCTCCAGTGGCTATAGGACAACTTAGTTTCTGTGTTTGGCAGCTGGCACAAATCATCAGCAAACAGCTTCCTGAGAAATTAGCTTCCCAAAGACTCTGCTAACCACGGCTGAGCTGTGCCCTTGTTTCCAAGGCACTGTGGGCAGCCTCTCCTGGCAAGCCTTTGTTACTGCTCTTTGCAGTCCCTGCAGTGCTGTCCTGGGTGTTCACCTGCCTGCCCTTGGAGTGGTTTTGGGTGAGATTCATGCAGCCTCCAGCTCTGTTTTCCCCCTGAGCCCAGGGCAGTGCTCTGACTCCTGCTGGCTCTCAGCAGGAGGAGCCTCTTCCCCAGGGACAGGGTGCTCAGGGCTTGTGTCTGCCTGGCTGGGACAGACAAGCATGAGCTGCAGCCTGCAACACTGTAATCCCACAGCTTCAGACTCTCCCTGTGTGTGCCAAATTCTTTTGGCTGTTAAATAAGGGTAGGAATTTTGAGGGGAGCTTGTAGAGTACAACTTCTGTGTTTGCTTTCAGCTTCATGAATAGCAGCAGTGACTTGTTTGGCTGTATACTGGGAAAACTCTCAGCTGCCAGCTTTGACGAGCTGCTGTTTTAAAGGAGAAGTTGTCACTTATGCAACTGTCTGTTTTATGTTGACTTCAGAATCACTGGTGCCTTGCACAGCCCTGCTGTGTCTGCAGGTCACCCTCCAGTTCCCAGAGGGGCATGGCAGTGCTGGTGCTGTAATTGGGACTTTGGGGATGCTGTGCTGCTCACAGAATTCACAAACCTGTCCTGCAGAATCTTGGCTGTGGACCACAAGAGTGTGACCCTATTTCAGATGGGGGGAGGATTGGGGCACAGGTCAGATTGCTGGGAAAAGGCTCCATGAAGGTCACAGATGTAGCTGTCATGTTGATGTGTTGGTACATCCCAGGTGTCCTAGTTTGGAGGACAGGTGTCTGCTGAGAAAGGCAGGAGCTTCTCTTTGAAATGGAGAATGTAAAACCCCTCCCTCCAAATTATTATAATTTTGAAATCAAGGGGCTTTCAGGCAAAGATATGGGAATTAGGAATAACAGTTCTTTACTAGGGAAATTAAAATAGAAATACAGCACTACAAAGAAACAAACTCCAAACCCTGACACAGTCAGAGTACAACCTGACACCCGTCAGGCAGGGTGTTGGCAGCAGTCCCATTCCATGGTGGCTGCATCCTCCTGCAGTGACAGATGTGGCTCAGTTGGAGCAGTGCTCCTGTACAAGGTGCAGTTTCCCTCCGGAGCTCCAGTGGGGATGTGGAGAAATCCGGTTTTCCTCTGGAGTCCAGTGGAGAAAGGGGCTCCCTTAGTGTCCCAAAACCTCTGTTTTTATCTTGGTAAGAAATGTTGGGCTCTTCCCCCTGGCTGGAGCAACTCCCAATGGGATGCAGTAATTTTATCAGTGCCACAGTGGGACTCAATGGCCATGAGCAGAAAATGACTGGCTGGAGGAAGGATGGGTTGTGAAAAGATAAAGAACAATGCCCTGCCTGGTTTCAATGGATGGCCCATTAGTAGAATATCTGCCATTGAGATAAGGATCACTGCCCCCACCCTCAACAGATGGTGACAGAACAGATACCTTTTATCACACCCTGGAGTGTAACCCAAGACACCAGGTCTGAGTGCTGGGGAAGGGGAAGGCACCTGGGAGATGGGGAATTATTACTGCTGAGTGAGGAAAGGTTATTGCCAGCCTCTGCCCCATGTCAGAGAAGTCCACATGAAGGGACAGTGTGGGAAACAAGCCATCATCTCTGTGCTTGCAGGACTGTGTAGTGGTGGGATCTCCACAAAGCTGCTGGTGGCACCTGCAGGAGGAGAGGTGTGGAGAAGAGCCAGTGGAGCACAAGGGCTTAGGGAGGAAAATAAAAGCTGTTGAATCAGATCCATGCTCTAATAAATCCTGGCTGATATTTCATGTGACTCCTTTTTCTGTAGCTGGGGTTGGCTGCGTACTCTGGGATATATCCAGGTGGGAAGATGTGCTCTGAATTAGCATTGAATTATTATTATTATCATTGAATTAGCTATGAATTATTACTTATTTTTATTATGACTAATTACAGTAATTAGTGGCAGCACTGTCCTTGAGCAGGTGGCTGTATTGTGCTGACTCCTTGTTTGTGTTAGTTACAGGACTCTCATCAGGCCCACGTACAAAATGTCCTACAGAACTGTGACCACGCTGGAGTGGAGGTGCTGTCCTGGCTTCACAGGGAGCAACTGTGAGGAGGGTGAGTGTTCCAGCAATGCCTCTGTCCTTAGGGAACAGCAAGGATGGACTGGCTGCCTTGAGCTGGGGTTTGTTCTTTAATGTACCCTTCAGCTCTTAAACACAGGAACAAATCACCTGTTCCCTTCATTCCCCATTGTTATCTGAATGTCTCACACAAGCTCTGAAAGGTGATCTTGGAAAACAGATCATTCTGAATGCTGCAAACAGGCCTGGACAGGGAGGGGGGAAGAAATAAAGAAAAGGGAATCAGGGATGAGCTGCTTAGAGATGTGCTCATGGTTGGCATCCCTGTTGTGTTCAGAAAATGTGCTTTGTCCTTTTCCTGTGTTATCTTCTCCCTGTCCCTGTTATCACCATCAGTTGCTGTGTCCAATAAAAGCTGGTCCCTGGATGGCTGCTTCTGAAAGCTTTATGCCTGTAAGATCTGGATATAAATAACGTGTACTCCCAGGGAGTTTTGAATCAATACCTTTGGTTCCACTTTCTACCTGCTCCTTGACTTCTTGGTGCAACATTCATGTTGCACAGTGCATGTGAAAACACATTTCTCTCCACACAGAGGAAAACACAGGGCTCTTTCCAGAGCAGAGGAAAAAAGTATTTTCCTTTTTTAATCACAATAAGGCATGTTTTACATTTTCCTTCCTAACATTTTCTACTTTAACTGTCACTTCTGGGGCTCTGAAACAAGTCCTGCTTCTCCACCAAGTTTCAAGTTTAGCCATTAAAGGCATCTGCTGAACCTGACTTGAGAGTTCACAGCTTATGAATGGGAGAAGCTAAGCCTGGAGTTTTCTGTTCATCTGCATCAGGTCAACCCAGCCTGTCTCTGGCTGCTGAAGGGTCACTGGGGGTGGCCAGCATCTGAGTCTGTTGTTTGTACTCATTTTCTTTGTGCTGTGATATCTTAATACCAATGCCACAATTCAGGCAAGCCTCTGACTAGGAAGTTGTCTTGTTACAGTCCCAAAGAGTGATGGCTGCAGACAGCAGCTGGCTCCAGGCTGCTGGGGAAACAATAGCTTCCCAGAAAAAACCTTACCAAGTGGCAAAGCTACCCAAAAAGCTGCAGTCTGCAGGAGAGAGCTTTACATTTTAACATAATGCTAAAAGAAGTGAGCCTGAGAGAAGCTGCTGTGGGCAGCCTGAGCTTTTGGCTGTCCCTGCAAGGAAAGGGAGCAGAGGGTGGTGGCAGAGCTGGGATGTGCTGTGACCTGGGGAGCCCCTGTGAGCAGCCTGTGGGTTTGGACAGGTGTGAGTTAGTGCAGCTTAGTGGTGCTGCTGGTGCAGAGGAGAGATTCCAGCTCCCTCCCACAGTGCCAGATCTGTCTCAGCACAGCTCAGTGGAAATAAAAAGCCAACATAAGCTCGTTGGAGAAAGCCGGCAGCGATCTCGCAGGAGCAGGTCTGTGCAACGAGGTGACAATTTTATACAGCTACTTTTCAAGGTGGAACTGTTCTTCTGGGCTTGGATATGGCCTGTGCAGTGTGAGAAGAAAGCCAGTAGTAAGCCCTTGCTTTCATGTGTGAGATTCTTTTTACCTTTTTTTTCCTCTCCTTAAAACATCTGGTGCTACTGACAGTCCCACATCCTTGAATGAAAGAGGAAAATAAAAAAGAGCCCTTTCTAGTGCAGTAGGGTCATGCCACTTAGTTTTTAGTGTAAATATTGGTGCTAGCAGTCTGCATGCCCTTCAAGCTGCCAATTTTAAAATGGAAATATTTACTTACTCATTATGTTAATTCTTAATGTTAGCATCACTTGGAAATGAAAGTAAAAAAGGCTAAAAAGAGGCAGTTTTAGGGGTTTTGGAAACCCAATATAAGGCCTTTTGTACTCTTTCCTTTCTGTGCTCTGCCCTGCTGCAAGTTTGGTTCCTCTGAGAGGATGGGAAGCTTATCTGTGTGAGTTCTTCCTGGAAACAGCAGACAAAAGGAAACAGAAAACTAAACTGAAGCAAAACAAAAGCAGTGCAGTGATGAAGCCACAGTGAATTAGCAGGGCAGAACCTCAAAATGCTTTCATCTTTCCTTGGTAGTGAGACTGCTCCTCAATATTTCATTTCATTTCTATGTGCAGCTGGGCTTTAGAAGTTGATGTGGGGTAGGTATGACTGGAGGCAGCCTGGACCTGCACTGTTTTTAATTTGCTTTCTTGCTGTGTTGCAAATCCTCCCATGCTCTGACAGCCACTGTTGCCAAAGGAATGGCAGCTGCTGTGGCTCTGAGCTCCCACTGCAGCATCTCCTGCTTCCAGAGAAGGGAAATTTCCTTCCCAATGGTCTTGGAACAGTAAGGTTGTGTTTCCCTCAGCAGGATGGATTAAGCCTGCAGATAATGGATTGATTGGATGTGTGTGCATGGACATGGCTGATGGTGGTCTGTGCATCCTGATGATGTAAATCTGTCTAAGATCTATTGATTCCTTCTTTAACCCCATTGAGCAGAGTTAATATTTGATCCTTTTTTGTGTTGTAGCATATCTGGAGGATATTTTTACTATCTGTCCTTATATCAAGCCTTCCTTGCCCTTTTAAAATTTATTTCTTTTAGCATTTTATGAGGGAAGACAGGACAGGGAGATGGTGAACCAAGGAAAGAAGTCAAAGAATTTGAAGCCATTCAGAGGCTGCAGCTATTTCTTGCTGTGATCTCCCAAATGGCAGCTCAGCTTTTCTTTTGCAAAAGCAGCAGTTCAGTGTGGATATCTAGCTCCAAAGTATGACAGACTTGTGATGAGGCTGGCTTGCTGTAACACACCTTTAATGGGAAGGCTCCCCTCTGCTTCATCCTGTCATTGAAGTGTCTCCATCCTGGTAAGTTTAGCTTGAGACAGTAAACACTGAACTGTCACCAGCTGACAGGCATCCACATTAATGCTAAAAGTTGCACCTTTTTAGATTTAAATTATCCTGGGCCTCTCACTCCTGCATTGAAGCTGATAAAGAGCAGCATTGTCTGGAGGAAGCTCAGCTCTAGAGGTGGATGGAGATTTTGCTCTCAGTGGGCCATTAATTTACTGAGGTAAATTAACCTGCTCCAACCTTTTTCAAGCTAACTCTGCCTGGGGTTTTCTCCCCTTCCTTTCCTTGCTTTCTACTCACTCCAAGGTACATCAGTATTTGAAAGATCTCCAGGTCCTTTACTGGTTTTGTAGAACTGTGACCTGCTCATTGAGTTGATAGTCAAAAATCACCAGTTGTACCAGGCCTTCCCAAAGGGTTTCATACAACTTCCTTGGATGGAGAAAAAGACTTGATGCAAACCAGTCTGGTGAATATAACTGTCACTAGATACTTACTTTTATTTTCCAGTTTCAGGGGGTTTTTGTTTTGTTTAAAGTGGAGCCCAAGCCTAGGACAGGAAATGAATGCACTGAGCCACCCAGTCTGCTGACTGCTGATATAAAGAACATATGGATGAGGGCAGTGCAGGGGTGAAGTGGTTTTGCCGTTGCAATCATGCATCAAACTGATTGATTTGAATCCAAGATGATGCTGACATTTCAACTCAGCCTTTTTTTTTTCTGTATGGCTGAAAGTTCAAAGGCAAGTGCAACCTCTTGGGAGAGGAAAAGTGTCCCCAGCAAGTTCAGGGGCTCAGCACTGCCCTGGAGCTCTCCAGCCAGGCGAGGTCTTATTTTGCTTTACAAATATAGCATAGCTTTCTTCCTTGTTTGTTTGTACTGCTTGAGTTTGGGACAGTAGCCAGTATCCTATTTAGCCCAGAAGCAGATTGATGGTAGACAGCTTAGCTGCTTGGGCAAGAAACAGCTCCCAGAGTAACCTCAGCACCTCCAAAGTGATGCTGTTGTGATTCCAAGCTTACTTTTTTTTTTTCTTTCCTAAGAATGCAAGATAGGAAATTTGAGCAACCTTGTTCAAGTAATGGCTTAATTGGAGAACTTTCTTTCCTTTTTTTTTTTTGGTTTTTTTCACATCTCCCCCTCCTCATTTCAGTTCTTGATATATTATGGTCTACTTCAAATGACTATTGTTTGCATCTTTCTTGCCATCCTGTTATTTTTCAAACCTCTTAGTTTCCCACGTGTTTATGGTTTTCAAAGCAGCATAAGAGAATGAGGACTTTCCTCTTGGCATGATAGAATGCAAAAACCCTTTTCATTTTTACTGCTGGTTTACAAAATTTCTTGATCCCAGGAGGAGAGATGCAGAACAACACTGCCAGGAAAATCTTAAATGAGCAAATGCAATTAGGAGACAAAATTTGATGAGACTGTGAGAAAGGGCATCAAAACAAGAGACCTGCAAGTTTGGAAGCCCATTGAAGTGCTCTGAAGGGAAGGGAATTCAAAGTGGTGTTAATGGGACTTCACTTCTTTTTCCCCATGAAGCACTAACACAAGAACTGTCCATGATGTGAAAATGCAACACAGACTGTGAAGTAACATTTCCTGTAGTATCACAGCAGTTCTCCACAGGAGTTGAGCTTGTGTGTTCTCCTTTTCTCAAGTCCCTCAGTTCCTTCCTCAGCAGAGCTTTTTGCTGCCACTGAGCTTTTTCATCTTCCTTTAGAAACTGAGAAAGTGTAAGAGAAAAGAGTGGGAGTCAGAGCCATGGCAGTGCCTGTTCCATCCCTGCTGAATCCTGGTTCAGTGATGTTTGCCCACTGCAGCTGAGTCCAGCTCCTGTGACAAAACAGAAGCTTCCATGTGAACAGTGAAATTCCCCCAGGGTGGATTTTTCAGTGCCCTCTGACAGGCTGGGCAGTTCTGAGCTGCAGACATGGCAGACTGAGGTTCCTTCCCTTCAAGTTTGGATCTAACAGGGATGTAGTTCTCTACTGGAGACTGGTTCAGTTATTCCTTAAGGAAATGTGGCTTAGCTCTCATTTGAGACTTTTGAAACCAAGTACAACATTTGATTCCACACAGCATTTTTTTTCCCTGAAAATATCTTCTCGTACCACGGTTTGTTAGATACAGTGAGTTATGTTGTAGACTATTGAGTGCAATGTGAATTTACTAATAGTTTTCCAGTGAGTAAGTTGGTGGTTAAATGTGGTAACTATCTTTGTAAAAAAAAAATTTTATGAAAAAAATATCCAAACATGTGAATTACAATGATGGAACTGCTGCCATGTGGAAGTGGCTCCCTGAGTAGTGATGTTTGTGGTGCAGTCACAGGTGTTGGACAGCACCTACCCCAATATTTTCTGCCACAGCATCCCCTGCTGCTCCAATGTTCCACCTCCTGCTTGTGCTTCTGGTGCCTCTTCAATATAAGATCCACCAGAGGCTCCCAAACCTCCAAGGTGTCACCCAGTTGCTGTCTGCTCCCATCACCATGCTGAAACTCAGTAACCTCTGTCTTCAGGCCAGACATGATGTGTGTCACCCCTGATCAAACTGATCACATTTTCTGAGGAGTTCCTGCAGCGTGTGGTCACTGTTGGAAATGTCCACAGCCTGCTGAGAGAACTTTCTGGCATCAGCACTCTGTGACTACTTGAACAATTTCTAAATGTTCATCTTCCTTTTCAATACATAGCAAAAAGAAAAAAAAATCCCTGTAGATTTCCAAATATTTTGACACTGCATTCCAACATCTGAGTAGTTTCATTTTTTTGGACATTTCTAATCTGAATGGGGAGAATTTGATTGAACACCTAATGTCAGAATATCTGAAGTGTTAAATATCTACAGATGTTATCTTAACATTAGTGGGAAATCTGTATTCTGTGCCATTACACACTCCCAAAATTCTTAGCACCCTTCAAATTAGAGTGGTATGTAGAGAATCTTTTGTATTTTTATGAGCTGTTGGCTTTCCCAAACACACTGTGTATGTCTAAATTCACAAGTGAAGGACCCACCTGTTTATAGTGAGTGGCTTTCCTATGAATTTTCCTTATTTCTAATCAGGAGGGAGCATAATCTTCCCTTGGCTAGGGCTGGCCAGGGCTTGGAGCAGCCTGGGCTGGTGGAGGGTGTCCCTGCCCATGGCAGGGGTGGGATGAGATGAACTTTAAGGACCCTTCCTACCCAAACCATTCTGTGCTTGTTTTAGACTTGTATAAGCTCAGAGACATCTCTAGTGGTTGATTAGTTAGATATTGAAAGTTTTGCACTCAAGGAAGCTCTTGAATTATTTTAGAATAGAATTTAGGGAGGTGTGGGTTCTGAAGAGCCCATCCAACCTTTCATAATCCTTACTGCCTCCTGCAGTCCTGAGCTTTAACATGCTGCTTTCTCATGTAGCTGTTCCTGCAGAGCTCCTGTTTATCCCAGAATTATCACTTGTTTCCCATTCATCCTCACAATGATGAAATTTTATTTGCTTGAGGCTGTTAGAAGGGAGTTGTATTTTTGCCCCTATGGAGTCTTGCATTGTTAGAGCCTTTGGGAGTTGCTGACAGTGTAGTGCCCTCTGGAAAAAGGGACATGTGACACGTTGTGCTGTGAATCCTGAACATGTAGTTTGTTTTTCCTTTCTTTGGTACTTTCTCCCAAAAAAACTCCACCCTATCTCTCTTTTCCACACATTCCCTTGGAGGTGGTGAGGAAAGGGTGGTGCTGTGTTTATAGCAGAAATTAGTACTTTCTGCAGTGTACACTCCCATTTGCATAGGGAAGAGCTAAATGAGACTTTCTAATTGTGTCCACTGATCACTTTGATTCCTTTCAAGTGAATTACAGAGAATAATGGAAAAAGAATTAAACCCACCTGCTGATACTGTTTCCAAGTTTCCTTGCTGCTGCACTGTTTTTTTTAATCAGGAATAGGAAATGATGCTTAGGCCTTTGATATGAAATGCCCACAGTGGGAAGGGGTGGCAATGAGGAGCCTCTTTCACTCACTTTGCAAGGCTATTACTCACTTATCCAGCTGGTTTGTGTTTAATTTTTGAGCACTTACGAAATTACAGCTCCCTCCCCATTGCTTTTCAAGGGCTTAGTTGTGAAATGTGTGGATTTAATGTTGCTGTCAAACAGTGCTGAATGGGATGGTTCCTTGAGGAAGAACTTACTGAATTTCTTGCTGGAGAATACTTGAGTGGCCTGGTTTGCAGAGTGCCATTTCTTTTTAGTGCAGCAATTTATGTACTTTTAGTTATCTTTGATGTCTGGCTCTAGAAGCAGTGGAGACTTGTGCAGATGTGAATGCTGGTGAGGATGAGGGAAAGATGAGGGACAAAGTTCCAGGTTTTCAGGACTTTCACCCCTAGGTGTGACTCTGTGTTCAGAATCCTGCTGCCATCTCTTATTTCTGTCTTGTCAAATACTGGGGGAAGAGACAAGACCATTAAACCACACAAGTTGAACATACTTTACACCACACAAGTTCCAAGAGACCTGTGCAGAACTGATCTAATAATGAGTTGTCACTTTGTGTGAGTGATGGAGAAATATCTTGTACTCCTGAGATTTAAAGAGATGAGAATAAAGGAAGATCCTGAGGATGGGAGACTTCATCACCAGCTTTCCACAGAGAGCAGATGGACAGGCCAAGGTACTCTTGCAAAGAGATTTTTAATAGGTTTAAGCCAAACTATTGACAGTGCAAGCTTTTTGCATGTGTGAGTGGCAAGATGTGTCTGGGGGGTGTGAAATGAAGGGGAGAGGCTGGAGGAGGCCACAGAGTGCATGGGGTGGTGTAGCAAGCTGAACTGGAGCCAAGATTTGGGGGTGAAGCAGATGGACACATTCATAATTATACCTTAGGGACTCTTGCCTTTTCCCCTTTTTTAAAGTAGATTTTTCATTAAACAAGTTAATGTGATTGGTACAGTAACACTTGAGTTTCCTGTGGTAGCTGATTCCAGTTGTGGGCTACTCAAAAACATCAACACAAGGAGGGTTTATGCAAGGGCAGGATGTGAGCAGGGTGAGCCTCATCCATACAAGCTTTCTTCAGGAAGAAGAGGTAAATCACCATTACAACTACCTGGGGATGCTTTGCCATGTGGAAATGGAATTGCACAAGGAACTGTTGGGATCCAGGTAGAATTGGGATTGCAAGCCTGGGAGGAGGAACAAAGGTGGATTTTCCAGAGAAGATTGAGGTTGTTTTTGTGTTTTGTAGACTTCAAGGTGAAAGCAAGAGGTAAGCATTGAATTCCCATGTTGCTGAATTCTAGACGTTATTCTTGCTCCATTCCTTGTTATTAAATGGAGAACCAAAAGTGTTCCTCTAAATAATAATTTCTGGTGGAGTTTTAATTTAACATGAAATGCTAGGCAAAAGCATGTTGAATGCATTTCAGTGTTGTCTCTCTATATGAACCTGTTTGAAGGATAAAGGAGCAAAGTTAGTACAGCTCCATTTGGGAAGCTACAGAAATGTGCAACTGCCACACACAGTTCACTCCAAAGAAACCCTGTGCTGTCATTAGTGGGGGTTCAGACTGTGCCTGTTTGGGCAGGGGTGGCAAATGGAGTTGTACCAGGGACTGTGCTCAGCCCAGCATGGCTTTTATTCCATTTCCAGGTTAGTGTAAGGAATGGAGAGCTCCCCAATCGGGTCTGTGTGTGTCAGAGGCTGAGCAGTACTGGGAATATGTGATAGACTAGGATTAAAATGCTGTTAAATCTTGATTGAACTGTAAAGTTGGGCAAGAATCCATGAAGTGACATTCAAACAAGGACAGGCACAGAGGCAGGAATAATTAAATGCACAGGTTTAAAGAAGGGATTCTGAAGGTAGTGGGATCCCAGGGGTGGGAATGGAGTTTGTGGAAGGTGTCAGAATGAAGAGCTGCTCTGAAGTCAGGAGAAGAAATGCCATGTTGGAGTTTGATGCTACAGATACTCTGACCAGGTGTGACATTAACTACCAAATAATCCATGGCACTGCCTGACACCCAAGTACAACTTTCATGGACTGTGGTACCTGTGTTTGTGTTGGAGGTTCTCAGAGAGGTCAAGTTTCAGCATTTATTGAAACTTCAGCCTTTTAACTGAAAGCCAGTCCTAATTGTGCTGCACATCTGAGCCCCAGGACCTTAAATACTGTAAAGGGATGTGTTGCATCTGTGAAGGAAAGTGTTTGGCTCAGAAAGGAATGTACCTTTTGTGGTAGAGGGTGTGTGAATATGTTGTACAGTTAAATTATTAGACTGCTGAACTTTGGAGGAGTCAGCAGGTGTGTGTTATACACAGCTGAAAATAGCATCAGCACAAACAAGCTGTTCTAAATATACCATGACTGGTGGTCATTTAGGCTAACTCATGTTTTTCAGAAACTGGACAAGCAGTGGGTATAGACTCATTTTAATGATGACATGCTTGTGGTTACAGGAAGTCTAGGAACTGATTAAATGTTTCCTACGAGTGTAACACTGCAAGATGTCTTGATTGTCACTGCAGTGTCAAGAAATCTTGTTGGATGGTTCTTTAGCAACTTTGCCATTCCTAAATAAATGAAGACTGGGAAAAGATTACTGGAAAAATAAGCTTTGCTTTTATGCACTATCAGATTTTGAACAACATTTAATGAAAGACATCATCAACATGAGTGAGTGAAACATCACCCTTTAACCAAGTGGTACTAGGTCCCTCAACCACCAAAGCAAGAAAGACACTTGAGAAATGGCTCTGTGAAAATCCCCTATCACAAAGTCCATTAAGGACTGATAAACTTTATTCTGGACTCCTAACATATGCTTCTTGCTCAGCTCCTGATTTGTCTCTCCTTGGATAGCGCATCCAAATCCACAAGTAACATGCAAGTTTGCATTTCATTTTGAGCCCAGCAGGCATACAGCAGTGAGGTTACAAGACCTTTCCAAGTGAGCCTGGAGGGACTTGTTGGCTAGAGTTTGGATCTCTGGCAAGCAGCTCCCTCCAGCTCTGCTCTGCAATAAAGGCAGGGTTCAGTCCCCGGCCTCGCGCAGATAGCGAGCTCTGTTGCGTGTCTCTGGGTAATCAGTCACTGGGAAGGCACAGATGTTTCAAGATGCACAGCAATGGGTGCAGCATGAAAGAGAGGCAACAGCGGGGTCATGCTACAGATGCAGCCACATCTCACATGTGTGCGTTCTTGACAGGAGAATTCTTGTAGCATTTGTGGTTTTCTGGTTGCTAATCCCATCAAAAAAGACTCAAGGGCTAATAATGCTTGGACTTTTATTGCTGCTCCTTTAGCCAGGTATGGCCAATGCCTCCACTGCAGGCACATCCCATAGAAGGGCATTGAGATAACAGAGAGGGGTGCAGGATTGCAGTGGCTGAAATTAATTTGCAATGCTAATAAAGTCCGAAGCATTAAAGAAATCTGGGGCTAGAAGATGTCCTAGCTTTTACCTGGTGGTGGAGGTAAGAGATGAAACAACTCCTGCATTTTTTTTCTTCTTTTTCTAGAAATGAAATGCACTCCAACCTAAAAGAGAAGAAACCAGACCAAGTCAGGATTCAGTTTGATGTTTCATTTGTGTGTACATAATGACTTTTGTAGCAGTAATGCTAAAGAGGTTTTGGCGTGTATCCACTGTGGGAAGTGCAGGGCCTGTGCTCATTGCTAGGTGGTCTTTCATTCTAAAAACCTTGAGGGACACCCATGGCAGATGGACTTCAATTAGACTATGTCCTGCTGCCAGTGACTGTCAAATGTGACTCCCCAGATCAAGCACTAGGGCTTTCTGTTGAAGGTGTCAGGTCTTGCTCTCATGGAAAGCGAGTTTCCTGCAGCATGAGCTGTAGAAAGTGCTGCAGTACCCCTGAGATATCAACAGAGACTGGGAAGTATCTTGGTTAATGAGTTCTTCTGCGGCCAATTTGGATGGAGATACAAACGTGTTGCTGCTGTCAGCCAGTGTTTCAGCCTCAATGGCAGAGGCCTGTGCTAAGTAACAAAGGTTCTGGTTTTCTCTTTACTGGTGTGGAGACTTGTTAAACCCATATGGCTCGGAGTACTTGTGTAGGGATGGCTCTGCTGTGTAGCTGCAGGGCTCTGCACTGTAAAAAGTTACAGCCCATTCAAGGAGGGGAACAAGCTACTCTTAAACTTGGCTTGTTTGATCTTTTCTAACTTAGCCTCAAGTGATTAAGCAAACAGTGTCTTTTCAAGCATTCTCCAGTTGTGTGATCTGCTAAACACATCTCGCAGTGTGATCTGCCAGAGATGCCTTAAAGACTGTCCTTGTGCTGTGCACTCTGGTCCTCGTGGGAACATAAATAAGCAGTTATTTCTATTGCATCTGTGCTGTCTGGGTGGGATGCAGAGGATGAGTATTGGTTTATGTCTAACCTAAACTTGAAAATTCTTGCTTTTGTCTTAATATTAGCACTCACAGCAAGGCAGCAGCTCTTTATTAGCTGCCCAGGAAAACAGTGCATTCTCCTTGCAATGAGCTCCTTCCTCTGCAGTGGGATGGGTCTGTACAAAGGGGTCATTCTTGCCCTGCCCTTGTTTTAGGGAAGGAGAACATCTACCAGCAGTGGTGGTTGGAACACCAACCATAGAATTGTAAGCTCCTTACAGACCAGTGTAACCAGATCCCTCACACCCTTCATGGGGAATGTGAATGAGCATTTACATGGCTCCATTAATGCCTAGTGGAACTTTTTTCTCTGCAGTGGCTGTCCTTTGACACTCAGCACTGGCCTCCTGTACCTGCACAAATGTGGATGTTGTACACACTGGAATATTAATCTTCACCTTGGAATCTGTGTTCTGCTGCAGGTTCAGCTGTTAAGCTTTGGTCTTTTTTTTTGCTGATTGATGCAGAAGAGACAGCAAAAGTAAATTTGATGCCTCAAATACATTTGAAGTGGTCAGGAGTAAGAGAGGATAGTTTTCCTGAAGTCTGTAAAAAGCTGATTATTTATGAGTCCTTTCTCCTTGAAATTGCAATAATCCCAAAGTAAATGGATATATTTTTTCCTATCCATATTGTTTTGTACCTTATTTGTATCTCAAGTCAGCAGAAACTCTGATCTTCACCTGACTTTTTATGTCAGCTTGTAGAACTGTAAATGTGAATATGCTGTGGCAGCAAACCCTAAGTCAACCCTTGGTCACTGCACCTGGAAGGATTTGAAAACCTGTGTAACCTTTTGACCAAACCTGGGCTGATGTTCAACATCTTTAGCAAGAACTGAAGCCAGAACAGCCCTGATGATTCAGACTTTCATTAAGAGCCAGCTGCAGGCCCTAATGTACACCCAGGTTGGGACAGAGGGTGTAGTGGGTCAGCTGCACCATTTGAGCAGGAATGTGCTTCCTCCCAGGGGATCCATTGAGAAATGGTGTTCTCAGGGCTGCTTGTTGCTTTGGCACTGAAAAGCAGTGGGCACTTCTCCTTTTCACCACTGCTGGGCAGTCCTTGCCAGCATCTGTCATGGTTTTGCTTTTCTCCCCAGCTCTCCCCATGGCCCTGAACAGTGTCACACTGAGCAGCTCCCTGGGAATCCTGGAGCTCTGCACAAGCTCTGCTCTACAACAGTGTGCCAGTTTGCTGGTCCAGGGGTGCAGCTGATTTGAAGTGTGTGTTAAATCCCTTGTTCTGGCACAGATCCCTGTGCAGCTTGATGTGCCATCCATGGGGACTGGAGCAGGCAGGGCTGAGCTAGCTCTGGGTCTGCATGAACCAGCTGAATAGAAGCTAACTTCAGTTTGGGTGCAATAGTCAGCCTCTGCTGGTGCAGTAGTATAGGCTCTCTCCCATTTTCTGTTAGCTGAAATGGTTCCCAGTTTCTGAGAGAGTGTTGGAAGAGCTAAGAAGCAATCATCAAGATTTTTCTGATTACTACAGATGACAGAGGAGAGTTGGACCAGTGATGTTTATATAACAAAACTCTGTAGAACCTGTGTAGAAAGGGAAGGTGATTTTATTTCAAAACACATCAATATGTTGATTCTACCCACTTACATTCTAGTAGCTGTGAGCAGTTGTGTGGTCTGGATTGGATCACTTGTGTGACATGGACAAAAAGGGACAGTGGTTGTCATTTCCTCTGTCTTTTGAGTCTTTCCAGGCTGTTGCAGAAAGCTGGATTTTGGAGAGTCTTTCATGCCTTGTAGATGTCAGCAGTAGTTCTGATGTTACCTTTTGACTGAGGAGTTTGCTTCCTTCACTGTCAGTAAGTACTGCTCAGGGCTCCTGCCTGTTGTCTTTGACCTTGTTTTGGCTGCTGTTTGTCTGCCCATGAGATAACAGGAAGGAGCACAGTGTGTGCAATCTCAGCAACATGAATGCTCCTGTCAAAAAAAGCAGTTGGCACTTGGGCTGGGTGGTTGTTGTAGGTCCTTTCCAACAGGGCCATTCCAGAAAACAGTTTCCCTGTGTGTGACAGACCTGTGCCTATTGTGGGCTGAGTTCCATCTGATGCACCTGCACATCCAGGTTTCTCTCTGGGATCTTGGAGGTGCTTTGGATCTGACAGCATGGGGGCTTCTCTGGGTTTGCTGCCATAAAAAGTTTTGATGTGCCCTGAAACATCTTCCTGAGTGCTCTGCTCCCAGCTCCTGCTCCTGGGATATCCAGGCTGCCTGTGCAAACAGACCAACCCCAAACTCCCCAAACATCATTTAGTGTTCAAATTGCACAACCTTCTCCCTCACTCCAGTGATTAAATTCCACTTCATTGATGCAATAGGATGCTTCAGGCCATGTTCTCCAGGGCAGTGATTGCAACTCCTCATGTGATTAAAGTCCCTTGGCCAGCAGCCCTGATCATGGCAGGGTTCATTCCTCCAGTGAGAGTGGCTGGTGTGTGTTAACTGCACTGGGGTTCCAGATTCCACAGCCTTGGGATTCTGCCTCAATAGTGAGAATATGCTGGGATTTGTTATGATCCCACCTGAGCCCCACAGGATATTTGGCTAATGGGCATCCAGCAGGATCTGGGTGCCTGTAGCCATCAATCTCCATAAGCACAGGAGATGTTTTTATTGCCCTTGCTTATCTGGCTGTCCCTCACTCTTTTAATTTGAACCATACCAAACAAAGCTGAGTGAAGATGGAAGATTATCTGTGGTATTCATCCCTTGTAGGAAGGGGAGCTGGTTCAGTGCTGGCTTTTAGCATTTGCTAGGCCTTGTCTCCTTGACAGAAAACAACAGACTAAAGCGATTACCAAGAACAGCTGCTTAGAAGGGGCTTGGAATATTTTTTCCGCCTTTGCTGACCTGAACCACAGCAATTATAAGTTCTGGTTATTGTAAACTTACCACAGAACACAAGGCATACCTTAAAATGATGTCATGTCTAGACACACAATTCAGGTATAAATTATGGAGAGAAAGTAGCTTGTTCAGTGGTTAAACTGTAAAAATTTAACAAGATATTTCTGTGTCTCTAGCCTTCACTCTTGCATACGTATTTCTTTACCTCTTACCAGGAGAATTCTGTGACTGCCTCTTAATTTTTTTGTGTTGGGAGATGGAATTTCCTCCCTGTTCTCCATTTCATTTCCTATTTCTGCCTCGCTGGGTCTCAAGGGGAGCAGTGTAGCCATCTACTCAGAGTCCAGAGCTGGAGAAGAAGACTCTTGGGTCCAGTCATGACTCAGGCAAGGTCACACAAGGGGTGATGTACAGCAACCTTTCCAAAATTTGGCTTGCTGTTTTGGGTAGCTTTGTTTTATGGGGTGGTAGGGGAAAGAGAGCTCTGCTGTAGTGCCCAGATACCTGGTTTTCCAAATACTCAGAATTTGGAGTCTCAGCAACATCCCAGTGAGGCTGTGTGGGCCTTACATTTCAGGGGAAGTTGTACCCCATTTAGAGCAGGCTCCTCTCTGTGGTTGTGTGAGCTGGAGTCACTGCTGCAGCCCTCAGGGGAATGGTGGGCACAGCTGATGGGCACTGTCACAGCTGGGGGCTCACAAGAGGGGTGTTTCAGGAAAATTAATCCACAAACACCAGGAGTTTATGTCCAAAAAGGAGACAGAGGAGCCCTTTTTGCTTTATTTGAAGGAAGGAAGAGGCCGTGGGGCATCCCCCTGGGGTCTCTCAGATTTTTAGAGGACCCAGCCTCCTTTTTATCCCAATTTCCCATCCACATTCCCCTCTGTCTTTCCCCATTGCTGAGGTACTTGAGAGGTACAGACTTCCCAGAACATCTGAGATTCCTCTCGTACAACCCTCCCTTTTAATTTTTAATTCTTATAGAATTCATGGTTTTCCCCCATTGCTTCTTTTATCTTTCAATATCCAATTTCATTTATCAGCAAACCCACAGTTTGTTTGTAAAGGCAAACATCCTTTTCCATTCATCAATCAATGCAATCCATCCCATTGTTTCTTTTCTCTCTCAGTGCTGGTTTGATCTACCAGCAGACCCACAGCTTGTTTGTAAAAACAAATCCAGCATTCCTCTCAGGTGGCTGTCACAGGTACTGGGGAAGAGCAGATCAGTGAGCAGGGTGTGCAAATCAGTGAACAGGATGTGGAAATCATTGTCCTGCCCAGCACCAGGGCCTTGGGCAGGTCTGCACTGCTGCACAGGAGGGCTCCCCTGCTGACAGGGCCTGGCTGCTCTGACTTGTGTCAAAATCCAGCTCCCCACTCTTGGCCTGGGCTGAATTTCACCCTGAGGTCGGAATGGTTGGCTTCCCACCTGGTGTAATCTATCCCTCCAGGTAGCTGCAATGAAATGCAGCCTTTGGAGGTGGAGGAGGGGCTGTTGGGTTAGCCAGCCAGTGCAGGGCTATTCTCCACAGTGTATTCTGTTGTGCTTTTCCTGGCCTAATTACACAGTCCTCAAGTGAAGGAATTTGGCAAGAACATTCTTCCGCTTTTGCTGGTGTTTGGTCTCAAGTTCTCTTAGTAAGCTTTTTCTCAGTCATCTCCATCAGAGCAAACTGCCATCTAGAATTTCTCTGTGCAGAAGCCTATTGTGGATTTTGCTGCCAGGTCCAAATGTGACACCTCTTCTTACCTGAGAAGCACCTTGCTGTCCCCAGACACCTGCTCTGCCATCTGTGTGTCCTCTTGAGAGCAGGGATCTCACTCTTGTCATTCCTGGGCATCTCATGGTCTTTTTAAATCCATAATCTCATCACTTTGTTTCCTGGAAGCTGTCTGTGCTACAGGTCTCTGGAGAAAACTATTACTGCTCAGCAAGCAGAGATGGCAATTGATTCTGGAGAAGTTGTTCTGCTCTTGTTGCCATGGGGACAGTTTTGGAATACACTGAAGAACAGTTTCACTCTATTTTCAGCATATGCAGCAATATTCTCAATTCCAAAGGGGCACATGTTTCTGCAGGCTCATGAACTTCAAGTGTCCACACTGGCAACTGGTGTGGAAGGCTTTTCTTTGGTGTCCATGAGCTCAGGGAGAGAAGCCCTAAGCCTTGGGTCACTCTCAACACCTCTTTTTTGGTAGAACAGCAATCAGTTCAACTGTCCCTGTGCCATGTAGGTGTCAGATCTGTTCTGGAACTGTGCCTTCCTTGTCCTGACCAAGTGTTTGTACAAAGGTCCTGTTGTACAAAGGCCCTCAGGTCCTTTTTGCTGTCCTGCTTTTCAGGATCACGGCAAGACCTGTTTTCATTTGGATGCATTTGTATCCATTGTTTCTCCTGGCCTCTCTGTCCCCGTCAGCCAGGAATGACCTTTTGGTGCCTCGTTTCTCTGTTTGCCCCCTGCTTTGCTGCTGTGTGCAGGGCAGGGTGTGGAAGGTGAGCATTGTGCATCCTGCCAGGTGCTCAGTGTCCTCTGAGGGATTAATGCTCTGTGCAGGGGGCACAAACCTTGAGGTATTTATGGAGGCACCACAAATTGCTATAACATCTTCAGAGATCCACAAATAAAGTGATTGTTGAAGCCATGGAGTAGATGCTGCCACTGGAATTCTTTGTTGTTTTAAAAGCACTGAAGAAATTAAAACTCCCACTGCACCCTTCCAATGTCTTGCACAAGCTGAGGTGGCCTTAGGGCCCCTTTTCAGCTTTTGATTGAGTGATTGTTTTTGTACATGGATTTTTTTTTTTCTTTAATGGCTATTAAACATAGGAGGAGAGTGTTATTACAGCTCTAAGTGCTGTCAGCCAAAGTTTGTCCTCACTTCTGCTTCTAGGATATCCACTTGCAGTTGTCCCAGTTTTCCCTATTCATGGCTTTTAAGAGGTTCTTTTTCTTTCATGAGACTCTTGATCAGCTCAAGTACAAACAGATGGAAAGCAGCAGATCCAGCTCCATAGCAGCACCCAGGCCAGGGTCTTAACTCATCTGAAGTGTTTGGTGCTCAGGGACAGAGCTACAGCCAGGAACTGCATAACCTGGGGCAGGATGCTGTGGGTTCTTCCATGTGTTGTCCTTCACTATTCTTCTACCTTTACCTCTCCCTCACCTCCCCTTTCATCCTGTCTTTCCAAGGCTTGTTATCCCAGGTGGGGCTGGCTTCCTTTCCCAGAATACTGAGGTGTTTCTCTCCTGGCCAAGTCCAAGGACAGGAAGCTACAGGCTCAGCTGGCACCTGTCCCCTCCCTGGGCACAGGGGGACAGGGCCTGATGGTCCGTGGGAGCTGGAAGTGATGGAGAAACCATTGGTGTTTCATGGAAGGGTTGTCTTGGCACCCTGTGTTGTTTTGTGGTGTTTAGGAAGTGCTGTGCATTGGAGAACAGTTCCTTTGGATAAAGGACTCTGGTCCTGCTGCTGAGTGTGTTGTGAATGCCAACTTCTGCTGTTCCTGGAGCCTTTACTTCAAATGCCCACAAAACCAGAAGCCTAGTTAGCATAGAAATTGTCACTAATGGGCCATCTTGCCTCAGGGGGGGTGTGTGTGGTGTGTGTGTCTGGTTTTGATCCCCTGGTCACTGCATTACCTCAGCTGTAAGGAGGCTTGGCCATGTCCTGACTTTGTGCCAACAAAGGGAATTCTCCAGTGGACCACTGTGTGTGTTTCTCCTGTGAATGAGCACCATGTAACTCTGCCAGGGTCAATGTGAGCCATCTTTCAAACAAATGTCATATGGAAGTTTGCAAATCCTATTGTCCCAGGAAAAATTAACTTTCTCCAAAGTGTTGAAGTGTTGCAGGAAGCAAAACTTCAGACTGTACTGGAATATTGAACTATGTGGAAGTTGGAGAATTTTCCCACTTCCATGTGGAGTAACTTAGCTTTTTCAGCACCTTAAGGGCATTGACATACATCCAGAGAAGGGAAAGGAGCAGAAATGCAAGAAATGAAAATGTGAACCAGAGCTGCTTAGGCAGAGACCGTGGCCTGGATGTGAGAGTCCCTTTTGCTTCAGATATTATAGGATTTTTATGGGAAAGGGAAGAGATATGATCTCTGGGAAGAACACACCTATTCTGCAGCTTTCTACTCAGAGATGGCCTTTAGCAAGTGTCTGTGGATAGATAAACCCTTAATATGAAGCAGAGCTTTTCAAAGTTCTTAACAACATCTAAATCACCACTAGGAACTCTGCAGACAGAGGTTTTCTTTAAGAGAAATTTTTAATTTTAATAGGAATTTTAACTTGCAGGAAGTTAAATTTTGGTTAACAGTGGGACCAGCTTTCCATCCATTGTAGTTGGGTCAGTGCTGTTGGGAACTGAACATGCCTGTACATGCAGTGTAGTGTGAAACCTGCTGTGATGCTGATTCTGAATAGATGTGCTGTCTAACACAAAATAACAATTTCCCTTTGTGTCAATTCTAAATATACATAGAAAAAATGTGTGTGGCATCTGTGGATGTGCTGAAAAGAAACATCTTTGCTCACAGATTTCCATGTTCCTCTGGCTGGCAACCACTCTGGCATTTTGTGTCATGTAATTGCAGGACTCTCAGTCTGTCCATTTTCCAAGTCCTGCTCTTGGCCACACCAGCAAGCCAGGCTGTGAACATTGTGAGGACAGACTCTATCACATTTTTCTATAATCTCAGCTAGTTCCTGAAGTGGAGCTTTGAGTGACTGGTGACAGATCTGCTCTAAGTTTGGAAGCAAATGCAAATTGTTTCAGAGAAAATCTTTTTCACAGAGCAAGCCTCTGCTGGCTGGGGAGGAAGGATCAGATATATTCACCTAGGCTTTCTCATCTAGCCAGCTTCACATTCCTTTCCCTCCTCCTCCCAGGCTTCTGTTTCTTTTGTTTCCCCCCAAGACCCATTGTTCTTGTTCTTTTCCAGTGGTTGAGGCACAGCTGGACTCAGGAACAGGCAGGGAGCAGTTTTGGGGTGTTGGGCTGAGGTGGGCTCCCATTCCCAGCCCCAGCTGCTCTTCTGTGCCCAGTCCTTGGTGGCTCACAGCAGGTCCCACCAGTGCCATCACCCACAAAATCTGCTGGGCCAGGTACTCCAAACTCCTCTGCTTGTACTCTACAAGTGCAAGGCCCCTTAATGGGGAAAAATCACATCAGTCCCTAGTGAAGCTTTGGATGTGGGAAAAGGAACAGGAGGCAATTGTTTCCTCATCTCCCTGGCATGAGACACCCCAGAGCTGGGATGCTGTGGACAGGAATTTGTTCTGTGTGTGCCATAGGAGAGCAGCAGTGCCTCTGCAATGGTACTAAACTGAATTTCACTCTTGGCCAAGAGGGCTGGTAAAGGATTGTCTGCACCTTGCTGTGGGTTTTCACATGGCTCCTGTGCTTGGCTCCCCAGGTGGAAGGAGGTGAGTGAAGTGTCATAGCTCTCAAAGTGGGACTGCTCAGGGGTGTGGAGGCTCTGCCTCCAGCTCCTCTGCAGCTGCTCCTTGTGCAGAGGAACCAGAGGGGGAATCCAGCAGGACCTTCTCTGCTATTCCTCAGCTACCTGGGGAAGGGATCTCCTGTGCTGCCTTCTGCAGCTGCCTTCCCTGGAGGGCTGGATGCAAATGCAGGAGGGCTGTTGGCTTGTGAGAAGGAAAGTGATACCCTGGAAATTGCCAGGCTCCAGGATTTAACTCTTTAGCCTCTGCAGTTCCCAAACACAGACTGCTTCGACATGCTGAGTTAGCCCCTACTTCCCAAGTGTCCTGGAACTGGGCTGAGCCTTCTGGGATGTGCAAGGCAGCCCATCTTCTTCCTGCATCCATAGGATCCCAGCTGTGCAGGCAACAAATCACCAGGGAACAACCCAGCAAGAAAAGGAGGTGAGAGCAAGTGCCTGAACTCTGCAGAGCAAAACTCTGGGAGTGGTTCACCTCCCTCCCCACCTTTCCTAAAGCTCAGCAGCACTCATGGAGCTGGAATAGGGGCTGCATTTATCAAATTCCTGTCTGCAACAGCAATGCAGTTGTTTTAGATTAGTGTACAAATAGACATTAGTGTAATACATCTGTTGTTAATCCACATCTTGGTAGAAAAGAGATGCCAACACATCATTTATTAGCCACATCGATCCTATAATGTCCTTTCTTTTGTCTTTTGAGTATGTAACGGGTTCCAGGATGTCTTTTATTTCATTGTATACCACATTTCCTCTTGTCTAACATAGCAGGACATAATGTGTTCCAGGATATAATTTATGCCATTTTGGAACTGGACACCACACAACTTTTCTGAAAACCTTCAGTGTGTTGGGCTCTGCTCACAGGTCTTTGCACAACTGATGGGTAGAAAGAGCTGGAAAATCAGTAGGAAGGAAAGCAATTTATTCTTAGTCCAAGGAGAGCTGAAGGCCCATGAGGAACTCTGGATGCTGACATGGCAGGCTATAACTCTTACACCCTTGATTTGTTTAGAAAGTTGGAAAGGGCAGTGGTAGTCCAGCTCAAAAGCCTATCCATGACTGCTTGTGCAAACCCTGACAGTTTCAGTGGGATTCCACCTTGAAAAGGAACCAGTTAAGGACTGGCTGTTTATCTCCTTTTTTGTGAAAATTGAGAGCTACTGTTTATCTGACTATATCAAAACTCTGTGCCAACCATAGGTGAAAAAATGAAAACCACCTCACTGTCTTTCCCCCTGTTTTGGTGATGTTAATGGGGTTTGAGAAGCAGATGACATTCACAGGTGATGAGGGAAGCTGGGACTCAAGACCTGCTGAAAGTTGGGGAGTTTGGTGGTAATTTGCTTGTGGAATGATCATCTGGGGAGGAATTGGCAGTGGCCACTTGCCTGATAGCTTCTGCAGGAGTCTGTTCCTTTTGCTTGTCTTTGTCATGAATTAAAATCCCACCCAGAAGGATGGAATCCCAGTCCTGCATCCCCTCCCCACTGCAATATCCCACTGTCAGCTTTGGCCTGTGCCAGATGTTCACTTTGTGGTGGAGTTGGACACTGGAGCAAGAAGCTGCTCCAAAGGGACAGCACAGGATTTCAAGTCCTTTCTGCACAGAGCCAGGATCATCATGACCAGAACCTTTGAGTCTTAGGTCAGACCAACAGTTATTGTTAACTTGTGGAAAAGTTTTTAAAGATAAAACATTTTAGCGTGATAAAATAGATTCTTCTTTTCTGGTTGCTTATTTGTTTTGGTTTTGTTAGTTTGTTTTATTTTCTTCCTTTGATCAAAGGATCTCACAGGAGACAATTTGTCTTGCACTGTCCCAGTTTCCCTGCTGTGGACCCCATTCTGTCTGTCTGTGTCTGCCTTCTGATGCCTCAGTCCTGAGGCTGGAGGGCTGGAAGGTAATAATGGCCCTGCTAACTGCAGCCCTTTTTCTTTATTTTCTGCTGCTTTTAAGCACAGGGATAGTACAGGGAGTTTGGGGAAGGGTTGCTGGGGTAACCAAGATGTAAGACCAGAGGGAATAACGTTAATAAAATGAATTGCTGACTCGGAGCAGCCTGATAACTCAGACATGTGAGTTCTCAGCTTGACATCATGTTTTTCTCCTTTCCTCCCTCTCTGCCCTGCATCAGCTGCCTCTCACTGCACTCACTGTCACTGACAGGCCTGGAGTTCAGCTAAATCCAATACAGTGCCATGCCATTAGCACACAGGGCTCCTGGGCCAGCATCTCATTTCCAGGTCTCCAGAGAGCCAAATGTTCAAACTTTTTAAAAGGCAAACTGTTGTAGAAATAGGAAACTCTTACTGCCCTCCACATGGCTCAGCCCATTCCTGTGCAAGGGGAGGTAGGACAGAACATGAAACAGCAAACAGCACAGACACCAATCAAGTGATTAATTCTCCTGCCAAGGCATAAGAATACCAGAGGAAGGGAAGGAGTGGGGAAGGTGGAGTTATTTATGTTGTAAATAACAGCTGTAGGTCTGTATTGTGCTATGAATACAGAAGAGTCTCAAACTGAAAGCTCTTCCTGTCTGCACTGTCTGCTTTAGTTAAAAAATCACAAAATTAAGGCAGTTGTGAAATTGTGTGTTTGCATGTGAATGGTCTCCAGATCTCAGTGTCACAGGACATGAACACAGCTGAAATTTCTGTGTGGTTCACAACTTTTTAATTTTGAGATCTCTTCTGGTTGTGTCAGGGCAGATAAACCTCCCAGAGCACAGCCCAGATAGAAAACTGTGGTGCTTGAGGAAGAGCCTTAAGGAAGAATAAGTTTTTCTGTTAACTGTCTGATGTATGGTCCTTTATTGTTTCCCTTTTCAGCAACTTGTTCTTCCTGCCCCTTCCATTGGCATTTTCCTGGTTGGTACCTGAGGCAGGTAGTTGCTGTTGAGGTCCCAGATGGCACCTTGTCCTACCACCATGAGTTTAAGAGCTCCTTAGGAGGAATGGTGCCTGTACACAGAGAAGGGATTAACAGCACACTTGGGTGCTGTGCAGGTTGGGACACTGAAGGAAACCTCCAGTGACTTTCCTGTGGCTAACAAACAGTGCTCTGCAGAAGGTGTTGGTGCTTTCAGCTCTGTGCCTCAATCCAGTTTGCATTTTCTCTCCCTGGAACAGAAATGACAAAAATTTGAGTAACAGAAGCTGCCTTGATCATGTAGAATTCTGCCCCTGTCCTTTTTCTCCTAGACCAAGGCCACTTTGTGTAGCACTGCTGAGATTCAGGTGAAACCCCCCTGCCCAGCACAGCCAGTTGCAGAATGTGGTGCCCTAAACACTTGACCTAGGAGAAAATTGGCTTTCCTGGGGTCCAGGTAAAACTGGTGTGGTCCTCCTGCAGTCCTTGGTCCATTAGCTGCTCTAAAATCATCTTTAGAGACACCCTGTGGTTCAGTGGCTTCTAATGGCCAAGGGAGCCACTCCCAGGCTGTGTGTGCTCCTGCCTGGGCCCTGCAGCCAGAAGGTTGCAATTATCTCCTTGCTCTTTCAGACTTCATTATGCTGCTCCACATGCCTTCATATGGTAAAGGACACTGCAGTTCTAACAAGCTTGGCTGGAATAATCATTCCTTCTTGGCAAATACTTCCCCTGACTTGAAGCTGTGCAGTGAGACCAAGGAATCATCTTTATCTGTTGCAGTGGGTGGTGATGCTGCTCACTCAGCCCTGTCCCTGCTGAGGCAGGTGTCCATTCCTGTGGGAAAGGGAAGGAAATATTTCTATTTTGGCTGTTGTGCAGTTCACCAGGGCCTAGGAATGTGCTGTTGCTGTGGTGATACAGGCTGGTCAGTGCCATGTGCTGCTGACCTGACTGCCCAGAGCACTGGGGGAATGGGGTCAGAATCCTGTGCCCAGTTAAGCACAACAAGCACCAGCCCACAGAGCTGTACAGACAAATGTGCAGTGAGGGAGTGGGATGGGAGCTGTAGGCAAAGCAACACTGAGGATGCTTGAAATACCTTGGAGGTGGTTGATTTTCCTCATGCACTTTCAGGTACAGTAATTTCACGATTATCACCTGCACCATTTTGACTAAAATTTTGGTCCGAACCCAAAGTGCAGCTTATAATCAGGTGTGGCTGATATATGGACAAAGAATGAAAAGTTGCTGTTTTAGTTGGGAGGACAGGTGTCTGCTGAGAAAGGCAGGAGCTTCACTTTGAAATGAAGAATGTAAACCCCCTCCCTCCAAATTATTATAATTTCGAAATCAAGGGGCTTTCAGGCAAAAATATGGGAATTAGGAATAACAGTTCTTTACTAGGGAAATTAAAATAGAAATACAGTACTACAAAGAACAAACCCCAAACCCTGACACAGTCAGAGTACAACCTGACACCCGTCAGGCAGGGTGTTGGCAGCAGTCCCATTCCATGGTGGCTGCATCCTCCTGCAGTGACAGATGTGGCTCAGCTGGAGCAGTGCTCCTGTACAAGGTGCAGTTTCCCTCCGGAGCTCCAGTGGTGATGTGGAGAAATCCGGTTTTCCTCTGGAGTCCAGTGGAGAAAGGGGCTCCCTTAGTGTCCCAAAACCTCTGTTTTTATCTCGGTAAGAAATGTTGGGCTCTTCCCCCTGGCTGGAGCAACTCCCAATGGGATGCAGTAATTTTATCAGTCCCACAGTGGGACTCAATGGCCATGAGCAGAAAATGACTGGCTGGAGGAAGGATGGGTTGTGAAAAGATAAAGAACAATGCCCTGCCTGGTTTCAATGGATGGCCCATTAGCAGAATGTCTCCCATGGAGATAAGGATCACTGCCCCCACCCTCAACAAATGGTGATGGAACAGATACCTTTTATCACACCCTGTATTGTAACCCAAGACGGTTGCCAACACCCAGACGTGTGGCTTATAATCAGGTGCGACTTATAATTGTGAAATTATTACTCTTTTACTTGCACAACACATGGTCCAGCAGGTTAAATTTGATTCCTTCCTGTCCCTGAAGGCCCTGGATTTTGCTCTAAATTTACCCCAGCAGAGCTGAGGTTGGGATGAAAACAGATGGGAAACTTGGCCAGCAGTGCAGGCAGGGTGGCCTTTGCAGGGCCAGGCACAAATGCACATCTATGTGCTTCTGCCATTCTGTGAATCTAATGAGAGAGGGGCTTAAAGGGGGTCAGAAAAAAAAGGAGAAATCATGGTGTGATGCAGTGTTTTGGCACGACTGAGTTATTTTGCTTAATAGTTTAGAGATGATTTAATCTTGGAGATAATTAAATTGAAGGTGTCATTTCAAAAGATAACAATGTCTGTATGAGCTCTGTTGGGTTTGGCATAAGTTTCAGGTTGTTTTGTGGGGATTGAGGGATTTTCTTGAGTGGAACATGGGGGAGGAAAGTGGAACATGGGGGAGAAAAGGCAAGGCTAGTTTGATGGTATTTATGTCCACCCTCTCTTGCTATAAAATAATGTGACATAATGCAGAGCAAGAAAGCAGCCCCTGTGATTTCTAGGGGGTGAGAGCAAAATACTCCCCTGGACTGCACTGTAGCTTCTGACAAAGAAACATCTCAGATCAAGTCCCATCTTCATGTGCCTGCTCAAGGAGAGGAACTGGTCAGTGAAACAGTGCAGGGGTCAGGAAGCACTGTGAGCTCTGCAGGGACCCTTCTGTGAGCTCCCTGCTGGGCTCCCAAAATGGCACTCTCTTCTCCACTGTCACTTATTTCAGCTGGAAGCTCCCTGTTTGTGTAGCTGATGTGGTTTGTGGCCTGCTCTGTGCCTTTCCTGCAGACAGCTGTGCCTGACACTCGGCTACCCTTCACCCCCAGCAGGGGAAATTCTCTGCCCTGTGCTGGGCACAACTCAGTTTGTCCCTTATACTTTGGGCACAGGTCCCCTCCAGAGCTGTGTGTGGTGCGGGGGACTTACCCAGGCAAAATTTAACATTTGGCCTTCTGGTATGTGACCTACAGGTGACTGGAACACGTGTTCAGAGCTGAGGTGCCAGCCTGCTCCTGCAGACCCTCTTGCATGGCTGGATGGAGCCAGCCTGCAGTTTTCCCAGCCAGAGTCCCAGGAGCTGGCAGGGAGCCCTCAGTGCCACGTGTCAGTGCTCTGCTCCATCCCTGCCTGTGGCACAGGGGTGCCAGGGGAGCAGGACCCTGCTCAGGACACCTTGGGGGCTCTCCCTGACTGACCTCAAAGATGCTCTTTCAGCCCAGCCTACTCAGCACTGGCTTTGTGCAGCAAGGGATTGGGAGCTGTTTTCCTTCTCTTTGAGCACTGCATTTTTAGTGATATTTTGCCTTGTTCCTAAATGCATTTATTTCTCTGGGTCTCAGAGCTCTGCTGCCACCAGTTTAACACCAGCTGTGTGACCCTCAGAGAAGAAAGGCTCTATGTAATATTGTGTGTGTGTGTCTGTATTTTTTTTTCACTTTAGCTCTGATGTGAAAAGCCCTGTCTGGGCATTTAAGTGGTGTGGCTTGTGATATACACCAATTTATGTAGAGCTTGGCAGGGTTATTTTTTCCTTGCCAGCAAGAGAAGGAAGGGGATCTGGGATCTCCTTCTGGTGAATTACTTAGAAAAACAGCCAACATTTAAAATTACAGGTTTGGAATTGAACTATAAATTCCAGTGAAGTAAAAGATCCATGAATAATATGTCATTAGGCTGAAATATAATTTGTTTGTATGTTTTAAGCAGTAGAAAGGAAACAGGATATAATTCCTATTAGCAACGTATATATTTTCCCCAAGCAAGAACCAGCTGCCTGATGGAAAGTTTATGTTTGCTCCATAAATGTTTTTAACTGTTTGGTTGTATTGGGCTCTTTTTCCAGTGGCACACAGAGCTTTAATCTCTCCTGGTTCAACTAGGTTGATGTGCTGCTCACTCTGGGATTGTGTGCTCTCTGTGCAGTGTGAGCGTGTCATAGGTTGCCACAGATTTAACACAAGATCCAGAAATCAAGAGTACAGTAATATCACGATTATAAGCTGCACATCCAGGTGTCGTCAACTGTCTTGGGTTACAATCCAGGGTGTGATAACAGGTATCTGTTCTATCACAATCATAGGGTGGGGGCAGTGATCCTGATCTCTGTGGGAGATATTCTGCTAATGGGCATCCATTGAAACCAGGCAGGGCATTGTTCTTTATCTTTTCACAGCCCATCCTTCCTCCAGCCAGTCATTTTCTGCTCATGGCCATTGAGTCCCACTGTGGGACTGATAAAATTACTGCATCCCATTGGGAGTTGCTCCAGCCAGGGGGAAGAGCCCAACATTTCTTACCAAGATAAAAACAGAGGTTTTGGGACACTAAGGGAACCCCTTTCTCCACTGGACTCCAGAGGAAAACCGGATTTCTCCACATCCCCACTGGAGCTCCGGAGGGAAACTGCACCTTGTACAGGAGCACTGCTCCAACTGAGCCACATCTGTCACTGCAGGAGGATGCAGCCACCATGGGATGGGACTGCTGCCAACACCCTGCCTGACGGGGTGTCAGGTTGTACTCTGACTGTGTCAGGGTTTGGGGTTTGTTTCTTTGTAGTGCTGTATTTCTATTTTAATTTCCCTAGTAAAGAACTGTTATTCCTAATTCCCATATCTTTGCCTGAAAGCCCCTTGATTTCAAAATTATAATAATTTGGAGGGAGGGGGCTTGCATTCTCCATTTCAAAGAGAAGCTCCTGCCTTTCTCAGCAGACACCTGTCCTCCAAACTAAAACAGCAACTTTTTGTTCTTTGTCCATATATCAGCCACACCTGATTATAAGCTGCACTTTGGGTTCGGACCAAAATTTTAGTCAAAATGGTGCAGCTTATAATTGTGAAATTACTTTAAATTTGTCTGTTTGCTCTGATGGGCATCTTGAGAATTGCAAGCCAGACTCACAGAAGATCTTCTCTCATCTTTGCTCAGACCTGACCAACTCTTTTGAGATCTGGAAAATTCTAGTGAAGCAGGAGGAGGTATTTTTACAAGGGACTTTTTGCATTTCTCACATAGTGTTGGACCCAGTGTAACCATAGAGCACTTTTGGTGTTTTTCCTGGGGACCATGTGATTTTGTTTATGCCATTAGATGTCTGGGTGAACTGGATCAAAGCTGTTGGATTTGCATCGGTTTGAGACAGAAAGTGCCACAGATTCTTCCACAAAAAGGTTTAAGGCACTTGTGGTGCCCTTCAGTGTTTGCCCTTTCAGTGAGCAGAGGTGGATGCCAGCTGAAGAATCTGGAATTTGTGTCATTTTCCTTTATCATTCTCTGTCTGCTCATTGGGATGATGGTGACATTGTGGCTGTACCTGCTGGTAGCTGAGGAAGGCAAAAGCTTACAGAAAACTTTTTTTTTATTATTATTCCAGTTTAACATTTTTGGGCCTTATCTTGTGTTTAAAGTCACTTTGGGTTTAGGTTGGGAGGCTGGAGTTGGAACTTGGTTTGGGAAGTTCTGCTGGCTCCAAAGTGGTGCATCCCAGGGATGAATTTGGGCTCACAAAGAGCTTTTGGGGGTTCTGAAAAGATTCTAAGCTTCCTGCAAATCTTAATGACCTTGATAAGGGCTTGCTGTGAATTCAGCTTCAGAGATTGAGAAATAAAAAGAGGACTAATTGTTCAAACATGTTCTGCATTGACACCTGGCACTGCAGGAGGCTGAAGGAGCAGTATCTGTGCAGTGCAGATAAATATGGGTACAGTAAATAGGAAACTCTGCAGGTCTGGGCCATTCTCACTGCTTGGAAATTGAAGCAGCTCAGCCAAAGGCAGTGGAAGAGCATTGTGATAAAGATGACATAACCAGAAACATGATGGAGAATCCCCTGTGAATCCCTGAGCCAGGAAGAGTTAAAGAGCTCCTGCCCAGGGAGCAATGCCATTTGCTGCTGACAGACAGGGAGGCACTTGCTGCCTGCAGCTTCTATCAGCTTCCACTCTGTTGTCAGCAGGTTGTAAATAAAAGCTCAGCCGGGCTCTGTGCTGGCTCTGGGTGAGCTCTGGTGGATGTGGAGCCTGCTGGACATCCAGGGACCCCTGGCCATGGCTCAGGGCAGGGACACAGCCCAGCACCCCCACGTCCTGCTGGCATTCCAGAGCCTGCCAGAGGCAGCAGCAGGGCACTGGGTGCTTCTCAGGGCTCACCCCAAGGAAATAAAAATGCTGTCTGATGTGAACGGGGACTGATTTTTTGGCAGCTTCGAGAGAGAGAAATAGGATTAAAAGTAAATGGAGGAATTCCTCTTTTCAAAAAGAAAAATGGAAGAGGAGGGAAAGGGTCCAGCTTGAAATCGAGCTTAATGTTGCTCAGAAGTTGGAGGTGCTCAGAAGGCATCCAAGAGCTGATTTGTTTTTTTGGAAGTGCCCTGGCCCAGCACGGAGAGCTGTGAAACAGGGGCCCGAGTTGTGCTCTGTGGCTCCACAACCAACTCCTGCATGTGATGGGGACCAAAGTACTCAGGCCAGCTTTTCAGAGGCACTCAATAATTTTTGGACTGTCTGGTTTGGAAGTTTCCAAATCCAAGCAGCTTCCACTGGCTTCTGTTGGTGGTTCTGGGTAGGCAGAGCCTTAAACAAACAACCAACCACCACCCCCTGCTGCTGCTGCTCAGACATCCCAGCTTAAGACACCCAAAATCTCCAGTTCCCAAGTCCCCCTTCCACACCAGAAAATGCTGACTTTCATCTTTATCTGTTTCTTCATCTGTTAAATGACAATTTTACAACCAGTTGCTTATACCTGATAGTTGATGGAAGGATAAAACAAAGTTAGCTTCCTCAAAGGAAACAGTTGTGAAGCAAACTTTATAAATGTGGTGCCAAGGCTTTCATGATGGCTCTGTCTCTATGGGAGGCTCAGATGCTGTGTAACTCTCTGTTTTGAACTAATTTAGAGCATTTCTTTTCAGGCTCCTACAAGTCTTGTCCTCTCTGAACATGGGTGTTCCCATTCTCCAGTTTGTTTTTCACATCCATGTGGTCATCTGGCACAGCCCAGTTCCCAGGGCAGGCTGTATGGAGAGCATTGCATTTGAGCAGGATGCTGTTCATCCCAGAAATGGTGATTTGAGATCACTCCAAAGCAACAGCCCCAGGAGGACAGTGGCAAAGCTGCAGCTTTGGGGGTTTGGATGGTGGCTGTGGGCCCCAGGTCTCTGAAATGAGGCTGAAAGATTTTAGATTCTGTTAAATGGGCATTTTAATTTGTGTTTGCTGCTGTGGTAAAGGCAGGGGCTGCTCATGTCTCCTCCTGCCTGAAGGCAGAGTGTTTGGTGCTGTAATTTTAGCTGTTCAGCATCTGCTCTGTTGCACCCTGCTCCAGGAGGGGACTCAGCACTGAACTTTCCAGGTCTGTCTGAAGCTGATCTGCTTCAGCCCTACTGGCATTTTTGATGGGAATTTTACGACTTCTTTCTTGCAAGTTTGGTACACATTTTGTTTTCTTTGGAGGCAGCATTGGCTCCTCGTGCCTTTCTTTTGGAAGCTCCAGTGATCAATGCCTTTGGTTGTGGGAACTCTTGCAGAGAAGAGCTCTGTCATCATTTATGGGGGTACGGGAAAAACAGATGAAGGAGTGTAATATATGCCAAATATTATCCTCAGAACTGCTCTTATCTGATATCTACAGCTGTACTTGTTTAATGTTAATATTATTTTGCTTAGCTGGACCTTTCTGTAGAGAAGTTTTTGTTGAAAAAGTGGAGTTCTCTAAAATCAGGCATCTTTGTTCAGCAACTAGAATGATCTGTGTTGGTATCTGTGTGTGTGATTCACTGTTACTGCACTGGGGTTGGTTTTTAATACTCTGTTTTCTAAAGTCACATTCTGGTGGAAGCCATCAGCAGGAAAGGAGCAGATACAACACCTTACTTTTAATCTGGCACTGCTCTGCCACCCAGATTGGCACCTTGGGTAGGTTCTTGGAAAAAAACAGAAAATCTTGGGTATTCCTACATGAGCCAGCAGGACAGATTCTCCATTTGTGTCATTGTCCCATGAGATGTTCGTGCTGCCTTATGGTCACCATCTGCTCCCGAGCCTGTTAAGTCATCTGAGCAATTAGAACAAGGCTCATTCATCAGCCATGGACTATTTGTGCTTATTTTTGGATCTCCTTCATCACAGTGCCTGGACCTAATGAAGGGAGGGTGGTACAGATGCCAGGGCAGGTAAATGAAACAAGTAAAACTAAGAGTTCTTGTATCCCCCCACTAACTTTTGTAACCAAACAAGCTGATTTTGGAGACAGAGCACTTGGCCTTTTAAGGGAAATCTGTTGTTCAGTCTGGTAATTCAGACTAACACCTAATCTTTAACTCCTGCATCACTGCTGTGACCCAAGGCAAGGCATCCATTCCTTTTGCAAAAGAACTGTAATCCAAGCCCTGGCTGTTCAGGACAGTGATGATAAAACAGGAGCTATTAAAGCACTCACTGCATGAAGCCAACAGTTACAACAACATTTTTAATAGGTGTAAAAGTGCCTAAAAATATTACCTGCCTACACAAATAAGTTTAAATCGGAATAAGGAGTAGAGTCTCTTAAACACATCAGCCTAAGATTTGAAAAAACTTTTTTTTTTTAAGTGAAAAGCTTAAATAATTTCCCCAGAAAGCCAGTTTGTAACTTAAGCCTTCCCAGGGAATGATCCAACGTCCAGTCTAATCGTTTTATGTGACTATTTAATCTACTGTTTAACAAACAAAAATACTTGCAGTACCATAGCAACTACTGCACAGACTGGTGCCCTTGGGACAGAGATCAGCTTCCTGATCCAAAGCAAACCTGTCTAGTCTATATTCTGAGATATACTTTAGGGCAACCTTGTGGAATCATAAAGAAGACTTTCAAATGCAGGCTAAAATTGACCCATTTGTTGGATGTGGATGTTTCATCCACTGGCCAGAGATGCATAAATGTGCTCCTTGCTTTGGGATAAATGTGCAACCATATTCTGCAAGGCTTCAAGACCATGAAGGTTTGCAGCTTTTTTTTCCTGGATGTTGGTGTATTATAGCTAGAAATCACTTTATTATTTGTGCATAAAACCTGTGTGTGTTGAGTTTCAGAGGAATGCCCAGCAAATGGTTTTATTTTTAAGGGAATAAAGAACCTCTCCTACTCTGTGACTGGAAAACTTTAGGAAATTTTGCAGAAGCACTGGTTTTGATGAAAGGCTGTGTTGTGGGTCTGCACCCCAATACTCCTGATTCCCTTCCTCTCATCTGGATGTTTATTCCACAACTTCACTGCTGCAGCTGAGGGTTTTCTGTCCCAGCCTTTCACATGCTTTGCTCTGGTGCTGTTGGATCTGCAGCATATTGAGGAAATATGGACCTGAACCACAGCACAGCTCAAAAATGCAAATTAATTGTGATCCTATTTCAGTCAGCTACAGTTGTGTCCCCTGATGAGCATGCCCTGGACCTATGGCTGTCCTGGCACAAGGCAACTGGGCTTTATTTTGGGCACCATGGATTTATCCTTAGGCTAGAAATACTTCCAAGCCTTCCATGATTTGTGTTGCATCTAGAGCTGGTCAGGATTTTCCCAACAGAACTGATTTGTGTCAGAAACAGTGACTGTGAGATCTTTGTTGTTGTTGTTGTGAGAGAAGTGTCAAAACTGCTGGCAGGGGCCAGAGGGGCAGGAGTGATGCTGGTGCCCAGCTCCAGGAGTGATGCTGGTGCCCAGCCAGGAGTGATGCTGGTGCCCAGCTCCAGGAGTGATGCTGGTGCCCAGCCAGGAGTGATGCTGGTGCCCAGCTCCAGGAGTGATGCTGGTGCCCAGCTCCTGGAGTGATGCTGGTGCCCAGCTCCTGGAGTGATGCTGGTGCCCAGCCAGGAGTGATGCTGGTGCCCAGCTCCTGGAGTGATGCTGTGCCCAGCTCCAGGAGTGATGCTGGTGCCCAGCCAGGAGTGATGCTGTACCCAGCTCCAGGAGTGATGCTGGTGCCCAGCTCCAGTCTCCTGGAGGGCTCTGTGGCTGCCTGGGAAGGCTGGGGAGGAATCAAACCAGGGTGGGACATTGGAAGGTGCCCATCAGCTGCCCCCAGGCTGGAGGATGTGCCAGTGGATGCATCCTTGTCTTGGGAACTCTGCAGTGTGGTGTTTCCTTGGCACAACCAGCCAAATATTGGCAATTGGAATTGTCTTTGAAGCACAAATCCCTCTCTGGTTTGTGTGCAGGGCAGGTCTGAGGGGACAGAAGAGCAGGTTGCTGTCCCTGTGTGCTGTACAGAGCATGGGGCTGCTTTGGGGGGGATCCCATCCTCTGCTTGGGTGCCTGAATCCTGATGGCATTGCAGCCTGGTTGGCAGGGAGGAAAGAAGGGAGACATTCTGGGATTTTTTAAATGCTCCCAGGAATGTGCATTGGCACTGAAGTTTTTGGTGTGGTCTATATAGTAAACATTTGTCTATTCCTCCCCCCCCACCCCCTTTTCTGCTTTTTTTTCTCCTCCTGTTATGAAGTTTCATTTCTGCTCTCCCCTCTTCTGTATTAACAGCCCCAACAAAAGCTGTTTGCCCAAGAAAAATAATTTATCAAATATATATGTATGTAAAGTTTGAGAACCTTTCTGGTTCAAAAGCATAAATAAAATGTTGAGCTACCATGATCCTGAAGCAAATTACTGTACTTCATCTGAAAGGAATCTTCCCACATTGCAGGATCTCTGGGCACTCTGTGTAAAATGATACTCAAGTAAGAAATAGAACTTATTAATGAAAGTTCTGACAGAGAAGATTTCACTTTGAAAATAACATTTCCCAAAGCTTTTATAATAATTGGGTTTGAGACAAGGCTGTGCAGACACAATAATTTCCAGGCTGAGTGATCAGATATAACTTTCTTCTGTAGTTTCTTTTTTCCCCTTTTCCCTTAAAATCCCTCCTCACAACTGGACCTGCCATAGGTTTAATCCTTGAACCCCCAATACAGCGTTACAAAGACAAAAAACGGAAGGAAAAAGTAGGAGGACGCTTCCTCCAAGCTTTCTTGGACTTCTCCTTTTCAAATTATCCTTGGTCTTGAAACAATTTAAAACCAAAATTGCACTTTCCATTGCAACCCAAATAAACTGAGATCATGACCTTTCTCAGTGAGCTCTGTCTTCCCCTTCTGTCCAATCTGTGCCTTTGTTCTGCACATAACTCATTAATACCTGAACCTTATCAATGCCCTGCCTTGCCACTTTAATTAGTGTAATTTATTCTTGAAACCTTTCACTGCATACTTTAGGACTGTGCTTGTTTGTTGTACTGAGAGCTGTTTCTGGGTTATTTACTGGGAGTTGTGAGTTGATGTTTTCCTGTTCATCCCTTGGGACATGAAGGGAAAGGCTGCTTTGAGTGATGTCCTGTGGGGTTTCAGGGGACAGCAGGGCCATCTCCTGCCACAGCAGAACTGCAGGGGAAGCTTGCAAGGCACCATGGAAGCTCAGGGGTCAAGGAAAGGAAATCTTAAACCAGTGGAGATCTGGGTTAGATCCCCTGGCCTCGGATGAGGGATTGTGGCTGTGACAGGTTGTACCAGGTGTGTAGCAGTTCACCTAACTCAGGTTGAAATCACTTGGGAGAGGTCACAAATTGATTTTTGCCTTATGCATTAATTGGAAATTCTTGCTCACACTGAGGGGATGGGGCTGTTCATGTCACTTAGAGATTATAGAGGAAATACTCTGAGAAATCCAATAATTGGTACAGGTAACTTTGCCAGTTTGTTGCTTGGGCAAACCAGCTTATGGTCATTAAAAGCATTGTTCTAGCAGGGAGAAGGAGCTTCCTGTCCCCTGATATCCACATGCAGATACTTAACTCAAAATTGCTTTGACAGTCTGGTACTTTAAATCCCATGTAGAAATGCTTGTTTTGGGTTGCATTAGGAGAGGGGATGGGTGTGTGCTCTGCTCACTGCAGCTGATGAGGGGCAGACACCAGTTCAGCAGGCTGCTGCCATTCTGTGCCCTCTCTGCCTGTGACACAAAGGACAATCTGTTGGCTAAAAAACACCTGAAATAGGAAATGGTTAATCTAGGAAATGGTTAATCACTGAATCCCAGAGTGCTTTGGGTTGGAAGGGACCTTAAAGCTCATCTTTTTCCGTCCCCTGCCATGGGCAGGGACACTTCCACTACCCCAGAGTGCCCCAGGTACCTCTAAGTGCCCCCTTTTCTCATTTCCTGTCTACACTCTCAGTCAGTTCTTGGCCAGAACTGCAATGGGGACATGCACAGAGTCTGCATCCTCCTGTCCACACACCTGCTGTACATTTTGGTGAGTACCAGCATTTTCAGAGACAATCCCAGCACTGACACAGCTGGATGCTGCCCTGCTGGAAAGGTGCCCATGGGATTTGGCTGTGACATGTGGAAAAAAGCTGAGTGTTGTGCCCTTGCAGCACCATGAAGAAAAAGCTCTGCAGGGGTGTTGTTGCAGTGATGCAGTTTTGTCCTTTCCAGGTGAATCAGCTGAGGAAACACCGAAGGCCATCTCGTTTTTAAAATGGTTTGCTGGCATAGGCCCTTGACACTGGGATTTATCCTATACCTTGATATGGAATAACATTATCTTAATTGTTCTTGGGGTGGTTCAGGACAGATCCAGACTTTCAGCTTTGGGTGGGAGGAGTGAGAGCCTCTGGGAAGCACAGGGGTGTTTTTCTGTTGTCTGGCTGCTTGATTAAATTGCTGGGAGTTCAGCTGCCTTAGCAGTCGAGTTTTGGTGCATGATTTGTGTTTTGAGGGTTGTCAGGAGGCCTGGATCCTTGAACCAGCATGCTTTATGCTTTTTTCTTTTTCATCTTAATTTTGGATAAATAAAACTAAATTATGGTGACAATTCCTAGAATTTTATGGCTCTCAAAGCTTCTCCAAATACTGGGCTTGCTCAGATCCCAGGCAGCCAGGTGAGGAACATCTGTCTGTCACATAACATCTGTCCATGAGTAAGATAAAATAAGAGGCTTTCTTATTGGTCTGCCAAAGTTATTGGTCTTAGAGCTGGGAATGGAAACTGAGACCTTTGCTGTGCTCCTCAGACCACCCTTCCAACCACATGCTTATGTTTCAGTGCTCAGGCTCCTCTCAAACACGTGCAGTCAGTGATCTGTGCTGCTCATGCTATCAGGCATCTCCATTAAATTTATTATCCTGCAGAAGATCTAAGCTCTTGCAGAGCTCTACCCTGGCTGTGTTCCTTTGTGAATTATTTACGGTAGTCTTTTTGGTCTTCAGTCATCCAGTTTTGGCTAAAACTCTTCTTCCTCCAGTTTCCTGCTGTTTATCCTTCATGCCTGAAGCCAAACTTTTAGATTGTGTGATTACTGCATCTCAGGTGGTGTTGTTCACCTCTGCCTTAGGAGGAGCAGCTTTGCCCAGCAGACACTGCTGAAGCTGTAGGTAGCAGATGAACACTTTTTCCTTCTTAAAAGAGATGGTGTCAGAAGCTTTGTATTGAAAGCAGGGAATTAGAAGTCTCTGCTTTTAATAAGTCAAGGTTATTTTGTAACATAGGGAGGGGTCTTGGTTTTTAACAATTGTGTTTTTGCCATTGATTTTGTTCGCTGCCATTTGAGTTTCTCAGCTGGACAATGAAAAATATTCCTATTTTAGCCAGATCTAACAGTGAGCTTTTCACTTCTGTCACGAGAAGTTACATGTGGGAAGGCTACGAGGGATCAGATATTCTCTTTATTTATGTTGTTTTCTTTTCACTTTTCATGCTCCAGGACAGTCCTGTGATCTTTGCCTTGTCAAGCAAATATTGCTGATTTTTTATACCCAGCAGAATATGTCAGCAGAAGTTAAAGCTTCAGAATTTCAGAGCAACAGTAAAAGCTCACCTGTGGAAAACTTCTGATTGAAGACACACTTTACTGTCTTCCCTCTAATTATAACAAGTGACTGCAAAGGTGCTGGAGACACAAAAGATGAATGCATTGTCTGTAGTGGCTTTATAGCCAATGTAACTGCAGAAAATAACCTGGTTTCTTAGTGAAGGTGAAGAGGGAGAGAATGAACTCTTTGATACCTCAGAGATGCTTTGTGAGTGTGAAAGCTGGTCCTTGCTAATGCAGATTTTCTCAGTATTTTTGACTCTAAATGCAGATGTTATGTAGGCAGGATAACAGTAAATGGTGATAGGTTTCAGTAAGAAAAAAGGAATCACTCTGAAGGGTCTGTGGCACAAGGGCCGCAGCAGAAAATATCCATGTGTATGTGGGTGCCTGTGTCTCCCTTCACCCTTCCCAATCCCATACAAATAAAACCTGTTTAATCTCCCTTGCTCCATTTTACAAGCTGTGCACATATTAACTCCAGTTTGTCTCAGCTGTAACAGCATTACAGATGATGGATGGACTGTCGTGCATGTCCTGTTCATTTAACAGAGATGGGAACATTCTTCCTGCAGGCAGGTTCTCATTTCTCTTTCTGCTTTCTCCATTGCTGTCAGGTTGACAAGAAGATCTTTGTTCTGTAGTTTATCTGCTCCTGCTGTTTGTTCTGCACCTGGAGTCAAGATATTGATTTGTGGCACTGTGGAATCCCATGCACAGCAACCCACAGGGACAGCTGGAGCAGTGTGGGGATGCTCCAGGTGGGAAGGACACAGAAAGGGGAGGATCTTTGAAAACTGGAGAATCCTCTCCTGCAAATACCCTGCAAAACAGAAATGTCAGGACAGCCCCATGGCATCAGTCCTGTGGGTTTGAGTCCTGAGGTTTTCTTAGCAGTGCCTATAATAATAGTAAAGAGTCTGTTTTGGGGGAACTTTTGACAACCTCTAAATGCCCAGTGTAGTTTAGAGTTTGTCTTTAAAGCATGGCTTTGCCCTGAACTATCTCTTTGGGGATAGCCCTCCCCCAGTCCCCACCTGCTTATCTCCTTATCTCTTTCATGCTAAACTTTAGGTTAAAATATCAGTGGAGTTTTTAGGGGAGCCAGAACAACAACAACAAAAAAATCTCTTTAGTGAAGTGGCTACAGGTCCTTGATTGTTTCCATCCCATTTTGTCTTGGGGCTGTTATTTTTCTTTTCTTGGGTTAGATGCTTTTATGGATATTAGCATCCCCTTTCATCTTGGAGACTTGAATATTTTGGTACCAAACAGTGCTAAATTTGCCTTCATATGAGAAGAAATTTTGCTAGGCCAATGACCAAGGAAATCTGGCACAGTTGCCTTTTGTAATATTTGCTGATGAACTTCCAGTTTGCTTTATCTTCCTCAGTTTTATTGCTGTAGGTGTCGGCAGCAAACTTGTTCAGGGTTGAGTTTATGCCAATGATACACTCAAAAAAAGAAGAGGCTTTTTCAACCTTGACCTGCAATATTCCAGCTAACCAAATGTGTGGAGAGAAGTTCAACCCTTAAAATGCTCAAAACTCTCAAGATCAGAGGAATAAAAACTATTGTGCATTTTTTGCTGCTTTAGCAGAAACAGCTCTGTGGACCTCTAGTGGTCTGAGGATCAGACTTTAGCCACAGCTTTTATCTGGAATGTAACTTTAACACACTTCAGAAGTTGTTCTAAGTTTGTAAACCTGGTCTTTATATGTAGAACTGCTCTACTGAAGAAAGGCTGGGTTCTTTGGCATTTTAATATCAAAAGCTGAGCAACATTTGAAAATCTAACTAAAAAAACCCTTGCCCAGCAAAAGAGAAAAGAGAGAAAACAGTCCACTCAATCAAAAGAAAATGCAGACATAAAGGAAGAATCTAAGGTCAGATTTTACCCCAAATGTTCTCAAAAAACCATCACACAACATTTCTCTCAGGCTTGGACTTCACAGAACATTTTCTTTCTCTGAGAAATGTTCTAGCAAGAGAAATGCTTTTCCTCCATGAGCTCTGTGTGTATAATACAGAACTTGGTATCCTTTACATCCCCAGCACTCCCACATTTCCCAGTTCAGTGGGACAGGCTGGGAGCTGTCACCCAGGACACAGGAGGGAAGTGAGTTCTGAAACCACACAGTGTGAAAAACGTGGAAAGAGCAAAGTTCCTCAAATTCTCCATTTGAATAACGTGAGTGCATCCAAATCATTGCTTGAAGTGTTGATTTCAGCTGTCAGACTGATGTTCTCTGTGCTAGGAGGCAGAGCCCAGCTGTGGTGAGCAGGAAGCAGAGGCTGCACTTCCCACCTGGATCCAGCCCTGATGCTGTGGAGACCCCAGGGAGAAGGGGAACCAATCCCAGTTTATGGTGCATTATTCATAAAACAGGGCTGTTTTCTTCAAATTGCAAGTTAGTCCTCACAAAAGAACATTGCATGGCCTCTCAGTTGTATGTATTCTTCCCTGGATTTGGTTGTCTGCTTCTCTAAAATAAGATTTTATTGCAGCAGTGACTACAGAATACACAGAGCATCAGAAGTTAGATACCTGAAAGGACAATTCTGGGTTTGTTATGTGATTAGGCTGTGACAATCTGGAAGGCACAACAAACTGGAAGGGGGAAAATTCAGGTCATCCTGTGCTTATCCAGCTACAGCAGATGGAGCAAATGCAGTAGAAAGAGAGACTGGCTGCCCCAAATCTAACGTGAATCATGGCAGAGGAGAGGACTGTGAAACTGCCCCAAGACCATCATCTCATTTAGGAATGTGTTCATAATACTTACTGTAATTTTTCATGGACCTGATCACAAATTTTCCAGCAGTTCTCTACTGGAAGCTGCTGTTGGAAATGAAGGTGCAAGTTGTTCAGTGTCAAGTCCTGCTTCAGAGGGTTTGGAAGCAGCACTCATGTTCAGGTTGCCAGTGTTGTTTCTTACAGGGAGCAGTCACTTCACAGGAAATCTGACTTAAATGGAAATGGGCTAGCAAGGCTAAAGGCACAGCATCAGGCTTTCTTGCACATTTTTCCACATTGTAAAAGTGTTTGTGGGTGGTTTTGTTCCTTTCTAATTTCAGTTTTTCTGGTGGAATGGATAGGTTCCTTTTTTTACTCACTTGATGGGAAGTGTTTGAAACAAAGATGATGGGCCAGGCTCCCTGGTGTCCATGGCATGGCTGTGTGTGCAGCTCTTACCTTGCACAGCTCTTTGGGCTCAGCTCTTGGGATGAGGGCAGGGAAGCAAAGTGATGCTGCCTCAGGAGCATTCCCAGCAATCTGTGTGCACAGAGCCCCACATTTCAGATTGCTCTGATGTTTGTTGTCATTTGTCTTGCTCTTGAGTGTTGCATTGCCATTAGAAAAGTTCACTCTCACCTTTAGAGGCACAGGCTTGGTTCTTTTCATCCTGAAGTGGCTGAGTTCCCTGTGTAGCCATGGCCACTGCTTTTGGAGATGGAGTTTGGATCTCAGCCCATTCCTGCTGACTAATTCAGTGTTTGTGATGTGAGGAGGCACAATTAGTAGGTGAGAGATTGATGCTGGCACGCAGAAGATGAGAGAAGGCAGTGGAAGGATAGGATGCCACTCAGCAATGTCTGAAATAAAAGACAAAGATCTGGTGTGCAAGTTGGGGTCCCTTCCAGCAGGAAAGTGGGCCTTTGTCTTGTGGGACAATGTTAGGGCACAAAGCCATCCTCCATGCTCAGAGTGGGGAGCTTAACAAATGAGCTCATTCCTACTGAAACTCTAGCACTCTGAGCATATTACTGCTATGGATTAATGCAATTTATTTCTGTCACTGACTGATTCATAGGGTGTTCTCCTGCAATTTGCAAAAGCACCTCGTGAATCATTTAAGTAGGAATTATAAAATTAAATGCGTCTTTCCTCTTCTCAGGCTGGTCCTTGGAGCCAGGCTATCTGGGGGAGGTGTGAGGGAAGGGTGTGTGACTGCACAGAGTCATGGCAGCAGTTCCTCCTCTGCTTCTCTCAGATCAGAGCTTGGAGGACATTCAGGTGTCCAGAACCCTCTTCACATGCTCACCTTGGAGAGAGGGCTGGCTCTCCACAGCTTTGCATGGGTTTGGTGGGTCAAGTGCTACATCCATTTTATGTGACCACCTCAGTTTTGTGTTTAAGACCCACTTACACTGCTCTCCTGGCAGACATCAGGCTGCCTGCAGCCAAATTTCCCAGACAGCCATGAGTGCTGTACCATGGGTTTGGTGTCTGGCTTTAGCAGATAACCCTGAGCATGGCCACCTCCTGTGGCACATGGATACAGGCTGTGGCCACCTCAGCCTGCCCAGGGCACCCAAACTAAGGATGGGCAGGTGTTACCTGCTCCTCCTGTGTGCCCCCAACCTCCCTGGGATTGCCATCACTGTGGTGCTAACATCAGGTAACTGCTCCCCCAGGAGCTGTTCTCCTTCCTTCACTCTGGAGTCAGTGTTTTGGGAATTACTGGCTTATTCTTCCTTCCTACCCCTCCAATCTGCTCCTCTTGTGGGCCAGTGGTTGGTTCTGTCAGTGCCCCAAAGTACTTTGATATTTTGATATTTTTCCCTTTGTTACCACCCTGACACTTTGGAGTGGGGTTCTGGGGCTGGGTTTGGTGATGTTTGGAGTGTTTCCCACTCCTGCTGGGATCATCTCAGCACTAATGATGGACACTTCTGCAGTATTTAAAGAGCAATGAGTTGGATATTTAATTGAATAAACTGAACTCTAAAAGGATGGCACCTCCCAGCAGGTGGACCAGGGAACTTTGCAAACTCTGGGAGAACCAGAACACTTCTACAATGTAATGTTAAAAACAGGTCTGAGATAATTTGATTCATTAGGCAGAACACTGAATCTGTTTTACCTATAGTGTACCTTTTCCAAAGGGGCTTAGAAAGTGAAAACATCAGGTGTTGTTTCACTAGAGTGTTCCTCAATTTGCAGCGTTTTCTCTTTTTTTTCCTTTTTTTCTTTAAATGACTATGGTGTAGCTTTAAACCCCCAGAATATTGTAAACATATTGCAAGCATATGCTTTCCATGCAGAAAACCACAAAACAATAAACCTAATGTTGAAAACCACATTAAAACAAGGGAAAATCACTTCACTAATGTTTTGTTTCATACAATTTTTTAAGACTTGGAATGGAGTTTGAGTCCATTCTCTTGGCTGCTAATCAAAGAGTCAGCATGCTTCACATAGGAAAAATGTAAACTTTAGAGGGCCAAGGATTTTACTTTCAATGCCCCTTTCAGACAGTGGTTTTTATGGGTTAACAAATGTTAGCCAATACTTCTCTGACAGAGACAATCAGTGCTTGGGTATCTGAGAGTAGCTGAGCTCCCTTTGGGGGACCTGGAATCACTTAGTTCTTGTTAGCCCAGTGATTAGAGTTGTTGAGTTTTCAGTGTGTCACCATTTTTGTAACCTGTTAAGGAAATAAACAATATTTACAAAGGGAAATAAATTAACCTGGATTCCTCAGTTAATTGCATTCATGTCTTCCTAAATCAAGATGCTTTATTTGAATTTGCTGGAGGGCTACAATTCTTGTCAAAGGCTGATTGATTTGGACTTTTCTGAGCCTTCATCTGGATCTGATTCCCTCTTGTAAAGTCGACTAACAACAGAACCATCTGATAAAAGGGCTTTTCACTTGGAGCCCCTTACAACTGTAATTGCAAATTATCAGCCTGAATTAAGATAGGGGAAAATTATTAGTAAAAAGGTATTTGGCTTGGTGAGCTCTATACATTGTAATTTTAGCTGAGTCTCCTGGCTGCTTTCACATCCCATCCCCTGATTATTCAGAAGCATGCCTGTTGGTCTCAAACTCTATTAGATGATCTCCTTTGTGCATGAGATCACCTCTGGGTGTAGCATTTATAAAACTTTTGGAGGTTTAGAAGGAGGAGGGCAGGGTGCAGTGGCAGCCACAGGGGCCATGCACTGCTCTGCCTTCCCTGGCTGCACCATGTGCACTGGGGAGGGCTCAGGTGGTGCCACAGGGGCTGGGGAAGGTCACAGGGTATCACAAATGGCAGCAAAGCAGTGCTGCCAGGGCATTTCTCAGTGCCTGAGGGACAATGGTTTGGGAATACAAAAGTTAAGAGGGGGTTCATGGTGTTGGGTGCAGTCACTGAGGCCACTTCCCTCTTGCCTGGGAGTGGAATAACAAAACCAAAACAAGTCAGGGACACTCCTGCCACTGAAACTGCTACTGAAGGGAGCTCTGGTGCCCTGGATGAGTGCAGGGTGGGGGTAGAGGCTGGTTTAGCTCTTTAGTGTTTCCTTTAAGAGTTTTCATTGAGGTGAGGCAACTGATTCTCCTGCACTGCTGGATTTCTGCATCAACCATCCTTCCTTGAAGGCGTCGAGTGATTTGCTCTGTGTTGGGGTGTCATCCAGAGCCTGTGAGAACCTTGAACTGAGCAGTCAGTAGATGTCAGTAGAAACTGAGCCATTTCTCACCCTGTTGGGCTGGGCTCTGCCCTCAGTTCACCAGAGCTGGAAGTGTCTTGGTTGTGTTTCAGTTCTTGGTGAGTGTTCTCCTGGTCAATGCTCTCTGTGCACACTCCCAAGCAAACCATGTCAGCACAGATTCTTCATTTCCTTGGGTTTATTTCCCAGGCACCAAACTTGTGCCTGGTCCTGCAGCTGATCTCTGCCTCTGTTGTTGACTGGCTTTCCCTAAGGTTGGAAATGACATCTGAGATGATGGAGTCCAACCAGCCAGACCCTTCAGAGGCTCTGCTGCTGCAGTACAGGTGTTCAGTGGCTCCTGTGGTAAGCCTGGCTGTAGATACCTTCAGTGAGGTGGATATGTGCAGTCACTATAAACATGCACTGTTCCTCTGCTTCCATTTAGTCTGGTGGAGTTCTGCCTTCACTTTGCCTCCTAAACCTGCCTGGCTTTCAGTTTTAGTTTATGAGGTTCCTTAAGTATTTCCCACTTTTTTTTTTGGTGATTAATTTCTAAGACATGCTATAGAGCCCTCATTGATGTTCTCCAGGCTATTTTCAATCTACTGCTCAAAGGGAGAAAAATCTGTACATTCCTTTCTCAAGCCCTTGCTGTCTCCTCCAGAGCTCCTCAGATCTACTGATAAGATCAGAATGCTCCTAAACTTCTGATGGATGTAATTACAGCCAGCATGATTCTGAATTGTGAAGATTAGGAACACCACAGTGCTCAACAGTGTTGGCTGCTCAGCAAATCACACTGGGGAGTTCTTCCTCTCCTGACACATGTTCACCCCTGCCTTGCTGTGCCTTGGTGTCATCTCAACCAGTGTCTGAGTCATTGGAATTTTGGAGTGATTGGACTCCTGGCTTCTGCCTCAGAGTTTGGTTTTTTTCCTTTTTTTAAAAGATGTGTAGCAACATCCCTAATCCATAGCCCAAATTTAGTATCCTGAATCTCTGCCCAAAAAATCGGCAGATGAAAAGTTTTAAAGCGATTTCCTTTCCTCTCTGGGTTCTGTTTTCCCATCTGTCTCTCCAGAAGAGCCATTTGCTCTCCCTGCTCCTCCAGGGAGTCTCTGCAATGCTGAGGTGGGACTGAGGAGGGAATGCTGCATGGTTGTCACCTCTTTAGAGGATGAGCCCGGGCACCTGGCAGGGTGGTGCTTCTCATCTGCCATCTCAGGCTGCAAACAGTTATTTTTCATTAAAAATTCCACAGGACATTTAGTTGCTTGGATGGAAAGTGCTGTCAAGGAGTGAATGAGGTGTAACCAGTGCAGATGAACGCTCTTGTCTGTGCAGGGAGCTGGGAGCAGGTGCTGGGGTGGGAGGACAGGCTGCTCTGTGCTGCTGAGCACAGTCCAGGGAAGCTGCTGAACCACAAACCACTGGAGTCTGGCAGGGTTTCCAGGTCAAATATTGCTTTGTGCTTGTCCTGTGCACTTCTACACACAGAGCTATTGGTGGCTGTGGAAATTGGGATCCCAGAGAACCTGGGACATGGCTCTGACTGAATTTTTAAAGTGGTGTTTCTGGAAGAGAGAAGAGATTCTGTTATTCACTGTGACTGGCACCTCGTGTAGCAGGTGACAACCTGAGCTGCTGTTCTTCCCTCCCATCCCTCAGTCCATCTAAGAAGCCTTAGCACAGTTCTGGGCTTTGTCTGAACCCCTTCCCGAGGTAAACCAGACCAAACTAAGGGTGTTGCTGGCCCTCAGTGCCTTCCTGAGTACAGATTTTAAAAACTTTTCAGGCAGGACTTGTCTGTGTGTTATATTTGACAGTGTTTGCCTTCTCTATCACATTTAGCTCTTTCTCTTCTCTATGAACCAGTTTCTTTAGCCTGTTACAACAAGGTTGTCATATTCCTATGCAGAAGGAAATTTGTGTAACCTTAGGTAACCCAAAGTTCTAGATTTTGGACCTTACCAAGTGTTACTTAAATATTTTTGAGCAAAACAGTGCTGGCTTAGGTGTTGTATGACAAAAGAGAGCAACTGTGTGCTGGAGGAGCCATTGAATGGCTGCTTGATGGAAATGTCACAATTCCTGAGTGTCCTCCTTGTGATTTGAGGCACACCCAGATCAAGTACTTTGAGTCACAAGGATATTCAAAGCTTAATCCAGGAGATGTAGTTCAGGTATATGTTATGCACCAGACACAGAGCAGGGTGGATTTTTTCCATGCTATCATTTCCCCGTCCTATCACATTGGATTGGATCAGTGGTGTTTTGGTTTTTTTTTTTCTGGCACCTTTGTTTTCAAAGTGTCCTTGCCCTGTGTCCAAATGCACATCCCACAAGCCCACATGCCTGAAGCAAATACAGCCCATGTGGAAGGAGGGCTGTTCTGCCACTTCCCTCTTGCCCAAGGACAAAGAAATCAAGTGCAAGTCTGGCCTTTCTATCTCTCCTTTCTCTTATTCCACTTTGACTCAGCAGGTTTCAGAGGAAGCTTAGATTTTCATCTGGCATGGAAGGAAAAACAGTTACCTTCCCATCAGAGCTCTTTGTAGAAAGGCTCTAAATTACCATCCCAGCTGTGTGTAATGTCTGCAGGAGAACAGGATCCATCCTGCCCCGTGCCAGCTGCCCTCATTCCCCTGCAGATGGATCAGAAGCCAGCTGGGAAGTGACAGCCTGGTGAGCAGCTGGAAGTGCAGCACACCATGGAACTGCCTTGCATGGAACAACAACCATCACTTATTCCCTCCTGGATTGTCTGCCTGGGTCACTCTTGGATGTGCAGTTCCTCTTTTATCTGAGACTTGGCAGGCAGTGCTTTCCTGCTTCATTGAGCTCTTTTTCAGAGAGAGACAAAAATTTTACTTTTTTTTTTTTTTTTTCTTTAAGGGGGTGTGGAGGAGAAGTCATTTGCAATCCATAGTTTGGTCCCAAATTGAGAGCAGCAAAACTTTCCAGGAAAGGATGAGTCCCCCTTTGGCATGAAATTCAGTGGTTTTCGTTGTTTCTGGTTCATTGCCTGACTTTTCAGAGATTGCTGAGCGTATGCAGCTCTGCCCAAATTCACTGGGATGCAGAGATGGAGACTCCTGGAAGTCACACCTTCCTTGTTTAACTTAAGCTCATCTTACTGGATCACTGGAGGAACTAAACTTTAATAAGTGGCAGATTTATGTCATCCTTTAAATGACTTACACCTCACACTGCATTTTCTTTTGATTAATATCAGGCAATGATTTAATCAACACTTTTAGTTACAAGCACATTTCATTCCTGGCTGGAAGTTATAAATCAGCAAACTCTACGAAAGGATGTAAATAGAAACCTCCAGAAATAATTTGTCAGCCAAGAGGTTCTAGTTTGTCACAACTGTTACTCTAACCATGAGAACGTGTTTTTACAATTAGAAAGAAATGTTCACTTCAAATGGTGTATTGCATTAAATAGAAAAAATGTGCTGTAAGATTGGAGCCCGAGCTGGGGTTATGGTGGAAGCAACTGAATACAACTGAATAAACCAATGAGGAGAAACTGAAATAAGATTTTTCTCTGTAAAACCATTCAGTGAGTTACCCAAAATATATTGTGTGTAATTGAATGTAATCCAAATACAAGGTAAACCAAATAAAAGCAAAACAAAACCATAATCAAGGTGGTAAGGAACAACACTAAAGTAAATTGCTAAATATATTGAGAATTTGGGGGAAAAACCCTAACTGGTGAAAAGTAGTTTCTACATGGTGTTTAGAACTTCTGACATGGTGGGTCTGGAAGTGCTTCCCATAATCCCAGTTGCTGTGTTTGTTTTAATTATGTGCTCTCTATGTTTTGACCAAATACATGAAACAACAAAAATTATAAGCTTCAAATGAAATAGACTGAATTTAATTACACTTTGACAGAAAGAAAGAATTTGAGTTAGATAGAAACAGCAGATAATAATAAATAATTGGGAGAAAAATGGCTAAACCCATATGGTTTATGTGTTATACAACCCATATATTAGTTTAGCTCTCTTTAAAGAAACAAGAACTTTAGCATGTCCAGTCTGAGGTGGGAGGGTCCAGAATCCTTAAGGCTGTCTGGAGATGGGAATGGAGAGGTGCTGATCTACAGGGACTGAACCACAGGGATCAGAAGAAAACTGCAAGAAGGAAAGAGAGTCATTGCCTTGTCAATGACCTGACTGACAACTGGAAATCCTGGAAAACCAACAGAGGAGCCATGCAGATAAAGGAATTACATGTTCAAGGAACTGGTTCCATGGATGCATGAACCCCAGTGCAAAGCAAGCAGATGGAATATTCTCAAGATCCCAGCTCAAACTGCAGGCTATAATTTATGTCCCTAGTGTGGTAAGAACGTGAACATTTCTGTGGAATGAGATAAAACCTTTGGGGAAGGTTGGTACTCCCTCAATGTGGTGGTCCCTGGTGCCGTAGCCTCCTCAGCAGAGGGGAAATCGCTGTATAATTGTGGCTTTGGATGCTCAAACCTCTGAATGGTTTCTAATCAAACTTCTCAGGGCGTTTGGGCTCTGTTCCTTGGTTTGCAGCAGTGGGTGCAAGTGCTTGTGCATTCCTGGGCTGTGCTGGGAGTGCTGCTGGGCCAGCGGCGTAGGCGGCGGGCACTCGTGGCCGTGCGCTCTCCAATCTTTCTGCATTAGCATGCATGTCTCAAACGTTTTCTTTGGACCTAAGTGAGCAAAATGAAATGTAGCATTCAATTTGAGAGGAGCTGCTGATTTATATAAAACACACACAAGATTGCCTGAAGTGGTTGTGGAGCCTCCAGTGTTGGAAATCTTTAAGAAGCACTTAGGCAAACATGTCAGGAGTGATAAGGGCTGAGCTGATGCTGCCTGGGATGAGAGGCTGGGCAGATGGTCCTGGCCCCACGGCTGCAGGTCAGAGAGGCATTTCAGAACCAAATAAAAAACAAAAATCAGACCTCTGCAGATCAGCTCTGGCCAAAAAACACGCCCATTGTTAGCAAGTACAAAAGGAGAATTTGAGCCACTTGCACTTCATGAGCCTTTAAAAAAAAAAAACCCTCCTGAAATAGCATCCAGTTATTTAAGTGACTCAGATTTTTTTGCTTTGACAGCGTGCTTGGTAAGCTACATTGTTTTGAATGATTTGCTGCTCAGTTCTGTGACATTTATTGCTTTTTGGATGAAAAGGAGAAAACTCCCCTAGGTCTGTTTAGAATTTGTTCATCTGTAATTTCCACGTATGTTTCCTTATTTAGTGGTTGGAGTTGGAAGTGTGTGTTGGCATTCCCTCCCTTCAAATTTATTGAGTTACACTCAGAAGAGCCTCTATTCCTCTCTGTTGGGCAATGTGTACAGAACAGCTTATTCAGCAGTTGCTAAATAGGTGATAGGTATGTGTGGTTTCTTTCCCTTTACTCCTCTGCCTTGTTCCCAGCCTTGCCTACAGTCGAATTTTGGGTTGGGAGTGGGGAGCTCGCCCTGAGAGCTGCCCCAGCAGGACGTGCCTGGTGCCCAGGTGCAGCACACTCGTGGTGTTCCAGCTAAATGTGGCCCAAACATGTCCCAAACATGTCCCAAATATGTCCCAAATGTGTCCCAAATGTGCTGGCAGTGGCTGGTGGGGCCATGGGACTGGCAGTGGGGTGTGCTGGGAGGGAGCTGCTGGCCAGCCCCAGCCCCAGCCCCAGCTCCAGCTGCAGGGAACGGGGCCAGCAGGGGCTGGGGAAGAGTTGATGTCATTGTGTTGACCTGGGACCCACCCACACAGTGCCCAGCCCCACATGGACACAAGGGAGATGACTGTCCTCTCCCTCTGAGCCCCTGCAGCACCTCCTCCCCTCTGCTCTCACTGGGCTTGTGGCTGCTGACTGCTGCTTCCAGCCCTGGGAAGGGCTTGGGATGGGGCTGTAGCCTCAGCCAGGTCACTGTCTTCTGGTGGGGTGATCCCAGACCTGTCACTCTTTTTCCTCAGTATTTTTTTGTCTAGACAGTACCTTTCCACTCTAACTCATGTCTCATGTGTGTCCCATGGCACCTGGACTGCAGGGAGGACAAGCAGCACACCTGGTCTGGATGCTGGGGTGCTGGGAGTGCCCTCCTTTGCTGCAGGTAGGACAAGCAGCACACCTGGTCTGGATGCTGGGGTGTTGGGAGTGCCCTCCTTTGCTGCAGGGTTTTGCTGCAGGTATTTCCAGTCCATCCTGAGTTACAGCTCTGGCTATGGACACCCTGCATTGCTGTCGTGCTGCAAAGGGAAGGCTGCATGTGGCTTCTCAGACATGGAAGTTGAATAGTCTTCTTAATAAAAAATATTATTTTCTTCATACCTAAAGACCTTTGAAGAGTTCAGAAGTCAGATCAACATTAACACAGGAGGGAAGCTGGTTTGATTTTAGTTCAGCTACCAGAGCTCATGAAGTGCTGTCCTATTGATAAGGAGTGAGAGCAGCGGGAGCTGTACAAATCCCTCTAACAAGACTTGCTCTTGCAGAGAGAGAAAATTAGGCAAATATTTCACCAGTAAGGTAAAGTCACTTCAGATTAGAGTGTGGGTGGATGTGCCCACCTTCCAGCTGGCTTGCTGACTGAGGAAACGTCAGCAATAAGCTCCAGATAGAGCCCATGGGCTCCAAAAACATCCACAGAATCGTGAGCAGAGGTAGAAAAGTGCCAACATTCAAGTAATTCTTTCCAAAATGCTGCCAGAAATGATTTAATAATGTTCCACTCCTAGCAGTTCTTCCCTGTTGCCTTTCATTTCTGGAGGAAGTCCTCGTGGCACTTGCTGGACTGGACGTACCCCGATTGAGATGAGGCTTGAATTTCATCTCTTCCCCCGTGTTGTTCCAGTCCACTGTGAATCCTCATTCCCCACCTCTGCAGGCTCATGAAAATTTCCGTTCTGGCCACAGTGGTGTGAGCAACCTGGGGCTTGGTTACTCATTTAAGCTCTTTTAATTTCCTCTGACCACTGTCTGGCAGAGCTGGAGGCTGCAGCACAGACTGTGGCCCTTTTCCCATGCAATGTGCAGTGGTTTTTCTCCTAGCTGAGGCCACTGAATGGGTCAGCCATGAGAATCCAGTATTGCTGGAGGCTGTGTGGGATTTTAAGCTGCTTTTTATGCCTGTGGGCTTGTAGTGTTTGTTTGTAGGTCATCACTTCTGACTCTGCAGAGGTCACTTGAACAAATCCACTGTATGGTTCAGTCTTTTGGGTTAAGCTGGTGGATGGTCTCAGACTGTGCCTTGTGCCTCCTAAAAGATCCTCTGCAACATTTGCTGGTGTGTGATGATGAAGATGGGAGAGATCCTTTTGTGGAAAATCTCTGCTCTGTTTAAACACAGCTCCCAGTGGTGTGTCTGACTTTATTCAGCCGTTTTCACATGGCAAGGTTGGAACCAACTGTTGAATGAGTCGCAGACACAATAATTTTACAGAAAAATAAGTGAAAAAACACAGTTGATGCATGGGAATTCAGCTTCTCTGCCATGGTTTGAAGACACTAATTCAGTTATCCTTGAGATCTGCCACAGATCATGGCAGGCTACCTGCAAACTTTGGAAGAGAAGCTGGTTCCAGTGTGTGTGTTTGGGGACAGTCCCATTCTTTACACACAGGTTTAGGATCCTCCCTTTCCTTTTAGTGTAGCTGATAAAATGAGAGAAACAGTGGTTTTAGTTTACAGGAATTCACACCCTAAAAACCTACTGCAAACAAGGAAGAAGTGCTTTGAATTCCCAACGTGAAGTGCACAGGACACAGATCAGGAGTGATCCTTGTCTGCAGGTTAGCTGCAGGGATCTGTGTTTTCAGGGGAGTGCTGCCCTTGTGGAAGGATCAGGGGGCTCAGAGCTGAGCAGTCTCTGGTGCTGAACCCTGAAGAGATGGATGTTGGTGCACAGTGTGCTGTGGCAAGGATTGGCACCTTGGAGCTGCCCTTGCTGCCCCTCTGGGCTCCTCAGGCTGGCCAGGAGCTCAGACCCAGCACTCAAACCCTGGTGTGCCCTGGTGTGCCACTGGTGTGCCACTGGTGCCCTGCTGGAAGCTGTGGGGTGGCTGCCCCAGCCTTGCAGCCCCTGCAGGGGCTCCCAGCCCCTCTCCCCAGGATTCCTGAGAGCCCAGCCTCGTCTAGCAAGGCTCCCCTTCTAATCAGAGCCGGAGGAAAGGAGTCCTCAGGGCTCTGTTCAGAACAGGAGCTGATAAAGATCCAGAAGGTGATTTCACTGCTCTGTCCATTGATCACAGGCAACCCAGGGAGACCAGACCAAACATAGACATGTCGGCTGTGGCCCAGGGTTATGTGATACAAATGCTCTTGCTTGGGAGGTGGGGTTCTTTAAACTCCTCTTGATTATGTGGTCAGTGTGTTTAATTCCTTTCTCTGCTACATTATGAAGTGGGATAAAATCTCAGTCTCTCTTGCTTTCAAGAGTATTTCCTGCGTCTCCCTTCCTCCCAAATGCCCATTTCTTCCTGCCTAATGGCTGGAATCTGCTGGAATAGGACTGGGGCAGTGTGTGAAACCACTAATACACAGCAGCCTTTAGGAGGATCAGGGATTCGTGGTCCAGAATACAAATACATGCTTTAAAAGCGTTCCACTGAGCAGGAAAGGAGGGAGGATTAAAGTTTCACTTCCTTTTCATTTTTATGGGCTGAAGTTATTTGTCAGTTGGAAACATGATAAATTAGACAAACATTATCCTTTCCCTCCTCCAGGTTGGATGTTCTGCTTTGCATTTCACAGTGCAGTGAATAACTAAGCTTCATTATCACCAGGCTGTCAGCACTGAAAAGCTATTGCAGAGCTCTTTGCCTTTAATTGAATCGAGTGTGCCGTCCATTTGTCATTCAGAGTGTGAATGGCAACAAAAGATGACTTTGGTTGGAGCATTGCTGCTGCCTGGTGTTCACAGGCCACTTCTCAAAGCTCCAGCAGCATCAGGTACTTGCATTGTGCAGTCACGATAATGGTATCATGAAATAAGTACAGCAGGGACCATTTCATCATTTCAATTACGTGATTGAAAGATGTGGGGAGCTGCAAAGCCACTGAGGTTAAGAATGCCATGATGTATAAATAGCCTTGGATAAGTGTAAGCATCAAATTGGATGCAGATGGCTTTGTGGACTTTGCAAGTGGCTTGCTTAAGAATGTCTGCACCACACACCCAACCATGCATCCATCATGGTAAAAGTGCAGTCTTTGTCAGCAGGTCTGAATTATGCTAAAAATACCTCATTTGTACCTAATGTTTTGTGTGAAGTGCTTAACTGCAAAGGATGGCCTTGTTCTTCCTGTCCTGCTTTACAAAAACGGTGGCACAGAGAGCCCTGGTGGTGGAGCACGTCAGATGGGAGCTGAGGAGAAGAACTGCTTTTGGGGCAGCCCTGCCCTGTGCCTGGGCAGCAAGGAGGGTGCTCAGGAGAAATGTGGTGTGGAGCTTTCCTTATGGAGCTTCTTCCTACAGCAGCCAGCACTAGAGAGTGAGCTTTGAACAGGGGCAGTGAGATCTGCTCAAGGACTTTCCTCTTCCTGGGAATTGGTGAAGGGTCCTGTCCCACTCTGAAGTGGTGTTTCTGCACTGGCTTCTGTGGGATTTGGCTCTGCCAGTGAAGGATTTGGGTCTGCAGGCACAGCAGAGCTTGGCACACACAGCACTCCCAGCCCCACAACAGGGAAATGTCCCTGTCAGCCACACCAGGCGTGGAGAAACTTCTCATGAGTCTGGATCACTGACTGGTGCCGTGCAGAGGTTTCATTTCTCACCTCAAGATTAAATCTGAGATGTAATCTTTATTTTTGCAGTGACTTAGTCTTCCCAGTGCTCTTGGCAAAGTGGTCAGCTTTGAAGCTGGCCTTAGCCAGATGCTCTCATGACATGAAATGCTGCCCATCCCAAGCTTCCCCCACAGTTCCATTTAGCAAAGGAATTTTTGAGAAGGGTCTTTGAGTTGGCACTTTCAAGTGCTGAGTGTAACCCTGAATTTATAATGCTTTTAAGTCACCACCAGTCACAAATTCTTTTAGTGTGTGACCTCCTGTTCCCAGCCTGGAGAAACAAAACAGGGCAGGATGGAGTCAGAATTTGAAATCACTGTAAAAGGACCATGGCCACCTCCAGCTTAGATATGGGAGAGGGTCAGAGCTGTGAGGGGTGGGTTTGGGTTGGACTTTACTGAGAGATGACACTTTGAGACTAAATCCTGCAAAGATGTTTTCTTTCTGCAGTCTTGTTTTCAAAGATGTTGTGACAACACAGCAAGAGGAAGGTCCTTTCACAAGGCTTCAACCATCTGACCAGCATTAAAATTGTTCTTGTTGGGGTTTTAATTTGGCTTGTGAAGAAAGGGATGTGCTCCAGCAGCTGGGGTTGAATATAGAAGCAGCTGAATTTTAGAGTTGCAACTCTGAAGTAATAGTTTTGATGCTTCTCTAACATGTGCTATTTTTAAGTGTCAGTGCAGAGAAATAATCTGTAAAAAGGAACTTGGTGATCTATAGGCACTACAGGCTGCAGAGCCAGGACATGTTGTGTGAAAGGAGAGGGGGAAGAAATAAAATTAAAAAAGGGAATTATAGGAAACCAGTATAGGAGCACTTGGTGAGCAGTTCTTTAATAATTTAGGGAAGGTTATACCTGGTATAACTCAGCATTAAAATAAAAACCAAGGGGTAAGATTTGAGCTGTAACATTCCCCTGTGGTTAGTAGCAAAGTTTATTCCAACAAGCTAATGGGTTTTTTTAGAGATATCTTTGGTCTCCTAAAGTCAAACTCGTGGCTAGTTCAAAGTTTTATGGCTGTCTGAGGTACCAATTTTCATTTTCTGTATGTTTCCATACTGTGCAGTTTTTATGGCTACACTAGAATTACTGGTGTTTGTGCATACTTACCAAGTTATTTAAATATCCTGGTGACTCTTAGCCCAAAACACACACTCAGGCTCTCCAGGGAAGTGCCTGCTACCCTGCACAGTTGACTCATGTGGTATACATTGCTGAGAACAGAGGCCCTATGCTGAGTGACTAAGATAAATTACAAAAATTGTGTTATTTTCAGGCTACATGCAGGAAACTCTGAAGTCAATGAACCTTAGGAAAGATCAACAAATGCAAGATCCTCTTTGTAATTTTTTTGGTGTTGTTCTCAGTGTTTTGCTTATTTATTTCTTATAGTTTTGGGGTTTTTTTGCTTTGTGTCCTCACTCAGGCCACTGCTGAGCTATCTTGGTGAGAGGCAGTGGGAGAAGATAAAAGCTTGGGACACTTCTTTTCCTTCATCTTTGTCTCACTATTGGAATGTAGGAGAGCTCCCTCTAAACCCAGGGAAGAGCCACCTCTGATGGAGGAGGAGTGGAACTGTCAGCTCAGGCATGGACATCACAGTAGGATGTGAGGGAGAAGCTTTTCCACTTGGAAATGGGCTGCAGGTGTGGGACATGGGTGCTCCACAGAGCCAGCTCTGAACTGGAGAGCTGGGATGGGGCTGGGGATGCTGGGATGGGCTGAGGATGAAGGGATGGGGCTGTGGATGCAGGGATGAGGATGTGGATGCAGAGATGGGGCTGTGGATGCAGGGATGGGGCTGTGGATGGGGCTGTGGATGCAGGGATGGGCTGTGGATGCAGGGATGGGGCTGTGGATGCAGGGATGGGCTGTGGATGCAGGGATGGGGCTGTGGATGGGGCTGTGGATGCAGGGATGGGGCTGTGGATGGGGCTGTGGATGCAGGGATGGGGCTGTGGATGGGGCTGTGGATGCAGGGATGGGCTGTGGATGCAGGGATGGGGCTGTGGATGGGGCTGTGGATGCTGGGATGGGGCTATGGATGCTGGGATGGGGCTGTGGATGAAGTGATGGGGCTATGGATGCTGGGATGGGGCTGTGGATGCAGGGATGGGGCTGTGAATGCAGGGATGGGGCTGTGGGTGAAGAGATGGGGCTGTGGGTGAAGGGATGGGGCTGTGGATGAAGGGATGGGGCTGAGGATGAAGGGATGGGGCTGAGGATGAAGGGATGGGGCTGTGGATGCTGGGATGGGGCTGTGGATGCAGGGATGGGCTGTGGATGCAGGGATGGGGCTGTGGATGCAGGGATGGGCTGTGGATGCAGGGATGGGCTGTGGATGCTGGGATGGGCTGTGGATAAAGTGATGGGGCTGTGGATGATGAGCAGGGCTGTGGATACTGGTATGGGGCTGTGGATGCAGGGATGGGGCTGTGGATGCTGGGATGGGGCTGTGGATGCTGGGATGAGGATGTGGATCCTTCTGCAAAGAGAGGCCTCCTGAGATGGTCACTGAGCTCCAGGTCTGGAGTATTAATGGGTATTTGTTTCTGTCAAACAGATCATAACAGTGAGTGTGGCACAGGAATCCTTGTTCAGTGGATTGTCATGTTAAACCCCCCCTAAACTCCCAATTAATCTGTCTTGCAATGCTAATTCAAAACCAGGATAAATTTGCATGTTGGCTTTCATGAAAAAAAAAAGTGTCTCCTGTACAAATTTCTCAATCTGGAGCTTTCCAAAAAAATACAGCTATTAATATCACAAAGAAATGAGCTGAGGTCTAAGTAATGATCTTTCAATGCTGCTGGGAACATGGTTTATATTTTTAATTTTATATGATGTCAGCAACCACTTCTGGGGGCTGGCACGTACTGTGGGCGAGTCCAGAACATTTCAGAGACCAGCCAGGATTTTCAAAGCAGCTGCAACAGTTTTGACTCCTGGGCACTGAGGAAAAAAATGTTCCTTATGAGCTAAGCCCATCCACAGTGCTTGTTTCCCAGGCTGCCTCATTTATTCAATAATTTGAGACAGTGTTGGATTAAATTTCATCTTCCAAGCCCTGTGTGCTGAAGCTGCTCACCAGCTCTGTCATTTATCAAGGACACTACATGTGATCCTTGGTTTGATTGCTGCTTCTCTGGAAACCACTAACAGAGGGGAAGAGCATAAAGAAACAGGCAGGGGAAAAAGAAAGGAAGGAAAAAAAATCTGCATTTCTTGGAGGCAAGGAGTCCCTGGCTAATCTGCTGAGCCCTGCAGTCCTCAGAAGCCAGCTCCTAAACCTGAGTCCTGTCAAAATGAGTCCTTCCCTAATGTAATACTGAAGGGAGAGTAAATTTACAGCTTGCTCAGGGAGGACAAGAAGCCTTTCTGAGACGTCTGTGCTGGACCCACCCTATCTGGTTCTGATTTTTTTTGTTTTGAATGCATCTCCAAACAATCACTGAAGATAAACAACACGAGCAGGGAAGCCTAGCCAAGTGGCTGAAATTACTGAACCTTTGAAGACTAAACACATGCAGGATCAATCTTCCCTGTAGCCTTTTCCTACTGAAACTGGATCATTTCTTGCTGCTACAGGAAAAAATTGTCTGGAAATCCCACAAGGCCTCCCAGAAAGACTGGTAATCCCTTACCTGCAGCAAACTCTAATGTGTTTTCCCTCAAACAAACTTTCAAGCCTTCCTTGCTGGGCTGCATTTCTTTTTCTTACCAGTTTAGGAAAGAGTATGGATTAGCCTAATAACCCATGGGGTCATCCAGAAGTTGTTAAAGCTACTGATGTCTTTGAAAGCCTTGTTCTCTGTAGCAGCCAGAGCTTGTCCTTGGCTTGAGCTTGGCTCCAGTGTTACTACCCATAACTTCAGTAATTGAACAAGGAACCTTCCTGCAGCAACCTTCACCTGCATTTGCCCAGACCATTCTCTAATTCATAAAGAGGCTGTTTGTAGTGATAAAGAGATGTTTGCAGTGCCTGTGTGCAGCTTTGGGCAGTGCTGCTGTACAGTGTAGTTCCACTGTGTAGTTGCAGTGCTGGCATGGGGAGAGCTGAGTGCTTGTTTCCAGGGCTGGCTTTGTGCAGAGGAATTGCTGCCATGCTCTGCAGTGTCTCCTGAGCACATTCAGTGAATCAATCAATGTGTCACTAATGACTGGAACCCAGCTGAGCTGGATGCTGCTGCTGCCTGCTGAGCAGAGCTGGAGCAGGGAATACAGACCTGGGAGGTGGGAGCAGCCAGCGTGAGCAGCCTGTGTCAGTCAGAGCCTTCTGCTTCACTTCCCTCATGGCCTGCTCTAAGTGGAGGCTGCCACCAGTGTCCAAAATAACTGTGATTGCAGCTGCAGTCAGCAGTCCTTGGCTGTGTCTCCCTGGGAATGCTGAGATGCCACTGTTGCTGCTTCAGTTTCCTTTGCTGAGGCAATGTGGGAAGCAGCAAGGCTCCACAGCAGTGCTGTGGTGCAGCCCAGAAACTGCCAGAGGTTTGTTAGTGAGTGGTGTGTTCCTTTAAGTGCCACATGTGTTCAAACTCATATTAAAAACCATATTTATATATTAGGTGAACCAACACATCTTGGTTCATTCCAGTTCTGGAGTTGGTGATGTACCCCTGCTGTATTAGGAGTTCTTGCAGCAATTGTGTATTTATTTGTGGGCACTTTTGGCCATCCACAAACTGTTTCATTCAGCTGAGCTGCAGTTTCCTCACACAGCACTGTTTAGCACTACAGTGCCTGAGCCTGAGTTTGCAGCAGCTGAAGGATTCCAGCACAGTGTCTGACCTACACTGCTCAGACTGGGCTTGCTCTGACCCTTCTCCCTGCAGCTGCCCTCCCTTTGCTCAGCAGAAACTCTCCTTGCTCACTGAGTGCAGCCTCTGCCTCTCCAGGCATGATCTTCCTTCAGGTGTTTCCACATTTCCTTCCTGAGCAGGTTCATCCCTTAGTCTCAGAGCAAGTATTTTGTTATTTTTTTCTGGATGCTAAACCCTGGGTGTCTCCCCCTCAACTGGATTTGTGTATAAATTCTGGGATTGGGTCACTTTGTGCATAGGCAGAGAGAGGTCAGTTCCAGCATCATCTGCTGTCTAGCAAGCACTGTCTAAACACATCAAAGGGAGCACTGGGATGTTAGAGGCTTGGCCACAGTCCCAATCCCTTATGCTCTTCAAGCCCATCCTCCTGGAGCAGCTGCTTGTGGAGCTTCCACCAGGTGCCTACAATGAGGATTTGACATGGTGCCACTTGGCACTCAGCCCCCAACATTATGGACTAGAAAAAGCAGCAGAGGCTTAGTCCTGCTAGAGCAGACACTTTCCAGGTACTCTTGCCTTAATCCCTCTGTCTGTCTTCTTCATCCCAAAGAGCTGGGAAAATCATGATAGAATTAAAATGGGATTTGCTTGCTGCAAAATCCTGAGCAGCTGTCTCCTCAAAAGCTGCATATTTTAGCAACTCTTCTGTGATTCTCCAAGAGGTTGGTGGTGAGGTGCAAGTGTTGCTTTTTGATAAGGACCCATCATATCCATCTCTCTTTGTGCTGTCAACTTCCAGGCTCTGATTTCCATAAGACAGAATCCTAGGTGGGTTAAACAAGAAACATGTCAAAGATTTCTGTTCTTCAAAAGTTTGAGACATAGAACAGAAATTCCTTATCAACTACGCTTATCTTTGAAGCTAAGGGAAGCAGATGGAGAATGAAGGCACAGGGATCACATTGGTCACGTTGGATCAGATCAAATATCCATCCAGCCCTTGGTCTTGTCTCTGGCAGTGGCCAGGAGCTGATGGCTGTGGAAAAGTGTGAGTAAAAAGGCAAGTGTGTAGTAATACTTCTGACTACTCTGCAGGCCTGAATCCAGCAAGCTATGGCTTAGGCATGTCCTTAGCTGTGAGCTGATTTTATTCCTCTTTTTAGCCCTCAGTGGATTTTTCTGTAGCTTGCTCCAATCCTTTAGTGAACTTGTGAAAAACTTGGTTGGGGACAATGTCCTTGGGATGATGTTACAGTGCAATGTTCGTGGCACAGCTTCACTGCCTGCAGTGTGGAAGAGCAGTTCGCTGCCACAAACTCTGTGATCTGTGAGTCTTGGGTTTTGTTTCCCTCTGTGTAAAATGGGGTTTTATGTGTTCCTGTTTCACAGGGAATTGGGAGAAAAAAAGAGGTTGTTCAGATAGTAGGGCTGAAAAATTTATAGAAACATACATATTTAATTAAGCAATTTGGTCTTAATCTGATTCCTTTCTGACTTCTACCAGCCCAAGCCATAAAACCAGGCTGTCTTTCTTTTAATTCTTTTTCATTTGATTTCTCTCTCTCTCTCAAAGAAAAAAAGCACAGGTATATCTCTGCTGTCTTTATTATGCCTAATATTTGTGCTGGACATTCTCTTAATGTGGGTTTTCCAGTGCTAAACTCCAAGATGCAGGATGCTATTGTACCTTGAATGGGATATCATGAAAAAGCACTGCAAAGTTAAAGATTTCCCAGTCTCAGCAGGAATTCACAGACCTTGTCACATTCAAACACAAAACTCCTCCATAGCAGAGTTTAAGAGGAGTCTGGTGTTTTCCTGATTAAAGAGTCTGGATGTCTCCTTGAGAAAGGAGAAATAAGCTGAAATGTTTATCTCCAGAAAGGAGGGAAGAGAGAGGACAGGAATAAATTCTCCTTGGTGTCAGGTCTGTCCTGGTAGTTGGAATGTTCACCAGGGTGGGTGACACCTGTGAAATGGTTGAACTGACGATATTTTGTGCTGTGAAACATGAAACTTTGCCTTGTCTGCTCTGTTCATGCAGAGCAGAAACTCTGAAAAGGCTGATTTATCCATGTCTTCAGTTCCCTAAAAATGAGAAATCATTCCTGCACCTTTTCATTTGTAACTTCATGGAACTCCACATGTGTGTGGCAGAAATTAGATCATCTAATTGATTTATAGTCAATCAGTGACTGTAAAGCCCTTGCATTCCTTATGAGCAATTTATGGAGGTCTGAAAGTTCACCCCCTGAGCTGCAGAGGAGGCTTTATCCTGGCTGCAATGTGGGTTTAAAACTGTTAAAAATCCCTGGACTTGCGATCCTCTGGTGTTTGAGATTGTTTTAGAAGGTGTTGGCTCTGTGGTGGGAAAGGGGGGTGAGGAGAGAGCAGGAGTGAGTGAGTGAGGCTCTGACCCTGCAGGGATGGAGCAGCTCTGCCCAGGGCTGGGAGCTGCAGCCATGGGAGGCATCACTGCAAGGGACAGGGAGGCTTCAGCTCTGTGTTCATTAAACCCAAACTGCTGCCCCACCAGGAGGGGCAGGTTCACCCTCATCCTGTCTGAGAAGAGGATTTGGGAATATGGAAACAAAGGTGATCTGGATTGTTTGGGTTTTTTTTCTTTATTGCTGATAGTGCATATCACTGTGTTATTTGGAAGCTTTTGCTGTTGCTTCATTTTGGTCACTTAAACCATTAACAATTGGTGTAGAATTAGGAGTAGTCTCTGCATCTTTCCAGACCTACTGTTGGAAAATATTGGAAGAAGCAATTACACTCCCAACCCCCAAACAACCTCAAAATCATCTCTTTCTGGAAAAAGAAATAGGGAAAAGGAATATATGTGCACTGGTGTAGCAGCAAGCATCAGTTTTGGCTCCAGCCACACAGATGGGTTTGGTTGCTTGGTGTTCATCCCCCGTTGCCAGTTATATCTTGTGAATTTGCAGTTATCATCATCCACACACAAACCCCCACAACCCTCAGTTATTAATTCCCCCTTCCCACTGACCTGGCTCTCCATAAATCTTAGGCCTGGAATCTTTCTTCCTTTCTTCTCCTGCTGCTCCCACCTCTTTCTCTCTTTTTTCTCCTTTAAATTAAACACATTCCAGAGAGAGGCTGGGAGCTGTTAGGAAGCTCTGCATTGATGGGGTTTCCTTTGGGATGTGCAGGCTGGTGAGATTCCTGCCCTGCTCCTCCAGCCTGCAGCAAGGATCAGGGGAGGCATCAGCCTGTGGCACCCAGCACTCCCTGCTCTGCTCCAGAACCACTTTGGCATTCTGAGTTCACCAGGAGGAAGGCACTAAAAATAAGAATAAACCCATACCAAAATCAAGATATGTGCAAACTGCTATTGTGACTCTTTCCTCCAAGGGCCTGGTATTTCATCACAGAAGGAAATTAGATTAGTTTGACATTAGTTCTGGACAGATGTATGTTGACTGTAAAGTATTTGATTGTTATCTTCCAGGTGCTTATAAATAGTCTGTTTTATTTACTGCTTCATTTTTTTTCTGGGTATTTATGTAAAAATGGCTGGCTTGTCTTCTCCATTTTTAATGATAAGCATCATTCTGCCTTTCTACTTAGAGGACCACAGGATGGCCTCCAGAAATTCCTGAACATGTACACCAGTCACTCACCAGAACACTCTCTAAATGCTCTCAAGATACTGTGGCTCCCATAACCAGAAACTTCAGAATTGCCTTGATAAATCAATAATTCAATAATTAGCAAGATTTTTTCCTTTAGATGCTATATTTGTGAGAGACACATTGTGAAACTTCTCCTTTTTAACCTTTGTGCATTACCTTGGTCATGCCCAGAAACTCAACCTCCCAACTGGGTGACTCTGAGTGTGGATTCCCCCCACACCCAGAGAAGAAAGTATAAAAGAAGCTGGGAAACTGGAAAAAGGATCTTAAGGACTGATTGAAGTCAACCCAAGTATGGCCAGAGAAAGCCCTGGGGTTTTATGTAGTGCAGACCCAACTGAGAAATAAGGCAGGGAAGCAGCGGATATCCCACCTATTAATTTTGCACTTTGAGTTTGAGTTTACCAGATTCTTTTAGCTGTAGTGCTTTAACACAATAAGTGGTGTAAAATGTTTTAACTTTCTCAGAGAAGCCCAAATACTTTTAGCAGATGACTTGATGTCTCGTGCCAGTGAGTGTGTGCTTCAGTCTCTGTGCAATTTCCCTTTGACAGAGTGCCCAGTCCTGCAGGAGAACAGCTGAAGGCACAAGGTAATTTGATCGAAATTTTAAGACATCTTGAGGGATCTAAGGTTTGTCCCATCAAGAAGAACCACTTTTCACCTTTCCCTCACTTCTGCCTCTTAAAAATCCATAAGGAAGAAGAAAAAAAAATTCCCCAACCCTTAATTTATATTTAGAAGCTGACTGTTTTCCTTGAATCCCTTTCTGGCTCAGCCAAACTCGGAGCCCAGGCTGACAGCTGTGAGTTTGTACCATCAATTTCCATGTACATGTTCCTCAGATAATTACCTGAGGGAGCAGGTCTCAAACCACAGCGTGTGGCCCACGGCCAAGGCAATGGGGATCTGGCATTGTGTGGGAAGAAGGGTCAGTGCAAATCAAACATGAGCCCCATTCCCACATGAAAAGGAAATAAAACCTCCACGTGCAGGCATGTGGAGAAGCTTCTCCTTAGTCCCTCAACTTAAATATAACCAAGCAGGAAAAATAATGCTGGCAAGGAAATCCAAGTGTGTTTATTGGCCATTTGGTGCCCAGCAGGTCTCAAACTCTTCCGTGCTGGTTTTTCATTAAAGCTGCACTGGAAACCTCGGCTGCCTGCTTGTTTTAGGAGCTGAAAATCTTCTGCATGCTGGAGGCAGGAATAAAAGTTTGCAGCAAAGAACATGAAAGGGAAAAGATGATGTGGCTGTGAGCACCTTGGGTGGAAAGCTGGAAGCTCCCCACCCAGGCAGTGCAGAAACAGGTTCACACTGCATGAACTGGCTTGGAGGTCGGGCACTGAGGGATGGGAGTCACCCACCCTTTGCCTCTGAACATGGAGAGAGGCCAGGGTGGCCACCTTGGGCTTCAAAGTGTCCCTTTCAGGTGCCTAAATGAGGGCAGGTAAATGCCACACTTGCAGGGACTGGCTTGCAGAGAGTGGTATCCCAGGGGGAGCAGGTCAGGCTGAGGGATGGGGGCAGGACGTGCCATCAGGAAACTCAAACTGCCAGGGATGGCTCCAAAGGCCCCATGTTCTGTTTGTCCAGGACATCCACCCTCTTATCTGGTTCCTTCTCTACAAGAACAGCCCACCAAATTGTTTCAGTAGCTTGTTGTCTTGGGTTACACTCCAGGGTGTGATAAAAGGTATCTATTCTATCACCATCTATTGAGGGTGGGGGCAGTGATCCTTATCTCCCTGGGAGATATTCTGCTAATGGGCCATCCATTGAAACCAGGCAGGGCATTGTTCTTTATCTTTTCACAACCCATCCTTCCTTCAGCCAGTCATTTTCTGCTCATGGCCATTGAGTCCCACTGTGGGACTGATAAAATTACTGCATCCCATTGGGAGTTGCTCCAGCCAGGGGGAAGAGCCCAACATTTCTTACCAAGATAAAAACAGAGGTTTTGGGACACTAAGGGAGCCCCTTTCTCCACTGGACTCCAGAGGAAAACCGGATTTCTCCACATCCCCACTGGAGCTCCGGAGGGAAACTGCACCTTGTACAGGAGCACTGCTCCAGCTGAGCCACATCTGTCACTGCAGGAGGATGCAGCCACCATGGGATGGGACTGCTGCCAACACCCTGCCTGACGGGTGTCAGGTTGTACTCTGACTGTGTCAGTGTTTGGAGTTTGTTTCTTTGTAGTACTGTATTTCTATTTTAATTTCCCTAGTAAAGAACTGTTATTCCTAATTCCCATATCTTTGCCTGAAAGCCCCTTGATTTCAAAATTATAATAATTTGGAGGGAGGGGTTTTACATTCTCCATTTCAAAGAGAAGCTGCTGCCTTTCTCAGCAGACACCTGTCCTCCAAACCAGGACACTTGTTGAACAAGCAGCCCTGGTGGGCTCATCTGTGACCATCCCCAGTGTCACTCTGCCAGAAGCTGCTGGGTTTTGATGTGTGTGGAATGGCTCTGTGCTAGCAGGGGACCTGCAGCTGTGGTCACCAAGGTGTCCTTGTGCCCCATGGGCTGCAGGACAGAGGAGCTCAGGCAGCACAGCCCTCTGTCCCAGCTGCTGGCTTTACTCCCCACGCAGTGTCACTTGTCCCACCCTGGAGAGCCCAGCCTGCCGAGGTGGCTGTGAGTCAGCTCTGCATGCTCTTGGGAAGGCAGGAATTCTTCCCATGCAAGAATTCCAGGGGGTGTAATCCAAAGGGCTATATTTAGGCATTTGAACCACAACTGAGTGAGTGCCCCCAGTGTAAAAGAGCAGAAGGAGTGTGAGGAAGTAGCAAAGTATTTGTCCCACATAAAGACTAAATATCCATTATCAGCAATCTCTTTGGCCTGCTGCTCTGTTGTTTTTTTCCCTCTGGAGATTTGGCAATTGGATTGATTTGCTGCCTGACTCACTGTCTCAGATTGAGATACTGAGAATTGCTGACAGTATTAATAAAATTAGCATTAGGGAGGATGTTTGAACATTTGCCTTTGACGTTTTTAGGGGAGAGAGCTGACATTTAGTCTAAGTTAAAAAGTTACTTAATTGCCTTTGTTTTTTCCCCTGACCAAAGTCTTTGTAGTTTTCATATGAAAACTTAGTCAGAACTAAGAATTTCAGATTGCAGGTTTTGGTCTTTCTTTTTGCTGAGAACCTCTAATTAGTTAAGAAAGCACAAGATATTTAACAGCGTTCTTGGGAGAAATATTTTCATAAAAGCATAAAATGCATGTGCAAGTGTCTCCTGCAGTGTTGTTTTATGATAGTGAGGATTATTTTGTTCTATCTTAGGTGACATAAAGGTCAAACTGAAATAATAGTCTTAATGTCAAAATCTAAGGACAGGCAAATAATTTTCAAGAACGGTTTGCATCATTACTTTTAAATGCAGTTGCCTGCTCTTTAGGATTTGTGGTTAACTTTTACTCCCTGTGGGAAATGACTGAATTGAGGAGACATTTGTTTCATGTCATGACTGCTCTTTATCTACACACTCTGCACTGTTTTCACGTGGTACAATTAATCCCCAGGGAGCAGCAGCAGGCTGAGCTTGGGTTTGCTCTGGTCAGCAAAAGGATCATTTTCCAACAGTCATTAGAGGCAATTTTCAGTAGCCCCTTAAGATTTTAATTGGGGTGGTTGTTATTTTGTGCTCTTTGCTTGACAAGTGGAGCTGCCTGATGTCACTGAGAGTCTTCTTGAATATTCCCTTTCCATAACCCTTGGAGCCAAGTGTTGGAGCTGCTGCCTCTGATCAGTGTCCATGTGAGGTGTGGGATAGTGTGGAAGATCTTCCACGTGTTAGCACTCATTTGTGGGCAGGATCCTTTTCGAGGGTGGTGCAAATAACTGCAGTTGGAGAAAGTCGAGCTGTGCTGCAGAGTCAGTCAGTCACCCCCTGCCCTGTCTGTCTCCTGCTGGCCTCATCCCTTGGCTGGTGGGAGTACAAGTTTTGGGGCTGGAACTGGCATTGCTTTGTGCCTGTGTCATTTTGAGGCCGTACATGCTGGCTGTGTGCTGCTATCAGCAGAACCAGTTCTCTTCAGGGGAGGTTTCTGTGGGGGAATCCAGCAGAAAGCCCGTGCCAGTCACAGCTGTACATGTGTGGGGTCCAATTCCTGCTGCCTTTAATGAAGAGCCAGAATCCAAAACAACTTTTCCTGCTCTCCTATAGACAGCACTGCTTGTTCCATCCCACAAAAAGTTGCTATTCTCTCATCCATTTTTCCCTTTCTCTGACTGCAGAAAGTATAAATTATTTTAGTGCAAAAATTTTGGAAGGTTTTCTCCCTCTTCCCCATTTCCTGAAAAGCTTGCATACAGAGTGAGACACTCATAAGCTTTTCCGAGATAAGAATTTAATTTATTTACGCTTCATTGTTCCAGGCATGGCTACAGACTGGTTTGGAAATTTGCTGTTCCAACTTTAACAGGTCACTGCATGGAAAGGAGCAGCTGGATTTTCCTCCAGAGCAGCCGTCAGCTGTTGGAAATCTCTTGATACTTCCCTGGCTTCTCCAGATTCAGCATTAAGTTCTCCTTCCTGTAACAGGAATTATGCTACGTGCTGTAGACTCTTCAGCTAGAGAAAGGAGGAAAGCACAGGAGGGGAATTCAGCAGATGCTGGTGGGGCTGGCAGAGGCCATACCATTGCTCTGACTCCTTTTCACCTTCATAAGGTCAAAGTGTAGAAGAAAAGTCCAAATCCAGCATGTCACGATCTGTCTGGAGTGACTCCTGTAGCTCAAGCAGCTTTTGTAGCTCAGGCAAGTGGGCAGTGAGTCCAAACTGCAGAAATGTGAGCTTCTCCTTGCTTTCACTGCTTTTCCCTCTCTCCTCTGCCCCTCTTAGGAAGTGCCTCCTCCATGGTGTATTCCAGTGTAGCAGGACAGCTGAGGGATGGAGGCACAGCCCCGTTTCTCATCTCACACGGCTGCATGGCAGCAGCACTCTGCTGACTCTGCTGAAGTTGGTCCCACTTTGCACAGATAGAATGACCCAGATGTGAAATCTGTGTGATGACATCTGCAGGAGATGTAATGCAGCCAAGTAACTTTGCCATGAGAACAATTTCAGTGTGGCTTGACATTCCTTTAGAATACAATGACGAAAACATCATACTGCATTAAGTAGTACTTAATTAATGTAAGCCATGAGAGAGAGAAATTCAAGCAACTTGCTCCTTTGAGCTGGATGTTTTACTGAGAGCTGAGCCAGAGTGACATAACTGGTGACTTTTTTCAGAAGTTGAGCTCTTGGTTACCTCTTGTCTCAACTTTACTGAAATTTGTCCTTCAACACCAACTTAAAAAAAATTTGAAAGCAGGTTTTCTGCTTGATCTTTGACCTTCTTTGTATCAGAGCCCTCATCAGAGTGCTCCTTGCTCTGAACTTGGTGCTGTAATTTGTCAGTCCTGAACGTCTCAAGGTGGTGGGGAAAGCTGTGGGATGGAAAGTGCACATGCAAGAGTGTCCCAAGGCAAACAGAGCTGCAGGCACTGGCAGCTCACAGTGCTTCACCTCTGCAGGGAGTAGACTGATGGACATTTCACTACAGTCACAATCAACAGAACTTTTTCATGTAGCTAAAACTGATGATGGGAGGAGAATAAAGTGAGAAGGGGAGAGAACAGGGGAAAACACCACACAGTTGGCACTGCTGGTTATCAGAACTTGCAATTTATGTCCTGTGAAAAACACAGGGAAATAACTGAAAGTCAGAAGGGAAGAGTTACTGGCCATGACATCATTAAGTCAGCTAATAGAAAACATTGTATGCTCACTATGGGAGACTTGTTTGTTGAGCTGCTGGTAAAAGGAGTGGATTCTGCCTGGTATAAAATGACATGGTTCCACTTTGACATGTCAAAATATTCACTGGCCTTTAGTGTGGTTTCATCCAGATCAGGAGATCCTCAGTTCTCTGAGATTTGTGTGACCTTTTCCCCTTAGCCTTTCTGATTAAGAGACAAGAGAGAGGATATAAATTTGCTTGTAGGATGCAAGGAGCCTGAAGACACTCCAGATGAAGTTTCCAGATCCTTTTGATGCTCTGTTGGCCATTTTCAGGCAATTTTCTCTTCCCTATGTTCTGAACTCGGGAGCCATTCATTAAAAGAGAAGAAAGAATAAGCAGTTCCCTGTAGCTGAGGCACTTAATCATGTTTGGAAGATGTGCAGATGCAGCCCCTGAGTGGCTGTGGAGTCTGAGCTGGGCTCTCTCTGGGGGATATTAGCGGCTCATCGTTCGCACATCAAGCTTCCGTAATGACAGTGGGATTATCAGAGAAAATCCCCCTGAACTCTCTTGCCTGTGCAGTTAGACTCCAATTCACAAAATAAAACAGCTGGATTAGCACAGGCAAGGCCAAGTTATCTGGGGGAGGGACAGTCACATCCTGTGAGCAGAGCAGACATGGTCCCAGCAGCATTTCAGGGTTTGTCTGTCTGACGTTGCCTTGGTTTGTGTGGCAGAAGGGCTTCACAAAAACCTCCTCAATAATGGCTGTTTCCAGAGTTCCTACCAACAGTCTTGTATGATGTGTGACTTTATGGTAGAACTCTCCTTCTGAAATTCAGTGTGCTCATAACCACCCATGTCTTGGCCGGTGCTAATCATAATCACTCGTTAATTGAAAAACGGTGAGGGAAATTGGTAGCCTGCTATAGAATGAAATATTCCATGGACATCTGGAGTTAGATGCATATATCCAAGGGGTGTGAAATAAGAAAGCAATTGTCTGTGTCCCCAGGGAGCTGTAACCCTGTCAGTAATATTATTTTTTGTCCAGAGAGTGTAGCAGGACTTCTCCTTGGAAAAGAATGGTCAGCGTTGGTATTGAGGTAAAGGATCCTCCTGCAGGAGGTGGCTGGGCAGGTATTTCACTACCTGAAATATCAACCAAGAGTTTAAAACGTGTCATCTACCCTCCACAATGAGAATTCCAGATGCATTTCCATCCTGTGATTTTCAGTTAATCTTCCACTGCCTTGTGATTTCTGAGGAGCAATAGATTGAACCCAGGCATGCTAGCTAAGCTGAATTTCTGAGTGGTATAGTTTTTAAATGTTTGCTTATTTGTTTAAAAATGCTTTTTTTCCCCCTTTGAAATTCCTCCAATACTAAAGGGTAAATGGATTCTTGGGCACTAATTTAAGATATTGTTACTAATAATAACCTAATGCTTGCTGTTTGTTAAAAGCTGAGAATCAGCAGTGATGAAAGATGAAACTGCCCCAAGTTTCTTGGCAAAAGTGATGGAGGCAAATATTTCAGAGGTCATTTCAATTTTGAAATTTGCTTCCTCAGAGATTGTGCTGTGGTAACATTTGCCTTCTAGATGTTATCAGAGAAGCACTGGAATTTCATAGTAACCAAATGAAAGAATTTTGGGCTGTGGAGTTTGGCTGTTGGAGATATCCCTGTCCTGCTGTTCACATTAACCTTGCTGGTCACTGTGCAGTCCAGGTCCAGCCTTTCCCAGTCAGCATCTTACATCTCAAGCTCAAAATCACTTGGTTGTCCCCATTCACTGATAACATGCTTGACTCTTCTCCTATTTATCTGTTGGCTCTTCAATAGCCTTATGTGGTATTTTTCTTTTTCTATTTTTTTTTAAAAAAGCAAACATAGCCCCAGACTTGCTTGTGCATTAATTGACTTTGCAAGTTAAACAGTGCTCTCTCATTTAACAGCAGTGCTGCAGGAGCACCAAGAGACCACTCAGAGCAGAGCCCTCTGTGGGCATGGAACAAACTCACAGCTACAGCAGGACCTGCAAGGTGGCAGCTGCTGCAGCCCTGAACATTCCTTTTCTTTTTGCATGGGAATAATGGAGACTGAAGAAAGGCTGCTTTGGTAGATGCTACAGCTCAAGGCCAGCAATTATTAAATAATTACCTTTTAGGTTTTCTGTGCACCTTTTGATACTGTCCTAATTTTGATATTGCGTAATTCTTGCACAGCATAAAATCCTGTTGCTTTTGGTTCTTAGATGAGTTCAGCTGTTTCAAATTTATCCCCTGTTCCTAGTCTGGAATTCTGACCTGTATCCTGCTGGGTGGAGCAGGAAGGCTGTACCCAGGCACTGGTAGGAATTTTTTTTGTGCTTTTTTTTTCAGCTTAGCTGAATCTGGCACCATCTTGAGAGCAGCTATTGATGTGTTGTGCTCCTGCAGTTGCTGCCTCTCCTTGGACCTCGGGGAGAAGGAATTGAAATATCTTTTCATTGGTAAAACAGGGTTTGTGTGGAGGCTTGGACTGGGAGAATGTCCTTTTGTGGAGGCTGTGAAAGCAGGTGGCCTGCTCTCCACCAAGTCATCAAGTGGCTGCTCTGATGTCAGATCAGAAATGAAGTGCCTGTTTCTGTGAGGAGGTGAAAATACCCCAGGATGTGGTCAGATTTCTAAGTTTCAACACCTACTTACTCTGCTTCTTTCCTTATCTCCCTCCAGCAGTCATAAGTCATGTGGAACACCTTTTTTCATGGAATTGAGCTGCAGGTTGAAAACCCCTCTGCAGTAGATTGTGAGCAGGTTGCTGCTTTGACTTTTCAATTTATATCACTGAAGACAAATTTTATTAGTAAAATCTTGGGCAACTCAGCAGTGGATTTTTAGGCTCTGACTGGGTGCCTGGAGCTGCATTTCTTTGAACTGTCTTCTAGAGCAACTGCAGCTGTATAAATGGATGAAGACTGTGGAAAGAAACTATAAATATGGCTTTATTAAGGTGGGTTTTTAAATCAAAGTGACTTTTTGAAATATTTTAATGAACCCTAAAAACTATTTTGCAGCTCTTTCCAACAGTTATGTTACTTTCCAGCAATGGAAGAGGAGGGGAACATTAGTGAGGGAACTGTGGCCTTTGCATCTGTGGCAGTGCATGGGGCAATGCCTTTTCCAAAATGTCCACGGGCTTGAATGCCTCTTCTGCTACTAATTTTCATGGTGTAGATTGTAGCCAGGTTTCACAGGGATGGAGAGATATCACTGGGATGGTGCTGGGAGTGAGGAATTTGGGGGCGTTTGGGACATTTCCTGTTGCCCTGCAGCTTTTTCAATGGGCAGTGGTGGATTGTGCTTTACCAGGAATGTGACAAACCTACTCAATATGTGTTTTCCTTGCTGGAATTAAATTGAAAACAATTATTTAGTACATAAAACATGTGCAGGCATTGCTTGGTGGTGGTTTAGTGCCTTCTATTCCCCTCGTGTTCTTGTCCCAGAGAGTTTGGGATCTGTGCTTAAGCACACCTGACAGGTTTCAGAATTCCACAAGCCAGCTGGTCCTTGGTGTTGGCTGTGCTGGGAGTTAATGGTGGGCTCAGTGAGCACCACTGAACTGTGCTTCCTCAGCAGCTGGGAGCTGTGAAACTGCATGTTGGGGCTTTACATCAGGAAAGACACGTCTGTTCCAGCTTAAACACACATCTCCACATCCCAGTGACTCCAAACCTGGCTTCAGAGAACTCCAAAGGGACCTGGATGGAAACAGAGAGTGGAGCAAGGGATAGGTGGAGGAATATGGGTGATCATTGGAAGGTCAGGACTAAACCTCTGGCAGTTCTGTTCTTGCTTGTTCTCCCCCATAACACCGTGTCTTTGAGGAGAACACTGGGCAAGGCTCCTCACTGAAGGCCAAGCATAAAAGAAATCATTCAGAAAGCTGCTCAGGAGTATTCCAGAGTGTAGAAATGGCTGTGATGGGAGCAGTTTTCCTCTGGGTGTGTGCACATGCACACATCTGTGTAAATGAATGTGCACAAGGAAAGGCATTGGAGTGCATCATCCAGAGGTGGTCTGAGCTGGGATTTCCATTTTCAGCAGAGCCTGGCGTGGGGAGGCTTTGTAGCAACTGCAGTGTTCTGTTTGGGGAGGCAGAGGTGTTCCAGATACACGGTACCATCATGGTAGAAATGTTTTTGGCACAGAGGTAACCACCTCTCCTTCAATTCAAGTGTCACATTTTACCCGCTTGCAGTTTCCTGCTTGTGTGTTTTGGCTTTTGCCCAGCACCTCGGGCTATGTGTGCTCATCTGGTTTTGATAAAACATTGAACTTAGACAATACATCTTCTTGAACATTTCTTCCTGTTAGATTCAAGTGTGATACAAAGCAACCAGCGCTTGATCAGTAGCAGACACTGTTTTTATCAAGCATTGTTGGATGTTCATTAGCCATGAAAGGACTGTAGAGAAAACTTACCACGGGACAGGTTGGTGCTTCTTCCTCAGCCACCTCAGTGGCTGCCTGTTGGGTGCTCTTTGGAAGCCCATGTTCACATACCAGGCTACAATATCCAAGTTACTTGGCTGGTATTTTTCTTGCCTCTTTTATTGTGTTGTTAGTCTGCTAAGAGAGATCAAAATGCCCATGAGATTTTGAACAGTGGCAGATGAATAGGAGTAGTAACCTCAGTAAAAATCATCTCCTCACCCTGACATTTAGGTAGCATTTGAGAATGCAGTGCATGTAAAATGCTGGGTGCAAAGATGAATAAAAATAGCATTTCTCATGGTGTGACCTCTGACATGACTGTGAGTCACTCAGCCTCTGTACCACACTTCATATCCCTGATATGTGCAAGACAAGCATGTGCCACATCCATGTTTATTAGACAGTGATCTAAGATGTGAAGAAGGGCATTTATCTCACTGAAGTTCACCTGTGTGCCTGTCTCCTTTTCACCATTCAGCTGGGCTGCCCTTGCAGGGAGAAGGAGGGATGTCTCCAGAGGCTGAGCATCCCTGATTTGTACACCTGGCAAGGACACCAGAGGTTGCTGTGTCACCACATGGTGTTAGTGGTGCTCAGTGAGCTTGGGATGGCTGCTGCTCCCTGTGTTAGCACCATCTCTCGGGGAGGAACTGCCTAAATCCCAGTCCCAGGGGAGTTCTGCTGGGCTGGGCTCAGAAGCTGCCACTGGGGATCCCTGGTGCTGTGCCAGGACAGCAGCTCCCACAGCCCTTCCCTGCTGCTGATTGTCAGTGCTGGCCCCCAGTGTCCACTCACAGCTCTTCCAGCACGAGGGAAGTGGGTGACATTCCATGAAAACCTTCTGGATAGGTTGCTCCTCATGCAGTTTGAAGCCTGAGTTGCACAGGCAGATAAAAGACACTGAGACCTGCAGAGCAGCATGGTCAGAGGCTTTAGCCTGACCTTGGGCTCTGACAGACGTGTTTATCCAGCATGAGGGAGGCTGGAGGCACTGCATGGACCTCTTTGTTCTCCTTTTTCATCTCTTCGTGTCTCATCTCCCTTCCTTCCCCCAGTGGACTGAGATGAAAGTTGTGTGCACCCCTCTGCAAGCTGCCTCAGAAATCCAATTTAAATACCTCATCCTTGGAGCATATGGGAGTTCTGAGCCATTGAACCTATTCCATGGAGGGTTACAGTCCCAGAGCTTTTTTTGTCTTGTTTCTGGGATTATGGATATTCAAATCTGAGATTGAACACTTAAACTTTTGTGGGAAATGCTGGTAGAACTTAATGTGCATTTTGGTTTTCAGCAGATTTTGCTCAATGTGGAACTGAGTTTTGCCATCTTGCTGCAATACTATACTCCAATAAATAAATGCAGTAGAATCCCATTTAATTTGTATAAATTGCACCCCCTAAAATCCTCTAGGCTATTTGAACAGATTACAAGTCAAACCCTAGAGTTTTTCCCTAATTTTCCAGCTGTGCAAATCCATCCTTGCATATTAAAAAAAGACTAAGTCTCATTATATATTTTCTGTCTCCTGTATCATGACCAATTTGCTGGAAAAATCAAAGATCTGCTTCTTGGAATGTTGTAACTAACAAGTGTTTTCTTAATCATATCTTAATCCTCCAGGGCAGGAGATAACTCTCTAAACAAGAGCTGCCTGCAGGTTTCTCAGTGACACTGAAATACCTGATAGACCTTCACTAAATCTGTCTCCAGGTCCAGGGATTAGAAGGCAGCTGACAATTTTCATTAATGATACATAGAATGAGGGGGAAATCCAACTTACACTCCCTGTATTGGTTGTTGTGATGATTGAAACGTGGTTTTATTTTTGCCTTTATCACATGTACATGGAAAAGAAGAAATACCTAGCAGAGGTTCCATTTTTTTGAAGCGTCACTCATCTGAGCCATCTCCGGTGTAAAAAATGAAGTTGCTTTTACAGAAACCATACAAAACCATTGTCAGGGCTTATATGAAATACTGTTGTGTCCTAATAATAACTTCTAGCTGAAAAATCTTGGCATCCTGCAGCTTAGGAAAGGGTTTTAAAATTCACCTTCGGTTTTTGGGCAACAGGCAAAACATGTGGCTCTGTTTAGGAGCTATTTTCGTTAAAGCTTGACAATACAGGATGATAAAATACAGCTGCATTGTTTAAACTTTCAATTTAATTTCTGGTTTGGGTCCAAGCTGTTTCATCAATATGGCGCCATTCATTTCAAAACAAAGCCCTTGGAAGGGTCTCCGTTACCCCACCATTGATCAAGAGGGTGTTAAAATGTAGAGCCTAATTATATTCCTAGCCTGTTTGGAATCCCAAAATTGGGTTTTTATAACTGTCAAATTTGCAATCAGGGTAACTTGCCATGACAATTAGTCAGAATTATTAGTGCTTTTCTTGCCAGGGAATTATAACTAATGGTGGTGGCTCACTTTTCAAGGCTCAGTAAGTGTCAAAGGCAACATATATCTTACAGAAGAGCCATTTGACTGCAAAATTGTCTGCACTCAACTGCACCCGAGCTTCTACTACTGTTACAGTCATTTTTATCAGTCCTCCAGGGCTGAGTTGTGGCTACAACCTCTACTGCAAGCTCTGCACATAGAATTAACCACTGGCTTCTGCCTTGCTGCAAGATGGGACTCAAGAAATTGTGACATGAGAAAATTCATCCTTGAGTTATTTCACTCAAGCTTGCCCTGGTGAGGGCTGGTACTCAAAAGGCTGCTGATTTAGGTCAATTATTGCTTTGAATATTTAAAATGAGCCAAGCAGAAACATCTGTACAGCCTGTGTGAGGAAGGCTAAATCCTGACTGGCAGCTAAAGCTCCTGTCTGTGTGTGAGGTTGAGTTTGTGCTAAACTAGAGATGTTTGCCCAGGTGGGAATTCCTTCTTGGTACAGCTCTACAAAATATTCAAGGGGAAAAAATGAAGAAGAAAACAGGTACAACAGCGAGCAAAGCTAAACCCAAAGACATTAAAGCTGAGGTGTGCACCCCATGCTGTACTTTTCAGACACCTGGTTCTTCAGCCCAAAGGCTGGTGCATGAGGGCATTTGCTCACAGGAAAGCAAACTGGCAGAAAAGAGCAAACACTGCCTCTTGCCTCCTGTGAAACATCAGTTCTGGAGGCATCTGTTCAAGATGCTGATGATCTTCTGCTGTCAGCAGGTTTTTGTCATCAGCTTCAAGCTTTAGTTGGAGCAGGAACTGTGAGAGGCTGTGGCAGGTCATGACCACATCTCCATCCTTGCATGAGTTAAATGAGCCCCAAATCACCCCTCATGTGCCTGCTCCTCCTCCCACCCTGCTCTGCCCTTTCTGTCCCACTGCCACAGGTGGAACTGGGTTATTTTTCATCTTTCTCCTTGTTATCTGGCAGTGTCCCTCCACGAGGTGCAGACACTCATTCTAAAAACAAAGGTGGCAGCTCAAACCAGCTTAAGCACAAGTGCTGGTGCCAAACTGGTGCCAAACTCACCTCTGGTTTTTACCTCTGCCTTTTTCTCTTAGGACATCACTTTTTCTCTTAGAACCTTTTTTTTTTTTTTCCCCTTAGAACAACTCTTGTTCTCTTAGAACACCTGGAACATCTCTGTGTCCACTGACATATATTTACCTGGGCAGTCATGTGATTGTTTTTGACAAAAAGATCTGGAATTTAGCTTTATTGATACAGGTTCCAAGTTGCTCATACCCCTAATCCTGCAGAACGTTTGCTCTGGAAGAAAGAGGGATTGTACTCAATTTTGCTTAATTAAATCAACCTAAACTAATTGTCAGCTAATAAAATAGTGTTGGTCAGCTCATAAAACAGAAATGAAGATTAAAAGAGCAGTTGCCATGAACAGGTGGTAACTCTGTTTCCAAGTTAGACCACATTACTCTCTGGCACAGAATCTCTGAGAATACCTCATATTCCAGTTTTTTTTAAAAAAAAATGTTTATGAAACTTATAAAATATAGAGCTCATTTTATAACCAATTTTCTATCTCACCTGCCAAGAGCAGTGGGGGTTGAGCCAGCACAAGGCGGATGCAGAGTTTTAGGCAGATGTCCAGAAATGGATTCTCTGCACAGGGCTGTGGAATACATTTCTACCTTTGCCTGGCCTTTCTGTTGCAGTTCTGGAGATTTAAGTTTTTTTCTTTCTTGTTGCTATTACAGAAAAGACCTAGTAAACATTTTTTTAATGTCATTGATCTTGACCTGACACTGTTGTGCAAAGGGAAAAACTTTCTGTTCTCACTGCGGATGCTATTTAACTCAAGATGGATCTTGAGTTAGTTAACAGGATCCCTCTGGATTTGGCCTTTAGTATTTTTGTTGACTCTGCAGATCTTGCAGAAGGCATTAAACATTTATCTAATTTCATCTGGAAAGGACTAAACTGGAATCTTTCTCTGCTTCTCAAAGTAGAAGCAGAACTCGGTGGTTTGAAGTTGCTGTTAATGGTTGAATGATGAAAGAAAATTTATTGCATAGTGATTATTCTATTATTTGGATAAGAGTGAAAACCATGTGTTTTTGAGCATTTTGTTATGGTAATGTGGATGCTCTGTAGTGGTGCAGGGCTTCCACCACCAGAGACTTCCCATTTTCTGTGAGACCCATTCCCAAAACTCTCATTCAGGATGTGCTTGGTCCTCAGAGATGAAAGACAAGAATAATTTTCTTCCCCTTCACTCAGGATCAATGTGCTGCCTCGATGCAGCTCCTCAGGCTGCACTGACAGTCTCAGAGCAAAGGGGAGGCCCCTGCCAGGCTTGGGGTTAAAATGTGAAGCTTGAGTGTTGTTTCTCTGCACTCCTCTTGCAGCTGATGTGTCCTTCCCTGGCATGGAGGGCAGCTGTTGTGGCCAAGGATAAGCAGATTTTAGGCTCTTTGAGACTTGGCTGTGCCTGGATAAGAGAGGAGAAGAATGTGAGGAGAAGGATTCGAGCCTGCCCTGTCCTGGGAGGTGGAGAAGGTGCTGGAGCTGCATCAGTCCTCAGCTGCAGTGCTGTGTGTGCTGCAGCCCAGGCAGGGAGCAGGGTGGGCTGGGACTGGGTTTCTGTGCAGCAGGGCATTACTGTGGCTTGCTGCAATATAAGGCAGACCTATAAAACGAGGAAAGATTTAGATACCATCACATCTGACAGGATCAGGAGCTGGAGCATGTGGAGGGAGGTTTCTGTGGGAGGCTGGGACTCCCCTGCATGGTTCCTGCTGCAAAAGTGGTCCTGGCCATGCACCAGGAAGGGCTCACTCCATAAATGCCATGGTGTCTGTGTTTGCACTTGAGTGACCCTGCCTTAGGATGTGTCCCAGAGCCCTCCTGGCCATCCCCTTGTCCCTAGAGGATTTCCTAGAGGCAAATGCTGCTGCCTGGCTCCTGGTGCTCGGGTTGGTGGGAGGAGAAGTGCTGTGAGCAGTGCAGCACTGCCTGTGGCTGCTCATCTGAGAGAAACCATGGTAGGAATTTATGGCAACATCCCTTCAGGGATCTGATTTACCATGTCCTTGCTGAATCCCAAATCTTGGATTAAACTAGCTGAAAAGATTCCCCACACTGGCAATCCTGTGAGGGTCTTGGGGTCAGGTCCTGCTGAGACAGGATTTCTTTAAGGAAAAGGGAACAAGATAGTGCTGGAGTTGATTCTGAGCAGTTTTCTGTTCGTCCACATGTCCCAGCTTTGCCCAACATTATGAAAACATCTGCTGGGAGTCACACCAGCAGTCAAGCCTCTGTTTATTTTCCTCAAAGAATAGGTTTAGGGGGAATGTCACACTGACTGTGGGACTGGCCTTGGCCCATTATCACTGCTTATGTGCTTTAAAGCTTGAGTGACACAGCAGAGCTGGAGGAAAGTTAAAGCTTCATCCTCCAAAGAAATGTGTGTGGGCTTTAGTGACTCTGTGAGGGTCCTCAGGGACTCCAGACATTGTCCAGACTTGCCCTGGTGTAAATGCACCAGCATCTCCTGTTCCTCCCAGTGAGGATGAGTGGGACTGGGAGCAAGTTGGCTGCTCAACTTCCCAGACCTTTGCACAAAACCATCCAGGACTCCAAACTAACAAAAACCACATTCAAAGCAATTATCTGCTCTTGTTTGCTTGGTTTTAATGTGATGTTTCTAGACACTGGTACAACAAACACACTCTTGTAAAGTCTTGTAACAGTTGTTTGCAGTTAGTATCTTCAAGATGGTTTTGTGTGTGCTGATCATGACTAATATCCATCACTTCAGTGGGACTGTCACCCTCTGCTGCTGGGGGAAGTTTTTCCTACTAAGACAATTACTTTCTCAGCTTGTTTAGCATTTTTCTCTTCCCTTTTATTACCCTTTTATTCACAAAACACAGATACTGATTTGCTCATACATTTCCAGATGAAATTGCTTTGTGGTTCACAGACTTAAATAATTAGGTCTTCACAGACATCAGACTGGTTATAAAGGCAGTTGGAGTCATCATCTCTGGTTTTACACTTGGAAACAGAAAAAGTCTGTAGAGGGGAGGTGACCAAACCAGCTGAGAGTCTGTCTTGGCAGGGCTGGGGGAATACACCCCTCTGAAGTGTACTCTGATTTTCTGAGCACTAGGAGATATTTCTGTGCCCATACTGCTGAAGGCTGTCCCTCCACCTTTATTCCATCTCTTCTTGTCACAAACATCATTCTTAGCACATGCACCAGCTGCTGGAAAGATGCTGGATTCTTCTCCCCATGGCTCAGCCAACCCAGCAGCAGCTGCTCTCCCCCCTTGCACCTGGGACCATTTTCCCCTCATTGTGTGTGATGGAAGCAGCGACTGCTATTATCCCAAAAACCCACCCCAGATCCAAACCCTGCCCCTTTCCCACTGAGCTGGAGTGGATGCTGCAGCCTGTGTCCTTCAGGAAGTTTTATTTCCTGGGAGCATCACCTGCAGAGGAGCAGGGCAGTTTTATTTCCTGGGAGCATCACCTGCAGAGGAGCAGGGCAGTTGTGTTTCCTGGAATCATCACCTGCAGAGGAGCAGGGCTGGGGAGGGAGGTGTGTGCTGTGCACTGGGGCAGTGGAGGCAGCTCCATTGCAGCCAGTGAGCTCTGCTGGGCCAGCACAGTGCAGGGTTTGAGGGTTTGCACAGAGCAGAGATAACTCCTTGTCTCCCCCCGCAGGTTCCTCTGGCCGCCAGCTCGGCTCCTTCCCCAGCCAGGACCGTAAGTGGGACCAGGGGTACCCGGAGAGAGAGCCCCGAGCTGGGCTGGCTTTGGGGGAGGGGGGCTGTGCCAGCCAGGGCTGCCCTTTGCTTCTGGGGAGAAGCTGCTGGGAGGGGGGCTGTGAGTCTCTGCTTTCTGTCTCAAGAGTCTGGAAAAGGGAGCTGGGAATGGGAGCTTCTCTCTGGGGACTGCCCAGGTGTCACCTGCTGAGCACCTGGGAAGGGCCACCCTGCTTTCCCTGTGCTCCTTTTGCTTGGGTCACTGCCTGAGAGAGGCACCAGCTCCTGGGGCTGTCTCAGGGTGCCTCTTCTGCTTCCTTGCCATTAAACTCATGCCTCTGTCAGGAAAATTAATGCACAAACACCACAGGTTTATGTCCAAAAAGGAGACAGAGGAGTCCTGTAACTTTATTTGAATAAAGGGAGAGGCCATGGGGCATTTCCCTGGGATCTCTCAGATTTTTGGAGGACCCAGCCTCCTTTTTATCCCAATTTCCCATCCACATTCCCCTCTCTCTTTCCCCATTGCTGAGGTACTTGAGAGGCACAGACTTCCCAAACACTGATAGCTGAGATTCCCCTCTAATGTACAACCCTCCCTTTGCATTTTTAATTCTTACAGAATTCATAGTTTTTCCCTCCATTGTTTCTTTCATCTTCCAATACCCAGTTTCATTTCTGCAGTTTGTTTGTAAAGGCAAATGTCTTTTTCCATTCATCAATCAGTGCAATCCATCCCATTGTTTCTTCTATCTCCCAGTGTTGGTTTGATCTACCAGCAGACCCACAGCTTGTTTGTAAAGACAAATCCAACATTCCTCTCACTTCTCTTTCCCCCAACCTGCTCACGCTTCTCCTCAATCTTTTGGGGTGGGATGCTGACAGGGAAGGGGTTTCTTGCTGAGGTGAGTACCCAGAGGGAGGGTGGCTGTGGCCTCACCTGCAGCTGCAGCAAGGAGAGAGATCCCTGAGCCATTGGCATCCAGCAGCCTGCTGTCTCCTCGTGTCTGAGTGTGTTGGAACAGCCTCCCCTGAGAAAACCAAACTGGTTTTAAAGGTTGAAAGTGAATGAAAGCTGATTTGTTGCTTGCTGGTGCATGAGCTGTGTGTCTCCAAACCAATGTTAAAAACTCACTTGAAATTTCTCTGGTGCAGATGCCAAAGCTCAGACAAGGTTTTAAATTCTAAAATGTATCTCCAATGATGGTTAATCAATGAAAAGCAAGAATTTACATGGGAGTCTTTGTGGCTGATGGCCACATGCAGGTTTTGTGGAAGGTGAAATTGTGGCAGCTCTGAAGCAGCACATGCTGAGTTATCCCAAGTGCTGGGATGTGAAGGCAGTGCTGTGACAGGGCATGAGGAACTCTCACTGCTCTGCCTCTCTGCTCCCCTTGCTGAACACAGCAGAAAAATCCATGTCCCACAGCCCAGAAGCTCCTGTGATGCCTCAGATCAGGACAAGCCCCAGCCTTGTGCCCCACCCTCCATGGAGTTGTGCTTCTTGCTGCAGCTGCAGCTCACCTCTGTGTGCCCTGCCCAGGGGTGTCACAGCATTGCTGCTGATTCCTCTTGGAGTGCTTGTCCAGGCTGGAACTGGCCCTGGGTCCCAGGCACAGCTGGAGGAGTGGCAAGCAGCCAAGCAGGGCAGAGAGGGCAGCCTGGGAAGGATCTGTGTCAAATCTGCAGCGCTGCACCCCCTGGGTGGGACCCTGAACATGCCCAACACTATTCCCAGTGCTCACTACAGAGACCAGAGCACATTTGGAGTGTAACAGCTTCCTTGAAATTCTTAATTCTTACTGTATCAGGAAAAAAATCAATATCTGAGTAGAGAAACCAGCCCAAATCCTTCTGGGAGGGAAGGATCCCTCTGTTCTTGTTTCTATCCTTATTCCCTTTCCCACTCTCTGCCGTGGTTTGGGATGCTGTTGCTGACTCCCCTGTGTTAACCTGGGCATGTCCTGGCACACAAATGCACTCCTTACCACAGTGACTCATGTTGGAGCTGCCATGTGGAGGAACTGATGACATGTCCAAGGACACATGGGAAAGCCCTGTGTCAGCACAAGTTGTATCTACATTTTCTGCAGTCCTTATTATTGGTCCTGCCACAGACCACTCTTAGTTCTGGGTTGTCTTGTTACAGTGGTGATTTGTTTCCTTGGCCTGAAACTTTGTGCTTCAGTTTCTCCCTTGGTGGCTGTGCCCTTTTCAACATCTGTCCTGCTGGGTATTCAGAGAGAGCACGAAGAGTCCTGCCCCTGCACACCACAGCCCTCAGAGGGACAAGATATTAAATCATCTTAAAATGAGGTTTACTCCACTGTGCATTTTCACACCCTTTTAAGGTTTCATCCAGGCAAAATCTAGTGATGCTGTTGTTCTGCTAATGTGACAGCAGGTTAGAGAATATGGGCTGGGTGTTTGTGATGGGTGTTTGGGATGCTCTGAACACCTCTCCTACAAACACAGGCTGAGAGAGCTGAGGTTGTTCAGCCTGGAGAAGACTCCAAGGAGATCTTAGAGCCCCTGCCAGTGCTTAAACAGGGCTTATAAAAGGAAGGAGAGAGACTTTTTATACAGGTGACAGAACAAGGGCAATGGTTTTATTCTCAAAGTGGGGAGGTTTAGATTAGATAGAAAGGATAGGTAGGAAGAAATTGTTCCCAGTGAGGGGAGGGGAGGCCCTGGTACAGTTTACCCAGAGAAGCTGTGGCTGCCCCTGGATCCCTGGAAATGTCCAAGGCCAGGTTGGACAGGGCTGGGAGCAGCCTGGGACAGTGGAAGGTGTCCCTGCACATGGCAGGGGAGTGGAACTGGATAATACTTCAGTTCCTTTCCAACACAAACCAGTCTATCCTTCTATGATTTATAGGGTTTTTTTGACTGTGGAAGGAATCCTCCTTCTTGACAATCTGGCCTGGGGTTGCTTTTGTTGCCTGATGTTTGAAGGTTTCATTCCATGGCTTGATTTTAGTCATCTAAGTGATACTCTGATTTTAGGATGTGGGCTAAAGCCTTTGGAAGTGTGGGGCCAGGCAGGGACAGCATTGCCTGGATGTGGTTATGGGCTTTTTCTACACCCTGGTGATGTGCACCCCAATACTTTGGGATTGTCACTTCAGGCAAGGTGGGCAGGTAATAACAGCTCTCCCTGAGCTGCTGTTGTATTTCTCAAAGGTCTCTGTGTTTCCTTTCACACTGCAGCATTCCTCATGGGCTCCTAAGCACTGCAGTACAGAGAGTTCTGCAGATGCTTCTGGCTGCACTCAGGCACTTCCAGCCCTTCCCAAGGTGGGTGTCTCTGCCTGGCCTTTGCTATTGGCTGTTTCTGAGGCTTCAGCCCATTAGAAACTTTAGTTTCAGGGAGTGAAGTGGAATTTAAACTATCTGAATATAGTCCTTTGTGTCAAATCAAATGATTTGTTAAAGTGAGGCCAGATTTGTGGGGAGAATCAATCTTTTTTATTAGATCAACTGATGTGGAAAAAGCAGACAAACTTGCAGGCATATTAACCCTTCTGCTTGCCTGTGTTTGTATGGCAAGAATGAAGAGGCCTGTGTGCCAGGGGAGGTGTGCTGCAGGCTGTGCATTCCCTCTGACTGTTCCTCTGCAGCCCTGCTCTGAATGCAGGCATGGCTGGTATCTTTGGGTGTGCTTGTACACTTTTTGGGGAGAAAGACTTCTCTCCCTCTGTGTTTGGACACTAGATGTTACCACAGAACAAATAATGGGCTCTGCTCTGCAGCTGACTCATTGTGCAAGTCTGGGGCTGATTACTGAATCCCTCTGTGCCTCCATTTCCATCTGTAAAATGTCACAGATGCCCACCATTCATAAATCGCTTTCAGATTTCCAGATGAGGTGCTGTGTAAGTGTAGAACAGCATTAGTTTATGCATATTGTGCTAGAGGATAACACAAACCACATGCAGCAGAGGAGCCTCACAGATGTGTCTCCTTCCACTGCAAAGGCAAGACCAGGCTGATGATTTAGCACAGCACTAATTGGGCTAAAACAGGAGATTGCTTTTGTACTGATGCAATTGTCACCATTCAAGTCCTCATTTACCAATGGTTCCTGGAGGTAGCCCAGAGCTTCCCAGCTGAGGGGAGCTGCAGTGCCTTGCCTTTGGAAGCAGAGCATCCCAGCACCCACCACTGCACACCTCTGGGAAGGGCTCCCATGGTTTGGGATGAATGTGCATCTTGCTCAGCCTCCAGCTGCACTTAGCACGGATTTTCCTGGCATTTCCTGGTCTCCAAGCAAAGGCATTTCCAGTGCCTTTCCTGGGTGTTGCACACACACAGGAATCCCCATTTATTGATAAGAAAAGCTGTTCCCATGGCTGCTGCAAGCAGAGCCTGGCAGCTGTTCAGCATTAAGTCAATTCTCAAAGTTTAAAGGATTTGTGGGCTGTGATGGTTTGGGTTCAGGCAATTAACTCTGGTGAAGTGCCTGAGAGTGTCCTGCAGACACATTTCACGGAGAAAGATGAACTTAAACAGTTAAGAGCTCTGATTTGATTAAGTGCCCTCAAGTTTCTGTATTTTGCTGTTGGGGCTAAACTCTCAGTGGGTACAAAACCTAGGAGCTCTGACTGCAGGAGAATTATGGTTGTTGCTTCCCATTACAACCTGGCCCTGTGCTTGTTTTAAAGTGCCAAAATCAGCACTGCTGCCAGCAGCATCACATGGCAGCAGGCACCAGTGACTGTGCATCAGCTTCTAAAGCTCGAGCTGTGTCATTTTAAAGCCCTGCTTGGACTTATTTGCCAGTGTATTGTTGCCTGGTGCTCAGAAGTGATTATTGATGGGTTGGAGGTGTCTCTGGAGGTATCCAGTTCCTCCTTGGTGTACTGCAGGCAAATTGCACCGTTCTGGGTTTGTCCATTTTGGACTGGCTGGCTCTTCTCCCCATTCCTCATCAGTGCTCAGAGGCAGGGTCAGAATTCATTGTCAAAACCTCCACAGCTGGAAGAGTAACACAATATTGAGGCAGAGTGCGTGGGGTGACAGGCGTGGGAGAGAAGATTGGCTGACACCCAGCCCTACCCAGAGCTGCCATGGTCCAGGAGAAACCTCCCCACATGCTGGGCCTTCATTCCTGGCTCTAAACTTGCCATCTCAGGCGTTTTTAAGGAGAGTTCCAGGGTGGAATCATCTAGAACCTCCTAATGAAGCTCCTGAAGCTGCCACCAGCATGAGGTCTCTTAGGGGACACGCTGTGCTCCTTGTTGGGTCAGAGGAGTGCAAAAAGGAAATGGTGATTAAGTGAATAGATCCCCACATTTGGGAAGTATTTAGTGAGTTTTGGATTAAAACAACAGAATGCAGAAATCCTGGGAAACATTTTGGTTCTGAATATGCTTTGATTTTTCAGTCTAAAATTGAAAGCTTCTTTAGAAGAGTTAAAAATCTGAAGGTGAAATTGAAATGTGCCTGGATAAGTCCATGCAGATATTTCCCTTACTAATTTTTCTTCACCCAGAAGTTAACAAAGCAGCAACAGAAAACAAACCCAAACAAAAAGTCCTTTGCACAGCTCTGTGCTCACTGCTAATGGGATGCAAGTGTTACCTTGTCCTTCACACTGTGGAGACCAGAGGATGTGAGGGATTTGCTGGCTCCCCTGACAGCCCAGCAGCCCTGGGTGTCCTGCAGAGCAAAATCACAGCTGCAGAGAAATGTGGGGAGGATTCCTCTTCCTGCTGCTCAGATCTGTGAGCACCACTGCAGGCTCAGGGGGATTTGGGTGAAGGCCAGCAAGGGGTACCCAGCAGAGTGAGGTCCTGCAGGGATGTCCTGTGCCTGCATTTCAGCTCCCAAGGGCTCAGGGTGCTCACTGCCCTGTGCAGGGGTGTTGGGTGAGGGCTGTGGGGGCTGTTCAGAGCCCAGGGAGGGAGGGAGAATGGACAAACCATGGGGTGAACCTGAGGCTGAAATGCTGGCGTGGGAAATCAAACCTTTGCAAAAGTGCCCATGCCAATAACAATAATAATAATAATAATAACTATCATCAGTGTGCATCTGCTGGAGAAAGAATGTGCAAACACATTCACAAAACTATTCTGATGTTCAGGGAGCCAAATTCTTCTGAATTCTCACCATCCTTTTCAGTAGCTTAATGAGTTGTTTTCCTTATTGGTCTTTCAGCTGGTTTTTTGTCCTGGCTAAAGGAAGCCAATGCTAAATGCTCTGGATGAGGAACAACTAGAGCTTGACTGAGCATCCTGAATGTCACACATTTGTGGGTTACAGGGACTTTGTCCAACCCTAGAGCTGCCCTGCAGCTTTGCAGGTCCAAGTAATAAAACTCAAAGCAGGGGTAGAATTTGAGGTCAGAAATCCCAACTGGAAACAAGATGCATGTTTCCTATGCAATGGTTAAGTTTGGATGCAGTTCACTAAGGAAACCTTGGTTGTCTGGCTCTGGAGTGTCTTTATGAAACACAAGCCCCAGCTCAGCACACGATGTTTGGCTCCAGACTGTGAGAGATTCCCTGACCTGTGCTACACAGGTGCAGAACCAATATTGTGAGAGTCCCTGCAGACTTCATGGTCAGCCTGATTCAAGTGTTTCCTTTTGTCCTGTCTGCTTCCTTATTTCATGTTACACTGCACCATATTTTGACTGCATTTTCCCCCTGATTGCTTCTCCCAGCAGGGAAAAGCAGTCTGGTTTGTAAGGGATGTGAAGCCATCTCAATGTGAGATGAACTTTGGATGTAGTGGAGTTTCTGTTCTTCACTGGGGTCAGGTCCCATGAAGTTTCTCTCCATGTCACAGAGCAGGGATTGAGGGAGAAATGAGTTTAGTTCAAGGATGGTGGTATCAGACCTGGGATTGTGGCACAGTGAGGACTGGACCAGCTGTAGGAGGAGAGTTTTCCCCTGGGAAGGAGCCCCAGGCCCTGTGGACATAATTCCTTGGCTGTGGAATCCCTCTTTTAATTTGGGGACTTCTAATCTAGTTTAGATTTGCCCTGTCTTGCTGTGAGAGTTTTCTAGATGCATATTGTGTGTCTTTATTTTCTGTCATTTTATTTGCTTTGTCTGCTTTGCTGCCATGCCCTGCTACAGCTGGGAACCAAGGGAGGGTTTGTTTGGTGCAATATCAAAATTATTGAGTAGCTCCAATGCCACCAGCATCACTTGGAGCTCCAGGATCACCAGCAAGGCTTTGGCAAACTCACACTGGACAGGTAAAATCTTTGTTTTCAGGGTAAATTCAGTCAGGGTAAATTCAGTGAAATATCCTTGGTGCTTGTAAGAATCAAGATGATGCATTTCTATCCAAACATGTTGCACCCAAACCTAGCCTTTCCCTGCTAAAGCTTCCTGTGGCAGGTGGAGATGGGCTGAACATGGATCTCACAGCTGATGGCTGCCTGGGAATAAATGATCCTGACCAAACTGCAAATGCTGACACAGCACCAGCCCCAGCAGCAGCATGGAAGAGCACAAAAAAGAGGAATTATGGATAAAATTAGTGACTGGGGTGGGAGTGTGCACGTGTGAAATCTTAAACAAAACATGAGTGATGTGAGCTGTTTAAGAACAGACCTGGGTGAATAATGGAGGGATGTTGGCTTGATCTGCCAAATCAAAAAATTGGAAAGCAAAATTATTTGGGAGAATCTGAAATGGAAAATTTTAAGGTTTTGACACAGTGTGCTAACTAAAATATGGGTTTGAGTCAATCAGAATAGTTTCTTTTGACCCAAACTAAACCATTTACTTAAGACTATTTAATTTGTTCATTTATTTTTAATTTATGTGAGATTTGAAAAAAATGCTATTCAAAACTTAAGGCTGAAACATTTAACTCAGAAGGCATGAAAAATCATGTAAGAAAAAGACATCTAGAGATAATATGGCAAAACTTTTTAAAATTGCACCCCATTTTTTTCACTTGAAACAATGTACCAAATTTTGGGAAGCTTCTTGAATAGCTGTTACTCCAACAACTTGGAGTAACTTGCATTTTGTGGTAAATTTTCTTTTCACTCAGTTTTGCTAAGGTTTTTTTTTACAGACATTTCAAAAACACTGAATGTCATGATAATGAAAAAACAGTTATTGTTTGTGAAAAAAAAAGCCTTTTCCTCTTTAAAAAGGGGAAGAAGAAAGTAGACACGAAAATGAAGTATGAACACTTTACAAGAGGAAAAGGATCAGATAGCAGTTCTCATAAGAAAGGAAATCTGAGCTGCTTTTTAAAGATAGCCAGTAAAGTTAAGGGTAAGGGTTGTTATAATAGAGATATGAGAGACATTACAAATGGGGGAATTTTGGCAGTGATTGGGGTCTCATAGCAGAGATGGTGAATTATCTGGAATGGAGGTAAAAAGGCAAAAAATATTCTGGAGGTGTTCTGTTTCATATTGATAGGCAACCTAATAACTCACAATTTCCAGGTGAAGATAAAACGTTCCAGCCTGCAAAACCCTGATGTGAAAACTGTGGGAAAGAACAAACCCTCTTTGGTCAAAGAGACCTTCTCTAAGTTTCTCTGAGCTCCAGGTTCCTGATGTGTGAGATGTTTTAATTGTGCTGATGAGCAGGATGAGTGGGATGTGCTGGGGCTGTGCCAGTGCCAGCCTGGAGCACAGAATGGTCTGAGCTGGAAGGACCCTGCAGGATCAGAGTCCCACTCTTGATGGGCAGGAGGGCACAGGGTGGAAGGTGAGGCTGTGGCCAGGCTGGGGCATGGACAGGACACAGATTTGGTGTGAAATGCTGGGAAGAAGAGGCACTGAGTGCACAGCTCTTCTCTGGGTTGGGTGACTCTGCCTTGCTGTCCCAGCAGCACGGCTCTGACAGCCCTGCCCAGTGAAGCTTCCCCTTGCCACTGTCTGCCAGAAGGGGAAGAGTTGGGGCAGGCACTGATCTCTCCTCTGCTGAGCAGTGACAGGATCTGGAATGGCTGGAGCTGTGTCAGGGGATATCAAGGAAAGTTCTTCCCCAGGGATGGGCACAGCCTGAGGCTGCCAGAGCTCCAGGAGAGTTTGGACACTGCCCCAGGGATGCTCAGGGTGGGATTGCTGGGGGTCTGTGCAGGGCCAGGGGCTGGGCTGGGTGATCTCTGAGTCCCTTCCAGCTCAGGATACTCTGTGATTCTGTGGTTTACAATGCACACAGCAAGTAAACATCAGGGCAGTAAACAGAGCAGTGGAGTCTTAATGATCCTACCCTAAACAAAACTCAGCGAGCTTCCCCTTGCAGAAGCAGCTCCTGCTCTGGCTTTACTGGGACTGGAGCTGTGGCCAGGCTTGGAGCCCTTCCCTTCCACAGCTCTCCAGACCTTTATTCCTGATCCTTTGCTGCCCAGGCCAGGTGTCAGAGTGTCCATCCCTCCTGCCAGCCCTCTGCCCTCCCCGGGCTCAGCCCCGCTGCAGGGCTGCACACACGGCCCCTCTAAACAAGCACAATTAATAAAGCCTATCTAGCCAACATCTGACTCTCATTAAAGGAAATGTGTTGAAAAAACAGATCCCAGGTTGGCTGTGATTTATGGCTTGGGCCTGCTATCCTTCACAAGCACTGGCGAAAGCTTTTGCAAAGGGCCAGAACATAAACTACTTAAGGAAACTCAGTAACCATGTAAAAAGGCTGGAAGGGTCAAATCAGACAAATTAAAGAGAGGTGGAGATGCAAGCCCAGGCTGGCTGTCCCCCAGCTGAGGGCCACCTAGGTAGGCACAGATCTGTGTTCATATTTCTGCTGTGGAATTCGACTCGAAATTCCTCCTGTGCCAGTGTCAGAGAGTGTCACTGTTCTTTCCTGGCTAAAGTGTGCATTTGTGTGTGGCAGTAAGGGCTCAGTGCTCTGGTGGTTTCTCCCAGAGTGTCAGATAAAACTTCAGTGCATGAGATCCTGGGTGCTCACTGAGTTAATGGTGCTTCCCATTTCCCTTGGGAGCTTTGAGTTCATCCTTTTCTCTTTGCAAAGAAACTTGGTTGACTGGGTGAATTTAGCTGAGTTCTTCCACATGTGCTCAGAGACTGCTCTGAACTTGTCCTGGGGGAAGGTCTGCTGAGCAAAGCTGGTCTCCTGCTTACTTTGACAGACAAAATGTTCTTTTTGGACCATCTTGAGCTGTGTCACTGCTTTGCCAGGGCAGTGCAGCCCAGGCTGTGACTGTGGTGCTGCAGGAGCTGCTCCAGCAGGGCTGGTGCTGCAGTAGCTGCACACTCAGAGCTGTTGTGTTGAGTTTCATGGAGCTGCTGTTGCCTTCCCAGTGCTCCAACACGGGCTGTTGGCAGCTCTGGTTTGCTCCCCTGCCCTGGGGATAACCCAGCCTGTCCTCTTTGTGCATGGCCATGCAAGGGAAGTGCTGGGCTAGATCAGATGGAGAGGGAAGAGCTGCCAGGTAGGTTGTGTCACAAAAATCAAGCATTTAATTTGTGTCTCTGTGTCTGTGTTACATTTGGTCCTTTTTCATCCTTTGACCTTGGATCCTTTGCAGGTCCTTTACATCAAGCTAACAATGGATGAAAGGAAAGTGAGCCTGAGGGAGGGAGGTGTGTTGTTTGGGGTCTGAGCAGGTTGAAGCATGAGCTGCAGATGTGATTCTCATGTCCCCCAGCCTGCCTGCATGCTATGCCTCATTGCATTGCAAGGTTGAAGTTTCTTGTAATAGCAAAATATGGTCTTGAAAAAAAACTGGCTGCAAAGACTTTATTTGTTTAAACAAAGGCTTTGTGATTCCAGAATTCTCTCTCCTTTCATAAGCTATAAACCACCTCCTCTGCCTCCCCTCTGAAACACAAATTCTGGAGCAATCCATCAAGAAAAAGAGAGACAGAGCCTTGATCCCTTGACTTCAGTTGAGCAGTGCAATTTATATCTACTGAGCATCTGGCTGTAGGGAAACCAAAAGCCTTTTAAATATTCTGCAGAGACTCTGGGTGTACAAATGAGCGTGGGCTGTCAGAGCTGAGAAATTGCGCAGAGGTGCCAAGAGGTTTCTTTGGCTTTTTACACAAAACTGACCTGTGGCCCCATGGTGAAAGTTGGGCTGGTTCTTCTTTTACTGCCCTCAGTGCCACTGTGATTGCTGTGCTGAAATCATCTGAGCCCTGTTGGTGTCAGGCTGTTATCACACTGCTCTTGTTAGGATTTCAGGCAGGAATCTGAAGACTTGTGGGGCTTTCAGGCTTGAGAAGCTGAAGTGTGCAAGTATTTAATATTGAAATGATGCAAAGCAGGAGTGCCAGGTTAACAAGGTACCTGAAGCATCATTCACTGCTTTAGGTCACTCTCAGGGGTGGATCCAGCCTGGAAGCTCAGGCACAGCTCTGCTGCACTGGAAACTCATCTTTAACAAAGATGGGTTGAACATATCAACCTTTGTGTCAGGGTTAAGGGGGTCACAGCTGGTACAGAGTTCCTGGGTTGTTGTTTTCCAGCATGTCTCCTCTGCATTAGAATTTTCCATCCCTCCAGTTGCATTCCAATTGAAAGGGAGAGATGTGCTGGGACAGTAACTGTGAGACGTGGTGGAGACAGACTGGCTGTCACAGGATATGCTGGTACTGTCTCATGTTCATTATCTCAATTATTTATCCTCCCTGCTGGAATATTTCTGAAACAAATCCTACCATGTGTTTTGAGGTTGGGATTCATAGAGTGAAATCACAACTCCTTTCTCAGAGTTTAGCTGGAAAAATACAAATCTGCCAACTAGGAATAGAAGGGAAATAAACTGTGATTCTGTGCAGCAACAAGTGATGGATTTCTGCAGATATGGAAAGCGTCTGCTCTGCAGCCCCAGGTCACAGAGTGTGTGCATTTGCCCCAGTGTTGTATTTGTTCCATGAGAAATAATGATGTGAGATTCTCAAGCTCTTTTTAATAACACAGATTGCTTTCACCCTGATCAGAAAATTCAGCTTCACAGTCCCAGGCCTTGGAACCACCAGCCATCAAGATTAGACACTAAATACTTCAGTGCATCGTGGTTAGGGAAGATATTTATTAGCTTGATTTGTCACCACTGTTCTCAGCTTTCTGCAAGGACAGCTGTGGAGCCCAGACCCTGAAGAGCCTGTCCCTGGTGTGTGGTGAGGGACTTTGGATGGAGTGTCTGACACTGAGCCCTGAGCACTCACCCCTGCCTTTGAGAGCCTTGTCTGCCTGTTGGTCAGATAAATAAATGTCACATGGGGTTGTTGGCAGAACTCTTGCCTTAGTAAGATCTTTTGCATTAGGATATCCACTTTTGGATTATTTAACTGTCTTTTGGGCCCAGTCTAAGTACCTTGGGTGTGGATCTGTATTTCCAGGCATTTCACAACAGAAAGGATCAGAGATCAAATCCAGCTTGAACTTAAGTAGTTCTCTTTCTGACCCAGGCTGTGTTTTCTGCCTGTTTCAACATCACTGACATGAAGATCATATTAGTACAAATATCACATTGCTGGTTTCTCTCCTCTTCTGTCACTTTGTCCATTTAAATCAAACCTTTTCTATTCCAAATGCACCTGAGAGGGCTCTTTGAGACCCTCCTGAAGAGCAGAGAGAGCTGCTGGACTGCTGCTGTCCCTGAACCCTGTCCTTCTCCTGGGAGCTGGTTGATTCACCCCTGTGCACAGGGAGGGTACAAACCCTTTTTTAATGAGCTGAGCTCTCCAGAGGGACCTTAAGTGGTCATTCCATCTCAGAGATGCAGAAATGGTTTTCAGACAGTTCAAGTCTGTCTGTCTAAACCTGTGGGAGTTGCTCATATGTGCAAGCCAGCAGAAGGGAGAGCAGGACTCTGTATTTTATTTGCTCTGTAACACATCTGGTGCATCTTTTGGCTCCTGGGAGCCCTGGATTTATTCAGTCTTATCTTTCTGTGGGGATGAGCAAGATCAAAAGCATGAAGCCAGTTACATACAGAAACCAATTCCCTGTTTCACACCAGAAGCAGATCCAGACCAAACAAGCCTCACCCATTTCCTCCCCCTTAGGACAGTGCACTTATGGCACTTGCATGTTCATGGGTCAGTTCAAGCCAAAAAATATTGCCCAAGATCTATTGCAGAAAATAAAAATAAACAAAAGTTAAAGTCCATGTCAGTACTGAGCTGTGAGGAAATCCCTCCATCTGAGTGCTCCTGAAGCATCAGATGCTTTGTCTGCAAAATGTTGTGTATTATGAGATCTATGAAGATCTGTCTGGCTCCTCTGGGAAGCTACACAGCTCCTCACAGAGGAGCAGTGTGAGAATTCCTCTGGAAGGGGGATGCACTGGGTTGCTGTTAGCACTCAAATTATCTTTTTAGCCTGTAAATCACCAGGGTGGAACAGCCCAGCTTCCTGTTCTTCCAAGCCATGCACTCACATCTGTGTGTGGCTGAGAGCCACCAGGGCATGCAGTGTGCTCCATGGAGTGACTGGAGAGGTCCCTTGGGGAGGACAAAGCTTGTTGGGGGCACAGCTGAGCCCAAGGGGACCATGGCCCCTGGAACAAGAGAAACTGAGTGCTCTCAAAAAATCAGTGAAAGAACAATTGCAGAAAAGACATATCAAGCCAACAAATAGTCCCTGGAATTCCCCAGTGTTTGTTATGCACAAAAAAAACCTTCCAATTCATGGAGATTGCTCCATGACCTCAGGAAAATCAATGAAATGGGTGTTCACTCAGGCCAAAATCCATGTTCACCCATTCCCATCATAGGGAAGCTTTGGGTTCCCCCAGCATCCTCTGCATCACTGCAGCCTCAGCTGCACCTGAGCAGGCTGTTAGGGGCTCAGGAACTACAGATCAACATTCCCAGCCCTGTGGAAAACCCAGAGTTAACTATTTCCATGGGCAATCAATGAAAACAGGCTCTGGCCCTTAAGGAGCACAGAATGCACACAGAGATGTGTTTCTGCTCTATGGGACATGAGCTGGCATTCATCACCTGAATGTGGATGGTTTACCCTCTGAAATGCTTCATGCTGCAAATCATTTTCCCTTTTTGAGAACTGCAGGGCTTCAGGAACCATGAGAGGTGAGGGGTGCAGTGTGGAAGCTCTCTGAGAGCTGGGAGTGGGCAGTCCCACTCTGCTGCAAAGCACTGGGGCAGCTCCGTGTTGATGAAATCTCTCCTCAGGGCTTTATCCTCCTTCCCTCACTTTAAAATTGCTGAGATGAAACCAGAGGCAAAGCAGCAGGCCTTCTGTTTAGATGAGGAATGTCCTTTGGAGGGAGCAGCCACTTTAACCTGCGCTCAGAGCTCATTCTGGCAATGTTTGTTCTCTCTGAGGCTGCCTGTCAGGGCTCCTTTGGTGGCTGCTGCTCCTCTGCAGCAAAGTGAGATGGAAACCACTTCATGCTGCAGCTCTGGGCTGCATCAGCCCTGGGATCTGCCTTGGGTTTCCTGGCTGTCACTGAGATGGATGCTTTGTCTCATTTGTCTGGGAGTGCTAACACAGCCTGGGAGCCCAGGGATGGAGCAGGACTCCAGAGATGGGCATTTCGTGTGTGCATTGCTCTCCTAAAACAGTGAGGAGAGAGTATTAAATGGAGTGGGGCTTGTGCAGCCTGGTGTCCTGTCAGGTGGGAGCAGGTGCCACACCAGGGCAGGACAAATGTCTCTGCCTGTGACAGCAGGGCATGCTGGTTGGCAGCATGAGAAGTCTTAAAACTGATTTTAATTTCATCTGCCTTCTGCATCTTGGGAACTTAATTTCACACTCTGCCCCCCTAAACATCCCCAAACAAGGTTCATGTAACATGGCTGTGGCTGGTGACCTGTGCAGTGGATTTGAATATTTCTTTTTCGCCATAACTGACCTGGACTCAGCCTGAAGCCCTGGGTGAACATGCACAGCCCCTGGCAGTGTGACCTCACTGTGTTTTGTTCTCTCTAGAATGCATGAACTGCACCAGGCTGGCTGATATGACCGAGAGGCTGAACACGCTGGAGGCCAAGGTAAGGAGCTGCCTTTATTCTCCTGTTTGGCCAAAATTTCCAGGAGCTGCTGGTGAAAATATGTCAGGTTGGCAGGCCTGGAGAGATCAGGTGCATCTTCCTCTCTCCATGGCAGTGGCTCTGCCCCAGAAAATGAGACACTGTTTGCCTCTCTCCTCTCCTCTCCTCTCCTCTCCTCTCCTCTCCTCTCCTCTCCTCTCCTCTCCTCTCCTCTCCTCTCCTCTCCTCTCCTCTCCTCTCCTCTCCTCTCCTCTCCTCTCCTCTCCTCTCCTCTCCTCTCCTCTCCTCTCCTCTCCTCTCCTCTCCTCTCCTCTCCTCTCCTCTCCTCTCCTCTCCTCTCCTCTCCTCTCCTCTCCTCTCCTCTCCTCTCCTCTCCTCTCCTCTCCTCTCCTCTCCTCTCCTCTCCTCTCCTCTCCTCTCCTCTCCTCTCCTCTCCTCTCCTCTCCTCTCCTCTCCTCTCCTCTCCTCTCCTCTCCTCTCCTCTCCTCTCCTCTCCTCTCCTCTCCTCTCCTCTCCTCTCCTCTCCTCTCCTCTCCTCTCCTCTCCTCTCCTTCTCCCTCTCCTCTCCTCTCCTCTCCTCTCCTCTCCTCTCCTCTCCTCTCCTCTCCTCTCCTCTCCTCTCCTCTCCTCTTTTTTCATCCCTCTGTGAAGGATGGGAAGCTCTCATGCATAGTTTAGTGGAGACAAATATTAGGGGGAGACCTTCACATTGTGGAGGGTTTTTTCTTCCCCCTACAAATAGTTTTAATTTCTACCTACTGGGATTCAGATAAATTGTTCCAGTCTAGCAACAAAGCAGCTGAGTCAGCATTCCCCTTTGATCTGTGGTCCCTCCTGTGACAGCCCACTCCTGGCTGTTACTTATCATGCTTTGGGTCCTTTAAGGCATTTACTGCTGTTATTATTCATTAACTGATGCTTATCAATGACATAAAAGAATTTAGGGAGAAACCTTTGTGGAGGGAGGTGGTGGCTGTGTGGTGGTTTTGAGGCCAGTACATGATATTATGGTAATTTGGGAATTGTTTGTGCTGAAATGAAGTCTGGAGCCTCCTCAAAGCCTTCACAGTTATATTTCACTACAGGAAAATGAAAGGGTGAGGGGAATGAAATTCGGGGGAACAGGATTGTTCAAGTGGGAACAAATGGTGAAGTGCAAAGGACAAAAGGGAGCAGGGTCTAGCAGGTGGGGCAGGAGAGAGGGAGGTGAGTGAGCCCTGTGTGTGCAGTCCTGAATCCCAGATGTGAATCAGCCCTTCCCTCCCAGGCTGTGGCCAGCTGCACCTTTCTTCACTTTCCAGGATTTTCTCTGGCTGCCTCACTGCACAAGGACAGCCAGAGACTGTCCTGCCATCACTCCCCACTGCTGGCTGGTGCTGCCCAGCACTTGTGTGGGTAACAGCACAAAGGGATGGCAGCCTCAGCTGGGGCCAGGCAGGACTCTGGGAGGGGAGGGAGGTTCTACCTGCCCACATCCCTTTGGGAAGTCAGGCAGAGCATGTCCTGCCTCTGATTTAGTGCTGCAGGCAGGCACTTTGGGTTGTTATTGTGATGATTTTCCTTCTGACTTCCCTCTGCTCCCACTCAGACCCAAGCTGGGAGCAAGGCTCATCAAAGGGGTTTACATTTACTGAGGAAAATGAGTTATTGCCTTCGTTTTTGAAGTACTAAAGACCATGTCTCTGCAAGGAGACCTTCTGCAGCACAGCCCAGCAAGGCCTTATCAATCTTTTGGCTTCCACTTTGTTTGAAAAGATGTGGATGCTTTGCAAAAATTGACTCTAGCAACAGTACATGAGTGCTGGTGCTGTACACAAGAGAAATATGCTGATTCCCCCTTTTTCAAGGTTAATTTAAGTTCAGTTTGATCTCTGTAGCAATCTAATGAACTCAGTTGTTATTATTCAACAATAGCCAGCATCATTTAAAAGGTGCTTACATTTGTTTGGTGTTGTCTGAATTCCTGCTCTGGATTTTGGAGGAAGATCCCTGTTTTGCTGGATGATCTGGATGTGAAGTTGTCTCTCAGCTGTCCAAAATGTCTTTTTGTAATTCCCATTTCACCACAGCCACCTGAGGCAGTTTTGAGGGGCACAGGAGGGATGGGATGGTCACACACATCTCTGCCAGTGGCTGTTTCCCACTGGATTTCTGCAGGTTTGTTCTGCAAAGGCACATGTGGAATTTCATCCTCCCTGTGAGCAGAGCTGGATTTCCCTGCCACAGTCCTGCTCCCTCTGGAGGGAGCTGAAGTTGAGGCACTTTGCTGCTTTTGCTGTTCTGAATTTCAGCCCAGAATGACCAAGGTATGGCAACAGGAAAGACCAGCCTGAGGTTTCTTCTTTTCTCACTCCTCTCCAGCTTTTATAGCAGCCTCCCTAAAAATGGGGATATAACCAGCAATGGTCTCATCTTTCTCATTACAAGGGTGAGCTGGTTCATCCAAATTGTAAGATCAGTGCCCAAATGGGGTAATAAAAGTGACCCTCTGATTTAGTAATATGAGAGTTGGATCAGAAAGTGAAAAGGGAAAATAAACAGCAAGCAAATGGAATGAAAAATGAACGACTCATTAGGGACCGGTGCTTTTATTGCCCCTGGGGAGAAGAGAGGCTGAGCCATGGCTCAGCTGCAGCAGAACCAGCTCTTCACATGCCTCACACCTTCCTCAGTGCTGCTCTAGGATGTCCTTGTGCTGGAGGTGTTTCTGCAGGGAGGGAGGGGAAGGCAGATGGAGTCAGGTTCCACCCTCACCTCCTGTTCCCAGCTCCCACACTCTGTCCCTAGGATGGAGTTCATGTGCTCAGCACCAGACCCACAGAGTGCCAGTTCTGCAAGCTTGGCTGATGGTGCTGAGCCGAAATCTGCAGAGCACAGGCTCTGTGTCAGGGAGGATGGTGACCATCCTGGGGTCCAGGACAAGAAATGGTGTGGGCTGGAAGATAACTGCCCCCTCCCCAAGCCCCAGCATGCCAACCCTTTTCTCTCTCCTGTGACATCTTAGTTTACACCCCCAGAACATCCCCATACCCCACGGGAGCCTTGTTGGTGGGGAGCAGAACAAACCCTGCTTTTATTTAACAGCAAAGGTTTCACTTCAGCCAGCACAGCCCAGTGGGAAGTGTGTTCAGCTCTTCCTGAATTTCCTGAGCCTGGTGCTGCCCTCCTGTGTCACAGGACTGAGTTCAGACAAACCTCGGGAGTGACAGCACTACCCACAGCAGAAAGGGATGGCAGGGCTGCAGACAGGGATGCTGGAAAGAGAGCAGGGCTGCAGGCAGGGCTGGGAAGGAAGCAGGGATGAGGCAGGGCTGGGAAAGGAGCAGGGATGAGGCAGGGCTGGGAAGGGAGCAGGGATGCAGACAGGGCTGGGAAGGGAGCAGGGATGAGGCAGGGCTGGGAAGGGAGCAGGGATGAGGCAGGGCTGGGAAGGGAGCAGGGATGCAGGCAGGGCTGGCAGATTTGCAGGCAGGGCTGCAGGCAGTTCCACACAAATTTCTGCTTATTTTGCTCACCCAGTTTGTCTAAGTAAGCACCACTACAGAGCTCTGGGCAGCACAATATTAATCCCAGGTTTGGGTTGGAGTTGGAGTGCAGTTGATCTGACTGATCTAACCCAGCCTTATCTCCTGACACCGCTCTTGCAGAGCTCGTGGCATTTCACTTAGAGCTTTAATGCCTGGAGATAGCATTACATATCCAGTGTCTGATTGATTCATTGTGTGATTGATAAATGACATGCATAGTTTTTGCATGAAAACAGTCCCTGTAATGTGATTCCCCACACAGAAGATTCTGAAAGGTTTTTAAAAAAATCTTTGTACGGTGCACAGAATTTGATCGATTCATTGCTATTTTTCTGAGATCAGCCCATTTATTTAGGAGAGATTACCAACAGCACCTTCACTGCCCATGTCTTTGGATGGTAAAGCATCACTGCTTGGAGTTTTAATGTGATCATTGCATGAAATGTTTCTGTCTTTCCCTCTTCTCCCAGCCAGTTACATGAAATACTGGCAGCTGTCTGGGATGTTTTATGGGGTTTGTCTTTCCTCTCTCTGATAGACAATAAAACAATTCCCTGCTGTAGGGGAGAAATATTTGGAAGATAGCAAATGTTTCACGGTGCTGTGACATGGCTGAGAGATTGGGAGGGGAACCAGGATTGCTTGGCCATGAGGCTGCTGCTGCCTCTGCAGGGTGGACATGAGCACTTGATACTTCCATGGATTTTCCATGTTCTGTATGTGATAGCCACAAGCAGGTATTTCCTTTCCTTTCCTTTCTGAACAGGAAGGTGCCTTATTTATTAATCCCTAAGGTTTCCTAATGGCTGTGTGCAGAATCTGTTTCTCCAGCTCCAGCAGTACATTGAATTTAAGGAGAATTTGGTAGCTATATAATAACTGGTTGGTTTCTGGTAGCAGTAACAACCTGGAACCAATCCCTGTAAAATTTCTAATTTAACGCTGATTTTCTGTAGGTTAATGACTCAAATGTCCCTAAGAATAAAATGCAGCTTCCTAACTGATACCTATAAGGAGAAACCATGAATCAAAACTGGGTGGGCAAACTTGTTGGGGTTTTTTAATTTTGTGTAACTTTGCATCCACCTCTTTTTTTTTTTATCTTTTTTTTATTTTTTTTTTTTGCTCTTCTGCAATAATCCTGATGATGAGACAGTTCGGGTACTGACCCTTCTCTCATTTGGGCATCCTGCTGTCTTTCCTAGAATGATGGTTAAAATCCTTTCCTTTTAAAGTCTAGTAATTTTTGGACCTTATTTCTTATCACTGTTGGATTGAAGGAGCAGTCTGTCCCCTAAGACTGTTCCATGTGTTTGGCCAATGCTGTAAATCGTTTGCCAGAACAACAAAAAGGCTGCAAAGGCCTCCTCGTCCACCATTCCCTCCCACAAAGTCTTTTAGTTACAAGTTTGGCATTTTTAGTCAAATGGATTTAATATTTTCATAAAATAACTTTGCAAAATTCTCTTTTCCTGACACGCAACTGAAGTTTGCCAAGCAAGTCCTGTGTCTGCATTAGGAGATACTTTTGGTGTGTTTAATACCTGGGAACACTGTTTACAAGCTTTGACTTTTTAAGAAAAATGCTTTTGTGGACAAGCAATGGGTTTTGTCAAGGGAGGTGTGTGAGGAGCCCAAGGGATGTACTCAGATCCTTTTGTGATTTGGTGTCTGAACATTCAAATTTCCACTTGATTCTAATCAGAAATTCTATGGGATCTTCATGAGTAAAGCACCACTGTGAGATAAAAATGACTTTGGGTCCTTTTTCATTCAGTTTGTGCCAAGGTGAGCCAGGAAAGGCCCAATCTCCTCTTTTCCCTCGTGCTGCTCTCTCCCAGCAGCTTTTGGAGCACAGGAGGCACCTGAGCCAAGGTGAGCCCTGAGCCCAGGGCAGGCAGAGCTCATCCCAAAGGCACTGCTGGCCACAGGGACACTTGCTCAAACCTAAATTCACCTCAGGCTGCTCTGGGTTCTCATCCCTGGCACTCCTACATCCCCAGCAGCCTCAGCAACACCTGGGGCAGGAATTGTGTGATTTTGAGGGTGGAAGGTACATTATATATATGTGTATATGTATATATATATGTATATTTATCTGGTGTTTTAAAGGCACCGTGGTGAATCTGATTTTACTCCGAGCTCCCCTGTGTGCTTTGTGTACAGGGCATTGAAGGATTGCTGGATCCTCTCCACATCCACTCCTTGGGGTGCCAGCTGTGGCAGGCTGGGGGGCTCAGCAGAGTAAATCCCACTGGGGAGCACATTCAGAGGAGCTCCTGTGTGCCTCCCAGGACCCAGCAATCCTTCCTTCCCTTCCAGCTGCTCTGCCAAGCACAGCCTCGAGGCTGCTGAACACTCTTTGCAGAAAGAACAAGAATTGTGGTACTTATAGAAGCCCTTGGTCCATGTTTCTGTCTTCCATGCATTATCTGATGACATTTGCTCACCTTGTGCTCTGCACTGAGTCACTACAATGACATCAGCTAGTGCTGCCCCCATAATTTATCAGTGCAACAAGAACTCTCTGCACTAATTATCTTGTCCCTTTGGCCTCTAAGATGTTGCAAGGATGAAACCACCCAGGTTCTCTTTGGGCACCCAGTTCCTCAGATGTTGGTAGACACTTACTGGATGTCTTTTGGCTTTTGAAACCAAGCATTTGTGTCTTGCTGGAGCCTTGTGATCACAGGTCCCTCACTGCAATGAGAGAGAGACCATTCCCCATCATGTTTGGTAATACTCCCTCTTCAGATCTGTCTTGATGAATGATTAAAACACTCTTATATTGCCAAATAATTTACTAGGAAGAAAGATATGTCCAATAAGTTATGCAATTACCATTATTAATCAGCTTGTGTCTCTACAAGATCAAGGGAATCTTACTTTACACTGGAATTTTTAGCTGATGAGCTGGATTAATGCAGTTTCTTTTCATCCTCTTTAGAAAGGGATGGAAGGGAGTTAATTCCACCAATGCTTCAAGAATCCAAATATCCCCTGTTTATTAATTAATAATATCCAACCAGATTTTTATCCAAAGAAAAAGCATTCTGAGCCCTGTCATATCAACTTTTAAATCTTTGGAAGCCTGGCTGCTCTCCCCTTGTTTCTAGCACCTACCTAGTTACAGGACACCAGGAATGTGAGCAGAGGACAGATGATGGGAGGAGGCTGCCTTTGTGAAATCTTTTTCTGATGAGTGGGAACAACAAAAATAGGGTTCTGGAAAGCCACTACAAGCCAAAAAAAGTCCTCTGACACCGAACATCTCAAGAAGATGAAAACCGTCCTCCCATTTCCATTGTCCCTGGCCCGAGCTTTTGATCTGACGCAAGAAATGTGGTATTTGTCTGAAGCTGAGAAAGTTTATGCTGGCAAATGGAAAAGGGGGAGGTGGGTTGAGTAAGCTGGGACTGAGCTCCAGGCACACCACACTCGTGTCCCCATGGAGGGCTGGGAGCAGAGCGGGATCCACAGCCAGGCTGTGAGTCCTGGAGTGCAGCAGGAGCCAGAGCCTGCCCTGGGAGTGAAACAGGAGCCAGAGCTGCCCTGGGAGCCCCAGGAATGGAGCAGGAGCCAGAGCCTGCCCTGGGAGCCCTGGTGGGTTTGGGAGCCTCAGGAATAGAGCAGGAGCCAGAGCCTGCCCTGGGAGCCCCAGGAATGGAGCAGGAGCCAGAGCCTGCCCTGGGAGCCCTGGGAGTGCAGCAGGAGCCAGAGCCTGCCCTGGGAGCCTGGTGGGTTTGGGAGCCCTGGGGTGATCCTGCAGGATCAGGATCAGACCCTGCTGCCCTGAGCCTTGGCCAGGGTGGTCCCTGTGTTCTGAGTGCTCCCGTGGCTCCTGTGCACTGCTGGCAGCAGAGGTGGCCCCGTTTCAGTCCCTTCCAGCCTCCTGACCCAGCTCAGCTGTGTCTGAGCCGTGGGGTCTGGAGCCAGGGACAAACCCTGGGACCTCTCCTGCCAGAGGATCCAGTTCAGCACGGCCATTTAGGTGATTTGAGTTTTTCTTTCCATACATGCAGAAAGACAAAAGTTTGAGTGTTTTGCTGAGTTGAGGCTGTCCTTCAACTCAGACTGAACATTGCAAGGTGGGGAGGACAGGGTTTTGTGTGTCCTGCAGGGATCTGCTGTCCTGGCACTGCAGGCAGCAACCATTGTCCTCCCCTCTCCTTCCCTGGTTGGCTGGTGAGTGACATCACCCATGGCTGCAAGACATATTTCATTTATCTGGTGGCATGAACATATTTTCTGCCTTCATTCTTCATGGAGGCAGAACTTTTGTGTTGGAAGTTGTAGCAGCAGCACAGGTGGGCACTGCTTGCAATGAGGATTCCCTGTGCAAACCACACATTCTTCCCTTGATGTTATCCCTCTCTCTACCTCAACCCTATTGACTAGAAAATACCAAGATTTTAGTACTGAGATTTTAATACACTGCACATTTTGCTAATTTTCTTTCTGGCTGTCAGCCTCTGTGGTATCATTTTCCAGCAGTTTACTCAGAGGGTTCAAAACTTTCTTTTTTTTGTTTAATGAAAGTGGGAATTCTCTTCGAGTCCCCTGACTACAGCAATGGCAGCCTTAAGAAAAACAGAACATGACAGAAAATGGATGAATGGCTCCAGTGCTATTGCAATAATGTGTAAGGAGCCCATTTGTGCTCTGTGCTGTGTGAGCTGTGGAGGACACTCCTTGCTGAAAGAGCTGTGTGTAGTTTGAGATTTTTGAATGTGACTAAATCCCTTGTGCTTCCCCTTCTTTAGCTTGGCTCTGTGGATCTCACGGATGTGAGAGTTCTCCTCTTTCTGCTTTATTTCTTTTGGGCATTTCTTCAGCCCTAATCATAAAAACTAGAATTTCTCAGCAATTTTAAGTCTGGAGACTTCCTGACCTCTATCATTTTGTGCCCAGGGAAAATAAACTTGTTCCTATGGTTTGAGCCTTAATGACTGCAAAGTATATATAGTCCATTTATAACAGCGCATGCTGGATTATCCTGTGCATGGCTTTACAGCTTTTACAGCATTTATCAGCAGAGTGCTCATTTAAAACATGTTGTTTTAATGAAAAGGATACCCTTGCCACTGTTTTGTGTTGATTATGTGGTAACACATTTTTATTATCACCCATAAAAATGATTTGGAGCCGTTCCACTCCAGATGCGACCTCGGGCAGAGCCGTGCTCGCGCCAGGGCCACAGGCTGAGCCCTGACCATGGCTGCAGTGATTTAATAACCCTGCTCCCACAGCTCTGCAAACACTGTCCAACACAGCCCCTGTGTGCCCCTTCCTCACAGCAGGAGCCTCCCACCCCTGCCCTGGCTGCAGCCCCTCTAATCTCCCACCCCAGGGTTGCTCTGCCTCTCTGCCCCAGCACATTTTGGCAACATCCAGGTGTTTGCTGGGGAAGTGAAGGGATGATATAATGAATAATATAAAGTGATTCAGAAAAGCTCTTCAGCTCACACTTGAGTCCCATGGCAATGGGAGTTAAGCACAGTTATGGTAAGGAACATGCTTAAGTGTTTGTTGAACTGATAACACGTTTCCTGGAAAGTCTGAGAAATAAATCATTGGGTAGGAGCACAGAGTGCAAAAGGCAGATGGAACTGATTCCTTCCTGCCTGGCATCACTCAGACCTGGTGAAGAAAAGCATTGTGACCTTACCCCTTTCTGCTGTACTCAGAAAGTGGGACTCTGTAAATAAAGATCCTTGCAATAAAGGAAGAATTTTGCTTGTTTGCAAGAGTGAGGTTCAGTTCCCTTGCACTTAACCCAGCTCCCAGTTTAATTAGTTTCTGATTCACCCCTGTCAGGCCAGTACATTCTGCAGGAAGTTCATCATTTCTGGCTCTGCTGCAGTACTGGCTCTCACCAGGCCTTGCAATAAAGAAGTGATAAACCTTGTAATAATTGCAAGTTAAAAACAAACAAGTGGAGCCAAGTCACTCTCATTCATAATTGCAGTGTGACTTCATTATGTAAAGACAACACAGTGTGTAAAGGCTGAAACTTCTAGGGATTTAGTGGAAAGTTTGAGCCATATTGCCTTTTATTTCCCTTATCCCTAAATTAGTATTGCTTAGGTGGTTTTCAAACAGGAAAAGATGATGCTGTAACAAACCTCAGTGTAGCCTGCCTAGGAAAATGTTCCCATGTTAGAGAAACTCCCAGTTTCATGGAGGGAGCACAGCCTGATGGACAGCCTGGCTCATACTGGGAGTGTGGGGTCACTTTGCCAAGGAGAGAAGGTTGTACATGGCCCACACACCTCAGGGATGCCTGTTGGGGTTATCTGAAGGTTCTGTGTTTGCAAGGCCTGGAAACAGCTGGGAGTTTTAATAACATCCTATTGCTTCTAAGCAGAGCTCCTTGAGTAAATAGCCTGGGGGGTTTTTGGTTGTTTTTTTTTTTTTTTTTTTTTTTTTTAAATTTGGTTCAAAGTTAAAACACTTCAACTCTTTAAAAGCTTCATCTTCTCCATCATCACTATTTGTGCTTTCCCAAGCAGTATTTGTCCTCAGTTTGCTACCCTGGGCCTGCAGGTACTGCCCTTCACCTCGTCCCAGCTCTCAATTTCTGATCTTCTGGCTCTGGGTTTGAACAGCAGGGAATGCTGTGTCCCCAACAGCAGCTTCATGTGTCATGTTTGTCACCAGGGACACAATCCCACTCTGAAGTCCTCCCCAGGGAGGGAGGGATGCACTCACAATTAACACAGCAGCTCCTTGCTAATTGCTGCTGATTTCCTGAAATCAATAGAGCTGTTATGCCAAAATCCCATGGTCTGTGAGGAGAGTTATTCCCAGCCCTCTGGCAAGAAGAGGAGGTTCAGGAGCTCCTCAGCAATTGAGACCATCCAGGTCACAGATGATGGAATATTCTGAGTTGGAAGGGACCCCCAAGAACCAACTCTTCAGTGAAGGGGGGGCTGAACCCCTTGCTGTGAGCCCACTGACACTGTGTGTGTTCCCTGTGCAGATCCTGCTGCTGGAGGCTGCAGAGAGGAGCCCAGCCCTGGAGAACAGCCTGCCCATGGCGGGCACCACGGCGCCGTGGTACGAGGAGCTGCTGCCCGACGCCTTCCCCCTGCTGAACCCCGGCACGGCGCTCAGGAAGAGCGGGGCACCCGGGGGTAAGCCTGGCCTGAGCACCCCTCCTGCACACCCTGCTGGGGGCAGCTAAAAAGGAGTTCTGGTCTGCTCTGTCCTTGAGCAGGGATGTCCTTGGGAGGAATCCATTTTGCCAGCCGTGGTGGCCTCTGACAGCCACGATTGCTGTCGGCACAGACATCTGCTGGGAGCTGAATTTGGGTCTGCTCAGGTTCTGTAAAGCCCAGCAGGGCACTGGGCCTGCCTGTGTGTTTCAGTGGGCTTGTGTCAAGTTCCTGAGGAAACTCCAGAGAGCCATCAGGATCACAGTGGGACAGTTCCTGCTCACCCACTGAGCACCAAATGCAGCATTTCCCTGTCCTCTACTCTGTGGGTAGAGGAATGGCTGCATGGGTCATTCTTGGTCTTATTAGGACAAAAAAAACTTTTCCATGAATAGCAGCATCAGTTGCAGTCTGCTTTATATTTTCTAAATTTGCCATAAACACAATGGGCTGTTTTATGATCCCTCTTGTGGCATGAAAAAAAAATACACTTACAAGAAAGTCTCCCTCTGAGCCCACTTGGCCAGACAGATCCCCATGCATTGAATTCTCTTGACCTTGGCATTTTTTTTAAAGATCCCTGCTCTCTGCTTCCAAAGCCCTGTCTGTCTGTTGCTTTGCTTGCTCCCAGAGCAGTTCTTTATTCTTTAGGGCCTACTTTGCTTTTTGCTTTTTTGGGTTTTTTTTTCCATTTCTTTAACCTGAGCAGTTTATAATGGCAGCCCCTCCTGACTGCAGCAGACTTGGAGCGACCAGACCAGTCCAGATGTTGTCCCTGTTTATGATTTGACATGATGCCACAACATGGAGGGAGGCTCACTAACAATATGTTCTGCAAAGCATTCTCAGAACCACAGCCACAGCTGCCAGGAACTGAATTAGAGCAGTTTCCCCCAGTGTCCATTATATGCTCATTCTGCCTTTTCCATGTCATTTATTTTTGCTGTGGCAGTGTCTCTGCACCTGCACTTTGCTGCACCAAAGTCAGCCCAGCAAAATGTTGGTGATTCCACGCCAAGTCCCCTCCTCTGGAGGCTCCTTACACCTGCTCATGTCCTGCTGGGCACAGAGCAGTGGCTGCCTGTCCCCCAGAACTCTGGCAGTGCTGCCAGGCAGAGCAGCTTCCCTGCAGCACTTGGATCAGGCTCAGCCCATGGGGCAAGGGCAGCACCCCCACCCCTGCAGCAAAGCCAGGTGGTCACTGGTGCTCACCTCCCAGGGCAGGGGGTGATGTCTGAGCTGTGTGTGAGCCAGATTCCAGGCTCTGGGTGTGCTACCAGCTGTAGTCCTTGCTCACTGTTACCCTTTGTTTTTCTGGCCTTGATTGATTTAGCCTAGTGTGGAAAATGAACTGTGGTGTAATAAAGGAATCAGGAATGCACTGGAGCATTTCTAGCCAGGACAGTGTCTTTCAGCAATGAGAAATAATCAGTTCAGTTGCTCATTGACACGTGGTTGCCTGCTGGAGCCCTTCCCCAGCCTCTGTGGGCTTCCAATCCTCGCTTTTCCAAAGAGCTGTGGGGATATTTCATGGATCTGGGTCCACAGTTGGCCTCCTTCCCTCCCCACACCACTCTGTGTCCATGATCCAAAGCCAGCCAAACAAACTCAGCATGGATTTGGGTGGAGTGAAGGGAACTCCACACAATTCAGGATGGAGGGGAGCTGCCCATTTTGCATGATTTCAACACTGTGCTGTGTCTTGCTGCTGGAAGCTGCCCCCAGTTCTCCTGCAGAGATCTCAGGAGATCTTATTGGGATATTGGAGTAGGAGCAAGTCAGGCCTGAGTGTCCTGGGTGATTTGGGGCTGTGGAAAGCTGAGGGGTCCCTCCCACCCCTTCCCCTGAGCCTTTTGTGAAACACTCCCTGCTTTGCTTCTGGGTGTTCAGCCCAAATAAATCCCAGCCCTACCTTGCTGGATGGACCAAGGGCAGGATGCTGGGGCCTGACACAAAGGTGGGTGGTGTGGACAGGATGCTGTGAGTTCTGGAAGGGTTTCTGGATGCCCCAAAGCTCTGGGTTGGCTGATGCCTTCCAGGCTGAGGTCCAGGAAAACTGCTACTGTTTGTGAGGGTGGTTATTTCTTCTGTGAGTGACAGGGCTGAGAAAAGACAATCATTTAAAAGCAATCAGTGCTGTTGAGACAGCTGCACCACTGGCCTTTCTGATCAGCTTGTTAATCAACAGAATATATTTTTCTGAGTATTAAGAAAATATATATACTCTGGCTGAGCCAGTTGGCAGCAAGAGACCTAATTTTTCATATCTCTCTATTTTTCTCCTGCTCTGGTTGGTTTTTTTTTTACCCTGTCCTTCTTAAACAGAACCTAAAGGACACAGAGGTGCAGAGGAGCAGCTGATACCACAGGGTAAGTTCACAGTTTCTGCTATTGCTCTTTCAAAGCTGTTGTTATGCCCAGTCCTGTACTTTTGTCCCAAAAAGCAGAAGGGTCCTGTGGCCAGGAACTCCTTGGAGCCTCACAGATGGAGAGGCTGGGTTTGTTCTTTGGGTTTTATCTGATCATGGCTGCTTTGGTTGGAGAGGCCAGACTCCAGTTTTATCACCTCTGAGACATTAACTCCCCAGCACACAAGGGATGGTCAGCAGTGTCTGATGGACAGAGCCAGCAGGGCATGTCCTGAGTGATGGGGAAAACTCTTCTCTAACTGGTATTGCCTGCCAGGGGCACCAGGAGCCTCTGGGGATGCTCAGGTATCCCTTTCTATCCATGTGAACACAGCAGCTCCTGTGCAGGGAATATCCTGGGCAAGGGGGGCAGCAGATGGTGTGGTGCAGGTTCAGGACAGAGCCAGGAAGAAAATCCAGATCTCTGCACATCTAATTTGCTTTCCAGCAGTAGATTACTCACCCTCTGCCTTTTAAAAAGTATTTTCCTGTGGTCTTTTGCTTCATATATTTGGAGGATAAATGCTCACCACAGGCTTCAGCTCTGGAAGCAGAGCCCCTGCAGCAGGGCTGATTTATGCCAGCTGAAGATTTGGCCTCCCCCCTTTTCCCTGAACCCTTCCCTCTTTTTTCCCCCTGTTGCACTTGTCTCCTTTAAGCTGTAACACCATTTGTCACCAGGATGAGCCCTGGCCTGACACTTTACCCAGTGCTGCTTCCCCCAGCCTTTCCTTCAGCACTTCCCCCTCCAGGGAAGGAAGTGCCAGCTTCTCTAAAGCTCTGCTGCAGCAGTGGCACTGAGGATGCTGCAGGAAATGATTGCTCCTTGTCTGCAGGACTTTATGGGATTGAGTTATGAGGTTGGGCTGAAGGATTGAGGGTGATTTACACAAGTGAGGGAATGTCCTGACCCACACTCAGCAGCACAGTGTGTTGTGCTTGCAGAACACTTTCTGCTGCTCTTCCCTCTGTGCTGGAATTTGCTGCTGTGAAGTTTCAGGTGTTCTGGAGTTTTTTTAGGGGTAGAAGCTGTTTCCAGTGCTGTGAACAAATGCTCTTGCTTTCCTAAAAGGGCTCCTGATCACCTGCCTGGGCTTCCCAGGGCAGCATCCCCTGCCAGGGGAGATCCATCCTTCTATCCATAGAAAAGGCTGCAGTTTGTGTCCTGTGGTTAAGCAAATGGACCCAAATGAAAACCTGGCCTTAATTCCTTGTTCAATACTCAAATCAGATCTTTATTGATGACTGAATGCAACAAAAGTACAGGCTCACACTCCCACTCAAAGCCATTGAGGATTGTCGTTTCCTCAGTCTGCCCGGTTTCATTGTGGATTGAAGGTGGAGAGGTTTAATTTTTTAAGAAAAACTGTTTGGACATCTCTCCAAAATGTAAAAAAAGAGAGACTAAAAGGAATATTTCCAGGGGGTCTAATATTGGGGGATTATTGCTTTGTTGTGAGAAATGAGGGATTTGGATGGATGTCTGGGGTGACAAGGTTTGGTACCCCAGGTAAGCTCTCCCACATCTAGAGTGGGAACTGGATCCAAATGTGGGAGCTGCAAATCCTGTGAGCCTTGATGTGATTGTGCAGCCCTGTGCCCTGGTACCAGCTGGGAAGGTGCTGTCCAGCTGCTTTCCTTCTCTCCTTCTCTCCCTCCATTCCCATGCTCTCCACCCCCATATGCAGCACATTCTGCTGGCACTGGTTCTGTGGGGTCCAGCCCCTCTCCTGATACCTGGGAAGGAGAAGGACACTCCTTCAGAGCTGATCAAACCTTAAATTGCTCTGCTGTGTTGTGTTCATAGGTAATACATGGGCTAAAATCTGAAATCTGAGTGTGCTGAACTTTGGACTCCTCCTGATCTCCCTGTGGCTTTGGAGCTTGCATCTGCCACTGCTTTCAAATACTCTGAGCCCTTTGGTAGCCCAGAAACCAGGAACCTCTGACTCTTGTGGCTCTGACAGTTAATGCCTTTATTGTAACCATTAACCACTTAATCTGAGCAGACAGACCCACTCACTCACATCTCCAGGGCATTAAAGCTTCAGTGCTGTTTGCACAGTGTTTAAATGTCTCTCCATGCGAGCCCAAGATGAGCAGTGCTCTTCTGAACACTATAAAATGCTAAGTGTTGTTGTTATTTTGATAGTCTGGGCTAAACAACATTAAGATTTTATTTAGTGTCACCAGAAGCAGTGCCTTGGAGGTCACTAATGCTGCCTCTGCACCTTTCCTGGGGCTACTGGGGGTCTGAGTGGGCTTGCCAAGAAACATCCCACTGGGCTGCAAGCACTGCTCCTGGTGTTTCCAGTCACCCTCTCAGTGATACACATCACTGCCAGCCAGTTCCTGCAGAGGGGGGGGCACTAATGTCACTTGGGGATGAAAAAACTTGTGCACAGCATGGAGCCCTTGTGAGGTGAATGAACACAGGAGAAACCAGGGAAACCTCACTGCTACAGAACCTCTGGGTGATGTGTACAGGGCAGGAGACAGGGTTTGATTTTCTTTGGTGAATCTATTTTGGGTATTTTGGTACATTGGGATGGCTCTGGAGTTTCTGTGTGTCTGGATGAACCCAGGAAAGCACACCCAGACCCTGCCCAGAGCTGCTCATGCCTTGGGAAGGGGCAGTGTGGGCTGAGTGTGGCTCTGCCCAGCAATCCCAGCCCATCCCAGCAACATCCCAGCACATCCCAGCACATCCAGCACATCCCAGCTCATCCCAGCTCATCCCAGCACATCCCAGCACATCCCAGCTCATCCCAGCACATCCCAGCACATCCCAGCACATCCCAGCTCATCCTGCTGACTTTTTGGGGAGGGTCTTGTGCATGGGGCCATGCTTTTTCCTTGCAGGATTGAAGGATGAAGAGGAAAAGCAAAGTCCAGTCTGGCTTGTCAGACCTGCCAGACAGCTCCTGGCACCAGTGCCACCCTGTCCCTCTTTGCACACTGAGTTCCTCTGCTCTGCTTTCGAGGTTGCTGAAGCCTTTCTGACCTCAGCAGTGTCCTGACTTCCAGCTAATTTCCTTTCTGAACATTTCCAGGGATTCCAGGACGGGTGGGTCCCCCAGGCCCAGTTGGACCCACTGGGCTGCCAGGACCACCAGGGCCAAAAGGAGAGAAGGGGCAGCCTGGAGAGAGGGGCCCTGCAGGGCCACCAGGTGAGTGCTGGAGCAGGGCAGTGCTGCTGTGACAGGAGATGTTTCACTTCACACAAACTGTGTGTGACAGCAGCTCAGAGAAGGCCAGACACACAAGATTTGAGCATCTTCAGCTGGTATCAAATCCATTCCAGGGAGTCCCCTGGGAGCTGGAATCAGCCAGGAGCTCCCAGGGCAGGCAACCACCTGCACGAGCAATGACAGAGCCTGGGATTTCCTGTGGAGCTGGAGACAGCCTGTCCCAGAAAGCTGCAGAGCAGGATCAGATTTCCCCATCCTGCTCAGGAGCTGTAAGAAAGAGCCTGTGACCTGTCAGCTTTGGAGCAGAGCATTCCCTGTTTAACCCTCACACTGGGTGCCTGTTTTAACTCCCTTTTTTCTCCACCGTTTGTGTCAAGCTGTCAGATGCCAGGATGTCAAACTAATGATGCTTTTGTATGTTAAGGGAAAAGGTTATGGGGCCATTCTTTCAGAGAACACTCCATTCCTGAGCTAGGAGTCTTTCCTCATCCCCCAAACGCTCCTGAATGTTTTGATGAAGGCGATACTGCACAATAGGTGCCAGACCTCAGGCTCTGAGCTCTCTGTCTAACAGGCACTGCCTTGTGAGCCTGAGCTCGGCTAACATTTAAAACTCTGAGCGTGCCTTAAATGTGAGAGCAGCCCTGAACACTTTTTGGCACTTTCTGGCAAGCTGTCAGTGGCCACAGTCTGGCCAAGGACGTGTCTGCTTTTTTTGGTTTCTGTTTGCAAGGAGAGCCTGCCAGCCCCCAGGACATGGGATCTGTCTGCTCCTGGACTGACTCTGCTTCCCTTGTGCTTCCTGAGCTTTCCTGGCAGGGAGGTGACACAGGTGTACCTGGAGGGAAGAAGGATTTGATTTCACACTTTGCTGCCTGTAGTTTCTCACTCAGCCTCAGGGAGGGGGGAGATTTCATTCTTTCAGCAACTGGGCTGCTCAAAGGCAGCACCTCTGAGCCAAGTCAAGCTCTCTCCTTTGCAGAGGAAGATGCTAAACAAAAAAGAGGAAAATTGGGAAGCTGTTTCTATCTCCCCCACCCCTCTGATTTTCACAGCTGCAGGTCAGGACAGCAATCCTTTGTCTTGTTGCTGCCTTTTTACAGGATAGCATCCTTAGCACATCCCCAAAGGCATTAACACATCCTCTCCTGCCCTGCACAGGGATGCTGGGACCTCAAGGACCAAGAGGACTTCCAGGAGAAACCGGGATCCCAGGTCCCCCAGGCCCCCCAGGGCCACCAGCCACCCCAAGCCTCCCTCTCACCTTCCAGCAAGGGGTTCTCTACTCACTGCAGCCCACAGCTGAAAAGGAAAGTAAGTTCCCTCCTCAATTCCCATGTTCTGTGGCATCAGCAGGGGGGGCAGGCACAGAGCAGCTCAGCTCTGCTCCCACCTCCTTGGTGGTCTCTTGGAAGTTCCTGTTCAGGATGGAACATCTTGGAAGCTACAGGGGGTTCACATCTCCAAAATGAAGAACAAAGTCCCTCTCTCCTAAACTGTCAGTGAGAGCAGGGTTTGGAGGATTTTGTTCTCTCTTGTTTTTTTAGATTCATCACAGCTTTGGGGAGGCAACTTGGTGTCCTGTAAGCTTCCACCTGGAGTGGCTGCTGGGAAGAGGGTCTGGGTGAAATGACAGAGCTCAGATAGCAAGAGACAAGGAGACAAGGGCAGAGGAATCCAGAGTGGCAGATTGGGTGCTGGGTTGGAACCCTCTTGGGGCCACTGTTGTGGTGTTGGAGTGTCAGGGTTGCTCAGGAATCAGAGATGTGCAGCTCTGGAATTACAACAAGGACATCTGTTAAATGTGTCTCTTTCCCTGCTCCTGCAGATGCTTCTTCCACCTGTGTTTCTGGTGCATCCACATAATCCCACATCCACACAAAACACAGAGTTATGGACTGGAAAGTCCAGACTGACACCATGATTTATCCCTTCCCTGAAAGAGGAGGGCCAGGGTTTCTTTGTGCTTGTGCTGATTTAAAAAATATGTTTATTTGATTTGTGCTGTGCAGGGTAAGAAAAAGCTTTCTAGGAAAGGCACAACCTGCACTTGGATTGGAATGCTCTCAGGTTTGGGCTTCATTCTCCTGGTGCAGCCCTGTGCAGCTGGCAGGTAATAATGGGGAAGCAGAGCTCAGCTGTCCCCTTGGTCTGTAAAACCCCGGAGCCCCAGCTCTGTGGGTCACCCTGACTTCAGCTCTGCCTCTTCCCCAGCTCCTGTCCAGCTTCAAAGCTTTGTCTTAGTTACAGCCAAGGATTACCAAGTCTCCCCATGTCTGACAGCTCTCTCGAGCTCTCCCTTCCCTTCCACCCACTCTGCTCTCCAGACTCCTTTTCCCAAAAGTGAGCAGATGTATTTTTAATTTAGGGAGAATTTTGTATTCAGTTACTTAGGGTGTATGGGCAGGATGGAGAACTGAGGTTCAATAGTAATATTTTCACAAAATACACATCAACATGCTGCATTCAATCAGTCACCTCACTCCTCTTGGGTCACCAAATGGGGCCACTGTGCCTTTTATTCCAAGTGATCCCTGAGGAGGTTTGGGTGCTGCTGCTGCCCCCTCCCTCCAACTACTCTTTGGGTAAATTAAAAAGGGAATAAAGGCTTTGACTGCACAGCCTTCCCAGCTGATGTGGGAGAAGGGTGAGCTCAGTGTTGTGCCCAAATGAGAAGAGGATAAATGCTGGATAATTATTTCTATCTTTTCTGCCAGCAGTGGGCAGCCACGTGGACGTGAGCAGAGTGAGGAGATGGTGACTGTTCCATTTACATCCCTGGGTCTCCAGGCATTCCCCCCTCCATGCCTGTGGGTTTCTTGCTTTGCAGAAGCAGTAGCCCAAAACCTTATGACACTTTTCCTTAATACAAATCCAGCTGCAAGTATAAGTTGTCTATGTGGCCATGACAATGTTCTGGCAATATCAAGTCTATTTTTTTACCATTTTGCCTCTGTGTTGGCTGATTTTGCCTCCCACAGCCTGGTGGAAAGCTGATCCTCTGCCACCAGTAAAACTTAGCCTTGTAAACTCTGTTTAGATTTTTTTAAATGTATTTACTTGTTTTGAAAGGAGCACATCTGAAAACTATAAGCACAAAATTCCAGCTGCTGACAGCAGAGGGAAGCATATTCCTGGTAATGAGATGTGAGAGCTGTATCAGGTTATTGTTATTGTACAGTTTGGTTCTGCCTGAACATGGTTAATGCCTGTGCCTTTATTAATTGCAACAAGTTCCTGTTGGCAATATTTATCCTCAGGCAGAAGCCAGAAATGGGGAGACAAATATTTTCTCACAGTTTCCCTGTGCTGTGGTAAAAGAAATGGTCCCATTTTTCTCCCTCCAGATCAGGTAGCAGAAAAAAATTAAGACAGGATTACTTCATTTCCATCCTGTCTCAACAAATCAAGGCTATAATGGGGGAATTTATCCCTCAGTCAGAAACCTCAGCCCTGGGCCAGAAGCTGAGCTGCTGCTCCCCACTGCTGGGGCTGCTGCTACTGGGATCTCTCACTTTCCCTGCCACTTAAAAATGATCAAGTACATGGTCCAGAGGCAGCTCAGATCTATTCCTGGTGCTAACACTGATGATTTCTAGGGAATAGTTAGAGAAAAGAATGCAACTCTCACTCTTGAGGGCTGTTTTCTTACATCTCAAAGATCTACAAAGGACATACTAAATAAAATCAACCTATTTCCATAGAATCAGCACTGTTGGAAAAGACCAGCAAGATCAAGTCCAGCCATCAACCCAGCACCACCAAACCATGTCCACAAGTGCCACAGCCACACATTTTTAGCACTTCCAGGGATGGTGACCCCACCACTCCCCTGGGCAGCCCAAGAGGAAACTGAGGTAGAGATTGAGTGCCCAGCATGTCAGTGCTGATGAGGGATTTGTGCAGCAGCATCCCAGCCCTGCTGCCAGCAAGGCCCTTCCTGAGGAAGCACAGAGCAGAGGAAGTGAAGGGGAAGGAGAGGAGGAACGGGACTGAGAAAACTGGGTCCTTTCAAAGTGTGCCCTGAGCTGCCTTGGCTCTCACCCTGTCCTTCAGGACATCTCTGTGCTGTTCCAGAGAACACAGCTGCTCCTACCTGACCAGGCCCCACTGGTTTCACTCTTGGAGAGGGATTGGAGCAGATTCAGTATCAAGGTGTTCTCCAGTGAAGCACTGTCTGCTGCCCTGGGGTATCCAGGAGCACTGAAACAGAATGCAACCCTTGAGCCCAGCAGAACCTGGCTCAGTGCAGGAGGTGCCTGAGAAGGGAAAATTCCTGCAACCATTTGATGCTATTTTGTGGCTGCTCTACCAGTCTCCAGCTGCAGAGAGCCCCAGAATGTCCCCCTGTTTCTAAGGGAGTTTATAAGAGATACAAGCTCTTCCTGCTGCTTTACAAGAATATGGAGGAAAACCCTTAAAAAAAATGAGGGTTGTGTCTTAACACACTTAGTCCCATTTCATTCTCAGTATTTTTCATTCAGAGCTGGTCCTGGAAGGAAACCTGGGTCTAGGTGGGTCCTGCCTGGCTAGGCAGTGCCACAGTCCTGTGCTGAAGGGTTGTTGATCAGAGCTCTCTTCTGTGTCACAATCATGGAATCACCCTTCATAAATAACTTTGAGTCAAGTGTCAGGATGGGTGGATTTGTGGGAGTAACTCTGTCATTGTAATAATGTGCCATTTAGCTGGAATGTTTTGTAACACAAATCTTTATCCCCAGCTTGCCTCCAGCAGAAATTAAAGCCTGGTTGTTTGCAGTCCATCCCCTGCCCCTCTCAGTGGATGGGAAGTTGATTTTGTTGATCACTTTAAAAACAAAAGGCACTGCAATGTTAATGCCTTCATTGCTGTTTGATGCTCATTTCCCAATTTCATCTTACTCCCAAGCTGTGATGGATTTTGACATGGTCAAATAAAACTCAAATTAATTGGATTACACACTTCACTGGGGTACCTTTCCTCCTGAGCATGAGAAGAGCCTCAGTTGTTTTGTTTCAGGGCTGTGAGGAGGGGGAAGATGAATGGGTTTAGAAACAGTAGCCCAATAAATACCTGTTTGCATTCAGGCTTTAGGCACAAAATGGGATTCTTGGAGGGATCTGAGTTGGATTTTGTGCTGTCCTGCTGCCAGGGAGGCATTGCAGAGCTATCCTGTCATCCTTGGCAGTCAAAGCCATTGCACAGTTTTCCCTGGGAGCTGCTCTCAAACAACTGCCCTGGAAGTTCTCTCCATCATTGCCAATGCTCCAGAAGCTGGGGAGGCTTTGCAATGTGTTTGGTAAAATTTCTGCAGAGTTCACCTTCTGACCTTTGGGCTGGACTCTGCAGAGTAAGCAAACACCCTTCTGACCTTCCTGGTGTCACTTGACATTTGCAGTGAGACATTCCCAGCCTCTTCCTGCCCAGGGTTCCCCTGAATTTTACTGTGATGACTTTCAGGGATGGGTGGAAGGAAACATGAGTAAGCTTGAGGTCATGGGCAGGAGGAGGTGGACATTATTCCTGCATGGCAGCCTCCAGCTATGGAAATCGTGGGATTTTCAGAGGGTTTGCCATCCAGGAGCCAACATCTTGTTCCAGGTTAAACAGGAAAGGATCAGGACAGAAAACCTTGGTGGCACCAGGATGTAGGGTTCCCTTGTTTGTTTTGTGGCCTTCTTGTCTTAGTTGTTCATTGAATTTTTGCTTCATGTTTCCACAACTGTCCCAAAGTGCTCAGATAAAAGGTACCATACAGATACCTCCCCAAATTACAGCTGTGCCACAGTACAGGTCCATAGGGAGTAGAGTTGTTGAGTCTGGTTTTGGCATCACAATAAAGATTGAGAGCTGCTTTTTTATTTATAGTTGTGGGTCTTCTATTCAGCTGCCAACTGAATAGAGACCTATTGGCTCCAGGCTGAGGGAAGATCTGGACAGCTACAGGCTGCTGGGCTTTATTCTTGACTGGAGAGAACTGAGAAAGATGTGCAAAAACACAAAACTCCTCCAGTTCCTGCTGCTGGCTTTCCCTTCCCTGCTCCACTCCCATTTCTCTCCATTTCCCAGAGCTCAGTGAACCCACCTAGTTGAACACCTAAAACAATCCTAAAGGGCAGGAAAGGAACAGAGCACACCCATCCCTGGGCTCTCCTCTATCCTCAAGGCACCTCCCAGCAGCACCTGCCCAGGTGAGCTGGGGCTGGGGGCTCTGCTGCCAGGCAGGAGGGAGCCCCACATCCTCACCCCACATCCTCACCCCACTGCTTCATTTGCCAGGCACCACAGGGCAGGTGTGGGGTGGAGATGGTGAATTTGGGGTCAGTCATTCCAGGGCAGGACTATACAGGTGTATAAAACACCAAGGTTTGGAGAGAAAGGACAGCTTGGCTGTGCTCTCAGGGGTGGCATGAGCAGCTCTGCAGGAGCAGGGCTCACAGCCTTTGAGAGCAAAGGGCAGGGGCTCCAGGAGCCCAAATCCAGCATCCTGCAGCACTGCCAGCCCTTGGCCAGCAACAGGCGCCAGAGGATTCTGGAGAGAGGTCCTGGCTGGGCTGGGACCAGCTCTGCTCTGGTGACTCTGGTAACTCTGATAGCTATGGTAACTCTGATAGCTATGGTAACTTTGGTAACTCAGGAAACTCTGGTAGTCTGGTAACTCTGGTAACTGATAGGTCTGGTAACTCTGGTAACTCTGATAGCTATGGTAATTCTAGTACTCTGGAAACTCTGGTACATTGGTAACTCTGGTAACTGATAGCTCTGTTAGCTCTGGTAACTCTGATAGCTATGGTAATTCTGGTAACTCTGAGAACTCTGTTAACTCTGGTAACTCTGATAGCTATGGTAACTCTGGAAACTCTGATAACTCTGGTAACTCTGATAGCTGTGGTAATTCTGGAAAATCTGGTACTCTGGTAACTCTGGTAACTGATAGCTCTGTTAGCTGTGGTAATTCTGATAGCTATGGTAACTCTGGAAACTCTGGTAACTGATAGCTCTGGTACTCTGGTAACTCTGTTAATTATGGTAACTCTGGTAGCTCTGTTAATTATGTTAACTCTGTTAATTATGTTAACTCTGGAAGCCCTGTTAACTCCTGACCCTGACCCTGCTCTTGCTGCAGATGGAGAACCCCAGCTGGCCTCCACCGTCATCGACACCATCATGGCTGGACTGCCCGGACCACGGGGAGCCCCAGGGCCCGTGGGGCCACCAGGTGACACCAGGGCTGGCTGCAGGGGTGCTGCATGGCTGGCTGCATGGCTGGCTGCAGGGCTGCCAGGGTGGGCACAGACTGCTGGAGATGGATGGGCAGTGGGTGCCTGCAGGGGAGGGAAGTGCTCCCTACTGGAAGGGTGGCAAGAAGTAACTGGGGTTTTATCTGTTGATAGTGGCTGATTGTTTTGATTGTAAAATCTTGAGAAAGGGGCTGATGAAAAGCTGTCTTTAAGGGTGAGCTGTCCAGTGATTCCTTCCTGAGAGCAGAGCTGCTCTCTCCCTGCTGCAAACCTGTCCTGTCACTGTAGAGCTCCACCAAGCAGGGTCTGGGATGCTCTGAGATGTCTGTGAGGACTTTGGAGCCATTTTCACCAGTATAACTGAAATCAGAATCTGATAGAATCATCACTTGCATCATTTGAAAATTCAGTGACAAGCCTTCTTTCTCTCTGTGCTGATGGGTGGCTTAAATGATAATATTCCTGCAAACGTCAGCACTTCCCTGTATGATGCATATTTAGGAGTCAACTCCCATTAGTTGCAGAAAAGGCTTCTCCTTTCATTATGAGGGCCTTTCATTTATCCTTCAATTCCTTTATTCTTTGACTTAAGCATTTGTATGGTGCATTAATGATTGAGGCTGATTCAGCTGTACTTGGTGAATAATGTCCACATTGTTTCATCTCAAGGGTTGTGACAACTAAAGCAGAGAGGAGTATTGCTAAGTTCAGGCTAAGCAAATATCCTGTCTCCCATCTGCAGGTATAATTTAACAGCTACTGTTGAGATATAATTATTTTTTCAAAAGGAATGAATCTGTTAAGTGACTGTGTGAGACAAGTTGACCTGTTTAGATGGTGCTTAACTCATCCTGGAAGCAGCTCTCCTGTGGTACAGATTTTAAATTAATTTATTGCCAATGCAGTGAGTGCAGACCAAGAGAGAGCTTTGCTTTGCCTCCTGAGTCTGGCCAAACTCCATCTTCTTCATGTTCATCATGAGCTTTCTGATGGCCCTGGTGCTTCCTTCCACCTGGGATTGTTTCAGGACCAGCACCTGCAGTGTCTCACTCTATGTAGCTGTTCCATGTATCTAGTTTAAGTTTTCTCAAAAGCTGCATTTTAAGGAATGGAAATGTGGATGTTACTGACATCCTTCCTGCCTCTTTTCACCATGTTTTCCTCCCAGAGCTCTGACATGTCCCCCAGGGCACAGGGATGTATTCTGTCAGGATGTGGGTGTCCAGTAATGCAGTGTTTGGTGAAGGGTTCTCACTCATTGAGAGACAGCAGAACATGAAAGGAAGTGCATGCCTTTGGAATTTGGGGTTCTTCCTTCCAAGTCTCCTTAAAATTGTCTCTAATTATGATTCCCACCAGGGCCACCAGGTGCTTCAGGACCCAAAGGGCCCCCAGGACCCATTGGAGCCCCTGGATCACAAGTAAGGTGCTTTGGTGCTTTGGGGTGAAGGGCAGAGGGGGGGTCAGGGCTGAAACATCATCTCAGATCTGCTGGTTTGTTCCCCATGGCATTCTGTGATGCAATTACTTTTTCTCATTCTGGGTTGTGCTGAAATGGTTGTGCTTTCCTGAGTTTCCCTTAATCATAATAATGCATTGTGCTGCTGCTGTGTCAAAACATTTCTCTCTGGCCTGAGTTGATGCAAAGGATCTGACACGGGCTTTACTAACACAGTGATAGAAAAATACTGCATTTCCTGTGGAACACATAAAAAGAACAAAAATGCATCAATGGGAATTCACCAGTTCCCCAGAGTGAACGTGTTAAGCCTGCTTTTCCAGACATAGCACTTTTTATTCCAGAAAAATATCACAGATTCCCATCAGTTTGATTATTTATTGATACTAACATTGTGGAGGTGGGGAGATGATAATGGAGTGGGAAAAAGTCACTCCAAAGAATTTTTGGTAGAAGAAGGGCACAGTATTCACATGGATGGAAAAAGCTGGTTAAATGGAAAGAAGTGAAGTCATGAATAGGAAACTGCCAAACTACTCCAAATTGTGCTTGGCTGATACAAAGGGACTCAGTTTTGAGAAGAATGTTGTTTAATGTGGAGGTAAAGAAGCAGCATCAGATTTTTCAAAGGAGTCCCACATGACTGGAGAGCACAGAGAAAGGTTAAGTAACTTTGTAGAGGGATGTAGCTCAGATCTGATAAGAGGAGGTTTGGAACTGAAAATAGAGAGAGAAGATTTTTCCTATGTGTTTATTAACCACTTTGAAGAAGCAATGGACTACAGATTAGGGAAAGTTTGCCAGGGTAGCAGAATCCTTTCAATTAGGGAATGCTCTGGAGAACAATGAGAAACTCCAGATAGATATGAACACAGTGAGAGATTTGGCAGCCAAATGACAGCTGCAGTTTAACATCATTAAATATAAGGTAATTCACAATTCATAAGCAGATTCTGCAGCAGAGTCTGGCTCTTTGACACTCAACACACACTGCAAATCTTTTATTTTTGCAATGTGGAATTCAGTGCTCTTGAGCATCCCTGTCTCACTGTTGAGAACTGTCAGGAGCAAAGGATGCTTGTGGACACTTGGGCTTTGTATGTTTGACATAGGGACAAGCCTGCTCTGTGCCCACCTCGTTTGGCAGCCCCAGGGAGCCTCCTAAACCAGGCCTGAGTCTGAATCCTTGGTGGGGAGCTCAGCTGAGCTGTGGGGCTGGCTGGAGCAATGTGCTGCTGGTGAGCATTGCTGGCTCCCAGCTGAAACTGGGAGAGGCTCCTCCTCTGCACCCTCAAATCACATGTGTGCACCCTCCTTGCACTGAGCTCCTCACAGCACTGCTCCTTGCTCTGGCCTAGAAAATCCATTTCTCTGGGTGCTGATGTGAGGGGCTGCTCCTAACCAGGCTGGCTTCAATCCCCAGTGGCCTGGAGGGGAGCTCCAGACTCACTTCTGCAGCCTCTGAGACAACGTGCAAGTCACTTGAAGTGGAAAAAAAAGCATCTTGTACATGATTGTGGGGAGAAGGAGAGCTGACAGGCTGAATATAAACAAACAATATTGTTCTCTCTTGGTCTGGTTAATAACTGTGGCTTCTCTGGGTGGATAAGTTAAGAATTTGGATCGATTTCTGCATAGCAGTTCAATTAGTAGAAATCTGGAGACTGTGCCCTTCTTAGCCATTGGTGACTGCTTTATAGATTTGTTCAACCCAGGGAGTAAAATTATTACCAGAGATTGGGCTTAATTTGAAAATTGTTTATTAGGGTGAGTGAATAGCTTCAAAATAATTTCCACTACACAATCCAATTAATTTTCAGGTATGTGTGCTTGCTCCTGCCACCCACTGAGGCAATTAAGAAGTGGGGGGAAGCAGTGGGGATTTTTAAGCTAAACATACTACCTGTGTATTAATTTCTTCTTGGTAACTGAGAACAAGAACTATCCTGTCATAGTGACCCCAAAAAATGTTACATCAGGGGCCTGCAGTGCATTAAAAAACCCAAACAGAGGGATCTGCAGAAAGTTCAGGGCTCAGGATATTTGCAAACAGAGCTCCTGTTGTATTTGCTTGAGGGAAAAAGAGAATCCAGCCCAATTGCTTAATGGGTGTATGAGGTTTTCAGGAGCTGAGGATCACTGGGAAATGTATTCACTGCACTTACACAAAGGTTGCACAGTAGAAATTAATTTCTTCTTGTTCTGCATCTCCTCTAGGGCTTGCCAGGATCTCCAGGACAGCCTGGACCAAAAGGATCCAAGGGAGACCGAGGAGACAGGGTAAGGTTTTACATGCTCTGAGAGATTCCCACAGCACTGGGGGTGAGCCTTGGGAACAGCACAGGGCTCACAGATGCACTGGGACCACAGCCACCAGCAGAATGGTGCAGAATTTTAAATGCAGAATTTCTGGGGTTTCTGCAAGAAGCAAGATGGGGATTTCCTGTACAGAGAAAGAGTTGGATTCCTTGCAAAGTCAGATATTCCCCAAAGAGATCCAGGCAGCAAAGGCATGGTGTATAAATGCCTGTGGAAACCAACTTTCTTCCACCAGCCAAAGCTGTTTATGTGGAGTGTTTTGAGAGGTCTAACTCAACTCTTCCTTCTGTGGCACTAAGGCTTTAAAAACTCACCAGACTTCCTGAACCAAAGTCATTCCCCAGTCCAAATGATGTTCTTAACTTAGCTGGAATACTGAAGTCATGTTCTTGATGTTTATGTGCCTCAGTCCTTAGTGGGCTGTGCAGTGCTGATAACACAGATCAAAAAGGCTGTTTGAATGTTATTTCCAAACTGGTGAAGTTCAGGAACTTCCAGAGAAACATCTAACAAAGGGATAAATGTGTCAGATTCCCAGCCCAGCATTCAAGCATTGGGAAGGGTTTGAAAGTGGCATTTGGGCCTTTGGCTGCTTCTGTTCAGCTTAATTGCCAAAAGGTCATGGTCTTTGTAATCTCTGGGTGAGTCCAGGACCACAAATCACCTGGGAGTGGAGCAGGTGGAAGGGGATCGTTGAGCCCTTAGGTCTGTGAGATGGGCACACAGAGAATCAGAGATTCCAGGTGGGGAGAGTCAAAGGAGGGCAGAAAGACAAGGAGGAAACATTGGCTGGTACCTCTGAAGTGAGGGATGTCTGCAGTGATGGTTGACCTGCCACAGCTGGGGGAAACAAATTCCCTTCTGTTCCAGGTGCCATTTTCCAGTCCCACAGGTGGAGGTGAAAGGGGGTGCTTGGTCCTGTTCTGATGTAAGAAATCTCTTGCACTTCCCTGAAAGACAGAGTGGCTGTTGGTGATTTTTTGTAAGACTTTCCTTTTGCAGCTCAGCCAGCTTGGGCATGACTTGGCTTTACAAATAGATTGCAGACTGATGGAGTTCTGGGACTAGAACTCAAGATTCTGATAGAGAACAAAACCTTAACTGGTGAGATGGATGCACAGATTACCAACCACATCTTAATGCCATTCAATCTTTACTTTCAGCTAAAAAAAAATTTGAAGGGCATGGTGTGTGGCAAAGTGTCACATTTGCATCCAGGAAACTGATAAAACTCTTCCACCATGATTCATTTAACAGTTTGTAGTTTGTGGCTGACTATATCACTAATATTACTATAATATACCATGTTATTACTACACTTGTTTTGAACAAAACCTTGGTGCATTCACTCCAGACAGATCCCTTAGAATTTGGTTTTGTTCCCTCCTTGCTAGGAATTTAGAATTGTAACTCTCCTTTTAGGTTTGGAACAAATGAGATTTCAAATCTCAAAATGTCTTGATAAATAGGAAAAAAACCCCCATATTTCCTGTCCATTCTCTGTTAGTGTGGAAAGGGAAGCTGATTTTTCTGTCAGAATTTCTCTAGGATGCTCTGTGTCCTTTTTGTCTTTTGTGAGTGTGGCTCTGAATGCTGGTTTTGGCATGCTGCAGTTTTGGGTTTGTGGGTACAAATGAGGGCTCGAGCAGAGGAACTGTGCAGCTGCAGAGAAAAGCAGAGGGGGGCATTTACAACATCTAGTGAGATTTGAGAAAATGTTATTATACATTCTTGCTGCCTAATCTCAGAGAGAACAGATGGGGAAGAGACCTGGAGCAGTGAGAGCACAGCCCCTGCATGGCTCAGCTCTGTGTGCTGCTCATGCTCAGCCCCTGCTCATCCCAGCACTGCTCCTGCATCTCCAGGCAGCCTTCAGAGGAGCAGCCAGGGAGGCCTGGGATAAAAGATATTGCCAACATCCAGCCTAAATATCCTTTGATCCCCTTTAAGCTGATAACATCCTTTCTGTTCCTCCTGGACATGGAGCACAGCCTGTTTATGCATTTTCAGTGTGTTGTTGTGCTCCTCTCTGTGATTTTTCCTCTTGCCTGTGCTTTTTCATGAGCTTTGCTCCCTCCAGTGCAGAATCCAAGTACAGTAATTTCACCATTATAAGCCGCACCACTTTGACTAAAATTTTGGTCTGAACCCAAAGTGCGGCTTATAATCAGGTGCGGCTGATATATGGACAGAGAATGAAAAGTTGCTGTTTTAGTTTGGAGGACAGGTGTCTGCTGAGAAAGGCAGGAGCTTCTCTTTGAAATGGAGAATGTAAACCCCCTCCCTCCAAATTATTTTGAAATCAAGGGGCTCTCAGGCAAAGATATGGGAATTAGGACTAACAGTTCTTTCTAGGGAAATTAAAATAGAAATACAGCACTACAAAGAAACAAACTCCAAACCCTGACACAGTCAGAGTACAACCTGACACCCGTCAGGCAGGGTGTTGGCAGCAGTCCCATCCCATGGTGGCTGCATCCTCCTGCAGTGACAGATGTGGCTCAGTTGGAGCAGTGCTCCTGTACAAGGTGCAGTTTCCCTCCCAAGCTCCAGTGGTGATGTGGAGAAATCCGGTTTTCCTCTGGAGTCCAGTGGAGAAAGGGGCTCCCTTAGTGTCCCAAACCCTCTGTTTTTATCTTGGTAAGAAATGTTGGGCTCTTCCCCCTGGCTGGAGCAACTCCCAATGGGATGCAGTAATTTTATCAGTCCCACAGTGGGACTCAATGGCCATGAGCAGAAAATGACTGGCTGGAGGAAGGATGGGTTGTGAAAAGATAAAGAACAATGCCCTGCCTGGTTTCAATGGATGGCCCATTAGCAGAATATCTGCCATGGAGATCAGGATCACTGCCCCCACCCTCAACAGATGGTGATAGAACAGATACCTTTTATCACACTCTGGATTGTAATGTTCGCCTTATAATCATGAAATTACTGTATTTCCCTTTGAAGATGCTGGGAGCACCTGACAGACTGGGCCTTTCTCCCAGAGCTCTCCCTGTCCCTGGGGGCCTTTTTCTGGAGCTGGAAAAGCATTCCATAGGAATTCAGTGCCAATGGGAATGTTCTGTAGGTGCCCCTTGGTTTTATATAAATTTGGTGACACAAACCCAGCAGCTCTCCCTTTCTACTCCTGAAATCTGCCACCATAGATGTAGTTTTTTTGGAGGAAAAAAGGTGGGTTGGTTGCTGTGTGTGTCTACAAGAGAAGAACCAGGGCAATGTGGCTGTTTCATTAATGGATTTCTATCAATGCTTTTACATTTTACCTCTTCTTCCCAAGCTCCTGCTTTCTCACTAAATAATCCATAACTGCTCTCCTGGTCAGGGATTCTGCCCTGTCCCAGCTGCTCCAGGGTGGGAAACCAGCACTGTGCAGGAAAACAGGGGAAAAAAAGATTAAAAAAAAGATGTTCAGCTCAATGGAATTTCATTCTGCCCCAAACCAACACATACTAGTTCAAACTGTTGCTGGTTGCTGTTAAAAAAAAAAAAAAAGGAACAAAAACCCCTCACTGAGAACAATGTGAAAATTAGCACAGCAGGAGAAAGAAACAAACCAACCAAAATATTGTACCTGTGTTTTGATCAGTGGCTGTGGGGTGTGTGTGGAGCAGGAGCAGATTAAATCAGTGCTCAGTGGGAGTCCTGGGCTCTGTTCTGGCTGGGGCAGCAGCAGCCCATCACTTCTACCAGAGAGAAGAATGCAGTGTCTTTGTAAGGAACAAATCTCCAGCCAAATTCCTTCCTGGTATAATGTAACTGACTGCTGGAAAGTTCAAAAAAACCTGCTAATCGTCTTACAGAGAGGGCACTGAGCTCAGGAGCTCTGAATCCAGCCCAGCTCCTCCAGGGTCTGATGGGATTTGGAGTTGACACTTGACAGAAAACCAAAACCCGCTTCTGCTGCCTCTAAGTGATAATGTCAAGGGAGAGGAATTTTTTTTTTCACATTATCCCAAATGTAAGGTTTTTTCATTAAGCCATCTTAATTCCAGTAGTAAAAATTAAACTGTGTTCTTGTCAAGTGGCAAAGTATCTCCTAATGACACTGCCTTTATTTCCAACAGGGGCAAGCAGGTCTGCCTGGAGAGAGGGGCATTAAGGGATTTCCTGTAAGTGCTGCCCTGTGGGGGGTGCCAGGCTCAGGTGGGTGCCAGGCTCAGGTGGGCTTGGTGCCTGCACTGTGGCTGCCACTGGCAGTGCTGCTGTGCTGAGCTCTGCTGGCTCCAGCTCTGACATTTGTTCCACAGACCCTCAATTAACAAATCCCTCTGCAAATGAGACAACCCTGGTGTAAAGCACAGTGGCCAGGAGGGCACCACCCCAGCTCAGGGGCTGATCCCTCTGGCCAGAGCTGGGCACACACAGCTCTCCCTGGGCCCCAGGGGTTCCTGGCACTACCAGAGCCCCAAGTGGCCTCAGTTAAACAGCTCAAGGTCCATCAGCTGCTCTCAGCTCCCTCCTGCCCCTCAGCTGGCCAAGCTGAGCTGGAAACCCTGTAATGAGATTAAGAGATGTCTCCAAATGAGTTTTTGGCAATGCCTGAACAGATGCACAGAGATGTCTGCCCTGGCACATGTGGCCAGTGCAAACAAATCAAAGGTTGGCTGACAGAGATCTAGTGGAGAAAATTGGAGTTTTTTTGGCTGGCAGCTTCCAGAGAAGGCCCTGAGGCTCTGGGAGGGTTTTCATCTCTTCCTTGGTTCCACCTCATCATTTTGTACAGTTCACACAACCTTTTCTTTGGTCCTTCCTCCTGTGCTCACCTCTGCTTTGCAAATATCTCAGGGATGTCCAAAAGTTTGAGGAGCCCAAGCCTTTCCACTGTATTTCAATTGTTGGTTTTGTTCCATGTTTACCTTAGGGTGGTTTAATCTCTCCCTGACATCTGCTCTTTGGAAAGTGCTTCCAGGCTGGGGGAAACCTGAGAGCAATGTTCACACACACATCTTTGTTCAGGAAAAGCTTAAGGAGCATCTTCAGAGGCAGAAAGTGATGTGGCTAATTAATGAAAGCAGAATGAAGGAGTTTTCTGTTCTAAATCAATATGCAAACTTGCATGTTTGAGGGAAAGGAGCAGTTTATCTGTGGTTTAGCATACAGTGTTGTTCACTGAGAGCCCAGTGAGATGTCTGTAGCCTTGCTGGGGTGGCTGCTCCTGCTGCTTGGCCACTCCTGGACAAGTTCATTTGTGTTGGAAGTGGTGGTGACCTCCTGGGGAGCTGACAGGAGCCAGGGCAAAGCTCAGGAGAGCACTTTGGCCCTTGGCATGAAGTGCCAGTCCATGTTTTTTATGCTGCTGAAATGCTTCTTTAATTTTTTTTGGTGGGGAGGGATCCAAGGGGTCCTGGGAGGGTCCTCAGCCACTTGTAACCAAGTTTGCCTTCTTTGTTTTAGGGTGAACCAGGCAAGAAGGGTGAGGAGGGTGACAAAGGTGCTGATGTAAGGATTGTTTCTACTGTTCTACTTTCATTTTTGTCACTTTGCCATATTCCCTTTGGTGGGTTTGAGGGGAGCCAGAGGGTGAACCCACAGTTAAATGTGCAGAGCAAGTGGGGATGTGAGCCTTGGGTTGGAATTTGATGTGTGCCAGAAATCCTGGTCTGTGAGGTTTCCTTGTCACCATGTCCTTGAGCACCTCAGTCCCCAGAGGTGGTTCTGTCACGTGGAGCTGGTTGGGAATTCCTTCCCATTGTCCTTCCCACCTGCTGAGGGACAGACTCCCAGAAGAGATCAAACTGCATGAGCAGAGCTTTGGAGTTCTCACATCTCTGCTCTCAATCCCTGAAATACTTCCCAACATCTCTTTGGCCCTTCAAGCCCACACCTAAGGTGACAAGGACAGCAAATTGCAGCCTGAGTGTACATGAGGAGCTCTTGGAACAGGGATTTCTCCTGCACTCCTACTTAGGTTATCTCCTCTTTTGCATCTTTTCATTTTTAAACATCCACACTGCAGAGTTTGGTGCTGTGGAAGCAGCATGATGGACAAGAAGCCAGTTCTGCACCACATTCCAACATTAGTTTTGTTTTCTTTCTTGCAGGGAGAAGGTGTCCAACAGCTTCGAGAGGCTCTGAAGATTCTAGCTGAGAGGGTTTTAATCCTTGAGCACATGATAGGAATTCATGGTAAGCACTGCTAAGGTTTTCTTCTCCAGGGAGCCAGGGGCTCTGTTCAGGCCTGATGGTTGAACACCCTCCCACTCTCCTGAGCTCTCTGGTGTCTGCTCAAGCCACATTTTCAAAACTAGGTACCATGACTTAGGAGTGCTTAGAGCTGTTGAGTTCCAGCAGCTTCCTCTGGCTTTCCAGTAGCAGGTGAAATGACCCTTACAGTGATTTTTGTTACAGCTCAGGCAGCCAAGTCACGAGCAGCAGCTCAAGCCATGTGGCACAGATCATCCAGCAGCTTCCCACAGAGCTGCTTGTTCAAGTCTTTAGGCCAGATCATTTAATCCTGTTAACAGCATCTTCCAAGTGACTTGAACACCACTGAGGCCTTGTGCAGCACCATGTTTTGCAGAGAAAGCTCAGACAGTGCTGCCTTGTCACCCTGAAAATCACTGATCCCTGAACATTTTGTGATCATAACTTACATTAAACCTATTTTCACAGTACATTCAGATAGATTTTGATGATCTCTTGAGTCCCCATCACTGGTACAGTGTGGACATCATCCCTTAAAGAATGTTCTCTTCCCTTACCCTCAGTATGGTGTTGGTTATTGTCACAGGAGTTGGTTATTGTCATAGGAGTTGGTTATTGTCAGACTGCTCCTTTTGGGGTAGCTGAGGACCAGTGCTCTCCCAGCTGCCAAAACCTGCTGTGCCAGTTTCTCCCCTTTCAGGAACACAGTTAGAGGCAAAATGTTTGGCTCTGCTGTCCCAGACTGTGAGCAGCAAACCTGTTCCTTGGCACTGACCAAGTCCCAGAGCACTTTTGTGTCCTTGACACAAGGAACCTCATTCCTGGCCTTGCTTGTGAGCCCACCTCACACCTCCCCTCAGATCAGCTTCCACTTTCATTGGGCTGTGGCCTTTGGATATTGATTTAAGCTATGGAAATGCTAAATAGCTAAAATGTCCTGCCAATGCCTCACTGCACAGTAACACACTTCAGGCAGCACCTTGGGATCCCAGCCCTGTCTGGAGCCAGCAGGAATTGCTGCTGGACCCTTCCAGTGCCAGGGCATGGCTGGCCTGGAGCCTGCTCTGCTCTGCTCTGCTTGGTGGCCCTGTGCTCTTGGAGCCTCCAAGTGCTATTTCCAAAAGCAACAGGCAGCAACAGTGTCAGATTTTTGGGAAACCTTGAATCATAACCCCATGATTCAACCACACTCACCCTGACCTTACCTCTGCACTAATCCTGCTTCACTTCACATTTTCATTCCAAGGGCAGAAAAAATGTGTTTTCATTTCAAAGTTGCTTTGCTGTGAGCTAGTGGAGGTACCAGGGAGATGCCCACTCAATTTCTGAGGCAGCAATCCATGGCAGCTGGGATGATCTGCAGGGAACAGGGAAAAGGAGGTTCCTTGGATGAGTCCCAGGGTATTTACAGGACCCAGGGCCTGGGACTCCTTTGGCTTTTACTTTGTACCTTCATTTATAGTGGTATAAAGCAAAAAGTCACCTCTCTAGAAATCTTCAGTAGACCCTGGGGTCCACACAGCCTTGCCCCAGCAGAACTGCCTGGTTTAGCTATTTTTCACATTCTGTTTGGAAATACAGCATGTGCTGCTGTTATTTTGAAACAGTCATTTCAGCAAACCATTTGTATTGATCTGTTACTGCCTGGGATGGAGATGAGTTATTTACACCCATGTGTACTTCTACACCAGTGTAACTGCATCAGCAAAAATGGATGTTTTTTAATTGTGCACAGTGGTTAGGTCATATTTAAACACCTTTATTGTATGACTTCAGAGGGGTTTTTGTCCCATAAGTATTGATAATTGTATTCCTACTCTGTGCTTTCACAATAGTTCCATTCTTTCACTTCACACATATTTTAGGCCCTACAAAAATACTATTTAGAAAGGGAACTTGGAAAGTAAGGCATAATTTCCTTGTGCAACTATGTTCATCTTTGTGTATGGTTAAAAAAGCCCCAACAAACAAAAAGACATTAAATAACAAAAAATATTTTCCTTGAGCACAGACCTCCCTGGACTGAAAAGCACACAGAGGCTCAAATCACCCAGCACCAACTGTCTGGTCATGTTCCCAGTGTAGGTGTTAAGGGTTTGACCACAGGTCCTGGGGCAGCCCAGCTTTAAAACCCCACTCAGAAATGCCAATCCCATGCTCTCATTTTCCCAAGAAATGTCCCACTGAGCATGGTTTCCAAAACCACAGCCACCCAAGCAACAAGGCAAAACATCCCAGCAAACAAACCTCTCCCCTGCACTGGGAGGGCAGCTGGAAGCTGCAGAGAGCAGCCCAGCAGGACACAGCAAAGCCCAAATTGTTTGGCAGGGTTTGGTGCCAGCAGACAGAGCCCAAATGCTCTGGCAGCCAAGAGCTCACTGGAAACAGGAACGCTGCCTCGTGGGATCAAACCAAGGCTGGCACGTTGGGCTCCTGGCAGGAAACACAAACATCCAGCTCTGGAGGCAGAAGGAAGAAGAAATTGGGGCATTGGAAATGATGAGGCAGATCAAGCCACCAGCATCTGTTGCTGAAGAGTGGCCCAGAGCAGAGTGTGTTTGATTTGTGCAGCTGAGGGAGGAGCAGGAGGATGTTACCTGGAGGTGCTCTGGGAGCAGGGACAGCCACCATCCATTCCCAGCATTGTTGCTGCTTTGGCTGCAGCCCAGGGTGGGTCAATCCCTCCTTTCAATCCTTTCAGTGCCTCCAAATATCCTGTGCAGGGAGTGAAATGGCACTGACACCCTAAAAGCATCACTGCCCATTGACCACCAGCTCATCCTCCAGCACCAGGAGTCTGTGGGCAGTGCTGAGTAGTTGCAGCAGCCCAAGAAAATTCATAATTAATAAAAGTGCAGTACTTTAGAAATGAAACTAAGAGGAATGTTGGATTTGTCTTTACAAACAAGCTGTGGGTCTGCTGGTAGATAAAACTAGCACTGAGAGAGAAAAGAAACAGTGGGATGGATTCCACTGATTGATGAATGGGAAAGGATATTTGCCTTTACAAACAAACTGTGGGTTTGCTGATAAATGAAACTGGGTATTGAAAGATGAAAGAAGCAATGGGGAAAAACTATGAATTCTATAAGAATTAAAAATGAAAAGGGAGGGTTGTACATTAGAGGGGAATCTCAGGTATCAGTGTTTGGGAAGTCTGTGCCTCTCAAGTACCTCAGCAATGGGGAAAGAGAGAGGGGAATGTGGATGGGAAATTGGGATAAAAAGGAGGCTGTGTCCTCCAAAAATTTGAGAGATCCCAGGGGGATGCCCCATGGCCTTTCCCTTTATTGGAATAAAGCAAAAGGACCCCTCTGTCTCCTTTTTGGACATAAACCTCTGGTGTTTGTGGATTAATTTCCCTGACAAAACTACAAAGGAAAGCAGGCCCTGCAGGAAGGAGCATTTACCCCAAAGAGTTCGGGCAGGGCAGAGGAGAAACATCTAATGCAGGAGTAGTGTGATGAGGGATACTGGTGAAAGCCAGGGAAAGATGCAGCATGAGTTTTCTCAAGCTGCTCAAAGGAAAACAGAAGAGAAGGAATTAATAACAGAGATTAGCACCTGCTGGATGCATGAGAGACGTGATATTTTGGTTGCATGTTTGCAAGGAGTGCTACCTTCCTTGGATCAATCAGTTTGTCTCAATCCTCCATTCTACCATCTAGTCTATAAAAGTGTTGTTGCTTCTTTAATAAAGGGCTTTGCTTTTCTTCTGTCTTAGGGGGAAGTCGTGTGTTGCTATATTCTTTCCCTGGCTTTCACCATGTCCTGGTTTGGAGGACAGGTGTCTGCTGAGAAAGGCAGGAGCCTCTCTTTGAAATGGAGAATGTAAACCCCCTCCCTCCAAATTATTAAAATTTTGAAATCAAGGGGCTCTCAGGCAAAGATATGGGAATAGGAATAACAGTTCTTTACTAGGGAAATTAAAATAGAAATACAGTACTACAAAGAACAAACCCAAAACACTGACAGAATCAGAATACAACCTGACACCCTGTCAGTTGGCAGCAGTCCCATTCCATGGTGGCTGCATCCTCCTGCAGTGACAGATGTGGCTCAGTTGGAGCAGTGCTCCTGTACAAGGTGCAGTTTTCCTCCACAGGTCCAGTGATGATGTGGAAAGGTTCAGTTTTCCTCTGGGATCCAGTGGAAAAAGGCTCCTTTGGTGTTCAAAATCTCAGTTTTTATCTAGGTAGGAAAGGCTTGGCTCATCCCACTGGCTGGAACAACTCCCAATGGGATGATGGAATTTTATCAGTCCTGCACTGGGACTCAGTGACCATTAACAGGAGAGATCTCCTGGAGGAAGGATGGGTTATGAAAAAGATAAAGAACACTGCCCCACCTGGTTTTAACAGCTGGCCATTAACAGGAGCTATCTCCTACAGAGATAAGAATCACTGCACCACCTGGTCTCAACAGATGGTGACAGAATACACACTGCTGGTCACATCCTGTATTGCAACCCAAGACACACCAGTGTCCCACAGTGTGATGGCAGCAAACCTGGGAGAGCAAACAGGAGGGAGCACAGTGCCCCTGGAAGAGGAACCACTCAGAAGGGCCCACGAGTGTGTCCTCAGCCTCCCCTGTTAAATAGTGCTCTCCCATGACTTTCTCTCCTTACAGACTCTTTGTCTTCCATTGAGCCAGGCTCTGGACAGGATGTGATCCCGGGCTCCCCCCTGAGAAGCAGCATCAAGATCAAGCGAGGAGGACCCCGGCAGCCCCAGGCCCACCAGATCCTCTCCTCCCTGCTGGATGAGGGTGAAGCCAGAAGGAGAAGCCACCGGATGAAGTAGGAGCATCTCCGTGTCCTCCCTGCCTGCTCTCCAGTTAGAGATACAGTACCCAGGGCTCAACTGCATCCTGCAGAGGAAGTGGGTGGGAGGCTGCAGTGTTGGTGCCTGGCTTTCCTTCCCTGGCCAATGCTGAGCCCTGGTTGCAGGGAATGACTTATCCATAGCTCAGAGAGGGTTTTGAGAACGTTTTCCTTGATTTTGTTGTTTTGCCTTTGGAATAGCAGTTGTCAGGTGTCTCAGAAGCTGCCTACAGAAGTGACACCTCCTGGCTGTGCCTCAAGGGTTTAACCTGCCCTTGTTCCCTCACTGCCCTTGACAGTCACTCAGTAAAGCTCTGCTTAGCTGGCCCAGCCCATCCATCCACCCAGACCCAAAGCCAAGCCTCAGCCTTGTCCATTGCTGCACCTGGAGGCACCTGCTTTTATTTCCTGTGTTGGTGTCACACTGACTTCCAGGTGTGGCATCCACAGGCCATGAAAGCATGACCTGCAAGGATTTCTCTTAAACAAAGAACAAACTAGAATATAAAGTACATTTAAAAGTATTACTCTGAAAATTCAAGTGGCTCTCTGGACTTTAGCAACAAAATCCTGGCTTTTCATGTTGCTAATTATATGTGAGTGACACTATTTCTGTTTGTGGTTGGCTAAACAAGGACTTTTGATGCAAATGCTCATGGCAACATTGGCTTTCTGTCTATCTTCACAGAGTTTAGACTGTTTCTGTGAAAACATAGAGCAGTTTGCATGAGATATGATGGAATTGTGCAAGAATTTTCCCATACTGTGTTCAGCTTGTGCATACATCCAGAGATAATTAATTTAAGTGGTGGCAGTAACTATTCACAGAAAAAGATATTTGGCAATAGTTTCTTAATCCTACAGCAATCAAGAAAAATGTTTTCACAGTGTTTTGTTTTAATCTTGTGAGTAAATCCTCACCATTTGGATCTGGAGACAGTGTGGTAGCAAACCACAGCCCTGGGAATTAGAGTCTTGTCAAGAGCTTATCTTGCACTGGGAGTAAAATACAGGCATTTTACTTTTTGCAATAACTCATTATTTTAGGGGAAGTACCAGCTTCCAGGTTTAAGAAGTTGAACCTGCCCTTCAGTGACAAATGAATCACTCCACGTGCTGTGCTAACCAGGTCGGACAAGCTGATGTCATTCAGTGATTTTTGTTAGAAGGGGAGATCAATCAACAAAACTCACTGGACTATTTTTTACTTTTTAATTCCCACATTCTGACAGTTTTCTAATTCAGCCCAGGACAAAAGTGAGCAAACTGAGTTGTGTTATTGCCCCTCTGTCTCTGGTTCCTGTGCAGGGCACAGCTGTGTGTGCCAGCTGGGCTGCACTGCTGCAGTGGCTCTGCCAGAGGCTTTCCAAGGAAAACACTACAGTCCCTGTGCTCACCCCAAGTGATCTTCCCAAGGCAAAGCCCACTGGAAATGAGGCTAAAAACAGAGGAGCTCTGCCATCCCAGCATTAGCCACACATTAAATTGACTGGCCATATACACTGTAAACATGGCAGTGCTACCAAAACACACATCCAATCCCAATCCTTCCTCTAGGAGCCTGGCATTTTCACAAATGAGCAGGTTACAGGCCCCTTCAGGATGGCTCTTTAGCAATCCAGCCATCCCCAGCCAGCTGAAATACCATAAGCTGATGCTGGGCAAACACCAGAACCTTGCTTTTGCTGTTGTGCACTGAATAAGAGCCAGCTGTGCTGGGGACAGCAGGGATGCAAATCCCTGCCCTGCTTTTGCATCCTCACCCTGCTTGGCCAGTGCCAGTGCTGGGGCTTGTTCAGCACAGCCCACCTGGTTCAGGTTGTGCTTCTGAATGACTGAGTTTTCCACAGGACATTTCCAAGAAACAAGCCCAGAGCTTTTGGGGAGTTGCCTGGCTGCACTGTGAGTTACAGCTGGAGTGTGGTGTAGGGAGAAAAGTAAAACTCAAGTCCAGCAGGTTCCTGAGCTCAAGGAGCCATCCTGTATTTGCAATCCCTTTGGGAGAAGGAAATAAAGCCTCTCTGAATGCATCTTAGCTTTACACCCAGCACTAACTCTAAACCCAGCACTGACTCTGATTTACCAAAATATGAGTATTGGTCTAATACTGATACTCAGCTGGGATGGACAAAAGACTCTCTAACAATTAAAGTTACAAAGTGAATGTTTATTTAGTGCTGGGCAGCAGCGTGGGGTAGCCCCCTAATACACACTGCAAAATTCCAGGTGGTCACAGAGTCTGTTTATTGACAAAAGGTTCAAACAAACACATATTCATAACACCAGCCCCTCCCATCCCTGCTTCCCATGGTAATTAGCTGGAATGGCAATTAAGCAGCGTGGTTGGCTTCTTGAATGAAGTCTGGGGTCGTTTTTGTGGGGAGGGGTCTTAAAAGGAGGAAGTAAGGTGAGTCTTCCTCACCCTGACCTTTTCTATCAATGACAATATAAATGGCTTTTGGGGCAACTCCAGTTTTGCAGAGAATGAGTTTCTGGTTGCAGTTATTTGTGTTCTTTGGACCTACCCACCAGTTTCATCCTTTCCCATTGCAAGCACAGCTCAGCAAACATAAATGGACAGGAATCAATTATTTAAGTTTCAGGCAAGTATCTCAAGCCCAGTTTCTTCTAACTTTTAACTAAAATCCTAATTTCAAACTCTAAACCCAGCATTAACTCTAAGGATGTCTTTGGTAAGGGCCCATGTCCCTCCTTCCAGGGCAAGAGCTCTGTTTGTGGCCAGCCAAGCAAAGTGCAGCCATGGGAAAATTCTTGGAATAATCATTCCATCCAAGAATTAAATGTAAAAAAAAAGGATGTTTCCTCATTTACAGGCTGATTCCTGTGCAGGAATTGATTAGTATTTGGTTACCTCTGTGGTGAATTGGGATCATCTTGGTCTGGATCATATGGACACTCCAAGACCTCAGTGGTGCTTCCAGGAGATAAATCAGCCTGTTGATGTTGGAAAATCAGGCCTGAGGAGTGAGGAGAAATCTCAGATCAGTCTAAACTCATGCACTGGGCAGGCTGGTGCCAGAGGAACAATCTGTCCTCATGGCAGCTTCAGGAACCAAACCCAACCAAAGCCACCTTTGGGAAATGGGGAAATTCAGTTTCACTGGTGCTATAGCTGCAGGGTTGAATTTGGGGAAGAGGGAATGCAGTGAGGCCATTTTTACTTCCCTGACATTTCAGAGGCTTCACTCTGAACTGAAAGAGAAATCTTTCTTTCTCCAAGTTTGTCTTCTGAATTCAAAGCCATTGCATGAACTTGGTGAGTGCCAATGCCTTAGTCACTCACATTGCTGAGGCATCCATACTGACAAGGATTGGAATTTTATATTATTTAAAACAAATTACTGACAAGATGAAAGGAAAAATTAATGGAAGTTGTTTGCAATTAATCCTGCCAAGTCAGTTGTCAAAAGGCTGTTTAGGTTTGGGTTGAGACCACTTTAATTATTGATAGTACGAGCTATGTCATTGTTTTCTCCTTGCTTTGCTTGCTCCATCTCTCTGATGAGGTGCTGTATCTTTAATTGGGGGACAGCAGGATTGTACCAGATGGACTTTCTCCCTCTGCTGGGGTTTCATTCCTCTCCACTCACACGAGGGCTGGACCACACTGTTGTGCCACCCCAGTTTAATTACATTTAAAGGTGAGCACAGCCTCACACACTGACATTAATGATTTGATGACCAAGCAAACCATTCCAACCACATTCTCCATCATAGGCAGGATCCTGAGGTTCATTTCAGCCAGGGCATATAATGCTTCTTGCCATGTCTATGTAACTTAGGGGATTTATTTTGAATGCGTGCTCATTTAGAAATATATTTTAATTGAAATGTTTAGTGCTTTATCTTACATACATACTGTGCAATACCATAGTGTGTTCTTCTCCTTTTTTTTTTTTTTCTTTAAGACTTTTTTGAAATTCTTGATGTTTGTTTGAGCTCCAGTGTGTTTTTGACTTGGATCAGCTCTGGTAGTAGTAGTGTTTTCCTTGCCCTGAGCTAACCAGAAGCAGCACATTGCACAACCAAAACCCTTTGCAAGTCATGCACCATCACATTCACCAGCAACCTGGAACTCCTGGGAGGCAGGGAATGCTCCTCTCCAGAGGGTCTAATTTGCACTGACTGTAAGGAATTGATAGCAACCCAGGGAAATAGGAATAAACCAGAGAGAAGATCCCTCACCTGCTCCCACCAAACTCCACGGTCATTTTGCCATCAGCTTTCACAGGAACAGGCATTAAAATCAGATCCAGGCCTGGAGCAGCATGCAGTGCTGTGTGGGCTCTGCTCCAGGCTCTGCCATCAGCTGTTGTCATGTGGGACCCTGAGCACTGTGACAGAGGTGTCTAAAGACAATCAGCTTCTGGAACTCCCTCCTGATCCAGTGACTGGAAACCCATCCTCCTGCACACTTACAGCTCCTGTCTGACTCAAGGTGACATTCCACTGGGGGTGTAGGGGTTCAACCACCCAGAGTCTCTCAGATTTCTTGGTTTCCTGTGAAACCAAGGGACTAAAGGTGCTATAATTGTTCCCAAGGCACATTCCCAGCCACAGAAGGAAATGGTAACTTGTTCACCAGTTATTTTACACAGTGCCTTTTTTTATTTATATCAGTGTTTGTATGTGTGCTGATGGCCCTGGCTTCTCTCCTGGGGATCAGCTTTACAACCATTTGGTGTTTCCTAGGGCAGCCATAGGCAGTATCTTGCAATCATGTGTAATTTCTTAACTTAGAGCAAGAATAAATCTCATCTGACAGGATGAACTCATTTATGGCAGGCTTCACTGTTTGTTGTAAACACAACCTGTTTGTTCCACCTCTTGCATGGTTACTTATCTGTTTTCATATTGCTATGTTATTGTTCAAAATATCTATTTCTCTTTATTGCTATGGGGTTTGTTACTGTATATGGAATGTTTTGTATTCAGCATTTTCTTACGGAGCAGAGTGGGAACAATATTCAAGGACCCACAAATACCAAAGACCTTTCATGTAATGCACTGAGAAATAAACTTACTGTAAATGAAAATCATGTCAGCTGTCCTCTATTTACCAAGTTCAGAGCAAGTTCAAGCAAACTGAAACCTGAAATCAGGGCAGCTGCTTTTCCTTCCTGACATCTCAGCCTTCTCTTTGGGAAAATTCCTTTGCAGGGCTCTTAAAAACAAGATGTGCACGAAGGCCCTGCTTCTGGGCACCTGCTGTGGGCAAAAAGGGCCTTTCTTGCCTAAAAGCAGAGCTGAGGTTTCCTGCCCTCGGTGGGACTGACTCCTCTGCAGGTGTTGGACAGAGAGATCTGTCTCCAGGTAGGTCACACAGAGGCACCTCTGCATTCCCAGGCACCAGACCAAACCCAGGGACACACCCTAAACCCAGGGACACATCCCAAACCCAGGGACACACCCTAAACCCAGGGACACTTCCCAAATACTGGACACATCCCAAACCCAGGGACTTATTCTAAATACAGGGATACATCCCAAATAAAGGGGCTCATCCCAAACCCAGAGGACACATCCCAAACCCAGGTACACATCCCAAATACTGGAGTTCATCCCAAACCCAGGGATACATCCCAAACACAGGAGCTCATCCCAAACCCAGGGACACTTCCCAGGCACACATCCCAAACCCAGAGGACACATCCCAAACACAGGGACACATCCTAAACACAGGGACACTTCCCAGGGACATCTCCCAAACCCAGGGACATATTCCAAACCCAGGCACATCATCCCAAACCCAGAGGACACTTCCAGGGACACATCTGTCCCGGTTTAAAGGGACAGTATTACCAGGAAAAGGGAATCCAGGAACTCGCAGGCACAGAAAAGGTATAGGTTGGGAATAACAGTTCTTTACTGAAACATTTATAAGACAAACAAAAACAGCATCAGCTATACGAAAGAAAAAAAAAACAGTGACAGAACAGAACGGAATGCAGTCTCAGTCCCTTTTTCAGTCACCGATGACTCTCCGATGGACCAGGGCGGGCGGCGTCTCAGTCGCGGCTGCTGCAGGGGCAGGGGAGGGGGCCAGGTGGCCTCACGCCCCAGGTGGAAGAAAAGGGTGAGGAAGGAAACTCTGCTCACCGTGGGCGTCCCAGTTCCCAGTTGTTCAGAGGAAGCAGGAAGCTTTAGCAGTCCAAATCCAAGAAGCCTGATCCCAACCGGAGAAACGGAACCTCTCTCCTCGAGTTCGGCCGGCGAGCTGTAAGAGTTCTCCTACCCCCAGTGTCCTCTTACTTGCCGAAAACAAAAGCAGGACTCCACCCTTCCCTAATGGGCCATCAGCTTGCTTCAGCTAGTCCTTTGTCTCCAGCTCTTAACGGCTAATAGGAGAGCCATCCCGGCTAGCTTAACATAATAATGGGAAAAATTTCTAAACCTCGCCAACCCACAACATTATCCACCCCAATGTTTTTCCATGCTAACATACTACATTAAATTAGAACCTTTAAATTACATACATACATGCAGTTACAGACACAGTATCATAGGTAGTTCACCCCAGAACAAGGTCTCCTTGGGGTATGCATCGGGTTTCTCCATCCTTTTGCATCACCCACCAGGTACAACCTGGTCCTTGAGCAAAAACCACTCCACGGACAGGATTGTCTTTGCTGGAGGCAGAGTTCACCCAAACAGTTTTCCCCAGCATACCTCTCATGTGTACCACTGGAACTTTATCCCCATCTGGTGTTCCCAAGAGCTCAGATTGGGCAGGGCCTGCTCGGTTAGTGGAACCTCGGGTATTCACTAACCATGTGGCCTTTGGTAGATTACTTTCCCAGTTCTTGAAAGTCCCCCCACCAAGTGCCTTCAAGGTGGTTTTAAGCAGGCCATTGCACCGTTCGACCTTCCCAGCTGCTGGTGCATGGTAGGGGATGTGGTACACCCACTCAATGCCATGTTCCCTAGCCCAACTGTTTATGAGGCTGTTCTTGAAATGAGTCCCGTTGTCTGACTCAATTCTCTCAGGGGTGCCATGCCTCCAAAGGACCTGTTTCTCAAGGCCCAGGATGGTGTTCCGAGCAGTGGCATGAGGCACAGGGTAGGTCTCCAACCATCCGGTGGTGGCTTCCACCATGGTCAGCACGTAGCGCTTGCCTTGGCGGGTCTGAGGCAGTGTGATGTAGTCAATCTGCCAGGCCTCCCCGTACTTATATTTGGACCAACGCCCGCCATACCAGAGGGGCTTCACTCGCTTGGCCTGTTTGATGGCAGCGCACGTATCACAGTCATGGATAACCTGAGTGATACTGTCCATGGTTAGATCCACCCCTCGGTCTCGTGCCCACTTATACGTGGCATCTCTGCCCTGATGACCTGAGGCGTCATGGGCCCATCAAGCCAGGAACAATTCTCCCTTGTGTTGCCAATCCAGGTCTATTTGTGACACCTCTATCTTTGAGGCCTGATCAACCTGCTCGTTGTGTTGGTGTTCCTCATTAGCCCGACTCTTGGGGACATGGGCATCCACATGACAAACTTTCACAGGTAGCTTCTCTACCCGGGTGGCAATGTCTTTCCACTCGTCGGCAGCCCAGATTGGTTTTCCCCTACGTTGCCAGTTTGCCTTTTTCCACCTTTCCAGCCAACCCCACAGAGCATTGGCTACCATCCACGGGTCAGTATAAAGGTAGAGCTTTGGCCACTTCTCTCTTTCAGCAATGTCCAGGGCCAGCTGAACAGCTTTGAGTTCAGCAAATTGACTTGATCCACCTTCTCCTTCAGTAGCTTGTGCAACCTGTCGTGTGGGGCTCCATACGGCGGCTTTCCACTTCTGGTTCATTCCCACGACGCGGCAGGAGCCGTCGGTGAAAAGAGCGTAGCATGTTTCATCTGCTGGCAGTTGGTTATACGGTGGGGCTTCCTCAGCGCGGCTCACTTGTTCTTGCTCCTTGTCATCGGCAAGACCAAAACTTTCACCTTCTGGCCAGTTCGTAATTATCTCCAAAATCCCAGGGCGATTCGGGTTTCCGATGCGGGCGCGTTGTGTGATGAGGGCAATCCACTTGCTCCATGTGGCGTCGGTGGCGTGGTGGGTAGAGGGAACCTTTCCTTTGAACATCCACCCCAGCACTGGTAGTCGGGGTGCCAGGAGGAGTTGTGCTTCCGTCCCAATCACCTCTGAGGCAGCTTGGACTCCTTCACAGGCAGCCAAGATCTCCTTCTCTGTGGGAGTGTAGTTGGCTTCAGACCCTCTGTAGCTCCGGCTCCAGAATCCCAGAGGTCGGCCTCGAGTCTCCCCAGGCACCTTCTGCCAAAGGCTCCAGGACAAGCCATGGTTCCCGGCTGCAGAATAAAGCACATTCTTTACCTCTGGTCCCGTCCTGACTGGGCCAAGGGCCACTGCATGAGCGATCTCCTGCTTGATCTGGGCAAAGGCTTGCTGTTGCTCAGCACCCCAGTGGAAATCGTTCTTCTTACGGGTGACCAGGTAGAGAGGGCTCACAATCTGGCTGTACTCAGGAATGTGCATTCTCCAAAAGCCTATGGCACCTAGGAAAGCTTGTGTTTCCTTCTTGCTGGTTGGTGGAGACATTGCGGTGATCTTATTGATGACCTCAGTGGGGATCTGGCGCCGTCCATCTTGCTACTTTACTCCCAGGAACTGGATCTCTCGGGCAGGTCCTTTGACTTTGCTCTTTTTAATGGCAAAGCCGGCTCTCAGCAGAATCTGTATGATCTTTTCTCCTTTCTCAAATACCTCCACTGCCGTGTTCCCCCACACAATGATGTCATCTATGTATTGCAGGTGTTCTGGAGCCTCACCCTTTTCCAGTGCAGCCTGGATCAGTCCATGACAGATGGTGGGGCTGTGTTTCCACCCCTGGGGCAGACGATTCCAGGTGTACTGCACGCCCCTCCATGTAAAGGCAAACTGAGGCCTGCACTCTGCTGCCAGAGGAATGGAGAAAAATGCGTTGGCAATGTCAATGGTGGCATACCACCTTGCTGCCTTGGACTCCAGCTCGTACTGGAGCTCCAGCATGTCCGGCACGGCAGCGCTCAGCGGTGGAGTCACTTCGTTCAACGCACGATAATCCACAGTCAATCTCCATTCTCCATCAGACTTGCGCACGGGCCAGATGGGGCTGTTGAAGGGTGAGTGGGTTTTGCTGGCCACCCCTTGGCTCTCCAGCTCACGGATCATCTCGTGGATGGGGATCACAGCATCTCGATTCGTCCGGTACTGCCGGCGGTGCACTGTTGAGGTGGCAATTGGCACTTGTTGCTCTTCCACCTTCAGGAGTCCCACTGCAGATGGGTTTTCTGACAGTCCAGGCAAGGTGTTCAACAGCTTAATGCCCTCTGCCACTACAGCAGCTATTCCAAAAGCCCATCTGTATCCCTTTGGGTCTTTGTAGTAGCCACTCCTGAGAAAATCTATGCCTAGAATGGGCGGTGCCTCTGGGCCAGTTACAATCGGATGTTTCTGCCACCCCTCTCCTGTCAGGCTCACCTCAGCTTCCAGCAAAGACAATTCCTGTGATCCCCCCGTCACCCCAACAATGGAAACACGCTCTTCCCCCACATGTTCTGATGGTATTAGAGTGCATTGTGAACCAGTATCAACTAATACCCTGTATTCCTGTGGCTCTGATGTGCCAGGCCATCGGACCCACACCATCCAATAGACTCTGTTATCCCGTGCCTCTCCCTGGCTAGAGGCAGGGCCCCTCTAGCCCTGGCTATTATTCCTTTCCTGAACATACATAGTGGAGGTTCCTTCAAGTGGGTCTGACAGATCATCCTCCCTTCTGTAATGCCCAGCACCTTGGTCATGGGAGGTTGAGGCTACCTTCACTTTAGTGTAGCTCCCTCAGTTAGCATTTCCCTCCCTGAGTTGACGCACCCGTGCTGCCAAGACAGAAGTGGGTTTCCCATCCCATTTTCCCATGTCTTCCCCATGGTCACGCAGGAAAAACCATAGGTCAGCTCGTGGGGTGTACCCTCTTCCACAAGCTGGGGGGCGTGGGGCTGTAACCTTGGGGTATGAGGCTCGCACTGGTGCTGCCTTGATCTTCCTGATCTCCTCCCTCATCTCACTTATGTCACCTCTCATCCCCCTCACCTCCCTGATCTCCTCCCTCATCCCCCTCACCTCCTGGACCATGGCAGAAACCTGGGCCTGCACTACGCCATTCATCATACTCTGAAAATCCCTAAGCTTGTTAGCAACAGAGCTCACTGTTTCTCGGTGCTCATCAGCATTAATCATTGTAATGAAGGTGGTGTATTGAGATGGCCCTCGGTTTGCCAGGTTCCACAGCATGTGTCCTGTGCACCTGACCTTGTCAGGGTCATTGTCATGCTGTCCATCCCTCCCAAAGAGTACCTCCAGTACCGCCACCTCTCTCAGCTGTTGAATGCCTTCCTCAACGGTTTTCCAATGCATTCTATTATGGTACTCCTGCATTCTTTCTTTGTTGACAAACCTCTCTCTTACACTCATTAAAAGCCGCTCCCAGAGGGGAAGTGGGCCTGGCTCCCTTACGAATATTTGGTCCACACCTGAGTCCTGGGACAAGGATCCCAAATTCCTTGCCTCTGTACCATCCAGGTGCACACCTGTACCCATAAGGTCCCAGACCCGAAGTAACCAAGTTGTCAAAGCCTCCCGGCCCCGTCGTGCAATATCTTTCCGCAGATTGTGGAGATTTTCATAAGACAGGGACTCAGTGATGATTTCAACCTCTGGCTCCCCTGCTGGTTGTGAGGGCCCTCCTCTCTGGTCCTCTTTGTCTAGGTGCCTTGCTTTCATTTTAGACTTCCTAGTTTCTACAGGGGCGACTGCTGCTGGCTGTGAGTGCCCTTGCAATTCAGCTGGACCCTGGGCAGATGTAACACCTATGGGTTCCACTACAGCATCACTGGATTCTCCCCCTTTATGGCAGGGCTTGTCACCAGCTGGGGAGAGGTACTCCTTCATCATCTGGCCCATCTCACTCATCTGCTTCACTAGAAGCCCCACCCACTCCGGGTGGTTTTTTCTGAGATGGGCTGTGGGGCAGGGTCAGGCTCTGGGGCAGCATCCCTAGTCTCTGGGGCAGGGTCAGGCTCTGGGGCAGCATCCCTAGTCTCTGGGGCAGGGTCAGTCTCTGTGGCTGCATCCCTAGTCTCTGGGGCAGGGTCAGGCTCTGTGGCAGCATCCCTATTTCCTGGAGTATGTACCAGAGTTGTTATCCAGCTCAATCCCCCGTTATCTCTTAATGTTAAATAGGACAAGCCTATCAGTAACACCAGCCACTGTACGATATCATTAGCATTCAGAGGAAATCTGAACCCTTCAAAAACTGGTGGGGTAGACCCAAAAATTTGGGTGAGGGGTTGGGAGAAAATTTCCCCTGGTGTTATTCCCTCACAGTAGGTGCCATTATTAAAGTAATCCCAAAAACATGCATTTAGTGTGTGGTATCCCTGAATCCATGTACCCGCCATCCAAAGGAAGTTAAAAATCCATGAATTCCTCACCTTATCAACCCATAAAGCAAGTTCGATAACAGTCACAGTAGCCTTAGTTACAGGGCCCATGCTTATGTAAGGGTTTGCAAATGGGAGAGATACATGTATGAACACGTGCAGCCCAAACCAGATTAAACTGGACCACATGTTGCTAGCACACACAAAAAAAAAACCAGTCTCAGGCAACTGAAGAACTGTTATTCCTTAACCTCGTGCCACATGTTCGGGCGCCAAGATCTGTCCCGGTTTAAAGGGACAGTATTACCAGGAAAAGGGAATTCAGGAACTCGCAGGCACAAAAAAGGTATAGGTTGGGAATAACAGTTCTTTACTGAAACATTTATAAGACAAACAAAAACAGCATCAGCTATACGAAAGAAAAAAAAACAGTGACAGAACAGAACGGAATGCAGTCCCAGTCCCTTTTTCAGTCACCGATGGCTCTCCGATGGACCAGGGCGGGCGGCTTCTCAGTCGCGGCTGCTGCAGGGGCAGGGGAGGGGGCCAGGTGGCCTCACCGCCCCAGGTGGAAGAAAAGGGTGAGGAAGGAAACTCTGCTCACCGTGGGCGTCCCAGTTCCCAGTTGTTCAGAGGAAGCAGGAAGCTTTAGCAGTCCAAATCCAAGAAGCCTGATCCCAACAGGAGAAAAAGAACCTCTCTCCTCGAGTTCGGCCGGCGAGCTGTAGAGTTCTCCTACCCCCAGTGTCCTCTTACTTGCCGAAAACAAAAGCAGGACTCCACCTTTCCCTAATGGGCCATAAGCTTGCTTCAGCTAGTCCTTTGTCTCCAGCTCTTAACGGCTAATAGGAGAGCCATCCTGGCTAGCTTAACATAATAATGGGAAAAATTTCTAAACCTCGCCAACCCACAACAACATCCCAAACCCAGAGGACACATCCCAAACACAGGCACACATCCCAAACCCAGGGACATATTCCAAACCCAGGCACACATCCCAAACCCAGGGACATATTCCAAACCCAGGCACACCTCCCAAACCCAGGGACACATCCTGCCCTCATGGGGAGGTGTTTTGGCTCCTCAGGCAGCCCCTCAGGTGACATCACCTTGGAGCACCTTGCTGTGCTTTGCAGGGTGAGGCTCTCCCCAGATTCCTCCTGCCCAGCAGCCCTCCAGTTCCTGCAGGAATTTTGTGTCAGGGGTCTCAGCTGTGCTGGGCTCAGCCAGGGCACTCAGAGGATGGCTGTGCAGATTGTGAGGGGGGAACAGCCAGACAGAGAACTGTGCTCTGCCCAGCAATGTCAATTAAAATCTGCTGATATTTGCAGTGTTCCTCACTTCCCCAAAAGTTTCCTCACAGTACAAGGAAGTCGAGTTGGCTCAGCTAAGACAGCAAGGGCTGCTCAGACCCCTCCCTGACATCCCCTGGTACCTCCTGGGCCTCCTCCAGCAGCCTTTGGGTGTTCTCTCAGGGTGCCTCTGGGCTTATGGAGACCCCCAGAGCCATCATCTCTTGTGGCAATTCAAAGTGCCAGAAGAGGGTGTGGGCAAGGACCTTCTTTTAACCTCCTGCTCTGAGAGCAGCTGCCCCTCGAGGTGCAACACTCTGTGTTAGCAAAGGGAGGCTCTAGGGCTGTCCCTGTCACTGATGTCACACCTCTGGGCTCTGAACTTGTTTTCCATATCCCAAAGAAAACAAGAGATATGTAAATCCCAGCCAGGTTTTTCCCCTCCTGATCAGATGACACTGCAGAGATGCAGATACCAGAAGAGCCTTGTAAACACAGCAGTGCCCACAGAGCCAGACCTCTGCTGCACAGGGTGTTCTGCATCACGATGAGGACATGCTCAAGGTTACCTCGTGGCAGACATTCCCATGCAGCACTTCTCTGGGTCTCTCAGGGTGTATTTATCTCAGTTTCTGAGTCCTAACACCTCCAACTCCGATGTATTTATCCTTGCAGAAAGTCCTCTGAGGGAAGGCAGCTCTGTTAATCACCACTGTACAGATTGGGACTTGCTGGATAAAAGGCTAAATTAATTTCTTGGGACATTTGTGGCTGTGCTGGTCTGCCAGGCACCAAATTAGCATCAGGCCCATGTTGGTCTCTGGGCCATTATGGCCACTGATTGTAATCACAGCGAGGGGAACTGGCTTCTGCTGAGCTTAACACAGCCCAGGAAAATCAATGGCAGAGGGGAACTCATTGAACTTGTAGCAGGAGCTGATTAAAAGAAAACTATTTATTCACAAACAAAGCACAGCTACTCTTGGAGTTCACTGCCTTAACTCTTCATTAACCTCATGCTCAGCACCAAGTGGCTCTTTAGCCAGCCAGGCACTGTGCTGGGAATGGCTCTGGCTGTGAACAGGTGAAATTGTCTCCAGCCTGGGGATGGGGAAAGCAGAACCTGAAACAGGAACAAACTCACCCTAAACTTCCCAGGCAACACTATAGAAAAAACAGCTACTACACTGTAAAAAGGAGAAATTAGCAGGGAGACTGTATTACCTCATTTACCCTCTAAGAACAGTTCACCAAAAACAGTGACACAACCTGCTTCAGAGGTGGATTGGGAAAAATGGGATTATTCCAGACTGAAGGATGTTGGCATCAAGGAGAGCCTGGGAGCTGATCAGGCCTGACTTTGTTATCTCTGAGCCTTCTTGGGAGAGGCAGAGAGAAACAGGACAGGTCTTTCCCCTGCCACATCCCACTTTTAGGACAGGATCAAGTGCTCTTGGACAAAGATGATCCCATTTTTGGACTCCAGTGGGAAACTAAAGAGCACACACACTCTGTGCAGCACAGCAGGGAAAGGTGTGTCAGCCATGGGCTGGCAGATAAAACTTGTATCAGTGATGAGAAGTGATTGCTAGAACACTTTGCCAAAGGTTGTGACAGAGTTTACACTTCAATATGGTTTTCAAATGATGAGAGGTCTTTCTCCTCCTAAATATATACATAAAACTATAAATATATGTATCTATATCTATATCATAGGGGGGTGTGTGGTGCATTCAACTCAAGGCACACCCAGCCAGCAGAGCCATGCCAGATGCTCAGACTGGTGGAATTATGACCACAAAACCCCAGATGCCCATTCCTGACACAGCTCAGCACTGCATTTGCTGTTCTAAAGCCTCCCTACAAATCACCAGGGCTTGGGAACAGGGTCCTTGAGCTTCCCACTGGCAGCAGCTGCCCAGAGCTCCAACAGCTGATAAACCTGCCTGTGGGAAGGGGCTGTCCAGGGTGGAAAAATTCTGGCATCCAAATTTTGGCAGCAAGGCAAGCCAGAGGTGCCCCCTGACCATGGGAGAGGGAAAGGCTGGGTCAGAGAGCCCAGAAGGAGCTGTGCCAAGGAAAGCCTGATTTATGTGTAACCAGCTGGAGTTAATGCTCACCCAGCAGCATTCTGACAGCTAAACTTTAGACTTAGCTCAGAAAACACTGGCTGAGTGCACCATAGGATCCTGGCAGCCTGCTTCTCTCTGCTGCTCAACCACAAAAACACCTTCAGAAATGGATGGAGCCTGGGTCTACCTGGTGACAGGAGGATGTGGCTTTGTGGGGGAGAGGATTGTAGAGCTCCTGTCTCAACAAGACTACATCAAAGAAGTCAGAGTTTTTGATTCAGTAGCAAGAGAAGAAGTAGAAAAATTCAGCACAGGTAAGAAAAGGGCATCAGCATCAATTCAGTGGCCATAACCCTCCCTGTCCTGGCAGTGGGATAACCCTGGAGATGCCACAGTTCCAGGTGGGTTAAACAGACTGGGTGAGGAACAACTTGCAGCTCACAAGTTTTACAGCCTAGGACTCAGCCAAAGAGAGAAGACCCCCAGGGATGGATCAGCCAGGAGTTGTGTCCCAGGGAGGCTCTGAGAGCCCAGGCAGGGATCAGTCTCAGAGGCTGTGACATGGGAACTTGGCTGCCCAGCTGATCTCAGCCAGCCTGACACAAAGGGGCTGAACCAACATCCTCCTGAGCTGCTCCAACCAGCCACTGCTTCTGAGGAAAATAACTAAAATTCCTGACAGCAACAGAATCAAACCCAGTGCCTACTGCAGGCATTGTGAAATAAATTATGGAAATAATGGAGATAAACCTAGAGCAGCCTTAAAAAACGAGGATGTGAGTCTCAGTAAACACTCAGAGATGCTGAATTAATCCATTTGATCATATTCTGAGAGCTGCCTTCATGCAGGGTTGAGTACAGTGAGATTTGCTGGGGAAAAACAACCAGGACAAATCCTGTTTGACTGGATTCAGGGATACCCATGCAAAACAAGCCATGGCAGCTCAGGGTGCTCTGCTCAGCTAATGCTGGGTGCCCTGTCCCTGACTGCCCAAACCTTCAGCCTGCTTTGAGAGAGACAAAAAATGCTGAGGGAGATGGTGTTGGGAGATCTGCACAGAAAGGGGATGCACCCAGAGCAAGTCAAGACTCCCAGGGAATATCACAGTCCCTGGCAGATGAACTCAGCAGACTGGTTTCCCCAGGTTTCAGGGAGCCAATTACCTTAAAAGCACCCATAATTGAAGGAAAAGCTGTTTAAACCTTAGGGAGGTGCCAAAATCTATGCTCCAGGAGAGGTCTGTGGCCTGACACCCCAGCAAACCACAGAAAACGAGGCAGGAGCAGCCTGAGGGGCCACCCCAACCCCATCCCTCTGCCCCAGGCAGAGCCAGCCCTGCCACAGCCTCCCCCACAGGTGCTGGTTCTGTCCCCAGGCCACCCCTTTATTTATTTCTGCCCCACCAGGCAGGGGGTACAGGCTGGCTCCTTGGTTTCCCATCTAAACCTACAGGTAGAAGAGGTATTACAGGATTACTGTGATTATTTTTTTTTTTTTTTACAACAATCTTCACCATCTGCAAACCACATCCTTCCACTCCACGCTGGTTTGTGCTTCAGGCTAAAGCAGCTCTCACACTCCTTGCTCCTGCTCTGCTCCATCCAGCACTGCCATTGCTCCTCTCTGCAAGGGAGGCATGGAATTTTGGGCTCTGGCCTTCCCATTGCTGCAAAAAAGCTGATGGGTTTGTCTCTTCCACCCTGCAGCTTACCCTCCTGTTTTACCTGTCACTGTGCCTTTTTCAGTTGACAACAAACAACAGCTCCTGAGCTGCCCTGGCCCAATTTAATTCCTTCATTAAATCAGCTCCCTGCTAAACCCAAAAACTTCTCTCTGTTCCTATCAAATTTCACTTTTTTCCCCCCACTCTGTTAATTCTTTCAGCTCATACTCAAATCCTCCAGCATGGCCCCTCCCAGTCTGATGTTATCTGCTGATTTAAGGAACAAATCTGCCAGATTCCTGATGAAAACAATCAAAAAGACTCAAATGCAGCAATAAGCCCTGGAGAGCCCCAGGGCAGCCACCTACCACAGCTGGCAATTCCCTGGGAACTGTAATTCTGCCTTTGTGCTCTCCTTAATGGGGCTTATTTAGCCCATGTTTTACTGACTCCTTGTGAGAATGAGGCTGAGTTTCCAAAGCCCTAAGAAAATCAAGATAGATGACATCAACCCGCTCCACAATATCCCTCCAGCCTGTTACCTTGTCATAAGAACAAAGGAGGTTTATCTGGCCTGATTTGTTCTTGACAAATCCATGTCAGCTGCTTCCATCCTGCCCATTATCCCACAGGTGCTCTCACACGTGGTTAGAGTGTGTGCTCCTGAATTTTCCTGGGGTTGAAACCAAAATGTTCTGTAATTTCCTGCCTCTTCTTTACCTCAATTCTAAGCACAAGTGTTTCATTTGCTCTGCTGAACTCTCCCAGTGCTTTCAGGAGCTCTCCAAGGCAGCTGATAACAACACTGGAGCTGCAGTTACACCCCTCACCTCCTTAGGAGCCCTGGGAAGAGCCCATCAGGCCTTGTCAATTGGAAAATTCCTCATGCTTGCTTTGCTCCAGCTGCCTTAACACAGGTGGTGTGAAAAAGACCATTTAACACTTCAGCCTGACGGGTTCCAGGCTTTCCCAAACCACAAGTTACCAGAAAAATTCCCCCCAAGAGTCTGCTGGCACCCTGCTCATCAGGAGCATCTCCTCTGCACTCTGGTGCTCCAGGCAAGGTTTCATCTCTGCTACATGGCCAGCTCCTTTCTTTTCACCTTCTATTCCCCCTGAATTGACTCTGTGCTTTACTACTGAATTCATATTAATACTCACTGTTAATTGATTTAATGATAAAACTCCTCAGAGTGAGTCCACTGATTATTGGCTATGCTAATTAAGAAAGCAGCCTGAGCCTTTGGTAAAATTTCTGTCTCCTCCATCCCAGGCTGCTCAGAGAACACTTGATCTGCTGGCTAGGATTCTGTCCCTCCTTTTGGACCCTGAGGAACAATTCTCTTCCCCCCTTGCCCTCCTGGATCTTCTCTGAGGGTTTCCACACCATAACTGGAGGCACAGACCCTTCCCTGAGCTACTCATTGTGTGATCCTCCAGGAATTCCTGCCCTGGGATGTGTGGGGCTCTCCAGGGAGCTGCCAGCCCAGAGCAGAGGGGATCTCCTTCCCAAAACAACCCTGTGAGTGGCTCATTGCAAATCCCTGAGGAGCACAGGCTCCTCACCCCAGCTTCCCCTGGCCCATTCCCAACTAGGGAATAGAGAAAGGGAAAAATCCCACTTAAATATTGTAAATGTACTGTCTCAGAGCAGGAAAATGGACAGGAGATGCCAAGAGTAGCCACATATGGAACAGCTACTCTGAGGAAGAAGGAGGAGGTAAAAGGGAATAGGGGGGAAATTCTGAGTGGCTCTAAGGGAGGAGTCTCCTATGAAACTTTTAAACCTGTTACATTATTTTCCTACTTAGTCTACAGTATTTGCAATTTAAACAAAGAAAAAAAATTAAACATCTGTGCCATGTCCCTTGAAATCTCCAGGTTATTCCCAGCATACCCAACATTTTCTGTCTGAAGGAAGGAGTCCAGCACAGCTTCCCTGATCCATGGGGGCTGCAGCAGCCACAGCCCTGGGCCAAGTGTGTCCTGCTCCCCTGGGAGCAGCCTGGGCATTTGCAGTGACAGACACAGTGATTCTGACCCATGTTTGATGCAGAGCACCATGCTGAGTTAAAACCAGATGCAAACCTGGACTCCAGGGGTTAAAAAAAAAGGAATTTTTCCCAGTTGTGCATGATTCAAATAGCACAGTCACTATCAGAGAGTGCTTTGCCTTGCCCTGCAGAGCTCATTGTCCTGGGTTACAATGTAAAGATGTGCCCAAAAGTGTGTATTCTATCAGCAGCTGCTGAAACCAGATAGGGCGGTGACCCTTATCTCTGTGGGAGATATCCTCTGCTAATGGGCCAGCTGTTAAAAACCAGGTGGGGCAGTGTTGTTTATCTTTCCCCAGGAGATCTCTCCTGTTAATGGCCACTGAGTCCCACTGCATGACTGATAAAATTCCATCATCCCATTGGGAGATGCTCCACCCAAGGGGAGGAGACAAACCCTTCCCTACCCTGATAAAAACTGAGATTTGGAACTCCAAAGCTGCCCTTACTCACTGGTTTCCAGAGGACAGGAGCTACCAGACCTTTCTGCAGGATCACCACTAAAACAAGGCCACTTTATCTGGACTGCTGCCACCACCCTAACTAGCAGGGTGTCAGGCTGTACTCTGACTCTCAGTGGTTTTTCTTTTGTACTATTGCATGTATTTTATTTTTCTCTTTTTTCCTATTAAATTGTATTTCTGACTCGGAGTCTCCCCCTGGTTTTGCTTCCAAAACCATTACAGAGGACATGCCACGCTCTGCAGGAAGGTGAGGATGCTGATTTGAACTCTTTTTTTTCTCCCCCTGCATCTCTGTACTGTTTTTCTGCAGGCACCACTCGTGTGACAGTGAGGAGAGGAGACATCAGAGACCCTGGCGTGCTGCTGGCTGCCATGCAGGGAGTGCACGTGGTGGTGCACACTGCTGCCCTGGTGGACTACAGGGGCACGGTGCCCTTCTGGGAGCTGAGAGCTGTCAACGTTGGGGGTGAGCCTGGAGAGGGCCCTGCACTCACACACCCCCTGCACTCACACACCCCCTGCACTCACACACCCCTGCACTCACACACACCCTGCACTCACACACCCCCTGCACTCACACACCCCCTGCACTCACACACCCCCTGCACTCACACCCCCTGCACTCACACACCCCCTGCACTCACACACCCCCTGCACTCACACCCACCCTGCACTCACACACCCCCTGCACTCACACACCCCTGCACTCACACAGCAGGCTCCAGCACACATTCAGTGCTCCCAAATCCCACACACCCCGAGATGGGAAAGGTGCTCAGGACCTTTCCAGCAGGGAAGTTTCTCCCTTTGCCCCTCTATCCTTGCTCAGGGCTGCTCCTCTCCACTGCTCAGCAGATCTGGGCTCAGTTCTGGCACAGCTGTTCTGGTCCCCCCAAAGGCACTGAGGTGGTTCAGGACACACCTACAGTGGTCAGAAACTGTTTTGTGTGTGACAAGGGCAACAATAAAAATCAAACCCTGTTCTAGATAGCTCAAAGCTTTCCCATGGATTTTGCCCTGTCTATACCAGCACAAGGCTGTACCCATTGAGCTGCACCCACCAGAAGGGAGTGATGCTGTTTTAATTAGCAGTGATGCTGTTTAATTGTCAGAGCTGTCATGTATGGACAGGCCATGTGTAACTGAGAGCTCCACAACCCTGTTCTCCTACCACCAAGAGCAATTTTGTGTTTGGTGCAGGATCTGCTTAGAGAAAATCTGTTCATAAATCTAGGAAATAAGCACAGGCCATAAAAATAATGAAATCCCTATTACAGCAGCAATTCCAGTGGTACCTCAGGCTGTTAGCTCCTAAAATAGTCATTAACCAAAAGGAAGGATTTTTTTTTTAAATATATATATATATACATCTCCAACTAGATTACTGCTTAGGGCTTCTACTATTTGCTGATACATTCAAGGGTAGCATTTAAATTCCAGCCTTCTTTTCATTGCTGTAGTTGTTTTCAAAACTCAGTGCTTTTAAGAGCCTGCATTGTGCTCTCTGTGTTCTGAGAATATTCAGAGCCTGAGGGTTCCTGCTGCTTTTTAGTGGCTTTGTGAGCTCTTCCCCTTCACTGTGAGCTCTGTGCTTCAGCACAGGGAGGATTTACAGAGAGCACTGAACACCAGGCAAGTCCCCTCCTCAGCAAACCAAACCTCTTGTTGGTGACATTCCCAGAAAACCACACAGGCAAGGATTTTTCAGTGTGACCCAGTGACTCCTTGAGCACGGTCTGGGATGGCTCAACAGGAGCCTGTCCTGCATTTCTGCCTCTCCTTGCATGGCTCCACATGGAACTCCCCAAAACGGGGCTGCTGCTCTCACCAGCGCTCCTCAAAATCCTGAATTGAGAGATTAGCCTGAAGTTCTCCATTAAAATCATGGCAGATAAAAGAATAAAAATGGTATTTGATACCTGCTGCAGACTTCATGGAAAAAAGCAGGGTCAGGAGAGGTCAAGTATATAATCCTCTAGCTGGCTCCTCTGTGCAGCTCAGGCCACAGAAATTCATCCAATTACTGCCCTAAGCCCAACAATTTGTGGCTAAATTGGGCCATTTCTTTTCAAAAGACTTGTTGCCTCGAATTAAGGGTGCAAGTTAATGGACTATCTATCATGGCTTTCAGCAAGCCATAACAATGCTGAGGAGTGGTGGTGTGGCTATGGTTAATTATCATTTCTGGCCAAAATTTACATCTTCTGCTTTGATTCCCTCCTCTGTTTCAACCACTGGCTGCTGAATCCTGTTACAGCCTTGTTGACTGAATTGAAGAGTTCTCTTCTACAAGAATTATTTTTTCCATCTAGTCACTTAAAGACTTTTTAATCTGCTTTTTGTTAAGCTGAATGGATTTTAACTCAGCTGTTTCCAGTGATGTTTCTCACCAGGGGTTCTCAGTTAACTTTACATATTGTGATAGGCTCATGGAGAAGCACATTGATTCTTTTCCAGCGGGATTTCAGATGGATTCATGTGCTCAGAAATTATCCTAAACTCAGGATTGCCTTGGTAATTTCAGATTATGCCCTTAATAGCAAAGGGAAGGGAAATCACAAGCCCTCCCACACAAGATGTGCAGCCAGGCTCAGGGCAGAGCCTGCTCAGCCAGGTACAAAGTGTGGAGGTTTCTGGAAGCCAGCCCAAGCTGCTTCCTTTCAGATCTGCCTTATCAGGGCTGAAGGCCCTCAGTCCCTGTCACTGAGGTTCTCACAGCTTCAGCTTGGATCAAAACCACAATGAATGCAAAAACCACCCCTGCAAGAGTCATACATTGTTTGAACCCACCAAAATACTCCAAAAAACCACACTAAACCACACACACAGAACAACTACTTCAGCCTTCCTTAAAGCAAACCATGTTTTGGATTTGTCTGGATTTCACCTGGACTTGTAAGCTGCCCTCAATATTTTATTTAAAGTTCTGCAGTTATCAGGAGTCTGATGGAGTGATTTCACCCTGTAGCACCCTGCAGAGCTTCTACAGAGCAACATGAGCAGCTAAATCCCTGATCCTGTGCCAGAAGGCTGCAGTTCACCAACGACCTGCCCACAAATGAAAAAAAGATGGAGTTTTGCTCTGCCAAGCCCCCAACTTCCCTTTGTTAGCAGCTCCAAAGTCCAGGTTTAGTTGCCATTGGCCATGGAGGTTCAGCCATATCAGAGCTATGGATGTTATAAACCATCCCCTCCTGAGAAATGCAGCTCTGACCTGGGGCTTTACATATTTTCAGCCATTAAAAAAAAAAAAAAAAAAAAAAAGATGGATTAGTTCCAAGCCAGAAAAAGCCTGGGAATCTCTTTTGATTTGCACAGCAAGGTGGTTGATGTTTGTCCTTCCCATCCTGCCCCACAGGCACTGAAAATGTGTTAAGGGCCTGCTGTGCCCTGAGCATCCCAAACCTGCTCTACACCAGCTCCATCGCTGCCGTGGGCCCCAACGCCTCCTGTGAGCCCCTGCTCAGGTGAGCCTCAGCACAGCTCCTCCATGCCCTGTCTGTCCAGCCAGACAGCACTGGGACTGCAGCCAGATGGAGATCTGAGCTGTGATTTGTGCTCCCTTTCTGTCTGTTCCTCTTCTCTTTCTAGAAAACCCTTCCCTGCTGCTCTGCCCTTGTGGCTCTTCCCAGCCTGAGCCTGGCCAGTGACAGCCTAAGGGGAGAGCTGTGTGGTTTAGGCTGTCCTGCTCCTCTGAGCCCTAAAAGCATCTTCAGATAAGGTTTCAGTGCTCACAGTTTGGGATATGGCCAAGTTATATCCTGATGCTAGGTCAGAGTTTTTGGGCTGTTGATTTACAGTGAGCCAGCCCAAGGGGAGGTGATGCCCCACTGCTCCCAGCACACTGCCCCTCCTGCTCCCAGCTCCACTGGAGCTGCTGGCAGGCCTGTACCCAGCTCCTGTTACCAAATGTGGGCAAATCTCATGTATTATCCCAGAAAAAAAAAAGGATAATTGGCCATGAACTCTTAGGGAAGAGATGCACTGGTGTGAACCTGCCCTGCAGGATTCAGTGCAGTCACATCCCTCTGTTACCTGCTTCTGACTGTAAATTGTACCTTTCTATCCCTCAAAACCCTTCCTCCTGGCAACGTGCTCATGGGGGCTGTCTCCAGGATTCACCACTTCAGGCCTTCAGCTCAACCCTTCTCTGTTTGTGGCTCCCACAAGATTGACCCACAGACCCAGAGGCAGCAGCAGAGCTTTGGAAAACCCTCTGTGGCGAAGGTGGGATTTGGATCAATACAAAGACAGTGCTCAAAATGACAATTTTGAGGGGTTTTATGGTTTGATCTCCAGAAGTGATTTTGACAATCAGCTGCCACCCCTGCTCAGGGCTCAGCATCAGGATACCTATTGTATCCTAGGGCAGCAGGAATTCCTGCACCTTGAGAGCAGGGCTGATACTTCTGAAGTTTTAGGTTAAATCTGAGCTCAGCCTGATGTGTACTATGGGAAGGCTGATTTCAAGCCTGGTTGTAGCCACACAAACTGCTCAGCCCCTGGAAATCTGTGTGCCAGGGGAACTGGCTCCAAGTCAAGTGATGTCTCCACAGGCAGCCAGGCTGGACACAGCTGCCTGCAGACACTTGGCTCTAGAAATTTGAGCCCAGCTAGAAAAGACATAACTTAAAATCACCTACAAGCCTGAATTTCATGCTCACAAGTAAGTCAAGACGTAAGCAAGTTGTTTTGAAAAGCATCTAAGCACTCAGATCTGCAGAATAAATGTCTGGCTTAGGAAAAAATCCATGAGAGCAACTCAATCCACTTGTGACCACAAGCACTGGAGACTGTGTCACTGCAAAACCCTGAGATTTGGTCACTAGCAAATACAAATTCTAAGAATTCATGTAGATACAGACACATCTTTGTCAGTATTTTAGTCCTGGGACTTAGAGAGATGTGAACAGATGTCTTGAAAAAATCAGCCCCAGATCTTGCACCAAGAGGAGCAAGTAAAACCCACCCAGGCTGATGCTCATGGGGTATGAGCAGCCTTCCCCACCACAAACAAAACCACACCTGGAGCCTTTCACTCGTTTTGCAGAACACACTCAGATTCTCCCATTGTCCTGAGAGGAAGCCTGAGAGAGAGGTCTTCATCCTCCAACTATTTTGATTTTAAATGAAGGGAATTAGATAAATGAGGAGCCTCATCCCCCCAGTCAAAACTTAGCCCAGGGAGCAGCACAACGTGGCAGGGGTATCAGAGAGCAGCTCTGGTTTCCTCACTGGAAGCTCAGGTGATGCTTTCTGCCTTTCTCCTTCCTCCTCTTCCCATCTCCCCCTCCCCACCCATCTGTTCTGCCCTCTCCCCCACAGCCCGTGATCCTGCCTGCCTTCTCCTTTCCCTCTGTGCCCCTTCTCCACCACTCCTGGCAGAATTTATTCAACTCCCCTGTACGTGCTGGGGAATTGGCACAGACAAAGCAGGAGGAGTCTGTGGCCGGGTGATGGGCACAGGGATAATGCTCACACCTCAGCATCCGACAAGAATAGAAAATGCCTCTGTCAGTCTCAGTCCCTGGGAGACAGGCACTGCTGAGATACCTTCTGACAATGCTGCTCCAGTCTGATTAGCGTTCACTTATCTGGGATCGTTTTGAAAAGCAAGAGCATTATGCTGAGCTCTTTGTTACTACCAAGCTTCAGAGGGGTGGGGGAAGGCACACACAGCAGAGCCCAGGAACAGCAGGCAGGTTTGTCCCTTTGTGAAGCTGCTGCTTTTTGAAAGCTTTGCAGGGGTGAAAAGAAAAAAGAAGGAAAAAAAAGAGAGAGAAAAAAAAAGAGAGAGAAAGCAATTAAAACTAGAACTTCCAGATAACCCCCCACTAATTGTCTTGGGCCTCTCCTGGGCTTGCAACAAACCTTGCACAATCAATCTTTTGTCTTGCTTGTTTTTTGGTTTGTCTTGTTCATGCCCTGTAAACACAGGAAGGGGAGAAGGGTCTGGTGATAGAAGCCCAGGGTGTGTGAGGAGTCTGCATGCCTGATGCTCCTCATTTATTTCTGTTGCTGTAGCACAAGGAGAGCCTGATCTCAGCTGGGATATCTGACACACAACATGCCAGACTGCTGAACAGGCAAGAGCCAGGCAACAGCATCAGCCACGTTTTACCCAGGGAGATCTGAGCACAGGAAGGAGAAAACAACTTGCCCAAGGTCAGAGAGCTGAGTCAGAGCTGGCTGTCCCAGGCAGGGTTTGACAGAAACACCTCTGTGCAGATGTGCTGTGTGAATTCCTCACTGAGCCCTTCCAGATGTGTCTGAGCCCATCTGCACAGGAGGGTGAGGATTCCTCTGCCCTGGGTGAGGCACCCCATGCCTGGCACATCCTGGCTTGCCAGGGTGGATTTCTCTCAGATGGCAGAATACTGAGTGAATTAATTTAAAAACGGGAAGAGAGTCTCCAGCAGCACATGGAGGGAGAGAGAGCTGATCTGTGCCACTCAGGGGAGCACAGGAGCGAGTGGATGCTCCTTCCCAGTGCTGCAAGCCAGGTTTCTTCAGTCCAGAGCCCACTGGAGATGTTCAATCAAATCCCACAATGGCCTCAGCTGATCTAAAACCATAGGGAAGAAATGCTGACAAGCTATGGGGAGCAGAGCTGCTTTCTGCTTTCTCCAGGCCCTATGAGGCCATTCCATGAGATCCCACAGGCTTTCCCCTTGGCAGCTCTAAGGTGAGCCTGAGGAGCAGGTTGTTCTACTGTCACAGCCCAGTGTTCCCTGCTTGTCCTTGGCCATGGGTCCTCTGCTTCCCCTTCCCCTCACGGGAAATTTGTGATGGGAGATGAAGGAACAACCCCAGCACAGCCCAGCTGATTGCAAGGCTTCCAGAGATCTCCAGCAGCCCCACCACATCCCCAGCAAACACCTCCCAACTTTAATCAACTCTCCGAGAAAATTAAGTAGCAGTTTCTCCTTTTAGTTTATGGCTCATGAGAGGCTTTTCTCTGCCTCTAATGAAAAAGTGAAGTAGAACTGTTCTAATTTCCTTGCCCTCCATCTTCTTGTGCTCTTCCTACCTTGCTCAGCTTCTTTGAGTTGCTTAAAAATGTAACCCTGCTGCCTTCTAATTGGCCTGATGGAATGTTGTTTTAATCACACTATTAGACAAAACTGAATCTGAGGAACCACTGCCCCCATGCAAACCTGCTGTTCCTTGAGGTGTCATTGCTGCAAAGCACAGGGAGGAGCTCAGAGCCCCACAGCCCCCACAGCAGAAATCCCTGGGGATGGGGAATGCAGAGCAAACCAGGCTGGCACAGATGGCCCTGAGCTCTGTCCCACTCTCTCTCTGTCTCCCCCAATGTTCCAGAGGAGATGAGGACACCGAGTACAGCGGGGAAGTGGAGCTGCCCTATGGGAAGACAAAAGCCATGGCGGAAAAAATTGTGCGTGAAGCCAATGGAAAAAAGGTACAAAATGCAGTGGTGGCACCCCTGGAATTACAGACAGCACAGGGGAAGGAGGGGCATGGTTGGGAAGAACCCACAGCTCCTGTCTAAGTGTGAATCCAACCTCTGCATAAAACACATTTGATGCATAAAGCACATTGTCCAAAGCCTGATATTCCCACTTCAGCAAGGAGCTGCCAGACTCTCCCAGGATCAGAGGGTGCTTCCCTTCGAGCCTGTGCTTCAGCTCCAGCAGGAGTGTGACTTTGGAAAGGGCTGTGCTAAATTAGGGCTGAAGGAACCAGGTTCACCTTGCTCATACTGAAAAAATATGTAATTTCCAGGATTTCCAGACTTAAGAATTTAAAATACTGGTATAGCCAGAGCCAGCCCCCCACCCAAGGCAGCTGTTCAGTGTTTTAGACTGGCAGTGCAGTCAGCAGACAGATGAGCTCTAGACAATGAAGGAGAATGTAAAAATGAGACTTGTACTCTGCCCCAGTCCCAGTTTGAGGCCCCAGCTGGGCTGGCTTGCTGTGGTACCTGGTTTTGGTTGTTGCAAATCCTCTTTTATACACCACAGCTGCAGAAGAGCTCATGCCACCAGCACTCTCCACCCAGCACCTCTCAAGGAGAACCAAAAAAATCAATCTGGGCACCTCCTTGTGTTTGTAGGGACCCAAAGCAGGTGCCAAGCATGCAGAGCTTGCAAATGTTGATTCCTCTAGGCCAGTATTCCCAGGGTTTGGGTTTATCTGGGAATCCCAGTGTGACTGTGGAAGTTTCCACCCCTGGATCCATCCAAACTGGATCCATCCCTCACTGATTTTACAGCTGAGCAATGGTGGCACACTCAGGACCTGTGTCCTCCGTGCCAACACCGTGTATGGGGAGAAGGCAGCGTTCCTGCAGGAGCTGTATCTGCTCGCGAGAGCCAGGAATGGTGTTCTGAACTACCTGGAGCCCGAGGACACCGAGCGCAATCACACCTACGTGGGTGAGAGAAGGGCTCAGCCCCTCGAGGGTGCTGCCTGCTTTAATCACAGGGGATTTCACACATCAGCTCAGCCAGCATCTCCCCAGACAGAGAGATGAGGGTGGTGAATGAGCACAAATGGGTTTGGAACCACAAAACTTAGACTGGCTAAAGGATTTCAAAAGGGATTCTTATTACTGCTGTTTTCCTGGGAAGGGTTTTCTTTTTTCCCTTTGAGAAGTGTTTTAGGGATATATGGGGGGCAGAGAGAAATTCCAGCTGTGTTTTTAAAGTGTTTTTGCTAGGAAAAGACACTTCTTCATTAGGAAAAAAAAAATTAAACTACCACAACTTTTAAAGTTCTTTACAGAAAAGGCTGCACTACATAACCAGTTTTAGGAAGCACAAGAAATTACTCACAAAACCTATAGGAAGGATTTGTTTTGGTGCCTTTCAGGGAGTGTAATTCAACATTAGATCATGCAGGCATCCAGTGATTTCTGTGCAGCACACTTACATGTCTTTTTCCAAAAGTGCAGATTTTGAAAATGCTGTTAGAGAAGAATCAGGCCCAGATAAATCAAATGACTCCTTCAAAGGCTCACAGCAGAGGCAGGGATGAAACCCTGGAGCACTGCCTCCTATTCATCCTGCTCTCACTACAGAACACTGCCCTTTTGCTTCACATGAACCAGGATCACAAGGCACATTAATTGTCCAGCTCAAAGGGGAGACCAAAGGTTTAAAGGATCTTGGAGGCCTGAATTAACTGCTCAGCCTCTCTGCAGCACAGCTGAGCACACCATGAGTGCCTCCTGCTTCCCAGCACTGAAGCTGGCAGATCCAACAACTCATTCCACAGTAAACAGGCAAACTGAGCTCCTCCTGACTGCCTGCTTCTCTCCCTCTCTTATTTCTGCAGGGAATGTGGCATGGATGCACGTCCTTGCAGCCAGGAGCCTGCAGCTGCAGCCAGAGCTGCTGGCAGGACAGGTGTATTACTGCTATGATGACACTCCAAGCAGGAAGGGATTCCTGGTCAGGCTCCAGCTGCTGTCCAGTGCAGACCCCGGAGTGAGGCTGGGCTCTCACATCCCCTACTGGAAGATGTGGCTGCTGATACAGCTGCACAGGCTCATCAGGGCCATCCTGCCCCCTTTCTGGAGGCCACAGCCTTTCCTCAACGTGCCCCTGCTGAACACCATAGTCACCAGCTTCTCCTTTGAGACAGACAAAGCCTCCAGGCATTTCGGGTACAAGCCCCTGTTCTCGTGGGAGCAGAGCAGGCTCAGGACTGCCCAGTGGCTGAAAGCAGCTGCAGGGAGCCTGGCACCCCCCCAGCTGCATGGCAAGAACAACTAGACAGCACTTTTGGGGTAAGGAGAGAGGTTATCACAGCAGCAGGTGTCCCCTGAGCTTCACAGCCTTGGCAGGAGCTTTGCAAACACAGAAATCCTGGTACAGAAACAGAGAAGGAGAAAAACTCAGGCTGCAACTCATACCCTCTCCATGCCAAAATCTCAGCTATTTTGGGCTGTTTGGGCATTTGAAACCTTCCCTGCACACACAGGGGCTTGCTGGCCTCCCTCATTCCCACCACTGCATGGAACAAGAGAGAACAAGCTCAGGTGGGAGGTGGTGGCCAGCAAACACCTTTGGGGTAAAACCAGTGAGCCAGTTTTGTTCCACAGCCTGGGGAGCCATGGTGCTAAATTAGGGCCAAAGGAACCAGGTTCACCTGGTTCATACTGAAAAAAGTGTAATTTCAAGGCTTTCTAGAGTGACTTCAGAATTAAAAATATTGGTGTACCCAGAGGCTCACCCCTACCCAAGGTTGAGTGTTTTAGACTGGCAGTGCAGTCAGTAGACAGATGAGTTCTTGTAGACAATGAAGGAGAATGTAAAAATGAGACTTGTGCTCTAAACCAGTGCCTGGAGCATCTCTGCCCCAGTCTCAGACATTGGGTGGGGTAGCTGTACCTGGCTCAGACACTGAAGGGCTCTTCAGTGAGAGTTTTGGGGAGGACAAGTAAAACCCAGCAGGTTCTTGTTCTGATTTAGGGTTTAATAAAAAGAAAAATATGTATTTCCTTTTCCAAAACTGCCTTTTGCAAGATGTCTCCTGTTATTCTTTACGTGTGGAATACTGAATATCTATTTTGAAATATTATCACTATAAGAGAAAAACCTCCAATCTTTTGTCTTAGCAAGGCATGGGCTGATTTATCTTTTAATTGTATGGATGCAGAAGTGATGTCTACAGGCTTGAAGGTGGGATTCACATAGTTTGTAACTCCAAATCTCCCACCACAGAGCACTCCAGTGGCACAGCAAAGCAGATTAAAGCCCATGTTCAGCTGCTGTGCTGGCAGAAAGCAAGGGAAGGCCTTAGGGGCTGCATTTATGCTAAATAATGTTTGAACTCCAGGAGGAAGAGGTCATTTCAGCTCCTTCCATGGCCCTGGAGCTGCAGAGCCCATCTGGGAGCAGCATTTCACAGCTGAGATTCTCCTCACACAGATGGGGCGGGCACTTGGAGGAGATTCACAGCAGAACTGTGGCTTCTATCAGTTTATCAGCTCCTCTATTTTTAAGACTTGCAGAGAGGCTGGTAAATCTACATTATGCACAACTGAGATTTCAGTTTTCACTTGAGCTTGGAGGAATGGGGTATTTTTACATTACTGGCTCAAATGGAAAATTAACTCTGTTAATATCACACTTCTGTGTTCTGTGAATCTGTACCCATCTATTGAGTGTTCCTGGAGTAAAAGTGTGCACATACACAAATAGAAGCTTATTTTAATTACAAGTGCCCTGATACTCCTGAAAAAGCAAGTTTCAGCATGACATCCTTGATGGAAATGATGAAAATTTGCTTCCTGTTAGTCCTGGTAATTACCCAGGAAGGAAAGTGGAGCAATACAGTGAGAGCTGCCAAGTTGAATTTGGCAAAATTCACATTCACAAGAGAATTCTTCTTCAAAATGAGTTTACAGATCAGAAATCAGTTGCTCTGGTAATTCATTACTAAGCTCATATAACAAATAAATTTCTCCCAAACTGTTGCAATCTGCTTATAAAGAATTTGAAAAGGTGAAGTGTGTAAATTACCAGTTCCCTACTATTTTCCCCCTTCCAGTTGTGCTGGGAGGGTTAAGAAAGGGGATAATAAGATTTCTGATTTTTCTGTGTTCACTGAAAGTCTCCTTGCAGTTTTTTGTCATTATCCAAATGGCAGCTGGCAACTCTAGGAATGTGACAAACAAACACACCCCTCAGTTCCTCACACACACCCCAGAGCACCTCCACAGAGCATCAGCCTTGGCCTCAACAGGTTTTGGTGGCGCTGAAAATATGGATTTATCCTGCCAAAAAAGAGCCACTGGGTGGAGCTGCGAGGCTGGGAACAGGTCCCTCCTGGCAGAGCCTCGCTGGGATTGAGCTGGCTCTGCAAGGACTGAGACCCCTGCCCAGGCAGCCAGGCTGAAGGGTCTCTCCTCACCTATGGCACTGGGAATTCTGGCCTTCCCTCCTCTGGCTGCAGGCAGTCACCATTTTATCTGCATGTACCCCCATAGTCAAAGACACTGAGGAAATGTTTTTTTCCAGTCAGAGCTCGTTAGAAAAGAATAAAAGTTTGCTTTTTGTTTTTAAGAACAGAATGGATTTTGGCGCTCTGACCTCTGAGAAGCCTTGCACAAGCACAACAGGCTGATGCCTTCAGTCCCAGTCTCTCAGGAATTCCTTTGTGGGATTTGGAGCTGCTGCAGATATCAGATGGGAGAGTTGTCAAGCCCCAGTACTATCCCAGAGATTAATGCCTTACAAGCTTGCCTGCTTTCATAAACCTTGCTGGGAACCTCATCATGCTTTTGTTCCTGTCCTGCTCATCATCACCTATGATTCTGATGCTTATCAGGGTGCAGATGACATGCAGGATAAGCAGAAGGGATTTTCAAAGGTGGTTAAGTGCTGGATTTTTCAAAAGTATTTGAATTAGCTGGCTGCTCAGCTTTTAAAATACATACTCACCTCCCAAGCTTTGCAAAAGCAAGCAGAGGATTCCCTTTCCCTGTCATGGTAGAAATAGGGGGAAAAGTTAGACAGCAAAGCCTCTGTGCTATTTTCCAAAAAGATGAGTAAGCTTCCTTTGGCTGCCTTGCCTTTTGGCTCCTCCAAGCTAATGCTGCTGCAGACTTCCTGTTAGATCCTTGATTTTATCAGATTATAACTTGTTTTCCCCTGGCAATGCTTTAATTCTTTCTACTGCATTGGGTTGTCATTGGCTTTTCTTTTCAGGGTCTCAGCCTTATTATGTAACAGCAGCAGCAAAAAAAGAGAAAAGAAAAAATATTTCAGATCTGTTTCTACTTCAGGAGAGGAGCCTTTGTGCACAATTACTCATCCAAGAGATTCAGCAGGTATAACTGCTTCCCCCAGGGGCTCCATTATATAATTGGATTTCAGCCATACAAATTAAATCCTATCTTACCCCTTAGTTAAGCCAGGCAGTAAGTATTTAATGCTAATATCCCTGACAACTATTGCAGGGAGAAGCAGAGCTGAAGCACAGAGGAGACAGATGCAGGCAATCTCTGCTGCAGGAGCAGGGAGGATGAGCAAGGACTGACACCTGCTTGTATTTTCAGCAAGGTTTAACTTCCCCAGGACGGGCCATGGCTCAGCTGGAGTGGCTGTGTGGCTGGAACAGGGCTCTCCTTGGTTTTCCATGCTCCAGGAGTGTTCCCTGTGCACGCTGAGCGCTCACCCCCCAACACGCACACTTCAAAGAGCCACATGCCTAACCCTGTTTGAGCTTCTCTGGGAGTCTCTGTTCTTGTGCAACGTCTGAAGGAAGCAAATTCAGCAATATTAAAACTCGAGCCAAACACAAAACCAAGCAAAGAATCGCCAAATTAAAAAGAAAATCTCGACCGAGTTACTCATTCATCTGCATTTTCTGCCGCGTTCGGCCTTCTCCCGGCGTGTTCCTGTGAGACAAAGCCCTCTGGGCAGAGCCCATCTCTTTTGGTGTCTGGCACATCAGTCACAGAGTCAGGGCATGGTAATAAAGCAAAATAGATTCGTGGTAGGAGTTAAACCAGTCGGTCTGGTCCTGTAATTGGAACATAATCTCATATTGACAGTGTTTAACTCAGGATGCGCAGGGAGCAGACGGCACCAGGCCGGGCCCATTGCAAAGAGATTTCCCAAGTGCAGCTCCTGAGCCTCAAGTGAGGTGATGGAAGCTTTGCTTCCCCAAAAGGGCCTTGAGCACCTCACTAATGCTGGGTACAGCCCCACACCCTGCTCGGCCCAGAGCCCACAGCTGGCTGGCAGGAGCTGCTGTGGGAGCGCTGGGACAGAGCGGGAACAGCAGCCAAGGGCAAGAGGCTCCCACATCTGCTGGGAACAGCTTCCAGAAGTGTCCTGGTTTGGAGGACAGCTGGCTGCTGAGAAAGGCAGGAGCCTCTCTTTGAAATGAAGAATGTAAACCCCCTCTCTCCAAATTATTATAAGTTTGAAATCAAGGGGCTCTCAGGCAAAGATATGGGAATTAGGAATAACAGTTCTTTACTAGGGAAATTAAAATAGAAATACAGCACTACAAAGAAACAAACCCCAAACCCTGACACAGTCAGAGTACAACCTGGCACCCGTCAGGCAGGGTGTTGGCAGCAGTCCCATTCCATGGTGGCTGCATCCTCCTGCAGTGACAGATGTGGCTCAGTTGGAGCAGTGCTCCTGTACAAGGTGCAGTTTCCCTCCGGAGCTCCAGTGGTGATGTGGAGAAATCCGATTTTTCTCTGGAGTCCAGTGGAGAAAGGGGCTCCCTTAGTGTCCCAAAACCTCTGTTTTTATCTTGGTAAGAAATGTTGGGCTCTTCCCCCTGGCTGGAGCAACTCCCAATGGGATGCAGTAATTTTATCAGTCCCACAGTGGGACTCAATGGCCATGAGCAGAAAATGACTGGCTGGAGGAAGGATGGGTTGTGAAAAGATAAAGAACAATGCCTTGCCTGGTTTCAATGGATGCCCATTAGCAGAATATCTCCTGCAGAGATCAGGATCACTGCCCCCACCCTTAACAGATGGTGATAGAACAGATACCTTTTATCACAGCCTGTACTGGAACCCAAGACAAAAAAGGCTCCCACATCTGCTGGCCAAGCAGTCCCAGAGCTCTCCATCCCCCTGGGAGCCAGCAGGGACCTGCCTGTGACACGAGACACAAGCCCAGGGGTGCTCTCAGTGCCAGGGACACCAGTGCTGCCTTTCTGCTCCTTTTTTCACCTCCAAAAGTGGCCCAATTAACTCCACACTGGCCACAGTGACTAATTCCTTTCTCCAAAATGCTGAGCTAAAGCAGGTGAGAGGAGAGTTCCAAGATTCATCCCATGGTAGAGTCCAAGTGCAGACACAGACTCAGCTTTCCAAGGTTGTGGGAGAAGAATACCAAGCTTCTTATAGCTGCTACAGGAAGTTTAAATTGATTTTTCTCCATTTCAGCAATTAATTCCCATTAATCAACCTACTGTACAATGCTGCACAATAATTCACAAGTTTTATGTATTATATGAATAAAATTGCACATATATTTTTATGTGATTTTCATTTAATTGAATTCCAAGGAGATTTATCTGCTGGGTTATTAATAAATCTTAATATGGCCTATAACACTCAATTGATATTTAATTAACCTGCAATAACTGCCTTGTAAAATGTAAATTAAATGCTTTATTTTTTCCAGGCATATAACGTTAAATCAAATCCTTCATTCTACCAGCAAAGCAAAAAGAAGCAGGGAAAAAACAACATTTGAGGCAACCAAACCTTACACCTGAAAATATTTGATGTTTAAAGAGGTTCAAACTGGAAATTAGATCCATGCTGTGTAATCAGCTCTTCTCTTGAGGAAGTACTTTTCCACTCTTCCCACTTTTAAAGATCACAGAATTTGGGTGGATTTAGATGAAACAACAAAATCTCAGAAGGCTTGAAGAAAAGCGAGAGACACCCATTACTAATAAAAAGGTTGTAAATTCCCATAGGTATTGTGGTATTTGGCATTTTTCTGAAAGTCTTGGCTCCTAGAGTCACATTATTAAATGAGAATGTCAATTTTCATTTTAAAATGAAAAAAAAAACAGGAAAGGAAAAGGAAAGATGTTAAAGCCCTTTGATAGGGGAAGTCTGCAAACCTGAATGTCAAAGGCATGAGAACTAAGAGACAAAAATACATAAAATTTGATCCTTATCTTTAAAAGTATCCGAACTTTTTGAGACTGAGATGTTTGAAAACTGGGAGGTGGCAACAAATGATCAAAACAGCCTTTACAAGAAAAGATGAGAACAATCCAAATTATATTTTAAGATCAAACTCTTCTCCTCCTCCTCCCTTAGCAATTTACATAGATCTACATTAAATACTGCAAACTGCAAAAACAACTGCTTCTGATTTCCAAACCAGGAGAGCTGGCTGCCTTTGCAAGGTGATTTGAAAACTTCAGGAGAACATGACTGTCCAAAATTGATATGTCTATAAAGTTTTACTGCCACAGCATCTAAATGTAGTATATCTTTCTTTTTTAATGCACGGAGGGGCCGGTCTGTCTCAATATTTTATTAAACAGTGTATTTCCACCAAAGGACAGTAACCCTCACTGTCTGTAATCTGTCTGCATTAGATCACTTTAAAAGGTATTAAATGGAAATAAAAAGTTAAATGTACCACGGATTTTAAGGGTGTCACAGCATGGAAGAATGAAAATGAAGAGAATGGATTCTGACTTGCAGTGAATGAACAGAAATAAATCCAGAGCTGCTGGAGTGGGAAGCCTGTCCCCACTCAGTGCTCATCCTCTCCAGTCACTCCTCCTCCAGCCCAGGGCAGGGATTCCATGGGGAGCTCTGAGGTGCTCCCGTGGCAGCAGGAGGGGATGTGATCCTGCCAGGACCTGCACTGCTCACAGCCCCAGCCTGGCCACCCTCACACTTGGCTGCCTCAGCACAGGAGCACCCAGAGCAGGGACCAGCCTCATGTCACAGGGACTGACTGGAGCTGGGCAGATTTGGGTTTAATCCCCAGCTCCAGCATGCACTCAGTGCATTTTTGTGCTGCTTTTTACATTTACAGCTGGTTTCTGCCTCTCTCCCTCTCTCTGCATTTTATGATTTTGGCAATTGATCAGGAATAGCCTTTTCTCCTTCTTTTACCTTTTATCTTTCTAAAGGAGGAGAATGTATCCCATAAATGTGTGTGGGATCTGCTGTCAGCCTGTGGACCAGGACACTTCCCTTCCCAGGACACTTGTGTTTTACTCCACTGGACAGACAAGGACATGGGAGGGCTTTTTCCCCCTGGAGTGGGTTTCTAAATGAGCTGAATGCAGCACTCGTTAAGGCCTGACCATGACTGACAGCTCACATTATCTTGGGCAGCACTTTTGATCAGGCAGAGTCACCTGGGAGCTGCACTGGGAGCAGCCACAGGAGCCCCATCCTGCTCCTAACAGTGCTGGGAATGGAATCACAGCGTCAGCAGCAAATGCAATTGGTCACAACATGTTTGGGGCTTGAGACCTGAGAACCTCCTCATGGGGGTTTACCAGAGTTTCACAAGCTCAGTGCAGGACTGCTGGGCCCCCTGTGAACACCCTGCTTTTTGGGGATGTAGGAGCAGACTGCCCATCACCTGAATGACTTCTCTGCCCTCTAAACAACAACCACCATGGCTGCCCCTTAGTCCTGAACCCCTTTCTGACCACACTACCCTCATCTTAAATCCCAGCTCCAACATCTTTCCCTTTGAGAAGCACAGCAGGTTGAGTATTCCTGACATTTCCATGATGCTCAGTGTCACCTTTTGTACAGGACTCTCCCAGCCTCACTGGGAACAGAGGGAATGCCCTGACAGCAAACCTGTTACACAGCAAAGCGTCCACAGTCCTGCTGCTGATCCCATTATTTACATGAAGATAGGGACTCACGAGGGGGGGATCCCTAACAGAAGAAGCAGTGAGTTCTGCTTCTCTCAAAATTCACATCTGGAAATTAAGCAAGAGCCAGCCCCACAAGGCACATCTAAACCAGCCCATCTTAGCACTGGGACATGCCCTTAACTCACACATCCAAATGATTTGTGGTTGCACACAAACCTCTCACAGACTGGATGGTGCTGCTGCATCCTGTCCCTAAATCCAAACCCACACCCTGCCCTGGGACAAGAACAGGGGTTTGACACCAAAGAGAACGAGGTGCCTGATTTGTGTTCCATTTCAAAGGGATTTAGAAGCTCTGCTCCCTCTCAGAAACCTGCCCAGCCTCCCTCAGAGGCTGTGCACAGGCTTGACATGACACCAGATAATGTTTGTGGGCTCTGGCATAACTGGGGATTACTGCTCTGAAAAGGAGGACTTGCTGAAGTGGCTGTGGTTTAAGGAAGGATTTGAAAAGGGAGAGAAGTACAGAGGGAAGCTGTTCTAGACACTAAGTCACATAAGAGAAGGCTTAAAAACAGAGCAGGAGGAAATGAAGGGATCTGAAAAGGAAGGGATTTGGGATAAATGAGTGGAGGAGGAGGAGAAATGTCAGCTAGCAGTGAGATTACATGGGGCAACGTGTGAGCTCCTTCAGCCCTTCCTCTTGGGGTGACTGCAGTGACGGGACGGGAACATCACCATCAGCTCTGGGCTGGCTGCAGGAGGAAAATGGGCAACCCCACACTCCTGGTGGGAATTGAGGGAGTTTGGAGGAATGACAGCACAGCTTGCTCAAGTCATGGAGTATCTGATGGTGGGAACCTCTTACAGGCAGCTCCAGCTGAAACAAGGACCAAAGTACAGCCAGTGGGTTTCCAAGCACCACAACAGAGGTCAGGAGAGGTGTGGGGAGGAGCAGGAAGCTGAGAGATGCTGGTGGAAGGTCATGGTGTAATGTTCGCTCACCAGGCTGAATTAAACAGGGCTGGCTCTGTTCACTGGTTTTCCTGCACTAGTTTGCACTGGTTATCACAGATAAGCCCCATTAATGCAACTCCCTTATGGTGTTGGGAAACCTCAATAATGGAAATTAAGTGCTCTGCATGGACAGATGAATGGAAATTACACAACCCCTGCCCTATTTCTGAGAAGCACAGCAATGTTGAGTGGGTGCAGCCAAATTTAATAGCTGTTATCAAAACCAAGGAAAGGACTTCCATTCAGGAGGTAACCAGGAGAAAAGCAAGGACTTGGGAGTGTTGCACAACCAGAGCAGCTCTGGACTCACACCAACAGCAGCAACTCCAGTGCTGGAACAATGCACCAGCTTCAGAGCTTTGACAGGCAGCCAAGGGCCTTACAAAACACCTCAAACAGTTAATGCAAATCCATATTGCCAGGCCTATTAATGGCCTGTCATTGCCTGTCTGCAGATCACTATTTTGTGCCAGTGAGCTCCAGATTTCCTGAATCAGTCATCCTTAGCTGACATTCCTAGCACTGGTGGGATTCCATGAGGTCCCAAAATCTGAAGGAGCAACCTCTTCTCTTCCCATTGAACCAACATTCCCTCATTTCTGGCCTCAGTTTCCCTTTCCATTTAATCTTGTACCTTCACTGTAGCCATGGGACATTCATGTCCAGCTGTTTTCAGAGCTGAGTAACAAAAGCAGACGTTATTTTGAATTTCTTATTGTCTCAATTTAGGTTTTAAACCAATTCTTACAATCTTTCACACACATGACAAAATGATCAAAAGCCATTTGCAGCTGGTTTTAAATCTGCACCAGATTTTACTGAAACCTTCTGTTTCTGCCCCATTTGCAGAGGACTTGGCAGGGAGGACAGGAGAAAAAACTGCATTTCCCCTGTCTCTGCTCCCTTGTCTGTTAACGTGAAACCTAAAATACTCCCCTCCATTTTGGATCAATGTCACATAACCTCATTTCCTCAGCTTAAGAAAAAGCCTTAGATTTTATATGTTGCACTAAAATATGTCAGCACTGCTCAGTTAATAAACAGTGCTAAATCAAAAGCAGGCCCCAGTTCGTAGATCATGTGAGCAGTGTCAAACACGGGCAGTGATACCACAGCAGAGATGTAATGGACAGGCTCCTGAGCCCGGCTTTATGGCTGTGAAAGAGAAAAACCTGGTGTTCAGTCACTTCTCATTCACCAGAGGCTGTCACACAATCTCTCACAGCTTTTTGGGTTATGTTTATTTTTCCTGGGGTTCCCAAGGGCTCTACCTTCTGATCCCCCTGCAAAGCCTCCTCTGTGCCTACCCAAAGGACTAAGCCCTGACTTACAGCCAGAACTTGAAGCTTTTACTGCACGTTAGAGCAGATCCTTACCTGATAAATCAGAATATCCCCCATCCATTTACACCCACAGAGGAAACAATTTTCACAATTCAGAGGAACAAGGGCTTTATTTTCTTCTCCATGTTGACTTTTCCTGTGTGGTGACTGCTGAAGCCAAGAAACTTCTCTCCCTCTCACTTGTCAGCAGGACACCCCAGCAGCTTTCAGGGCTGGGATTCAGCACCACTCCCTGCCACAGCCAGGCCACACTGCAGCTCCTATGGGCTCCTGGTGAAATTAAAGGGATGAATCCCATCAAACTGTCCTTGTCAGTGCCACCTCCTAAGCAGCATCCTGAATTTGGGGGAAAACAATGAGGACCATGTCCTAGAGGCTGTCACACGTGGCCATTCATTATTGCCGTGTTTCTGAAGACCACCATGAGCAGACCCACAGAGACCCCATTTACTGCCCCTCACACCTGAAACACGACCAATTACTGTGTACCTTTGGAAATTAATAGTGAAAAAGCTCCTCTCACTCACTGCTGGAAAGAAAATGTTTTTGGAAAGCTGTTCCTGTCATTTGATATTGTCCAGTTTTTCCAGTGAGGAAAGCCAAATGTGAAACCTACGGGCTGGTTCAGTTTTTCCCTTGGCAATACCCAGCTGAAGGCTGCTCAGTGTACCCACACACTCCTCCTGCTGCTCCTGAAAACTGCCAGGGATGAACACCAGGGTGCCAGCGTGCAGCCAGAGCCAGGCACTGCCCAAGGCCACCTGGGTGTCGTGCCCAGGGGACACCTGAGATCTCACCCAAGTGTTGATCCAGCTATAAAGACTTTCATCAGGGAACACCCCAACTCTGGGAGGGAGGAAGGACTACAGCGATGTAAGGACCCATCCCTGCCACTCTCAACTGGAAAACAGCCACCTCAAAGTTAGCTGGAGTTAGAACTTTCTGCTGTGGTGAATGGAGAGGGATTCTGGCACCTCTGGAGGGACATTCATCCCTTCCCAAGATACCTGTGTGAGACAGGGAGGGTGGATTGATGCTGGAGGAGCCAGTGTCTTTCGACAGGGACTGGAAAAGGAGCCTTGATGATTATCTTGGACTTTCAGGCAGAGTCAGTTAAGGTGAACCTTTGTTGGACTGAAACCAGTGGTGGTTTCGTCTTTGCCTTCAGTGGGGCCAGGTTTTCACCACGGTGATCTGAACAGATTAGAAAAGAAAAACAGAAGAGGGGAACACATCTATAAGGGAATGAAATATTTATTTCCCCCGATTCACAGAGAGCAATTAAGATAAAAAGAGATTATGGGAACTCTTCACAGTCACTGAGTGGGCTCATATTGAACAAGAAAGGAGGTTTTGGAGCCTGCAAGCACAACTTGAGCTCTCAGCCACCCTGCCTTCCTCCCAGGAAAAGCATCATGCAAATGTGAGGAGGAAGGAATCGCGGCAGACATGCCATCTGGGAGGATGATGGACAACAAGCTGACTAGGAATAAATAGCAAAATATAATAAATTCCAAACCATGCCAACAGCAACTGTTGTGCTATGAATTAACAGTGCTATTAAATGTTTACGCACACACTTCTGTCAGCACCTGTCAGCATTTATGCAATACATACGTTGGCAAATCTGTATTACGTTATTTCTTGCAACTGATCTGCATTAATACTGCCCGTGCACATGTTCAAGCAAATTGCTACACTTCTTTTTGACCTATCCATGTGCAAAAGGTGCAGCAGTTCACAGGATTTTATGCCTATGCAGCAGATTCGAGGTTTATGTGCCAGGCAGCAGAGCAAGGCTGGAGGATAGAGGGCAGCAAAGGAAAGAGAAAGAGGAGCAGGGAGCAACAAGGGACCTGGAAAGCCCCGGCCAGGGCTGGAGGATGCCTGAGGAGATGGTGGTGGGCTTAGGGCAGAGCTGGGTTCACCCCAAACCAGGCCAGAGAAGGGGAGTCACACTGTAAACTCCCTGAGCAGAAAAGGACAGGGGTGGGGGGAGCCCCCAAATGCAGCCCTAAGCTGCAGCCCCAGCACAAAACACACTTGGCCAGGGCTGCTGTGAGCTCCTGCTGCAGGAACAGTTCTGTCACAGCCAGCAGGATGGACCACAGTGCTCTTCATGTAATTTTCCCCCTCTGAGTCTTTCTTTTTGCTCTCCCCTCCCTTCCCCCAGCCCGGGTGCAGTAGCTGGGGTGGAGGAGAGAAAAATGTGTAATTAAGGGAGTTGCCACTGCTAAAGCTGGAGCAAAAGAGAGGGTTTGTGGTGACAGGGCTAAATCTGGGACCCACCAGTGGCTGCTAATGATGAGAGCTGTGGTTGCTGAGCCACCCAGGCAGGAGCAGAGGCAGGAACACTGGTGGTTGCAGAAGGGGCTGTTGTGCCCCAGCTCTGCTCCATGTGAGCAGATTTTGGAGGCCTGGGAATGCAGGATGCACACAGGGACTTGGGACAGACACAGGCAGGGCAGTGAGAATGGAAACAAGCTCATGAGTGATGCTTGATCTGACATCCCAGCTCCCTGGCCAGGTTTAACCTGAGCACAGGGCTTAGGCCAGGGATGCTGGCTCTGGTTCTGCAACTGGTGCTGCAGAGGGGGACAAACATGCAGTGCCTCACAGGGCTGCCCCTGCTCCCCCTCTCCTCTTTGTGCACAGACACCACAGACTTGTGTCTTTTTATCCTTGATTTATTTGAAGTACCAAAAGCAGGTATTTAAATGAGCAAACTTTTCGAGTTGCTCCTCCAGGTCTCATCAGGAGAGATTTTTGTTGAACCTGAAGCCACAGCAGAATCCCAGCCCTGCTGTGAGCTGTGGCAGGATGCAGGACAGGCAGAGTTGGCTGATACCAGCAGAGTGCCACACAACCCCCCATCAAACCCAGCTCAAACTCTTGATTTGCAAAGGCCATTTGTGCTCAGCACAACCCACTGAAATCCAAAATGTGTATGGCCATTTTGCTGTGTGAATTAAACAGGATTCAAAGAGAGCAGAGATCTACTCTGGCCATATTTACCCTCAGTCAGCCACATTAATTCATCAACTATATTCCTGTGTCTTTGAACACATGATTTTGACTCAAACTAAAGAAGGGCTTTTATACTTTACATTGGAATTCACATGACAAGTGATTAGCAGATCATCAAGGATAAGATTTCTCTTAATAGTGCTAATAAAAAGAGAGATATTTTTAATGCAGTTCCTAGGATTAATAATTGCCATTCTGATAGAGTCAGAATTTCCAGCATGAGCCATTCCCTCCATAGCCACAGGTGCAGATGGATGAAGCAGCTCAGAGGAGCTGAAGTTGATCACATTTTCCATGTAAAAGGGCACAGTAATTACAACTGATGGGGGTGCTGGAGCCAAAACACTGGGTCTTGGTGGGGGAAAAAACCCAGATTTGTAATCAACAGGGGCAACCACAGGAGAAGTTTTAGAATCCTAATTTAAAAGCACTTAGCAGTAGCATGCTATGCTCCTCCAGGTACTGAGCACGAGGGCACTAAAGGAGAGGAGGGAAGTGTCCCTGGAAAGTGCTGCTATACAGGGGACTCTTCAGGGGAATTCACTGGGATTTTCAGTGCTCACACACCTGAAACTCATGGGGTTTTTTCTTCTGTTTAAGGAAGGCACAGAATATTTTAGTGCATCTCCAAGATTAAGTGGAGAAGTGAAGAGGTTGTTGTTTAAGATTCAGTTTTGAGGACTGAAGTCAGCCCGAAGGGATAACAGCTCTACATCCCCATCCTGGAGCTGGAATATCCCTGCAAAACAGAAACATTAAATTTAATCCTGTGCCTTTAAATAGCATTTGCTTTGCTGAAAGAGATGCAGAGATCTTGTCTTGATGATTAGTAAATCGATGGCACCTAAAAGGTGAATTTCCAAACGAGTTCAGCCCCCCAGTTTGCAGAGCAGCTTTGTAGCACAGAGTGATTTCTGTTTGTCTAAATGAGTGTTAAGATCCTTGGAAGTTTTTACCCTGGTTGTGGGTTCTGCATACTTTAAAACACACCCCTGATCTCTTCTAACACACTGAACCCCGAGGAGAAATACCAGCAGGGTTAGAAACCACCACCAGATATATTTTGAGCTTGATTGCCTGTATTATCTTAACACCCCGTTGCTCCAAACCCTCTGAAAACGACATATCTCATCTTTCTATTGTTATTACACCCAAAGGATATGTCTGCACCGCAGTGCTGAGCTGCCCATGCCAGAGCTCTCTGGAGCTGGAAGCAGCCTCCCTCCAGCACATTTCCTCAGCAGGAGAATTTGGGCTGCTCCTGCCCTGCTGAAGGTGGCTGTGAAAAAGCAACGGGAGCTTGGCTTGACTCTTCTGGCAACGCACAAATGCAGCAGGGCAACCACTCCTGATTAGCTCGCTCCCACACCATCTGTTTTTCCAAGACTACATGGACTTTCTGGCACAGAGATTCCTGTTTGAGGATAGGAGCTTGTGTACAACAGTTTACCATAACCAGCAAAGCCGAGCTGACACTCCCTCCCTCAGAGACAGCAACAGTTTTGCTTGGTTTTTTTGGGTTTTGGTAACCCCTTGCCTATTTTGCATGGCTGGTATCACACTGCAGGGGGGCAGTGCAGAGATTTCTGTGCTCAGGGCAGGTTTGCTGGCACACAGTGGAGCATCTCGTGGGTATGAGATGGCAAGGCCAAGCTGAGGGAGGAAGGAAAAGCTGATCCCCCCAGTGTGAACAGGTTTCAGATCCCTGCAGCAGCTCTGGGGTGCATGGCAGGGCTGGAGCCTGCAGGGTGAGGGGTGAGGAGCTGCAGATCCTGCAGTGGTGCCCAGGAAGGCTCAGCCCAGGGCAGGAGCTGCACAGCCCCTCTCCTCACACTCCTCCCTCGGTCTGGCAGGGCTGGAGCAGCCTGAGCACAATGCAGAACCCAGGCCAAAACCCAAAGCCACTCTGTCTGTCTAACCCTGTCTGGCAGTGGAGCAGTACATTATTACCTTCTGTAATTCCCCCAAGTTATTTAGAGCTGTCTCCTTATTATCTCGATATCTTGGCTCCCATAATAATTACAGACCCAGTTTTACAAGGGCAATTTTTTTTTTCTTGATTAGTTTCCAGGATTCTGTTGTTGCATCAAAGCTGTGCTCATTTTTGTGTATTCCTGACAGATGTCTACTGGGGGAATTACAGCATGGGCACGCAGAGAGGAAACCATCCACGGTGAGATTAAGGAAACAAAGCAGTTCTGTGAATTTAAAGAAAAAAAAGAAGCATTTCTCACGCACGTGATGCACACCCAGCTGGTCAGATGAGCACACACACACACACTTTGGCACTTGATCTTCTGTGATTTCTCCCAGCTTTTGCCCACCCACAGCAGAACATGTTACAGAAGTGCTGTAAGAACATCCTCTGGTCTGTGCAAGGGCAAGGAACAATTAAACTGAGTTTGCCATGTCTGATTTCTCACTCTTTCTGCTCTAGCCAAACTTCTAACAGACCTTCACAAAAGAGTTGGTCCTTAATTATGCTTTTCATAGCAAGGAAACTTTGGTGAGAAGTAATGAAGTGGACAGTTAAAAGTAACTTGAGAGGCAGCTGAGCTGGGAATAAAGCAGAGGTCTGCAGAGCCCTTCCATCTGCACCACAAGCTCACGTGTCTGCTCTTCTCTAAACTCAGCCTGTCCACAGTCCTGTGATCTGCCTTCACCAGGCCTTGGCCAAGAATAAATAAATAACAACAACAAAACACCCTGGTTATTTGTACTACAGTGGTGCCTAAAAAAATACTAATTATCCTCAGCAGCGTGGTGCCTGCAGGCCTGAGGTGAGACTGGCACCCCATTGTGTGTTAGGTGTTACACAAAACAGGTTATAAAAAGATGGTCTCTGCCCTGGAGAGCTTATAGACTAATTATGCAAGAGAAGGAGTGGGTGGAAACAAGTTCAGAGAGAGAGTGTGAGTGATTCAATATCTCCCACAGCAGAGCTGGCCAAGTTTCCCGGCTCTGAACTGGTGCCGAACCCACACAGGTTCCTCACTCCGGAGGGTCCTGGGGCTGCAACAACAACTCCAGCCTTGGAAGGTGAAATGGTGTCTGTCACACAGAGGTCAGCCCCCAAGAGGGTGTCTGAAGGCACAGGGCACCAGGAGCCATCCCTGCCACCCCCACCTCCAGCAGCAGCCAAACCCTTTGCCGTGCAAGGGTGTTTTTAGCCACTGCTCAAGGCAGGGGATGGGACTTGTTGGACAAAGAGCTCACTCTGGAATGGCAAACCCTGCATGTTAAGGGCTGGTGATGAGTAGATCAAACCGTGTGTCAAATAAATCACCCACTCAGTCCAGAGCCATACATGAAAATACAATTAGAGATTAGCCCATGGAGTGCATAACTGGCAATACATCAGCTACAAATCATTTTAAAAGCATGTAGCTGATCTAGCCTCCTTAATTCCTTGAGTTGTTGATTCCAATTATCAGCAGCCAAGTAGCAAAAGGTTTTTTATCCCAGAAGATTTCTTACTTTTGGATACAATAAAAGTCAATTTATTCGATGATTACTAGGACATGGGCAGTTAATAGGTTGCGTCTGTTCTTTCTCCCCTCAGATAGTTCAGAGTGGATCCATTAACACATTTACAGAGTAGACTTAAACAATAATAGTGCTGCTCCTTCTCTGGGGGTACCCAAACCAACCCACTTTTTGTACAGGGCTCTGGGACGTTTTTTACCATTACAGCTCCAGAGGAATTTACATAATTGGTTATGAATAATTTGTAATTTGTCTAAGAGTCTCCATGTAGCTATCTGATTTACTACAGCTTCCCACTCCAGAACCAGCAGAAGATTTTAATACCGTTTTTAATTGCAAGATCATAATTTAAGCATATCAGTCCTGCCTAATGCAGATGGGACGTGAGACCAGCTCCTCTCCTCAGCCTCCCCCTGTACCTGGCATCCAGCTCCAGGAGGGCCCTGCAAACAGCACTGCCCTAAGTGCAGACCTCTCTTCCCTCCTTTATGTGTTTGAATTGTCTTTTTGCAGGGAGGAAGGAAGAAAAACCCTCGTGGTTTAGGTGCTAACCTCCTGCTGGGGGTGTCTGTATCCCTCTGTGCACCTTTGGTCACTACTTTAGTCTCACCACAGGAGCAATAATGCAATGATGCATCCTGCCCTTGGCTGGGGATGCTGGAGTGCAGGTAGGGAATGCTCCAGGGTTGGATGGATATTCTAGGACAAGGTTTATAGGGAATACAAATTATCTTCATTCAGGGCTGGGTGCTGGAGGAATTGACAATGCAGTACCAAAGATTTGGGTTTGGGACAGAAATCTGCATTTAAACTGCTCCTGAGCACTCTCGGGAATCTGCTCCTATCATGCAGGCAGAGGTAGATAAAATAACCTGATTTTGCATAGGTACAGATAAGTCTCTTGCCTGTACAGAAATCAGAGATCAAGCCAGCAGCTGAGGCAGCCTGAAACCAGTGACATGAGCTGGGAGAGCCCCTGCACCAAGGTGTGTGCCGTGGCCTGAGTGTCCTCCCCAGCAGGGCTTCACCCTGGGCCAGGGGTCCCCTGCTCTGTGCCCCAGGAATGCTCTGGTGCCTCAGTGCTGACATTCCCATGGCAGACCTTGACCTGGATGTGGGAATTCTCCTTTCCCCAGGCACTACATCCCACAGGAACCAGCTTTCTGCCAAAACCTCCACCAGTTTGGGAGAAATCAGCCACCAGACCCAGAGTCACTGGGCACCACAGGCTGACTGCACTGGCTCTGTTTCCTAAGAAAATGGCACCAGAAAAAAAGATTCCACATTTTCAGACAGTTGGAAGGAAGTACATAGCACAAGACTGCAACAAACTTTCTCTCATTTTTTTCCCTATATGATTTTTGTTTCAGCAAATGGAATTTAGGACTGGGTCACTGCACCAAATCGCTTGCTCCCACAAGAAGCCTCTTCATGTAGCCCATTTAATTATTAATATTTCTGCCCCCCAGTTCAACAAAATCACAAGAACGTTCCTGAATTTGTTTAACTTGAGGCAACTGTAAATCTTCAGCTCCCTCCAAGTGGCATTTCCAAAGACAGAGCCATGCTGGTGTGCCTTACAAAACACTGGTTTAATAAAAGATGTTATATCTCTTTCTCCAAATTTCACTATGCAAAGGGTAAATAATTGTTTAAATTCAGTATTTAGTCAGGAGAGCATAAGCTTCATTGAGGCAAGCCCCCAGTGAGACTTAAGGCTATGCCTAAATGCTTCCTCTGATTTGGGGCTTGAGCTGGCCTTTGCTACCATAGGGCCTTTACTGGATTCTTCTCCTTCAGCTACACTTTCTTTTAAAAAAATTAATCCCATCAAACTACTGAAAGAACCATCTCACTTCCTTCGAGTTTCTTCCCAACATGTATAAAAAAGATGGTTTATTGTCCTGAAACCAAACCCATTCCAGCCTGTCAAAACCTTTCTGTAAGGCAGCAGCGAGCTGAATAATACATTTCACATTAAATTACACAACTGTGTCATCGGGCTAACATTAAAGGTAAGTCATTAATAAAAAGAGAAAATAAAGTGGTCCTTAATTATACAAGACATTAAAAGGCTGAGTGTTTTGCTTCTGCAGCACCCTCACTTTGTGAGAATAAACGTTTTAAGAGCAGTGTGAACTTTTCTCGGTGGCTCCGGGGTAATCCCTGCTCAGCTCCAGCTGCAGCCGTGTCCTCCTGCCCCTCCCAGCTCCTCAGGGTCTGCAAACCCCTGCCTCACTCACACACAGCGTTTTGCTTCTGTTTTGTTATTGATGGGGGACATCTTCAAAAGACTCAGGTGAAAGCACTTAATAGCTAAACCCCATTGATTTTCTGTAAAAATAGCACATCTTGGTGTTTCTGACAAACATCTGAATACGCTTTGGAGAGCGGAGCCTAACAGGATAAAGCCAAAGGAGCACAGGGGAATCCAGGCATGGAAAGCTCAGTGCTAGGGCCAGGTAACAAGGATGGTGGCAGGGACAGAGGGGCACTTGTGCACCAGCAGAGGATGAGGGACACCTCCTGGTGCCCAGCTCCCAGGTGAATCCACACCTGGGGATCCCCACAGCCCTTCCTCAATCCCCAAACCCACATGGGGACAGGGTGCACGTCACACACGACACTTTCTGTACCCTGCAAGTGACAGCAGAAACTCCTTGGAGCCAGAACTCCCCCAGGAAAGCCACAGATTTAAATTTTTGGGGACTGCCATAATTTTTTCTTTTTTTTTTTTTTTGCCTGCAGAACACCTTTTCCCAGCAGAAGAACAATCTTCTCTGCATTCCTTCCTGGCTCCTCCTTTTGCCTCCAGCTTCCAGAAATGCAAAGTTCCTGCGTTGAGACCCTGCTGACCCTCAAGGTCTGAGCCAGCCTTGTTCTGGGGCAGAGGACTGGGAGAAGCAGCACTCTGTGAGGCTCTCCTGGGATTCCTGGGGTTCCCCTCCAAGCCTGAGCTAAGGAGAGAACCCCAATGCTCCTGCAAGCCCTGCACAGCTCCCATGGGATGCCCACAGTCACCATCAGGAGCTGTGCAGGGATGACTGGGAGGGTGCCACAGCAAAGGTTTGGGAAAAGAAGGGTTAAGGACACCCAGGAATATCCGTGACTTGTGCCAAGGATAACCCTGCTCTGCCCACAGAGCTCGGCTGAGTGGAGGAACTTTGCATTAACCTGCTTTTGAGGACTCCAGTCAGGTAGGCTGCGGATCCTTCCCCGGGGGCGGGTGGAGCCCGACTTCTCCAACAAAAACAAATTGGAAGGAAAATTTCCAAGGAAACATGAAAGGTTGTGAAAAGTGTTGGTTTGTGTGGAAAATTTTTGTCCTATTTTTCCTGAAAAACCAAATGCCTAAAAACAAAAGTATTTTTTGGCCAAACCCCTGAGTTTTTCAGTATTTGAATTTCTGAACCATAAAAGAAGCACTTTTCTTGGGAACGGCAGATCAAAAAAATCCCCTAAAATTAATTTCCTTTTAGTTTGCATTTAAATTGTCTGCTTTATTATGGCACTAATTCTAGCTTTTTTCTTTTTTTTCTTTTTTTTTTTTTCAAGAAACAAACTCTTCAGCATTGCTCTTACACCAAGATTCAGAAGATCTCTGTGTTGTGGATACAGCCTTTCATCAAGGAGACTAAAATTTTCCACAAAGTTTCAATGCTGGGGAGCCATTTAAGGCTTTGACTCACGTAGCCAAATTGGCCAGGAATTAGTTTGTAAAGAAAACATCAGGGATTTAACCGTATGCACATCCCAAATCACGCCTCTACAATCTAATCAAGCGGGTTTCTTTCTGTAAATGCCAATAGAATATTTGGTGCATATTAAAGGATGCTAATAAAATGTACAAGATGAAATGAGATTCCTGCCATGGACACAGTGTGTGCCCCTCCTCTGCACCTTCCAGCTTTCAGCAGCACTGTACAACAAGGTGCATGGGGTGTACTGAAATTAGTTTGAAAACTGGAGGGGTGTCTGGGTGATTTCCTTGTTTGGTGGCACCTTCCCTCTGGTGCCTGCTAAATCATCCTTGCCAAACATTATTTACCCCTGGAGCTAACGAAAATGCTTTGAAGAGCAAGTCTCAGCATACCAAGTGTTAAATATTTCACATGTGCAGGGGTAGCCTTCACATTAAAAGATGTCTCCTTTACCTTGGAGTAATTAACACATTTGAACTATCCTGAGGTTAAAGGAAAAAAAAAAAAGAAAGTATAAAACCAAAACAAAACAGAAAAAACCCTCAACACCAGCTAAAGACCAGACACCTGAAGTTCACCATGCAGTACATCCAGCAGTGCTAACCCCAGGAGATCAGGGGATGGGTTTGCTGGGTGCCCCTCACAGGAGAACCTAAGATCTGTCAGGGCTTCCCTTTATTGCAGAGAAGCTTTGCTGAGCTCAGAAATGGCCACTCTGATGTAAAGAAAACAAACAAATATATATATAAAAGTCCCTTAAAAAGGGTGGTCTGCATCCCTACATAAAACCAGGGCCAGCCAGGGGAGGTGGGACTGACTCCCACGGGATACAACACAGCAACACCTCCATCACTGGGACACTGGGAAAAACAGCTCGTGCCAAAGCATGTCCCATGCTCACTCCTGCCTGGCTCTGCCAGCAGCACACTTCCTGCTCCTCAGGAGCCTTCAGCCCCAAGAAATGAGCACATTTTTTAGAGAGTCCCCAGCTAAAACACCAACAGTGTGTTCTGGCTTCATTTCAGATCAACTTCCTTTCCACATCTCACCCCAGCCTTGGAAACAGTAAGTTGTGATTCATGTGCAGACACTGCTGTATTTCCATTATTATTAAATACTTATTCCTGCCTGTCCATGGGTGGTACAGGAATTACTGCAAGTACAAATCCCCAAAACATCCACACAATTCTGTGAGAGCCTTTCCTAGGGATGCATGGGAGAGCAGAGGGCTGGAGATGGTGGGAATTACCCAGAATTACAGAGCTTTTGTGTGGAAGAACTTTTCACCAGTGCAGCACTTTCCATCATGGGCAAGATGGAAATCAGGAAACCAAATAAATCATGGAGGCCTTGTCCATACAGCCTTGGGACAGGACTCCCACCAGGTGGATGAGGATTCCTGGAGTTTCCTGAGCAGCTCTGGAGCCTGCAGTGATGGGCAGAGCACCTCTGGAGCCTTGGCATGAGCAGCTGGTCAGTGGAGCAGCAGCACTGCCTGTGCCCTTCCCGGGGCTGTGCCCAGCAGGATTCCTGGAAGCTGCTCCATGCAGTGCTGCTGGCATTGGTGTTCTGCCATTTCATCAGCCAGGTGGCACTGAGTCTGTGTCCCTGACAGCTCACCGGTGAGGAGGAATATAAAATCCACAATGTGGTGTTTTACAGGACATGGGCCTTTAACCCAAGCACCTCAAATCCCTTGTCAGATGTTCATTACGCCACAAATTCCACACGGGTGAAGATGGTCACAAATATCCAGATCAGCACAGCACTGTAAACTCATCTCTGTTCTCATTGTATAGACAGGATCTAAGATGTCATGGACAGGTTAAGTGTCCTGGTTTGATTCCCAGGGATAATAAGGGTAGGCTGAAAAGAGGTGCTCAATATGGAAAGGCTAAACCAGGATGGGTTCTCCAAAAAGCTTTCCAGAAAACCCAGCTGGAAATACCACAATGAAAGCTACAATGTGCTGAAAATAAAACCACACCTGATGTCAGGCCTGAAGGTCACCCTTTCTAAAGCCTGAAAAGCCAATGACAGACTCCAGTACAAAACCAGGGATGTGGAGTGCCTTGGTGAAAGCCAGCACCACCAAACCTCAGCAGGGCCATGGTCTCACCTTCTTTCAGTTCTCTCACCACAAAAGTATCCTGTGACTTCAAAAGTGGAATGACATTCAGGTGCCTAAACTCTCCCTGCTCTCTCATCTATCCCTGCACTCAAATCCCACACATGGATTCAGGGTCAGCCTCAGCACATGGAGACAGAGCTTCACCCTCCAAATCTTTCATGGTGCTTTTTCCTGCAAGTCTGTCAAAGAGCTGAGATAAGGAATTATTTCCCTGAGCTCCCAATTCAGTATCACCGTGCCTGAGCAAGCTGCTCAACTCAACAATTCTTGTTTCAGAGTTATAGAGGCCAAGCCTAGCTAATCTTTCTTTATAATTCGTTCCCCAAATCCCTGAATAACTTTGGCTGCCCTGCGCTGCCCCTTCCGCGCGCTCCAACGTGCGCCACGCTCCCCGTAATGAGGGAACTAAACCCTCACACAATGGCCTACGTGTTTTATTGCATGTTCCCCACTGATTAATGCTGAATGCTTCCATACAGAATATCCACACGCTTTGCACTTAATGCTTCAATATCTATCTATCTATATATATACATATATACTGCAATAACCTTGCTGCTTTACTTTACAGCTGCCAATTTGTGCAGATGGTCGCAGAGTATTAGTCACCCCAACATTTCCCTCCTCCTCCTCCTCCTCCCAACTGCCTTGTTCTCAGTCAGCATTTCACATGGCATTTCCTTTCAAGGTATCCATGGCTATTTTTGGCCCGAGAGTTCCTGGTATATGAAATGCAATGAGCCACATCCTCGGCTGGTGTAAATGTGCACAGCCCTAATTCGGTCAGTGGAGCTGGGCCAATTCACAGGAGTGGAAACAGTCCCATAAATCTGTTATCAGACCAATACATTAAGGCAGCTTGTTTAAACTACTTCTGCTCTGGTTGTATTTATTTACAGATAACCCACAGCAGGTAAGGTTGATGGTCCTGCACCACAACAGGCACTAACTGGGGATAAGGACAGACACCCAGACAGGTCACTCAAGCACTACTCTGGTATAACCTCCTCTCTTTGCTCTCCTTTTGCCTCAACATCAAATCATTTCAACCCTCAAAATGGGTGAAGACCATTTTAATGGAAAAGGGAAACAAAAGTGTAGCTAAAAGTGAACCTTGCCACACCTCCCCATCCTGAACTATTTCCTGGTTGTGACATCCTCTATTTTCTGTCCAAAAGCCAATTTTTTACCAGTCTCTAGGCTGGCCTTTCAGAGCAGCATTTCATAGAGAGTCTTCCCAAACTCTTGTTAATCCAGCCCAGCAGCAGCTCCATGCACTGTGCCTACAGCCTGGAGACACTGGAGAGGAGCAGGGCACAAGGGAAAAAACCCAACCCATTAGACTCTTGCCTGAGCTCCTTAATGCTTTGAGGTGAATGATTTAGGCTGTAAGAAAAAGCCTCCTGACAACAAGATCTATTAGTGTATGGAATAATCTTCCAAGGGAAGTGATGGAAACATTGCTGCTTGGCACACAGCTAGTGTTTGTCCAGACTAGTTTTTAAATATACAATCCTGAATTGGCAGAGGAAAAGTCTAGTCGAGGTAGTTGCTCTTATCTATCTCCATATTCCAGGATAAATCAGGTCATCTCCTTTGTTCTAGTCTAAAAATTGAGGAATGCACTTAAAACAATTCATGCAGTTTTAATCAGCTATGATCTCCCTTTTATGATCCACATGGGTTGTATCTTATTAAATTAGATATAGCTAGCTGTTTCTTTTTAATCATCAAGTTTTTCTAATATAAGGCAGCAGCACTGTCTAGCACAGCTGGCACAACCAGGGCTGTGAACACCTTCGGGCCTCTCCCTGGCTATGCCCCAGGCTCCCAGGTAAGTAAATAAACCTCTACTTAAAAATAAAATCAAATCACTCCCTAATTTGTTTTTTGTCACTCAGAGAGCCTGGGACTGACTTTGAAAGGTCATGAGTGTTCATGGTTCTGGATAAAGTCTCCAGCTGAGGGGAGCTGGGGTAAATTTCTGAAAGAGAAGGACTCAAAGACATGGAGATAGCACAGCATTTTTGCAGTAAAAAAACCATGGAACAAAGATCCATACTGCAGGCTGAATAAAGACAGAGAAGCACTGCATCCTGAGAGTGGGGATTTCAGCCACAGTGTTATTTTGAAAGATTAAATAATAGTTATAATGTTCAGAACTGGGAAGGAAGATGAGTCCTGCAGAGTTTTGCTTTGAGGATGATCGGTAGCTGTCCATCCTGGGAAAAAAAAAAAAAAAATAAAAAAAAAAAAAAGAGGTCACACACAGGATGTCAACGATGACCAGTGCTGCTCGTGCATCATCCAGCTGGGTAGGACATGGAGGCAGCACTGGAAAATGTCAAATTCCTGCCCTTTGCCTTCCTGAGGGCTTTGTGTGTGATCCCAGGCATGACACAAGAGCACACAATCCCTGTGAATTCCGAAGGGCTCGTGGATATGATTCCTTTGTTTTGTACAGGCCCCAATCCTGATCAAGGTCCCTCAAGGGATGGATTTGTAGCCATCACCCTCCAGTGCAAAGAAACCTCAATATCACAGGTCACCAACTTAAATCATCTGCCCTCAAGAGATAAAACCTCAGGTAGGAGGTTCTATGAGATTCTGCCCATTTCTTGTAATATTTGAAAACCTTGAATTCAACTGGAAAGAACTTTTGTAGTGGCACAAAATTGTTTGAGAAACAATAAACATACATTGGGATAAATGTAAAAAATTATAAATAAGATACAGACCAGCCATTCCAGCAAACCATAAATTTAGCCATATTTTCTTTCCAAGGTCTCTATATCTGATCTTATCTCTTGTAAGAGACTGGTTTTCTTTCTCTCAACTCCCAAACACCCATCTATTGTTTTGAAAATGAAAAGCCTGACAGCAGAACAGGACGTCTTTAGAAGAACATGTCTGATATGAGAAAGTCACAGCAACTCTGGTATTGCTTAAGATTCCAACCACTGTTACTTAGCTTAGAGTCTGTGCCATTACTCAGTGTCAAATTTGGTCAAATTGTGATTAAAGAGTGTGCAATGGGTCAGAATACAGGCAAGATGCAATGGATTTAATAGAGAGCACGGTCATATTTGGGGCCACTGAACAGTTTCTTGAGCAGGAATGCAGAATTGAAAATAATGCATGTTTCCCTGAGCAGTTATTTTGTAATTTTGGTAGGGGATTGTGAGCTTATTCTAAATATGATGGCAAGGGGAATTCATGAAACATATCAAAGCAGATGAAAGTGTTTTGGTTATTTTGGTCTGTAGCTGCTTTTTGTGCAAAATAACTGAATTCCTAACTTGATATTCAAAGGGACAAATGTACTTCTCCCCACAGTGAGGAGGTGCTCACTCACTGGTGTCTGCAAGCAGTCTGCTCTTATTTTTGTGTCTGGAACACCACTGCATTTAGTGACGGAGCTCTAGCCCTAAAGGTACACATATGGATCTCGGAGTTCTCTGGAAAGCCAAAGCTATTGGGGGCTTCCTGAACCCTTTGTTATCGCTTTGCAGCATCTGGCTCGTGGTCAGCTGTTTCATGTTACTGACTTCTACATTTGTTTCTGAAGAAATTAGCACAGCTTCCTTCAAATGCTACATTCTGCAGTGGTTTTGGTTTTGATTGGAACATCTCGTTGTTCATCTTGAAATCAAAGTCATTTATGGAAGCTGCAGAATTTTAATGTTCCTCAGACTCAAAAGCATTTGTTTAACCACCACCAGACAAGGAGATGAATAAGAGAGACTGTCTGCTCTTGATTTAGCGGGACCAGATTTTTAGAAGAGCTCAGCAACCAGTGTCTGTCTTCAACACACTTAAAACTCCTTGGGACAGCCTGGGTATTTATTAGTGCTTAAATGAGAATGACTCTCGTGAAAACCATGACCTTAGTGAACTGGACAGTTAATACACACTGTATATTTCTGTATTTCCATCTGAAGGAGGGGATTTATTCATAACTTCAACCTGGCATTTAAAAGCAGCTTTTGAGTCCCATTATTCCTGCACTGGTTTTATTGTTCACCCAGAAGGCCCATCTGCAGCACTGCTGAGCTGTGAGCTGTGCTCAGGAATTGCTGCCTCCTACAAAATGATATGCAGGACAAAACAAAGAGACAGGATCTTCTTAGGTAACTTTTGTTTAAGCCCTACGCAGAGAACAGAATAGATTAAAGCAGTGGGAAAATAAGAGATCAAGCCTTGTGATGTGGCATAGGGTGCTCCTTCCAGCCAACCGCACTTCATTTCTCTCCACTGGTGCTTCCAAGTGGTTTTCTAGGATACCCCTGAGCAGAACTCATTGTAATAACTGGAGGAAATAAATTAATGGAGAATTACCGCAAGGTTCATCTAAGAGAAGTTTTGATAAACAACACTTCCAGGCTGAGATATTCAGCACAGCCTGAGGAATGTGGACTTTCCCACTCCCGTCAAACCGAGCGGCTGTCGGTGCCTCTGAGTCAAGCTGGGAAGTGGCTGCCACAACCACCAAAAGCAATCCTGCACTTCAGGTGCAGTCAGAGATCAAGAAGTGCCCTTGGACTGAACATTTCTGACAAGGCAAGAGGTAAAAGAAAAAGCATCTGACCCACCCAGCTGGCAGCGGTGCCAGGCTCAGGCTCAGCAAATTCGGAGGGGAGTTGCAACCTCTGCATTCCCAGCCTATGTCGAGAAAATTGTGCAACCTTTAGATGGAGGAGACAGAAGAAGGGACCACAGGGGAATCACAGCTCAAATGCCACCCTAGATACAGAGAAATGGTCCACACATGTGCAAACCAGAACAAAAGCTTACAAAAATCTGGGCAAATTAAATATTATCATATTGCTTCTGTCTGGATTCTCCGCAGGCAGAGTCCCCTCTTGGCAAAGGGATAGCTCATCCCTGAGAATTACATTATTTAAGTCTTTTCCAGACCAAGGTTTAGGCAGACCTTAATTGGTGCTGGTCTTTAGGCTGGTTGTCTGAATGGACAAAATGTTTCCCACTCGAAATTATTTTGAAACCACCATGACACCTCTTCAGCCACAGATACACCTGGTACTTCTGCATTTAAAAAAAGAAACACACACACCCCTGGCATTCTAAACCCAGATTCTCCCTCATTTGTACCCATGGGATGCTGGTGAAGTCATCATGATTGCACGGGATAAACGAAGGTTGACGTTGGCCTGTTTAAATTAGGATTTTTTTTTAAACCTGTATATTCTTCCCATTGCTAAATCTTTTACAGAGGCTACTAAGGCAGAGAGAGCTGCTGAGCTAATCCTCTTTGACTCCCTGCCATCCTGGCAGGTACAGCAAAGCCTAAGGTAAAGTGGAGCATCAAAAGGAAAATTAATGTCTTCTAACAGCAATTAGAGGAAATTATTTAGATATAAATCTTGTTTTATATCTTCTCATACTTGTTTTTCAATCTTTCCCCTTTGATTTTTTTTTCCTTTCAGGCTTTTCAGAAAGAAACATTTAAAATCCATCCTGTAAACCAGTGGCATAATTAGCTGCATGTTACACCTGGTATTTTACTCTTCTACAGAGTAATTCCTTTGAGCTTTCTTTTTTACTAAGCCCCGAGGTCTCCTGAAACTGAATCTACTTGTTCTCTCATCTGCTGGCTGACAGGAACCAAAACGCAGGCAGGGATTGTAGGGTGCCCTCCTGCCACCCCTTCTGCACCCCAGCCGTGGCAGAGGGTGACCAGAGGTGCCAGCTGTGCCCAGCCCTCCGAGGGCAGGGAAATTCTCCTCCTGGTTGCCAGCACTTGGCCTGTGCCATGGAGCAAAGCATGTAACCTAATTGTGCTCTGATAACATCAAACAAAGTCTCTCTGATCCAGCTCCTGGCACACAGCCACGCTATCTGGGGTCTGATCTGACAAGGCTGCCGATTGATCAAATCATTATCTGCTGGTGTAGGTGTATCATCCAGCACCAGCCAAATTCCTCCAGTTGCTGCTTCTCTTTTCCAGGAGGATCCAGGGCTGGGGCCAGCACTGTCCCCATGCTGCTGGGCCCCTGCTCACCAGGGCAGGCCCTGCTTTCTGCCCCCCAAGGCTTGCTGTGCCCACAGTGTTATCACAGAAAACCTGCAAAGAGAAGAGACAAGAACAATTCTCTCTTCTCAGCACCGAAATCTCCATTTCCAGCCCTGCCTAAAGCTGCCGACCCTGCCAGCTCTGTCACGTCCTCCAAGCCTGCCTCATGTGCAGAAAATGGCACTGAACCCTGTTTCCACTTCCCTGTTGCACTCACAGGAGGACTCAGTGGTAAAAATCTCAGCTTTTTGCACCTCTGCAGACCTGATCTCATGAGCCTGTCTCTGGAAATGCCTTTCCCTGGAAGTGCATCCCCGTTACTGCCCACAAAGGACAAGGCCTCGCTTTTACAGCTCCCTCATAAAGCACCAGGCTTCTTAAATTCTGCAAACAGTCTGAGAACAAGATTTCCCTCTGAGCAGGAGAACACAATTCCTCCTGCTTTGGAGAAGGTTGAATTGGACATTTTTCTGGAGCTGCACCGACAGTGACCCAGCCTGGAGGGCTGGAGGCACCCAAGGCCCACACAAACTGCAGTTCTGACTGGGCAGCTCTTCATTCTCAGCTTTGCTTTTTGCTTTGCTTTTGCTCCCATCAAGAGGGTGAGTACAGCAAGGCAGGGTTTAAAGTCTCAACTGGTCCTTTCTCAGAGAATAAAAGGGGGCAGTCACAGAATCACAGAATGTCCTGAGCTGGAAGGGGCCCACAAGGACCACTGGAGTCCATGGTAAACCACACTGCAAAACTCTGCAAATGCCTCTAGGCACCGAGCCACTCCACTTGTGACACATCCCACCTCATCAGTGCCCAGGGAATGAAGACAACACAGGTGGATGTTTTTCCCAAGAGCAAACATTCTCTTCCTTTTGTAACCTTGAGTTACAGAAAGGGCTTGGCAGGCCCAGGAGATGCTGGACACATTTTAGCACCACTGATTCAGGTCAGCATTTCATCTGGCCACCTCCTGGCACTTCCCAGAGTCCTATTTCAAAGTAAGTTATCCAAGGTAATTTATGTGGTTTATATGCTTTATTTTATCCATATAAATCATGAAACAAAGTCCATAGGGAACAGGCACTCTATACTTATCATAATATGTAACTTAGTTCCCCAGAGACTGAGTATGTACAGAACAGCTAATAAATGGTTCAAAAAAAAAAACCTAGGTCATTAAATCTTGTTTTATATCTTCTTGTTTCCATCAAAGTATGCAGGAGTGGAAATTCTCTTTCTAAGACAGGCTCCTACTTTTCAGCCAACTGGGAATAGAGCCAGCTGAAAAGAGAGAACCCCACATACAGCACTGACAGCTGTGCACAAAATTCATGAGCTCAAGAGACAGACTGCTGCAGAGACAGGTGTCCGAGATCTAAGTTTAGCTTGGAAGATTAAAACAGTATCTACTAAGAATGCATTTATTCTAATCCTCTCTGTGCTAGAAACTACACATGCATCACTGATGTACACATCCTGGAAACATCCGAGATATGCCTTTCTTGTGTAGGATTTTATCCCATTGTGTTCAGGGATAAAACAGGTTAGTGCTACAAGCACACAAATGCACGAGCCCAGCAGAGGGATGTTCCTGCTGTCTGAGGAAGGGCTGGGAGCATTTGGGATCCATGGGCACAGAGAGGTGGGGTCCAGGCTCTGCCCACCCTGGCAGAGAGCAGCCCCACCCCAGATGTTCCCAACACAGCGAGGATGTCTTATGTAAATAAGAGCTGGGAGGCAGATCAGGTGTGGCTCTTGCAAGACAAATGGGCTTGGGAATTATGTATGATTCCATGTTTAGCTACCCTGGTACAAATCCAGAGTAATTCTTTTGATCTTAAGGCAGCACTGCTCTAAATACAGATTAAATGGAAGAATGTGCCCACTGTCCTCCCAAGAGCCTGAGGTACAGGAGGACCTGGCTGTGGCACCTCCCCAGTGGAGCTACAGGTTGGGGGGAGGCTCTCCCCCTCACTGGCCTGACTGGGTGAAGAATCCACTTCCTTCTGACAACCACAGATTGAGCAGAGCAGATTTTGGTGCCTTAAGGTCGTGGTCCCTAAATTAGAGAAAGCCTGGGAAGGCAGGAGATCTGGGTTTTAGATTCACAAGAAACAAAGGATGAATCACATATTTAGCATCATGTGATACAGTGCAGTTGCATTTATAATTGTCTATCAATACAGGTAGAAATTATCATATGTTAATATAAAGGACTTGATAATTTGGGTGATAATTTGGGTGACATCAAAGTCATAAAGACAACAACAAGACAGGCTTATAAACCTCACCTCCTTCACTCAGTAAAACACAGGGCAGGTGCTCACCTTTGGAACGCTACAGAGCAAAATTCCTGGCTTCATAACAAAGATTTACAGATTCTTTCCCCTCAGAACATATTGAACCATAATGCTGGAATTTTTAGAACTATTATCTCTCCCAGAGAAACAGAAGTAATGCAGGGCAGGGTATTTTAAAAGGGCAGACTCTTTAACAACAGGATTTCTCCACATCTGTCATTTCCACAGATTCAAGAAAGTTCCCCAGTTTTGTTCAGGGGAGGGGGGAATGGAATTTCCCATTCATGAAAATTTGCAAATACTTGTTTAATTCAGCACTTTCACAGGGAGACAACATATCATTCCTAAGATCTCATGGCAAAGCTGCTCCTAAGGCTATCACAGAGATTACTGTGTTGGCGCCGACCGGCACAAAATTATAATACATGGCTGGAGCTGCCATGCAATTCCTGCAAGCTGGAGTAATCCCTATCCTTGCATCATCAGCCTCAGCCAGCAGGAGGTCATGTGATGGGTGCTGCAGACGACGTGGGGGTGGACAGGAGCAGGGAGGATGTTTTTAATTTATGTATTTAACATATCTGTAATGGGCACCTGAGAACTGAAGCTGCAGAGTAACTTTTCTGCAGCCTCTGGGAAAACCTCTGTGGGGAATTGGCTGGGCAGCGAGAGGATGTGGAGGTGAGGAACAGGGCACAGCTTCAGCAGGAGCTAAACCAGCCTGGGGTGGCCACAGCTGCAGAGTTTGTAATTGTGAACACCCCCACAGCTGCAGAGTTTGTAATTGTGAACACCCCCACAGCTGCAGGGAAACCTCTGCTCACTCTCCCCATACCCACAGTACCCATCACCCAAGGCTGGGTCAGTCTCTCCCACCACTCCAGCATCCCAAACACCTAGGAAATAATAACAATTATTAAAATAATAATGTGAATAATTCCTACAAACCCCCCATCTGGTAAGGAAGCAGTGGCTGTCCCTGCAGTGCAGAGGGACTTGAGGGCACAGACTGAGCATTTTTCCTCAGAATTCCCCATAAAGTGTGGCAGACTTCCAACATGTGGTGCTTTCACAGCAGGATCAACTTTCCATGCTGAAGACTGGTTAGGAGGGGGAGCAGTGGGAACTCCATGGGCTGTCCTCAAATCCTCCTCCTTGGGCTTTCCCACAAGCACATGGCAAAGTGACTCCAGTTAACAACTCATCACAAAATGCAAAGCATCTTTCCCTCCCCTCTGCTTTCAGGGCAGCTCATGTGTGAGCTGTTTAACTTTGTCTGCCGGCTCCTCTGGGCTGAGCCTTTGGGGTTTTCTTTGTGGATTCCTGCCCTAATGCAATAGGAGGCACCAAGAAAAAAGAATAAGAAATCATCATTCCAGCACTGATGTTCATGAACACCCCTCGGGTTTCTGACAACCCAAGTGTTTTGGCCTTGTTGAGATTCTGTGGTAGTTCAGAGCTCTTCCTGTGAATCAGCTTCCCTGGATCAGCCCTGGAACTCAGACCCTCCCATGCCCACCACAGCCTCAGGACACCAGGGAGGGGTCCCACACCTCACAGCAGTGAGACCCTTCAAGGAAGGGTTTGCTCAGGCCTGTGAGGTTAAAGCTGCAGAGGAAGAAGCACTAATGTGTATTTGAAGTGGAGAAAACAGCCTGGCTCAGTCTCACCTCAAGGATCTTCTTTCCAGGGCTTGGGGACACCCTCACCATCCTGCTCCACCCATCCCAGGTCATCTGAGGAAACGAGACCCCAGTGAGCCACCAGGCTCATTCTTTTCTCCTCCTAACACATTACAAGACCGCTAAATGAAAAGGAATGCTCTTTAATTCTGCAGCTTTCAACCCTTCCCAAGCACTGCTTCTTTATGGATTTCAAACCAGTTTGACAGTACACGGTTCTTTTGGTGTACGTGTGAGTTTTGGAGCAACATTTAACAGCTAAATTAGATGTGTGCATGGAACACACACAGGGCTGCCTAGATATTAGGTGGGGTCTTGTTATATCAAGGCAAGAACAAAGCCCTTTATATTGCAGCAGGCAGGAGCAGCCCAGGTTTGTGCCCAGGTTCACTGCTGGGAAGTGAACTAATAGCTGGGGTGTTACAGGCACCATTATTCATGGCTTTTGCATTAAGCCATCCTCTTTCTTTTAAATTCCATTTTAGGCTGCCCCTATTATTTTTAATCCCTGCCATTTCCGAGGCCCCTGTGGCAGAGCTCTGCAGTGCTGCTGTGGTGGAGGCTCCATGCCTGGGATCACCATCCCTCACCACAGCACAGAGCATCAGCTCAGTGTCCTGTGCTCCCTGGCCACAGGCCAGTGCCCTTCAAACCAATCTGCACATGGCCTAATCAGAGCTGTGGTCGGCTCTGTATCCTCAATTTGTTGAGTCACATCAATTTGCTGAGTTTCCTCTCCCTTTACAAAAACACTCAAGTGCCGTTTTCTAAACATATTAACTCTCTTCAGGCTATTTTGTTGTGTAAACAGAAAGACAAGTGACTGGGCATTGCAGGCGAGAAACTGATGCTCACTGTAGCCTGAATTCTTTGCAACTTCACAGTCTTGTTACAGCACTTTAATGTATCTTTTATTTCATAATGCCATTTTGAGAATTAGGCTGCACCCTTTTTCTTAGACAACTCCAGCTTAATTACAGCTGGGAACAAATCCATGACACTGCCAGGGAAGGACACCCTCCAGTTAAACAGAGTATTGCACATCTTCATCCATGCTCAGAGACCCTCCCCAGTGCCCAGAACGCCAGTGGGATTAACCCCGAGGTTGCCAAAGCCACAAATTGCCACCGAGATCCCAGAACCTTTGCTCAGTCACAGGTCAGAGATCTCCCCTTGCTGCCAGTCCTGCAGCCTGGTGCTAGCCTGAAGCACTCTGGAGCCAGCACAGGCATAGGCACAGCAGCCAACCCACAGCAATCCCACCATTCCCGCTCCTCCCAGCTCTGCTGCTCCCTCCTGCCCACGGGAATGGCAGGCTGGCCCCAAAACAAGTCCCAGGAGGGCCCAACTTGCAAATGAGGAGGGCAACATAACTGGCTTTGCTGCAGGCTGTGAGAAACAACACAGACTGCTTAAGGTGACTTCAAGGTCAACATCAAGTTGCTGTTCTCTTTCTCTTGGATTTTTTTGCTGGTATCTTCCACCAGCCTCTCCCCATCACTTCTGGGAAGTGCAATCATCTTGGTGGCTGTTGTCCATCCCAGAACAGCTTTTGGAGAGGGCTCTGGATGCTGTTAGTGAAGCACACCATAAAACAGGATTATTGCAAGGCTGCCTCTTTGCAGGATGTTTTCCATGCCACCATGCACAGCTTCTACCAAAGTAAAGATTTTCAGCTTTCTTCCCTTTGTACAGTAAAAAGTAAAGCCCAATATTGGTTCCCTTTTGTGTTAGAAGATCACAGCCAAGCTGCCAATCATCTGGCCAAGGGGGTTATGCAAGAGTCAGGTTTACTGTAAAGTTGTACAAATTTTATAGGACCACAAACACTTTAACTACCATGATGCTTAAAACTCAAGAGCATTTGGAGAACAAGGAGAGTTATTCAGGCTCCACACCATTTTGGCTGCATGTTTTCCAGGTGTATGATTTCACCACATGGAAAAACACAGCCATTGCCAAAGTGAACTCATAAAAACCTTTGATGAGTAAAGTTTGGATAAGCACAAATCATTTGAACCGACAGTTGGTCCAATTCTCAAAGGGGTTTGGCAGACATAATATAATTCGTGGTTTCACACACAGACCATTTTTCCCTTCCCTCCTCCCCCCCAGTCTTCACAAATTCGGAAGATGTTGTTCTAGAAGGTGCACTGGGTTGGGTTTGCTCTGTTTTTCTTTTCCCCCGAAGGGTTAGGCACCACACTCTTGCAACTCAAAGCCATTTGGGGCTGTGAGTAAGCCAGCAAACAGGTTTTCCAGAACTGGGTTTAGATAGTTGCATGATCTGCCTAATAGACATTAAAATAAAAAATTAAAAAAAAAGAAAAATTAAACTCTGGGTGTCTCACCACCCATTTGCTAGCAGGCACGTAATATAAGGCAAAGGCTTTAACAATCTCTTCCTCTGACACATTGGAACATGTTATTTCAAGATGTGTGGCGTCATTTAAGGCTGTGCCATGAGATAACAAAGTATTTACATCTCAGGGCTGGGAGCAGGGTTGCTACAGCTTCTAGACATTATTGACATAATATTTTCTTTGATAAACAATCTATCAGGAAATTGCCATATTCATAACTGAGGTAATGCCAGGGACTGAGCAATCCTACACAGTGCAGGAGGCAGCTAGAAATAACATTAGAGAGCACAAACACAAAGGAGATGAAAATCCTGCTCCAAAAGGATTTTGCTTAGCCCTGCTAGGGAGAAAAGAGTTCATTTATCATTCCCACTGTCCTTCTCTATCCACATGGATAGATCCACAGGATAGATCCAATAGATTTCTGTCTCTGTAAACACAAACAAAACCTGCTTGTTCCTCCAGAACTGGAGTGAAACATTCATCCTGTAAACAGAAAATTGGAAACTGAGCATTAATTAGGAAATTTGGGATATTTGAGCTGTAAAATCCTATGTTTTGCAATTCGTGATGCAAATGAAAAATGGGGACAGATCAGATGTTTAATTTCTATAGCATGAATTATAATTCTCAGTACACTTCATACACCTCATCTTCAAACAAGTCAGCACGTTATCTTCCCCTCAGGTCAACAGACTCCCAGCAAATCAGTTGGGCTTTTTCCCCCACCTTTCATTTGAGAAACTTTTCCACAGTTCAGAAAGAATTTGTAAACTGATGTTTGCTATTTGTAACTTCCCAATGTCCAAACAAAACCTAAAATATTCAAATTGCCAAAGTAGAAGCTTTGGGTGGTCATGGCATGTGTCCCTGTCCCTTGCTCAGGTGTATAAAAGAGAATCAGCAACACACAGAGCTTCTTGAAATTAATTCACTCCCCATGCAAGCTTTGCCATATTTCCTTATAAGCCTTTCCAATAAATACTCCTGAAAATTCATGCCTACAAATTCACTGGATGGAATAATCAGGGTAAGCACAGCGAGAAGCAAACTGAATCACCTTTTTGTTTGTTTTTTTGAAATTTTTAGTATTTGCACGATTTGTCCCAATCCTCCCTCTTTCCACCCTCATGAATAAATCATATTTCCTCCTACAGGAATTCCAGGATGGGACAGAAGTTGCCCTCATGCAAGTCAGAGGCAAACCCAAACCAGAGATGTGGACAACAATCTCAAATCACCATCTTCCACAGCAAGGTCCAGTTTTTGCAAGAACCACTGTGCTGCTGTGACAATTGTCCTTCCAAACATCTGTATGATTTTGGGGGTCTCAGGTGTGCCCCTGTAGCGTGGGCATGCCCTGGGGAGGTTGGGAATGAGCTGAGCCTTCCCTCTGTCTGCAGGATTTAATCCCAACAAACTCCCCTGGACTTTAGTCGAGGCCCTAAGTCGTGACTTGCTGCTGTGTTCAGCTTCCTGGGCTGCTCCTAAGAGCTCAAGCTCACACAAGCCTAACGATCCCCTCACTTTTACAAGCATATTCATGTTTGCTGTCAAACGCATGAGTTACTTTTCTGCAGGCTATTGCAAGAGAGCAACCCGTAATTACTGCAACTGCACAAAACGCTTTTTTATTTAGAAATGTATTTCAAAATGGGTTTGGTGATTATACCAAACTAGGTAGTCACTGGGCAAACTGTTCTTCTGTTCTGGGTTTGTAGAAGGTTGGTGCATTTTGATTTCCTACAGAATAATATTTCCTCTGCCCTTCCCTTTCCATCCTGCATGAACTGATTTTTACCTTCTTTTTATTCTGTGCCTTTAGGGGCTTAGTGGAAGATTTCCAGACAGGAGGAAGTGTCTTAAAGAGCAGCAGAAATGCTCATTCAGTCATTGCTGAGGCTTTCCAACACAATTTCTTTGTGGAGAGAGGCTCCAAACCACGGCTTGCATGGAGAGCCCTTGGGAAAGGCGCTTCCCTGCACGGACTCAGGATGGCACCAGAGCTGGAGCTCTGAGCTGGGTTTGCACTTGGACACCCCCAACAGCAGCTTCCAGAAAAGTCTCAGCGTTATTAAATACTTCACATGACACACACTTCTGATAATCCAGCTTTTATTTGGTTATCTACATTTGGGTTCTGAACACCTTCCAGAAAAATGTTCTGCCTCTCTCAGAAGGGACCTCAAAGTCTCCAGATTTCTAGCAGAGAAAAAGTAGTTCAGGAAGCAGCAATTCAAGTTTCAGCTCATTAGTTTCGTTTATGAAATCAAATTAATAAATAGCAATATATATTTATAGACTTGTTTATATATCAACTTACAAATATTATATATTAATACACCATACTTGTTAAATAAAATTTTACTGTGTATTAGAGAAAAAGTCTATAGGCCTCCAGTGAGTTATCCTTTCCACAGAGTCCCATGTTTACACTGACTCCAGCTGTTTCTTTGGACACCAGTGAGGACTGTCAATAGGACTTTTCCCACACATGGTATATAATTACAAGCTCAATCCTTGAGTGACACCAGATTTCACAGATTTAGAAACTACATAAAATCATACTTCTCTAATTAGCTTTTAATCAAGCACCAGCAAGTAAATATTTAAACAGCTGAGCCCAGACACCCCTTTTTAGAAAACTACTTCTACTGACAATTAGTGTCGTAAACTTTTCCTATTGTCCTTCTGCAAGAAGAAAATATTGTTACTGACAACAACTAAAGAACACTTCAGCTTTTCATCCCTGGTTCTGTAAAGGCAAAAAAAAAAAAAAAAAAAGGCTGGGCACTATTTTTGGGGTTGAAGGCTTGTTAATAAGCAACTGGGACCTCATTCCCTCCACTGGTTAGAAGGTGAAGGGTGAAGATGGGCTGGAAATGGTGGTTTGGAGGGGTCAGGTCTCCTACTCCTCTGCTGCCCCACACTTTTCTAAATATGCATGGTTATTTATGCAAATCTCCAGCTCAGGTAACTTCCAGAAGCTCACCAATGTTACAGACACTTCAGGATGCAGGACCATCACAGGAATTGTAACAACACCTTACACAGGGACACAAAACTCTGTTCAACATATCTGCACTGCCCATTCTTTCAATTTTTCTCTCTTTGTGTGAAATCCTCAGCCCTCACAGAGCAGCTACTGCTTCCTTGGGCTTTGTCTCCCCTTATTTATCCCTTTATTCATGAATGAAAGCATCCTTAGGCAGAAGGTGTTGTCCAGATCAGAAGCAGGCAGAGTTTCTCAGCTCAAACTTTCATCCCAGCCCAAAGAAAACAGGGATATTTGGGTCAATAAAAACATGGCAAATTTATGTTGGGTTTGTCACTTCAGCTGAAAAAATAAAAGTCATCAGCCTGAAAGTGCTTACACCTTTTCAAACCAAAATTAATAAATTCATTTCAATTAACAAGAAAATATTGCTGGCACTTTCATGAAAGGAAGCATTATGTATTGAGTCAAACAGCATTTGATTCAACCTGAACCAATTCCCCTTTTTGGTCCCTTCACTACTATCACCATCCCTCCAGAATCTAAGGAGCTTTTTAAGAAACATTTTCCTTGCAGCTTTTTGGAGCAGACTGCTGTGCCTGTTTATTCCCTGCAGCATTTCAACTCCTTACTGCCTCTTCCAGGAAAATTTGTGCCTACCAGTATCAAGACCACTGTAATTAAGAAACCGGAGGAATTCTTGCTGGAGACAAAACTGTCCCATTTGCTGGTAAGATCAGGGACAATCTGACACATTTTGTTGTATTCTGGGAAACACAGAGCTGCTGTGGAAAGCAGATTTTGCTCATGCCCACTCTGCTTGGACAGGAGCTTGTGAACATGCACCCTCCTTAGCCAAAAACTTTTTGACTCGTTCCATCCAAGAAAATGTTCCTTAAAAAAAAAAAAAAATTAAAGATCAGATCCCCCTTAGCCACTGTCACCCAGGGATCAGAAACTACTTAAAATATATAGCTGGATCTGAAGGAGTTTAATGGTCTGTAATGACAGATACAGAGCCCCTCCAGCTGGATGTCACAAAAATTAGAGTAGTCACTTTACGAGGAGATGTGGCAAGAGGGATCCCTTCACTGATTCTTCCACCAGAGATCCAGCTAATTACCTGCCAGATGGACACAGACGTGCTCAGAGGGCTTGGCTGCAGTGAGAGGGGGTGTTTAACATCCCCTGGACTGCTTTGCTGCTGTCCCCTGCCAGTCCTTCACCTCTGATTTCACATGAATGCTCAGGCTGAAATGCCCAGCTCTGCTAGGACGTGCATATGGATCCATTGGCCATTCTGGCAATGCTCAAGGACATTTCTGCTCACTGGTTTGCTCTCTTAGCAGCTGGGACTGCCCAGTCTGCTCAGCCAGGCTCTCACTGCAGCCCTTCAATACTGAACCTTCCCTTTGTGGTCCCATTCTCCTGCAGAGCCATAAAATGCAGCCTGTCCTGGTGGGAACAGGCTCCAGACTTGGACACACAGCAGAGTGGGAGAGCTTTAGGAGGTTTGGCCCACAGTGAGTGAAGGGGGGGAGGATTCATTGCTAATGTCCATTCACAAGTGTTTTGGCTTGAAATCAGGAGAAAAATATGGGTTGTTACTTGCTCCCAATGCTTCTCTGTCCCTCTCCACCTGGCTGCTGCCTCTCCAGCAGAACAGGCTGGGATTGCTTCCTTGGAAAGAGCTGGGAGATGCCTGTGTCCTTTCTGCATCCTGCAGAGCCACCTCTGAAAGAAAAGGAGCCCCATTTCTGAAACACCCAATACAGGGAGAGATGTTCCAAACCATGTAAATGGTTTCTTTAAGGTTTGTGACCCTATGGCAGAATTCCCCAAAAATGGGCCCTGCACAGGGACTGTGGATGGGATCTGTCCAGCCATGGTGTCAAAGCCTCACACAGCACAGGAACACCTGCATTCCTGCACAGTCTGGGACAAGATTACTGGCAAAGCCCAAACCTGTAATCCTTGTCAAGAAAACCTCTTCATCAGGGAGAACAGATGAGGCAGAACCATCTCTGGGGCTGATTCCCACCTCTTCCTCTGTCCTCCTGATAAACCAGCCCATTCCCTCCAGCCTGTGCCCATGCAAAGCTGCATCACAGCCTTGTGGGATTTCTGGAGACCTGTGTGAATGGGAAAAATCCTCCTGGATGCAATAGGCACCTCACCCTCTCACCAAGGCATGGCTTGGACTGGCAAATGTGGTCCTGTTAAACTGAGCAGCACCACAAATTACAGCGTGCAAACGTGAATGGAGACCACACCCTGCAGGAGGGGAGGGAATTGATGTGCAGCAGCGTGACAGGGCTGGACAGAGGCAGCAAGACAACAATTTCCATCACACGAAAGCTGCTAATTGGAGTTTAACTTGTCTAACCAGCCCCTCTGCAGCACATCAAGGACAAATTTGCTACCACCCTGGAATTTGTACTCTCAGGTCTGCATTCCTGTTTTGCCAACATTTAATGGGTGTTTCAGGTGGAGCCAGGAAGGGCTCTCGTAAAATTGATCTTTAATTGTGACCGCAGACCTGAGGTGGGAATTCAGCTGGATAATTTACAAATGGGAGGTTTGAGGATTAGTGTGGTGGAATGAAATGTGCTACATCAGAATCCACAGCTGATCAAATTCAGATCCCTGTGCACAGACTTCACAGACCCAAAGAAGTCAGTGGAATCACTGAGTCTTTGGGACAGAATTTGATGAAGGACACTAAATATTATTTTTGGAATCAGTGAGCTTTTCTGGGATTCTGCACAAAACCTAACCTTGCAAACAGGCATTGTGAGATGCAGAAGACACAGGAAAAGCAGCACATGTCTCTCTCAGGGATGCAGTATCACAGATGGAAAGACAGGAATGGGTGATGACCGTGCTACAGGACAAAAGAAACTCTTGAGCCACCCCTCAGCAGCCACACCAGAGCCCCTGTTTAACCCGGCACTGCTGGCTGAGCAGAGAACTTCAAACAGCAGCAGCCCAGGTACAGACCCAGCCTGGCTCCTGAGGTGCTGTTGACCCAGAGCTAAACTAATTAGCCCATTTCTTCTTCAAGTGTTCTCAAATGCCACTTGGCCGTGTCACTCCACACCGGAGAACTCTGAAGCAAACTAATTACACTGGCAAATGTTTGATTGAAAATCACACTCAAATGGCATGGACTGCAAGAGGTTACCTCCCTCCCCATACAAGAGGCTTGATTCAAGGCTCTGGGGCAGCTCCCCTTTAAAGTCAATGTAATTCTTCAAGCCCAGGAAGCATGGAATAGAGAAAAAATAAACTTATTTTTGGCACACAGGCCAGATTCATTTTACCAGCAGTGCCCCTCTGATGCTGATACAGCCCAAACGTGGCTGGTGAGCCCATTACAGCCTTGACTGGCTCAGATGTGGGCAGGAGGAGGGAAACACCACCTAATTCTCCATTGACAACAGCCCAGAGGCACAGCTCAGCCAGAATTTTAAGCAGCTAAAATGCTAAACATCGAAGCGAGACTGTCCCAAAACTTCCTGTGGGTTACATTTGCACCTCAGTTTCTCTACCTGTAAAATAATAATTACCCAACACACCAGTTCTTGTAGGACTTAATTAGCACTTGTCAACCTCTTAGAGCTCCTCAAGGGAAGAGGAGCTGTGCACCACAAAGCACTAATTAATGGACGGAGCCTTTGGAACAAAGTATACGATTCTGTTGTTGTCAGATCTAATAGAGTCATAAAAAAACAGGGCTGGAAGGGATATCAAGAAGTAACCTAGGCTGTCCCGTTGCCCTGAGGCATGATCAAGTATATCTAAATCACTCTTGATAGATGAATACCCCTAAATCTTGGGATGCTGGAGCTGTGGATTAAAATAGATAAAGATGGGCTCGTGTTACACGTGCGCTGGGCTCTGCTGAGCACAAACTCCTCACCTCACCTGGGGCCTCTCTGTGCTGGCCTGGGAGAGGCTGAGCTGCACCCACAGTGAAGGGACTGAGCCTTCTGGCTCCTCCTTACCCAGCTCAGGACAGGAAAAGCCCCAGGACAGCATGTGAGCCCCAAGCCCCAAAACTGGACTTGATGAGACTCTCAGGACAGGAGAAGCTGGGAGTGAAGCACAGAGGTGTTAAAGGCTCTGTGTGTGGTTCAGCCAGAGCCAGAAAATGAGTGCAGGTCACACAAGCCTCACACAGGGCTGGATTGCAAGGCTTCCATTCCATAATACCTTCCAAGCATTTCTGTTGTGTTTTCCCCACTTTTCTGCCCCCTCTGCAGTCCCAGGAGTCCATCTAAAATACCATTTGGCCTAAGGTATCATTCAGATGTGGCTTCTGAAGCATTGCACAGCCTTAAGTGCAAAATTCCATTTTTTAAGCTACACAAAGATTTTTGGAGGGTTTTGTTAAACGCTTTAATTGTAAAAATGTGTCAATTCAAGCCATCTTTCCAAGACATACATGCAAAGTACAGTAGGAGATACCTTTTATTTTATTAACTTCATACAGGAAAGCTTTTGAAACTTAAACTTTCTTCATCAGCCTGGTGGATAAAAGCTAAGCCAGGCAACTGATACAGCACTGCAGAAGTTTATTAAATTAACCAATTAAACTGAGGCAATATACAATTTACAGAGGCCAAGGCAAACAATAGAAGGTGGAACACACTCCCGGGGCTGAGGCGATCGAGTCGTGTCAGCATTTCCATTATGAAGCTACTTCAGAGTTATTATGGGAGGTGTTTAAAAAAAAAAAAAAAAAAAAGGTTGAAACCACTGAATTCAGTCATTCTTAGGGATTCCCAGACATGCCCAGGCGGATGGAAGAGCAAGACACAAACCAGTTTTTCCCTAATTTTGTCACTCCAATTAGAAAGGAGGTGTGGCCTGGGGAAACAGGTTGGCAGTTCCAGGGGAAACAAAGGGAGGCTGGTTCTGCACGGTGCCCTGCTCCTGGCTGGGTGAGAATATGACCATAATGAAGGTGATTAATCAAGTGCAGCACGTTTGCGTGGGCTGAGACAGAGCCTGCCCAGCAGCAGAGCCTTTTGTGGGGATTCAGCAGCATGCTGCCCTCATCCCAGCACATCACAAACACACCAAAGCTCTTTGTGGGGATTCAGCAGCATCCTGCCCTCATCCCAGCCACCCAGAGCAGCACATCACAAACACACCAAAGCTCTTTGTGTCCCCAGCACTGAGCCACACAGGTACCTGACCCATGGGATTGTCACCTCTCCAGTGCTGATCAACAACCAAAGGGAATACTTTTCATATCAGGGAGAATCAAGTGTGAGCTGAATTCCCCCAAACATTTGGGTGGCTGGAATCAGGGTCAAATCCCAGTTTTAAAGGCTGCTCCTTCCCTGTATAAACAGGACAAGTTCTTTGGGGTAACAAAGATCAGGTTCTTTGGGTAACAAAGATCCAGTGGTTTCACATTGCATTTCACAGCACATGAAAACCTTCTCCTGAGGTGCAAATCTTTTCACATAGGGAAAAAAGAAAGGGGAAAAAAAAGAAGAAAAAAAAAGAGAGAGACCAATATGGAAACACTGACACCACATTTACTGTAACAGCCTGATCAGCAACAACTATAATTCTCCTTCAAAAGGTTACACCCACAATGCTTTCTTTGGCCTGTGTACCTTGTATACTGCCTTGGTCTAACTGGTTAAATTAATAAGTTTCAGAGGTATTTAGTTGCCTGGCTCAAGCATCTGGACACAATTCAAAACCAGGTAGCCTGGTATGTGACCACAAGTTATTCTTGGGATGGCATCTCCACGGTTCAGTGCAGCATCCCAGCTCTGCTCTATCTCCTCTCTGCAAACCAAACAAGCCCAGCTCAGTTCCCAGCAGCCCAGAGCAGCCACAGGGCTCTGGGGAGGGGAGCAGATTGACAAACAAGAGGTAAATTGAATTAGCTGAACCCCCTCAGTGCTGCAGCTCTGCAGCAGAGTTTAAAGGAGCACTGGGATGGTTGGGAAGAGGCAGGATGCTGTGGCAGATAAGGACCAGCCTGGAACCCAGGGGACCCACTGCTGCTCCTGCCTTTGCCCGTGGCCCACCACATAGCCCTGAAGAAGCAACTCCATGTGGTTTTTTTCTTTCCCCTGTTGCTCTTTTTCTGCTTTGATTATGAAGTTTTCCATGTGATTTCATCATCCTGTTTGTACAAAATATGTATTTGCATAACATCTCACAAAACAAGGCCCTGATCACAGCTGGGGCTTCCAGACATAAAAGTTATGAAGAGACACATTAGCAAATTCAGTGTGTTTCAGTGCCCTTTATGAGTATTTTGTAACCAACTCTGGAGATTCTCCTGTGTTGTTCTGCTGAGGAAGGTCCTGCATGAGAGTGGCAGCTGATCCTGCCCCTTGCAGGCAGGACTTGAGGAGCATCTTGGAGATGGAAAAGGAATTAAATATTTTTTAGGCTAACAGCAAAATCCTAGAACAGCTGCATAGCTCCAACAATTCAATAAAGATATTTTTTCTACCCCAACCTCCAATCTCACCAGATCTTCTCATGGGACATTGGTGCCTTCAAACACAAATTCATTGGTTTGGCCTCACATGGACACACTATTCAGTCCCAATCCAACCAAAGGCTATGACTGAAAGGAAATTATCCTCATGGATCCTTCCAAAATAAACATAATTTCTGCGCACCGTGTCTCCCTTTACACTCATCTCCAAAATGATGAGCAGCGAATGAAGAGGAGAAAAGAAATTAAGACAAGTAGTGTCCAATGCCCCAGGTTTGCAGAGAACAACTGTGTGACCAGAGAGCTGCAAAAAAAGGCATCTGAGCCAGCAGCAGCACCAGCAGGGGCTGAGCCTGAGCCTCAAGTCCTGGCAGTAGCAGTGGCAGTGCCCCAAGAACAATACTCAGAAGGAGTAAGGCAGTGGCAGCAGCCCCTGGGGCTGTCCAAGAGCTAGAAATCATCCTTCTCCCTGGGAAAGGTGCAAGATTCCTGGTAGCACCCAGGTCTTATAGCCTACAGGAGGGAGAAAAAACAGCTGCAGCCTTTATCCCCTTCCAAAGCCCCACAGATCTCCCCAAAAAAGAGGCAGAACGACACTGGCAGCAAATGCTGTTGAACAGCAGGAAAGAAGCAGCATCTTCAGAGCTTGAATTTTTGACATTTATCCTGTGAACTTAACTTCAATGCAGATTGGATTTGGATAAGGCAATCCCACACAGGCCAGGAAAATAATGGATATGCAAGTTATCATCCTGTACCTGGCAGTTCCTGGGGGTCATGAAAGCAAAGCACCCACCTGCACAAGCACCCACCTGCACAGTGCCAGGAATCCCCACAAAGTGCCACAATTATTCCAAAGACAATCAGATGGGCAAGTGCAAAAGCAACTTGTTAAGAGTTTATTGAGTCAGTGACAGGATCTGGGATGCTTCATCTTCCCCTGGTGTCCTCCATCCCCACTCCTGGCTCCCCAGGAGCCTGTGCTCACCTGCTCCTGCTGAGCTCAGTGGACATTCACCACAATTTCTGCACAATTTGCAGTTTAGGTTCTTGCCAGGCAAAGCTGTGGCATTCCCTGCACAGCTGCAGTTCAGCACTCCCATTTGGGAGCTGGGATTGCAACACTCAGTGCTGTGCAGCAGAACTGCAGCCATTCAGAGCAAACCCTCTCACCCTGAACATTCCTGCCTGCTCCAGCTGAAGCTGGATGTTCTCTTCCTCATCTCAGTACCTGGTGGGGGGGGGTGTTGTTTTTCTTTTCCTATTTTGAAACTCCATAAATTAAAATTGCCCTTTTAAAGGGGAAGGCAGGCTGGATTGAGTCAGATCCCCATTCCCTTTGGTGATTAGCTGCACAGGCAGCTGGGACAGAGCTGGCTGGGATGGCAGATTCCTGCTGCTTTAACACTGCAGGGCCATTTCCCCCCAAGTATTTCTCTAAGAACTCAAAGATTTCCTTCTCCAGCCAACACCTGAGCAGAAATGACTCACCCACGGTGTCAGCAGCTGGCACAGACCTCTCAGCCCTGGTGCCAAGCCTACACTGACATTGTTGAACTACTGGAAAGGGAATTTTCCTTCTGTGGCCTCCAAAAAGCCTTGTCCATCTCTGTTTCATAGAAACATTGAATGTCCTGAGCTGGAAGGGACCCACAGGGATCATCCAGCCCAGCCCCTGGCCCTGCACAGACCCCCCAGCAATCCCACCCTGGGCACCCCAAGAGCATTTTCCAAACTCTCCTGGAGCTCTGGCAGCCTTGGGGCTGTGCCCATCCCTGGGGAGCCTGGGCAGTGCCCAGCACCCTCTGGAGGAAGAACCTTTCCCTGATATTTTGCATAAACAGTAGCCTTATGCCTGTTTTTGTTAAGAGGGATAAGAGATAAGTTGGGGTAAACCATATTTGTAAGACCAGCCATACAGAAAAGTAATTTTTTTCAAGCTCATGGAATGTTATAATGCATCTATCTCTAATCAAATCACTTTTTATTTTTTCTGCCTGACTTCCTTCAAAAATACTGCATATATATGATCATGGTGTGCATGAGCATGCATCTCTAATGACTTTTGAATGAGTTGGTTGCTTTCAGCCCAATTTGAGAGCAAGACAGGAGTTTCAGAGCTGTCACACTGCCACAAGTTTCATGAAAAGAGGCAGCTGGATGAAAAGAGAGATCCAGAGGCTGGAAACATGCAGAGTGAGCCCAGCCAGTCAGACACCACAAAAATGGCCTTGTAAAGGCACTGACACTTGGAAGAACCTCCTTGGCAAGTCACAAGCAGCCAAGAGATAAAGTCCCAGTGCACCAAGTCCTACCTGAATATTTGTTCTGAAGGTCATAATAACAAAAGTCAGAAAAATGACTGGCCTTCAACATACAGCACTCAGAGGAGCAGACAGGACAGCTACATACTTCAAAGGAAGCCTACAAGCAAAAGTCTTATTAATTTTAACTAAATCCTGGGCTGGACACTCCTCTTACACCCATGTAATCATTAATTTTAGAAGCGTGATTTCTGATATACCCCATGGTAAGCCCCAGATCATAGAAATCCACTCTTTATTGCCTGAGCAGTGCCGTTGAAAATCAATAGGATTACTCAGAATGGTAAAGTTAAGCACCTGTGAAAGTGCCTGCAAGACTGAGGCCTAAGGCCTGGCCTAGGCACAGCTTTTATACTCGAAAACCTGGTTCACTTAAAGGTTTGTTTTGTTTTTGGTTTTATTTTTAAAGAAAACAACAGAATAATTAAAGCCATACAAGCACTTTCAAATGGACACGTTTTTATTGCTCTAATGGGAGCTTCCCAGAGCACAGCCATTCCCAGGTCAGCTGTGCTGCTCCTGGAGCAGGGAATTGTGCCAGCCCTGCAACAGCAGCCACCACTTCTGCACCTCCAGCAGCTCGAGGAGCAGTGCCAGCCACTCTGTCTGCTCAAAGCTCTCCAGGTAATTCATGGAAAGCACCTGAAGGAACAAGCAAGACCCATGTTTGAAGGATTTTTGGGCTGGAGCCTATTAAAAAGTGTGATTTTTTTATTTTCTCTCTCCATAATTTTCTTGCTCTCCTTTGCGCGTGCACCCATAGGGGGAAAAAAAAAACAACACAGAACACACCTAAGAAACTTTTGAGTCAGACTTTCATGTTTGCAGAATTAAGGAAGGTGAAAAAGATCAAGATTGCCCCACAAGAAGAGAACAAAAAAGGAGTGTGCATTCTGTGGAAAGCACCACAAACTTCAGGAGATGCCAGGAGGAAGAGGGGGTGGAACAGTGAACTAACATGTCTGGATTGCTAAGAGGTTAAAAAAAAATGTCACACTTTCAAAGAAGAAAAAGACAAAAGACATTAAGAGTAAACAGGAAATTTGGGAAATCTATTTCACTCAAAGTAGCAAACATCTGGAATAAATTGTCAAGAACTTAAGACCATCAAAGCAAAGTATTAATGAGGTTAAGAGGCAGTTAGGCTGGAGAAGGAGACTGAAGAATACAGGGACAAAGGAAAGAGGTGGAGCTGAGAGAAACCTGGAGGCAGCAGCCCCTTTAGCCAGAGGGCTTTGTTTCTCCCTCTGCCCAATCCTTCCTTATCTTCTCATTGTTCCAGGGGTAAAATATGGGGGGTTTCTACTGGTTTTTTGCTTTATGGAAAGGAAACAATTATTTTAATTTCTTTTTTCCCCTAGGAATTCCGTGCTGGGATGCATGACATGGTATGTCATTGCTGAACCTCCCAATGTCTAACTCAGAAAAGCACAAGAAAACCAAACACACACTACCCCTTCCACCAAGCAGAGCTTTCTGGAATCTGAAGTCCTCATCCCTCCCTTTCACACTTCAAATTAAGAATAATTCTTACTTTTGTTTCTAAATGTTGCTTGAAGATGAAAAACACCATCCCTTTAATCAAAGGATTTAGCAAATATCTCCATGGATTCAAAAGCTGTCTTCTAAAACTTTTTGGTTTAAAGTAATTCAAACCAGGCTAAACAACACCTTTAAAGATGACAAAAACCAGTAGGCATAAATGAATAAGGAGTCTAAGAAGGAAATACTTAGCATGACTTATCCTTTAATATCCAGATCCCTCTCTAGCAGGGATAATCAGAAAACCATGTTGGCCCTTACTCAAAAGAAGGGAATGGTCTTCCATCCCTGCCTGGACTGTTATTAACTATATTGGTTGCATTCATGGTCATTAACATCCTTTAAAAGATGATTTGGGATTTCATTTTCCCCCTCCCGTTATTGAGCAACGGAATATTCATAAAACAGTAGATGGAAACAACTCAGAAGAAAAAGAAAAGAAAGCCTCCAAGTTCCCAAGCCTGCCAGTTAAATTACACTAAAGCAAGGATTCAACAGCAAATTGATTTGGGAGCGGCAGGATATATGCACACACATGAAAAAGCACACTGGGGGGGATGCAGAACAATAAAACATGCACTTGCCTGTCCTCTGCTCTAATAACCACATGCAAACTTCAGCCAAGCCTGACAGAGTGGGAGAGGTTTCAAAGATATGAAGTTCCTGTGGGTTTCACAGCGCAGGCAGCTGGGAAAAGGACAAAGATGCACTTGAGGGCTCCACCAAACTCAAGTGTTTATGAGACACAAGAGAATGCACCCCAGCCTTCATTGTGGGCTAGGAGCACAGAGCCCTCCTGCTGTTTGTTATCAGCCAGGCACCCACATCTGAGCAGCCAATGTTTTATTTGGAACATCTGCTCTGGTCTTGGTGAGAGCAGCTGAAGCTGTGCCCTGGCCTCAGCTGCTTCTCCATCAGCTGTTCCCAAACCCAGAGCTGCCCCTTTGTGCCCACAGGGAAGGCTGAGGGCACTTCCCCAGAGCCCCCATGCTCCCACTCACTGCTGGGGCTTTATTCCTGACCCAAAGCTCAAGAAGTGTGCCTTGGTACTTGCAAGGAGCACTGGGTGAGACCACAGGAGTTTTGAATGACTGGACACATTCAGTGGAGCTCAGTTATTTGTGACTTTAGCCACCAACACAGTGGTCATGAGAGGAGGGGTGACCTCTTCAAGGAAGCAGTTCTGACCCAGCACATCACTTCAGAGGTCTGAAGTGGCCTCTGGTCTGTCCCTCACTACACTGAGTGCAACAAAAGCACCAAAAATCCTATTCTTCACATCAAAATTCCACATTCCACCATTCCACAAAATGCCCCCAGTACCCACAGCAGTTAAACTGGTTTTAATGAGCCTCTTATTTTCCACCCAGTCCTAACACGGAAAACCAATGACAGCAGGGCTTTGAGGAACTCAGCTCCATTATCTGCACTGGTTTTACCTGGAGATTTAAACACAACTAGAATTAAAATAAGGGTGGTTTTTTCCTCCTTGAGCCTGGAAAGGCCCTGCCCTAAGGACACAGCACCCCAGGGCTTCACCCACTGCAGCAGGCACAAACACAGCGGATCCTGAGCAGCAAAAACAGGTGGTTGTTTTTTTCAGAGACTTTAATGAGTGTTGTAGTGGCTGGAAAAGGTGATAAGCTTTCTGTGTTATATGAAAAGCCAGGGGGTTACTTTATATAATCAGCCACAGCTGACTAAACAGGGCAGTGAAAGTCACTCCCAGCCAAGGGAAGACAAAACAACAAAACCCCCACAACCTTCCCCGAAGAACCCGTTCCCCAGGCACAATCCCAGGGCTGTTCCAAGGCCTCCAAGCCCTTAATTAAAATTCTCCTTGGAAAAACCACCAGGCATTACCTTACCTTGGCATGCTGAGGGCTCAGCCCCACCTTGGCTGTGCAGGAGCAGGGACAGCAGAGCCAGGGCTGTGTGTGCCCATGGAGGATGGGGATCCATCCTCATCCTCTCTGGCAGCTGCCTTGGGGCAGGGGAGCATTAACAGCCCTGCTAATCAACCTGTGGGGCTGCAGGAGCTCCAGGAGCTGTCCCACACCTGCTGCTCCAGTGGTTTTTCTCCAAAGGTCCAGAACCACTGGGATAAGAAAGGTTTCAAACACGTTGCATTAAATGCCAGCCAGTTGTCTTCAGCTCAAAGGCATTACAGTATTTAACAAATTGGGATTTGAATTTAGCAATTTCACATGGACTCATGAGCCTGCAGTTTGATGTAAAAATTCAGGGGAAAAGCTCACAGCCAGCACAGGGAGAGGGGCCCTGGCCAGAGCCCCAGCTGGTGGCTGGAGCTCGGTGTGGGGAGACAAATCCTGGTGGCACCGAGGACACTGGGGGTCACAGCCAGGCTGTGACAGCCTCGGGGTCTGCCCACACTGCCACATCTGTGCTTCACCTCGGAACAAAACTGGACTTTTCCACCTTTTCCAGGGTGGTAACACACAGTATTTCAACATTACCTGTTTGTACAAACCTCAGTGAGCTGTAGCACCAATTAAAAAAGAAATCACTGGTATTTCCATAAGGCTTTCTTGCAATTCCAGACAAAATATGGATACTTGTACTGCTTCAGCACTTGGTTCACACCAGTATTATTTTTCCAAGCATTAAGTTCTGTCACAGCCTTTGCACTCAGCCTGGTTGGGGAGGGGCACAATCCTTGCTGAAACTGGCTAATGCCTGTTCTAAAAAAAAAAACAAAAAAGCTTTCTGGCTGCTATTTAATCTACATCCTTTTTACATTGATAGCTTAAAGGCACTGGCTTACCAGGAAATTCATGGAGATTTATCTCTTTCTGGCCTGTTAGAGGAAGCCTCTCCCCATCCCACCCTACTCTCTGGTCATGAACTTTCTGCTCATCACAGCTGTGGTGGTACCTGCAGGTTCCAAACCTTAAAGGGACAAGGATTTTTGGATCTCCCTCCACTTTTACATAAGTTCTTTTACCCCAGGAAAGGGCAGCTGCTGTCTTTTAATCAATTATTTAAAAAAAATCCTGCCTGGCCTGGTATCTGAGCTCTGTATTCCTGCTGAAGCAGCTGACCAAACACGAGCTTGCTCGTATATTTTGCAAAAAAATTTATGTTTCTCAGGTCAACAAGCACATTAAGCAATCATTTAAACTGAAAGGGACAGTAACAAATGGCAACAGTTCACCAGATAAGGACTCAAGGAGGTATTGCCATGCTTGACCTTAAATACCTGAGTTAGCATTCCTGGGCTCCTGCTTTACAACCAGTGGGGTTGGACAGATGTTAGCAGGGGCTGAATCAGAGGAGAGAGGAGCTTAAGTGCCACAAAATGCCTGTTCAGGGACCTCTCTCCCTTCAGCCTCTGAGGAGAAGTCCAGCAGAGAGGAGCCCCCTTGAACATGCACCACATCCAAGTGGCCAAAGTGAGGTCAATACATGTGAGAATCCCCAGGTTCCATAACTCTGATAAAACCTCCCAAATCTGAATGTCAGGAAACTTTTGTTTCAAATACTGTGCCCACACGTGCTTCAAGGATCCTTCTGGCTCCTTCCTATGGCTCCCAAAGTCTGCAGGTTGGAAAGGGGCTGCATGGCAGGGAAGGGACCTGAGATGCTGCAGCTGGACAGAGAGCTCTGCACAGCACCAACATCCCAGAGCCCTTTGTGAGCTGGGAGCTCCTGTCCTGGGATCAGCCCTGGGGTTTGGACACTTGTCTGGGGCTCCCCTTTCGGAATCCAAGTGGATTTAATCTTGCACATTGTTGTTTTTTCCCCATTGACAGTAGGAAATCCCCTGTCCTTGGGCACGGGCATTGTCACAGGATGGCTCAGGGAGATGTGGCTCATGGACATCCTGCTGGTGACCACCTGAACTCAAACAGACTGAGGAGGAGATGAGCTGAGGCCCAAAGGTGAAGAATTTCTCTGTACCTGCAGGCAGGTTAAAGACCTGTGCCCCTGGGTTTAAAACATGTCCAAGGTGAATTATCAGTGATAAAATCAGGAGACATTGCAAGGATGACAAGGGAGAAGGAAAAGGAGGAGAATGAGACTGTCCCAGGGTCAGATACTGTTCAGTGTTAACATTCTGGAGGGTGAAACAGAACATAGAAAATGTTTGGATGATGGGTTATAAGCTAAGGCAGCTTATGTGGAGCTTGGAGGACTGGGATAGAATTCAGAACAGCTTTGAAATGAAGGAGAGATAGCCAGTGAGAAGGAGTTCAGGATCAGTGCAGGTTGTTACATGTTAGAAGAGAGTAAAACTCAAGGAGTAGTTGGTCAGGCTGTAGCTGCTGAGGAGGATCCGAGGTTCCAAGTGCAGCACAGATGGATCAGGTGTCACCCCAGTGCAAGGGCAGTGTCCCCTGGGCTGTGCCAACAGTGCTGGCACCTGGAACATCAGCATCTCAGGGGTTTGCCCTGGGAAAGCAGCACAGGGGATTGTCCAGACCAAACCTCCTGCTCAGAAGAGCATCAGCAGGATTCCCAGGGCCAAATCCAGCTGGGTTTGGGATATCTCCAGCAATATTTGGGAACCCCCTAAGCTATCTGGATGAGCTGTTCTGACATCTGATCACCTTCACACTCCAAACGTTTAAAGGGCTTTCCTGTATTCCAACAAGTCCATTGCCTCTCATCCTGTGCATGGACACTGCTGGGAAGAGCAGGGATTTGTTGTACTCAGTCCCATCACTCAGGTCATTGATGGAAATGTTAAACACTTTTGGCATTGTTTTCAAATAGAAAAAGGAGGCTCCAGACAATCTACACCTCGTTAACATCAGTGAAAATTCAAGGTGTGTCCTCAGATAACCCCTGCTGGCACATTACCAAGGTAACAGAGGCAGAGGGAATCAGATCTGAGGAACTTTCTGGGATAGACAGAAGAAGCTACAGGGGGATCAGAAACAAGCAGTTATTAAGGAAGAGAGGTCTGGAATAAACTTCTACCCACATTGCCTAGAAACATTCATAACCTTCAGTGCTGCTGAATCACGGGGGGGGATTGGTTTGTTTGGCTTTCTACAGACAACCAACCTCTGAAATAATTATTCCAATCTTGCTGGTGCTGGGATTTTCTGTCCAAGTTGGCATGCGATGTTTAAAAACAAAATATGCACAAATTTAAGGTAATCCTAAAGAGAGCAAGAAAAATTAGGAGTGGAGAAAAGATTACTGGGAGGAAAAGTTGGAAAAAGAATATTGAAAAAAGAAAACTAAACAGGCTTCCACTGTGCTAACGTCATTACAGAGAGGATGCAAAGGATGAAATTGGCTTAATTTGCAGACAGAAAGATTTAGGTTAGGGGGAAAAAATGCATAAATCTAAGGCTAGCTTTGGACTTGAGGCTACCTACAAAGTTTAGACAGGTCAGACAAACGTTTGTAACAACAATCCTGCCTCTAAGCAGAACAACAAACTGGGGGAACTCATGAGAACCTTGCTCTGCAGTCTATTTCAAAGGCTGCTCTATCCTTTCACAAAGTTTCAGAAAGGTTTATGGGATTAAACTTTCAAGAGTTAATAAAATACATTATCAATTCTACTCTGCCTCTTTGTTTTTTCCCATCCAAATAGTAATTGTTTGTGAAAGGGCTGACACTGAAGAGCAACTGCCAGGGTTCATGCAAGTTCAGTTCCCATCTGATCATTTTAATGATGCTTGGTGAAAATCTGTTTTGTGGAATTAATCGGAGTTCTTTGTTCCCTTTGGTTATTTGAATCTGCATCCAAATCCCATGAGCACAGCCCTATGTCCCCCAATGAAAATGGAAATTGAAATGAAATTGGGGTTGATACAGGCTTGTTTTGACTCTTGAATATTTTCATGATGTTTGTCTGAACATTTGTCCTTCCCCTTTACAGAGGGGGAAGCATGACAACCCCAAATTATCTTGCATGATGGTCTAAGGTACAACCAGATTGGTGGCATAGCCCAATCCAAAGATCTCCTCAAGAAATCTGCAGCAGGCTCCTCAGCTGCACTGCCCTTGAAGTGCCATAATTCTGGGGTAACAGACAGGAAAAAAAAAGCAAGAAATGGATTTTGAACTAAGATAAAAGTGCAACAACAAGGAAGGAGCAGAACTGCAAAAAGCCTGAAGGCACACAGGGTCAGATGGAACCCGGGGCTTTGCACAGCCACAAACCACTTCAGAGGAGCTCTGGTGGTTGGGAGCACCCTGGTGGTGCTTCACTGTTTGGTGCTCTAGGGCATCACAGCTGCACCCTGGTTTGGTCCCACCAGGAGCCAAAGGGAACTTGGACTCAATTCCAAGCAGAGCCTCTGGTTTAGCTTCCTCCAAAAAAGTTATCCAGGTTGCTGAAGGTAAATTAGGGCAATCAAGTGATTTGCTTCAAAATTGCGATGCTCCAAACTAAACCTGACCTCATGATAAAGCCTGGCTTAACCTAAGCCATGCTCAGGTGGTCCTGCCTTCCATCCTCCCACAGCCCCATCTGCAGTTGTGAGGGAGCCTGCAGCAGGACAGGGTAAAGTGACCTCAGCAATATCCAAACAAGGCAGAACTAAAGAGGGATGTCAGCTCCCAGAGTCCAGAAAGGAAATTTGGGGAGCAAGGAGGTTTCTTCTCATCAGCACCTGCCGTGTGTGTTTGAGCCCTAGAGCCGACTGGAGGGAGTGCAGCCAGGGGAAGGGGAGAGCCTGGAACTGCTCAGACCAGGCTCCCCTCAGCCTGGGAAGTCACAGAGCTGCCCTGGAAGAAGTCATGCACCAGTTACAGATGAAAAAGGACTCATCAAAAACTGTGCTTTGATGGAAAAGTGTGACGTCATCTTTCAAGAGCATTATCCTCCTAGCTTTTGCCTACCAGCTCGCACGAGAAAAGCAAATCTCTCTAGATTGAAGACCAAAGGTAAGCCTGTGTGCTGGTTCATCTCATCTCCAGCCTCATGCTGAATTCTTTACACAGTGTAAAAACCATAAGCACTGTCTGACATCTGATGTCTGAGTGACTTCAGCTCAGTGCTCCTTTGGTGGAATGTGAGCAAGGTTAATTACACTTTGTACATGTGTTTGTGCCACACAAGAGCATTCCACAGACCCACCTCTCAAGAAATTTCCAAATGAAACATCCATTTTGCAGCCCTCACCCATAAGCAGCTCAGTTGTTTGCTGAGAGGAGCTGTCACTTGGGTCTGCAGAAGAGCCTAAAGCAGAAGTTCATACACAAATCACTTTTTTGGCTGTGCCAGCAGAAAATCCTCAACCTCCATGATTTCCCACTGCCAATCTACCACCCCATCCCATGGGCAGTGGTCATGGACCTGTGAGGAAAAACATTCTGGGGATAAAAAACCCGTTGTGGGAACAGTGATAAAAGCTGGACTTGTCTAGAAAAGCTCAGCTGGTGAGTGAACCAGGAGGTGGAAGGACAGGTCCTGTGGACTCCTGCACTGCAAGAAGATTTCTGAGTCACCACAGCCCAGTGAGGCTGCTCACTGCGTTGGGAGGGACAGCTCTGGGTGTTGCTTCAATTGTTACAGGAGCAGGTGGCAAGAAGTGCTAAAGCCTTGTCCACATCTTCAGCAAGATTCAGAAAGGAGTCAGTTTTGCCCCAGCTGTGTCCACTGATATTTTTTAAAGAGATAATTCCTACTAGATACAACTGGGAATCAATATTGTTATATTGGAAAAACAGTGCTGGTGCAGGAATGTTCACACAGCTTCTGCACACAGGAGAAAGGGGGAGGTTTTATTTTATGAATTTTGTGTGCTTGGAAAGAGCCTTCTCACTCCAATTGTTCTCTATTATTGAAGTGCAGGATTTTTCTGGAACAGCAGAAAATGCAGGTAGGGGTGAATGTCACATCCCTGAGTCATGCAGATGTTAGAGCTCTCTCATGGAATTTCTGCCCCTCTTGATGAAGGCAAAATTCAACACGTTGCCCTCAAGTTCTCTTCCTACAAAGCCTAAGAAGATGGAAACAGAAACTTTCTGTTGCTTCCTCTCAGTGTCTGTGGGACTGTGGCTCCAGCAGCACTGATGCACAAGGAAAGCATTTTCATGAGCTGTTAAAACAGCAGAAGCTTGTTTTCCCTTGGCTGCAGCATCCCTCTGCCTCCCACGCAGGAAGTGTTCATGCAATATTCCACATAGGCAGAATATGTCTCGTTCCTAGAAGTCTAAATACAAGAAACTGTAGCCCAGCTAAAAACCAGGCTGCTCTTGGATTAGGAAAGTGAGAGGTACTCTGCTTTCATGGGCTGCAGTTCCCAAATTGTTCTCTTTGTCCCTAGACTTGATGATCTTTGGCCAAACACATCCTTGCTGTGAGTGTCTCACCTGAACCCAAGGATGATGGCCAAGGGTGATGCTTTGGGTTCTAGCTTTTATATTTTTCAGCTTCTCTGCTGCCTTGTATGTAACTCTGAAACTTCATTTTAGGTGTTGCTGTTATGTCATGGACAGCGTCCTTCACATACTAAAGATGTCTCTGAAGAAGGAAATTCTTTATTCCTGTATTCTGAGTGCACCTAGGTAAACTTTACTATGAGAGAAATGGCCAAAATTTCATAATTTCTGCTCTTTTGCACCAAAGCAAATGAGTCAAGTGGTTTCAGGAGCTGGCCACATCACTGAGATGGAAAGGGCATATTGCATATTCACAAGAGCTTAAGGTTGTTTTATTTACACTTCTATTGCTAGGGGCTGTGGACTGGAACGTAATTCTATTTGCCAGACACTCTTCCTGGTGCAATAAGTTAGAGGAATTCTCAATTAATACATGGAGCTTATGTATAAAAGACAAGAGGTTAAGTAAGACTGCAGTGCCCAATGGACCATCTGGTGAACATTAGGTTTGTCAATAAATCACAAAAGCATCAGTTCATCAAGAAAATTCCATTTCAAACCACTGAGAAAAAAAAAGATGGGGAAAAAAACCCTCAAAAATTGGTATTTTGATATTTTATAAAAACAGGAACATTAAATAACTTTAATCTATTTTCAATTATTTTATTGGATTTCTTCTGATGACCACATGGCTTCACATCCTGGATGCTTAGCCCTTTGTGTTGTACACGAGAGCATCATGAAATAACTCAGTGCACGAGCACAGGAGAAGCTCCTCTCTTTGCTCTCAGTCTTTCTCCTCACCATGGGTGATAACATAGCAGAGGTTCTTATAGTCGAGGTTCCCAGAGACATCTGGAGGGAAAGCAGCAAACATCTGGTTGATCTGCCAACAGAGATAAGTGTCACAGCCCGTGGGACAGCAACATGAACAGCTTTTCATTTCCAAGCCAGCTCAGCTCCCTGGTGCTCTGGTCCTTTAACCACCATGGAAAAGTTTTTCTTGGGCTCAGTAAAATTGAAACTGGAGTTGGAACATGACTGGTTAATAAAATTCTGCTAGAATCCCACAAGTTCCTTATTGAAAAGAGCTCTCCCTGGAACCCAGGTGAGCCCTGGATGATAAATGTGAGTCCAGTCTCTGTTCTGACTGGAACAGACTGTCCAGTCTGTTCTGTCCACAGACCAACTCCACTCCATCTCCTCTTCTGAAAGTAAAGTGCCCATAAATTCCTCCCAACCAACAGAATCCACGCTCAGTCTCACACAAACCTCCAAGTCAGTACCTCATTTCAGATTTCAAACCAAATAACTCACAGAAATGGAAACCAGAACAAGTCCCCACCCAAATGCACTTGGACTCCAGTAAATCCATTGCCCAGCTGCCCGTGGGGAAGAACAGCACGAGATAGGCCACACTTGCACTTGGATGGGAGTCCAAAGAATCTACTTGACTTTGATTTAGCCATGGAGCTCTTCAGAAGAGATGCTTTGAATTGTTTCTAATTGTCAAAGCTGGCACCAACCTCCTCTCAGTCTGGATTTCAGCTAAATTTATGCATTTTAAGAGGGGCAAGGACTTAGTGCTGAACAGGGGCCGGATTCCTGCTTTGAATAAAGTTCCTTACCTCTTCTTGACTGAAGCGGTCTGCCTGTGTCATAAGCATTTCTTTGATGCTGTTCAAATAAAACAAAATAACCTGATTAAAGGCTGATAATGGCACATGACAATTCAGATGGCAAGATCCCTCCTGAAGTTGCATGAAAGAAAATCTGTGTGACCGCATAAATTAGAGCTGTTAATCCTTACATGATATTGTAAGAGATTTTCTGTGGGCACCCATCAGTGTCAATGCCTCGCTCTGCCAACTTATTTCGCTTTTGTGACATTTTGTAGAGGTTTAAAATTGTTTAAGGTTATTACTGTAATTGAAATACAGCAATTTTGTATGCTTATCTTCACCTAAAATGGTAGGTTTCCTCACTTGCTGCTTAAAGTTTGGATCACTTAACAAAACCAGAATATTTTCTGTAAAATCTGAGGATGAAAGGAACAGAGCATGAAATGAGAAAGAGGACTTGAAAGAGAGCTCCAGCCGTTATTCCAAAGCATCAGCTGAGAATCCTTTATTTGCATGAGCCATTCCCAGGGGAGGCTGTGGAGCTGCAGAGCCCTGCTGTATTTCCCAGTGCACTGTCCTGATCTGGAGTCACAGCACTGCAGCACAGAGCTTATCCCACACACAGTCTGCATCAGTGCAATTACATCAAAGAGAATCTTTGGGGGCAGACTCTCAGCTGATTTACCCTCTGTTTTAAACACATTGTGGGAAAGCAGTTGAGCATGTAATTTTTTAATTTTTTTTTTTTAACCTAAGTTTAGAGGTGAATAGAAAAGCCAGGAAGAATTATTTCTGTTTTTAGTTTTGATAAAATGTCTTTATACCTCCCCCAGTTACTCATGTGCTGAGGGCAGCACATGCACCACGTGCTGGGACATCCAGCAGTATAAACTCACATTCACATAAACATCCCTTCAATAACATCAATAATTTCCCCTTCCTGTAGAAGAATTCCTATATTCATCTCACAGTTTTCATTCACGCTGAAGAGGCAGAGTTGTCTCCTTTTGTCAGTACCAAATGTATTTATACACTATCAGGCACAGTTCTGGAGCAGTAAAACAAACTGTAAAGCTGTGATAACAGGTGAGCAGCCTGTTGTACAAAAACAAAAGCTGAGGCAAGTATAGAAATGTGGTTTGGTTTGTAGATTGGAAAAAAGGCTGCTTTTTTGAAGAATTTATTGTGGAGGAGTGAGAGAGGCAGCTCTTCTGGAAGAGCCCTTTCTGCTTTTTAAAGGGAATATTTAAGACTATTTATAATATAAATCATGCCTGAACAGGAACACTTCCAGGGGAGCAAAATTCACCTACTGTAGGTGCAGATGTTCAGGCAAAACAGTAAATCCTCCCTTTCTGCTCCCATACACTGCACATGAGAGAAATCCCCCAGACAGAAGTGCAGTTTGGGTGGCAAAGCTACAATGGCACTCACAGCTCTGAGAAATGTGATTTTTTTTCCAGGAAAAGGCCACACATCCCAGTTTGCAGCAGGGGCACATACACTTCTGCAGCTCTTGTTGGTATCAGTGCACATTTGGCAGCCCAGAAAAGGGAGATTGAAGACAGAGGTTTCTGGGCAATGAATAAGGATCTTACCCACAAGCACAAGTGTGAAAATATCTGTGCAAGCTTTGGGAAATACTCAAAGTCACAGACAGAGCTTAAGCTATTGGATGTATTTTTGCTGTGTTACTTCACCATTCTCTGCAGTTTCTTCATCTCTTTGTCTCAAGTTTCTGTTTCTGTTCTGTTCCTCTGCCCATTTGGTAGGTGACTGCATTTTTGAAGGAGAGTTCTCAAATGATCAGTGGGTGCAAGAGTAGGGCAGTCATTCCCCTCAGCATAAATTGATTATTGATATATATGGCCTGGACAAACAGCATGAGCAAATGTAAATAGGAAATGTGATCCAGGAAGGAGCTTGGTGAATAGAAGGAAGCACTTTCAGCAATTTTGTCAGAAGTCACAAATAAACTTCATTGCAAACAAGCCTGAATTAAAAAGAGATCTGGGCACTGTGTGTCTTCTATTCACATACTTAAAGTATTTAGGGGAAAAGAAAAGATAAAATATCTAATTATAATCTTCTGATGCACAGCCCAGTAGGCTCTGGCACACTCATAAGGAAGAAGGACTGACTAAAGGATCTATGCACATTTTCCATTATTTATTTTATAGGGAAACAAACACTCACAATTTCCAAAGCCAGAAATTATGCACATTTTTTCTTTTTGTATCTTGTTTTCTTTAGAAAGCTTATTTTCTTTTCAAAAAATACCCCAAAAACCAAACCAAACCCCAAGTCTTCTGGGAAAATAAAATAAAAAAAAAAATCCATTTGCCTTGACTTAGGAGTCTAAGTGTTATCCCTTGTCCTGGCTCACATCAATTCCTTCTACAGTTACAAATACCTTGTTGCATTCTGATATTTTAAAAGCTTTTTTAAAAATTATCTGTGAGATCTCTGGGACATTTTTGGTTTTTCTCTGGCTTTGCCCTTTCTGCAGTGGAAGAAAACAGGTGAGTGGGAAGGAGCAGAGCTCTGCAAATACAGGGAGGATCTTCTCTAGCTCAGCAAACCCCTCCAAAGTCCAGCATGCCTGGGACCTCTTCCATCCCCCATTTTCATCTGGCCCAAATCTGAAAAGTTTCATTGGCCTGAGCATCAGGCACAGTTGGTGTTGGCCTGACTCAGTCTGCCCCACGAGTGGCATTTGGGACTGAATCATCCAACCTTTCCAAACCCTGCCCCAGTTTACACCAGCTGAGAATGGGACTGAGAGCATTTTCTCTTTTTGCCATCATGCTGTGGGAAGGGTTTGATGTGTGGTATAATGATGCAGACAAACAAAGTCTGTCATTGAATTTGGAAGTAAGTTATAGACTCCTGGAGCTTCTGGAAAGGTTAGAAGGCTCCATCCCAGCTCCCATCACATGGACTAAGTGAGTCATTTCCAGACTAGAGGTGAAAACACGCAGAGGGAAGAGACATTAAAATCCCCAGAAGGATGTTAACTCCATGAACATAAAAAAGAAGTTCTGATTAAAAGGTCAGCATGGCTGGTTTTGGAGAGAAACATTCCAGGATTTTTTAATAGGGAGAAATATTATTTATTAGCATTAACTGTTGCATTGAAATGGCTGCATGAGCCAACAGAAAAATTACTTAAAAACTTCAAATGTCTACATTTTGGAAGCATATGAATAGAAGTTAAACCTCAAAGACATCCACGGAATTGATTTAATGGTTTGTTCTGTAATGATCAACATTACCCTCGGGTCTAATAAGTAAACATTATGCTCTGTTGTGGTGATGAACTAAAACAATTGTCTAATGTTAGCAGTGCAGTGGGGGTGGGGACAAGGTTGACCTTTTCCATCAAGGAAAAATAAAATATTTCTCTCTCATCTTCATTGTGGAGTGTGATACTGCATTCCTAATTTGCCCCAAACTCCAACTGGCTTCCAGCATCCAAGGAATGTAGAGCTGGACACAGGGTGGCAAGCTGCAGATTTTGTATGCAGGATATTGTTACAGATAGTGGTGGGAAATAGAACATTTCATGGGTTCTGGAGTATCAGAAGTTCGTATTTCATGGCTGTGATTTCACTGCTGTGTGATCTGCCCTAGTTGGCAGCAGGCTACATCAATTCTGTTGTTTGAGTCACTTCTGACTGTTCTCCCCAAGCTGTTTGGGTGATGTTAACCCCAAAACCATCAGGACAACTCTTAACCCTCTGTTCCTTCAGATTGATTGCTACATCCATCCACTTGTGTTTTAATTAACTTGGAAGTTCTTACTCCAAGGACTTACTCTCTTATTTTGCATATTGCAAAAGTTCTCAGACCCACTGGGGTACTGCCATAGAAAACCACCTTGGTAAAGGAAAGAAATATTGTACATGAATTTTACATTTTCAACTAACTTTCATCAATAATTGCAGATAATGTCATGGAAATCTCTCTCCTGGTCAGGGGCTATCACAACATAAGCAGAAATAATTGATGCAAATACAATTTTGTAACTCATGGTTCCCTGATAGATTTCCTATACATGTGCTTTATAAAATCTACCTGAAATGGCTGCTGCAGTGGAAGTACAGACTCCAAATTCACCATGAAATTTCAGCACATAAACAAATTTAAACATATGCATAAATCTAGGTACATAAAACACTTCTCTGGAGCAATAGGTCCAAGCTCCTCATTCCCTGGCCTGACTTGATATAATTTACCTCACTCACCTGAAAGTCCTGCTTGCACCAATCTGGCAGTGCAAGGAGGCTTTGCATTCATGCAAATACCTCTTAAAGTCCTTTTACATTGCTTTGCTGATGCAACAGGATGTGAATACAAATTAGGTTCTGCCTCTTTATTTAAAAATAGCCATATTGACAATAATTGCCAGATTATTAATAGTATTATTTGGTTTGGCTCTCACTGTATCTAGTGGAATTTTACAGCAAATTATTTCTAGAAGCAGAAGGCTTAAATGATAAACACATAAAAAGGAAAATGTCCCTCACTAAAACCACGTCTCAGAGTTAATTAAATTGATCACTTTTTTAAAGAGGGGAGTAGCTTTCCCATTTTAGTCAAGCACTGAGAGTTAGGCACCAGACATTCATTTTAATTTTACATATGGAGTTAATTTACAAAGAGTCATGTGTCGATTTATATCCAGACCTTCAAAAAGAGGCTATCTAATGGCCTACATGTGATTATATTTCCGTTGGCTCTTGCAATGTCTGAAGACAATAACATCTCTTTTTGGTATACAAATACATTCACACAACAGTCCAGACTTTTAACTCTGGCTTACAAAGTTAAATGTTTCTCTGCCTCTCAAAATACTGTGAAAAATACAGCTTTTAAGCAGTTCTTTAAAACTGTGCAATTATTATTGTTGTTATTCTTCTAAAGGATTTGAAATAAACTTACTAGTCTGCCTTTATGCGGCCTTTTCCTTCTGGGTCGAAAATCTTAAAAGCATTCAGAATTGTTTCTTCTGGGTCCGTGCCTAAAATTAATGAAATATAATTTAGAAGCCTGGATGTATTTCTCTGGCTGCAGAATACTTGCTAAGTAATTACATTCACTTGAAAACAGTGCAAAATGGAGAATTCTGCAGTTGTGGGTTTGGAGACAAAGGTTCCCTAAGCCGGCAGCATTTGTCATGTCAGATAAACAATAGAGGTGAATAGTTCAATGCTCAGAAGCTTAAAAATAATAACTCATATCTATTCTATGTCTGCAGGAGAGAAAACTTCCAGGAACTGGTCTCCAATATCAGTACCCAGAGGATTAGTGGCTTTCAGAAATGAAAATACAACAAACTGTTTCCCTCACTGGCTTCCTTTAATCTTGCACTGTACGTTCCTTGTAAAAACACTTTTTGATGTTCCTTGTTCTTGGCCATATAGAGAAGAGGTTATTTCCCTCACTAAAGGAAATGGAGCTCATCATAAAATCCAAATGCCAATGGAATGCAATGGAAACAGGATGATCAATGTGAGATGGTGATCTGCACTGAAATCCCACTGTGCCCTTCCCCTGGAGTGTCTCTTCATTAAGTGTTACTTACAGAAACAGGATGGTTTACAGAACTAGACTGTGGCTACGAGATTTTGCTTCTGCTCTTAGCTGGGCCACGGATTTTTGGTATGACTTTAATATTCCTGTCTCTCATTTCCCAGCAGTAAAATTATTATAATGGTCTTCTTTTTCTTCCTTCCACTATCTATCCCATCTCTTTAGACTGGAAAACATTTGTGTCAGGGACTCATTTTCACAGTGCCTTAATCTTGGCTGGGGCTTCTGACTATTCTGTAATACTGCAGATTCTGAGTACACTCATTTTCAACCCACACCAAAGGACACACACACTGTGTACTCAGTTTCTGACTATTCCCCAATATTTCAAAATATTACCTTCATGATACAAATCTTTGTAACTGTAGGAAACCGAATTTACAAGCAGATGAACTGTTTCCTTGGACAAAATGAAGCTATTTGGTATGCTGAAAGAGCCATTAAAAAAGGATACAGCACAAAGGGTTGCAGATTCAAAGTTTGTTTCAAAGTTTGGCAGAGGTAGAACCAGAACAGTACCCAGCCAAGGTTCCTGCTCTACAGACTCTCCTGATGCCTTCACAGTTTGCTTTGTTTGCAAGATTTCACAAGGCTTAGCAGGATCCTAGAGGATATAATGGTGAACAAACCTCGGGCTATATGCTCTCCTCCTTGCCACACAATGGCCATGTATATTATTTCTGCCAAGCTGTAGGCGATGTATTCAAAGTGCAATGAATCTGTGATCAATACAAAGAGCATTGGTGCTTAATGAGTGTTTGGATGGTCCCATGAAGAGAAACATCCCCCAGCTCCAAGGAGAGGGCTGCATTTTAAGTAGTCACCGCTGTGGGGGGGATTTTTTTTCCTTACTGTGTTTTACATTTTCTACTCTGTCATATCCTTGGACTTTGGCTTTGAAGAGACGCAGTGCAGCAGGCATTCTTTATTGATTAGCTGGTAAATAAAGTGGTTTCTTTGATGTGCGGCATCTCTGTTTTCTGTACAAATTGTATTATTCTGACTCCCTGTAGAAGCAGCTCCATGTGGTTGGCATTAACATAAACCGAGTTTTGTTAGCTGTTCATCTGGCATCATAATCTCAACATACAAAGCTAGAGCTCATCCTGAAAATCCCAGCTTCCCCTTTATGACAGAAATCAATTATAGCACAACAAATTTTACTTAGAAAGCACCTTTCACCAAATTCTCTGAGTGGTACTTAGCTAATAAAGAGTGTTGCAAAATTGCCATATCCACTTCCTCTAGCCCTTTCTCCCTTTCTAATTGCACTACAAAGGCTCTTCATCCCAATTAGTTTTGATTGGGAATGTGCAGTCTTTTGGCTCTGCTTCCTTTGCATGACAAACCCAACCAGAAGGGCATGACAAGCACAGCTGTGATTTTCCCTTCACCAAATGGAAATTAAAAAAACCCTCCTCCTTTGCTAGTAGCCAACAGGAAACCTGCAGACAAGAGGGTTCTGCTTTGCCATTCACCTTCCTGTGCTGGCTCTGCTTTTAGGCCACAGGATTGGCAGGGCCAGAGGCTTTGCCAGCTCCAGAAACTGTGCAGGGCTTGGGGGAAAGAGGGGAGAGGAGGAAGAAGAGCTCATTTCCATGCTCACAAATGGAATGGGCAGCAGGGCACCCCACAACCAACATTCGCAGGACATCCCAGAAGGAAGAATGTGGAGGAGGGAACTCCCTGCTCTGCCAGAAGACACCTGGGATGTCCTGGGGGAGGCACCACAGGCAGGTTGATGTCTGGGGAATAAAATCCCCTCCTCAGTCAGCCTTCCCCACCACGTCTCATGCTTCCCAGACTTCCTGCCCTCTTTAGCAAGAGTGCCTTTCTTCCAGAACCAACTACATGAATTCTTTCTTTCAGACCTCTCTGTTTTCTATTCCAAGCATAGAAAACCCTTCACTGGAATTGTGTTCAGCAATATAAAGCCAGGGTCCAGCAACAGAACAATAAATGTTTTTAAGAAGATAGGATCAGATTTTTTTCCATTTTTCTATTCATTAGTTATTTTAGCAAACTTCTGGAATGTGCTTGGCCCTGCTTTGAAGGCTTTCACCTTTCTCTTATGCCTGTAGGAAGATGATTGGAGTTCTGTCTTGGCCTCAAACCCCCTCTCTTGTAGTTTCCAGCCATTAACTGGAGAAGACATGACTAGATTACCAGCTCACACAGCAAATTTATACCCACATTTCCCGAACTTCCCACAGTGTTCCCTATATATTCTGTGGCATTGGGTAAAATCCCTCTTCCTTACCATTGTGAATCCACTGAAATTTAATTTTTTCAATTTATCCACTCCATTGAGGGTTACTCAGTGAAATCTTCACCTAATGGCAAAATCACTGTTAACCTCAAGTGACACTGAGGCTGGGCCAGTGAATTACAGTGAATGCAGAAAATGAGGGAAGGCCATGTTTGCTTAATGTGACAAAGGAGTGCAGAAAGGATGGGTTTTTCAGAAATACTTAAACCAGCTAACACTGGGTAGTGTTAACACTGGGAGTGCTATGGCTAGAGCATGAGCATGAGTTCAGCCCAGGAGCCTTCTGAGGGTGAAAAACTCCCCTGTACTGAGCTCCAGGCTGCTGAGGTTTCATCACTTTCTGGACCCCAACTCACTGCTCTCATGTCAGCTCGTGTGAGCTAAATCACACCTTTGAATTGTTCTCTGCACCGTCCCTTAGCCTTTCATTCCTCCCCTCTGTCTGCAAGGCTGGAGATCCCTCCTTGCCTCTAAGCATTGTTCTGTGGAGACATTATTGTAATTTGCAAAGTGCTGAGATATTTCAGTGCCGAGGATCTTTGACAGATACCTCTCCAATCCCCCAGAGGTACTTACCTTTCAGCTTTTCCCCAAACATAGTAAGGAAGACAGTGAAGTTAATGGGACCTGGCGCCTCCTTCACCATGTCTTCAAGCTCTTCATTCTTGACATTCAGACGACCTGCAGCAGAGATCATTTTTCATAATAAATCACAAATTGTGTTTCAAAAAATGATTCCCATTCATCTCCTCCCACTGGGGAGCTCAGGGCTCTGTGCAACTTTGCTAATAACGTGGTAGAACACAACTCCTGAATACCCCAGTGAAAAAGAAATTGGCAGAGCTGGCTCTGAGATCAAAGGGTGACTGAAGGAGCAAGAAGGATAAATAACAGGCATGGCCAGCAGTGGATGAGAGAAGGGGCACTTCCAAATAAACTGCTTTTTGGGTTGGGGCTTTTTTTTTTTTTTTAACCTCAGGTGAAATATGGGCCCCACTGATATTAATATAGCAGAGATCAAAGTGACTGAAGTGAATCCAAGGTCTCAGTCTTTGCCCTCCTGTATATTGAGACATCTCTCTGAGTAGAGGGCAGATGGAGGAGCTGAGTAGTGGCATCCCTTCCCCATCCTTATGCAGCCCTATTGATGAGAATTTAGACCCTGGCAACCCTCCTCAAATTGAGTGGTAATTTGCTGTGAATGTACTTCATAGGCATTGAAAGGCTTCACTGAACACCAGAGATAGCAGAACTTGGCCTTAAGAAATAAATATTTCAGGGTAACAGTAGCTACAGGCCAAAGTTTGCAAACCTCATTGTCACAATAAAGAGTTCAGGAGCTTCTGCTCCTTGCACTGACTCTGCTGGCGTCTGATTCCACCCCAGGGAGTACTAAAGATTCTTATCAAGCTCTTTTTAATAAGCTCCAGATGGCAAAAGCCCAAATGCCTACATCACTGTTCAAGCCTCAAATGCTGCAACAAGGATACGACTCCAGGTTTGGGATCATGAGCGCTTGAATTTTTTCTTTCCTTGGGAAGATTTGCTCTAAACTGCTTGATGTTATCAAGACTGTGATAGCCATGGAATGGACAATAGCTAATCTCATGACATGCACATTTCACCCCACACAAGCTCCCAGAACCTCACATGAAGCTCTCCAAGGTTTGTGTGGGCAGAGGGGCAGTTAGTCCATGACTGCAGTGCTAATCAGGGGATATTCCATGGCTCCCAGATGAAAAAGGTGCAGCCTGGGAAGCCTGGGTTCAGAGGCAAATCAGAAATGCCTGGCATGGACCCCTGCTTGGGTGGGCTTCTTCTGAAATAGTTGCAGGGGTGGGACCAGATCTTCATTCCACTCCCTGCTCAGAGACTTCCCAGCTGCAGCTCCACACTGAGATCCCAACTACCACAGGGAGAAAGGTCAAACTGAACAGGTTTCCTTTTGCCCCCTGTGTATCTCATTTCTTCCCCCACTGTCATTCTAATACCAACCTTTCTTCTGTGCTTGAAATTGAGACAGCATATGTCTTAAGTATTGAGTTATTCATTTACCTAGTGCAGCAAATGTGTCTCTCAAGTCAGCCTTGTCAATAAAGCCGTCCCTGTTCTGATCCATGATGGTAAAAGCCTGTGGGAAGGAGAAGGAACAGCTATTGCCATTTCCATTGCACAGGACAGTGCTCCAATCACACTCATCAGTCCATGGGAGAATGATATTCATGCTGTAAAATGGAATATTTAACTTCCTTTGATTCCTCCACATCATTGCACTTTCCTCACTTTCAACACATTACTGCATCTTGGCAAGGGGCTTAATTAAACCCACCCAAACTACTTCTTACTAAATTAATGCTCAGTGCAGCGTGCACTGGGCTGAAGCCAATGCTGGCAGCTCCAGCCATTCAGGCCTTAACCCATAAAAGTTTGAATTAGGGAGGCTTTAGTCAGGGTGGATTTAGCCAGAGGTTGCTCTGTGTTTATACCTCCCCCATAGCCCATTCTTTGAATGAGGCTGAAATGTTTCTGTAAAACATTTCATTTCTGTGAATATCTCTCTGCTATCAACCTGAAGTCGATTCCTCCTGGGCCTTAGAATGATCCATCACACATAGATAGATGAACTTTCAAAAGTACAGAGAAATGTAGGTTCTATAAGATTATTTATTCAAAGTTTTTTCCCCTTTCCAATACACTGCATCTTCGAGACTGTGCTGTGTGCTCTGTCTGACACTGATGTGCTGACCTTAAATACTCTTGTCAGGCAAAATCTAACTTTTAGTAGAAAAAACCAATTGTGTTTTTCTTTTCTTTTCAGCCAACACAGACTTTGTGTGCTCTAACCATTGTTTACCAAGCCAGCTATCTGCTCATCTATCTGTTTACCCATTTGTGTGTCCATCTCTTGGCTGCCATCACACTTAGAATGTTTCATTGATTTGGAAAGATTTTAATGACCTGAGAGTCCCCTGGTCATTCTATGGGCAATATTAGTTTATCCTGGCATGACTCTGAAGCTGGTTTTCTGTCTGACAGGCACAATCAGTATGGGAGAGTATCTTTGCAATGGCCAGGAATTATTATTTCTTCAGACACTACTCCACTGAGATTGCAGTAACTTGCAGAGTTTTCAAGTCTGCTGCCCTACAGGGTGCTCTTCCCATGAACAAGTTATCTCCACATGTTTTCAGGTATTTCCTCCTCCAGTTTCTTGCAAATCCTCACTGCTCACAGCCCAGTTTGCCCACGAGGATCCTTTCAGCATTATGTTCATAATCTTACATTTACCTTCCAAACCATCCCCTTACAAAAAATTAAACCCAACTCTTTAGAGATGCTTTGCCTTTGCTTTTAAAGGGTGAGCCCCTACAATTTGGAAGCAAAAGAGAAAGAAAATATGAAGAGCAAAGCTGAACCCAGGCAGCTCACAGGAGGCAGGAAGAGCATCAGGCACTGTAATGGATGAATTTTAAATAACATAACAGCAATGCTGAAACATTTGCTGATGAGCTGGTTGAAATCTCTAGATAAAAATGTTCTAATCCAAACCAGCTTTCCAGAAATATGTGTCCCAAATATGCAGTTCTTAGACACAACATGGTTTTGGGTTTCACTTGACCACTCCACTGCCTCATGCTTTTGCCATTATTCTGCCACCATCCCCCTAGAAATGCTCCTGGAATTATCATACTTAGAGAAAATCAAATAATGGCATTCTGACCAGTTCTTTTTGTTGGTCCGTCTTCAAATAGCAATTCTTGGAGAAAATAAAATGGAGGTTCTTAGGATATGAAGAAAAAGTGATAGAAGAGAGTCAAACATGTTCCCATTTACTGTGGGGAAATGATTAGTGATTCCAATTAATTTAGCTGGGCCATATTCCCAGGCCTTGCCTTGGGGTTTAGTCTCATCCATCACTGAGCTTTCCTGGTGGGAGTCCTCAAGAAAAGTAAACTTGAAAGCCACATGAAAGCACAAACTGAAACAGCAGACATTTATCTGCTGGAAAATTGCTGGAGATATGAGTTAGAAAAAATGGGGAAAAAATCAGTAATTCAAAATGGCAAACCAGTGCAGAATGTGATGGTCTCATGGACACTCAAGATTGTCCACACAGAAAAAGAGCACAGACTCATGAAACAGATTATCTGTCTTTATATGTTCCAGCTTTTAGGCCACCCCCTCAGTTTCACCTCTTCACAGGTAACTGGTCAAAGACCCTGCAGTGCATGGAACACCAAATCCCTTGGGAGCTGAAAGCTGCTTAGCTCACCTCCACATGTTGTCTTGTTTTATTGGCATTTGGGGAGAAAGCTGGCTGAGGGCTCCTTGGCATTTTCATTCCTAGTTTGTGGGCAGCATCAGAAGGGCACAGATAAATATTTTCTGTTGCTGTTGTGGAACAGAGCACGAATGAAAGCTCTGGTTCAGCCTGGCATCTGTATTCAGGGCAGTACTTGAGCACGTAAGACTATTCTTATTTAAAATGCCACTTAACTTTAAACATGTGCTCAAGTGTTTTCCTGTATCAGGGCTGAAGTGGATGAGATGCTGCTTTTCCTTTATTTTGGGATGGGGGCTTGGGTGCTTTTCAAATAAGTCTAGAGCTTGAAACAGGGGAGTGAGTGAAGGAAGTAAGGAAAGAAAGAATGAAAGAAAGAACAAACAAACACACAAGGAAAATGATCTACCAGCCAAAACCACAGGGATGATTCAGAAAACAACTGTGTGTTCTATTAAAGCAGATGGAGAATTGAATAAGGATTACAAACAAAACCTATGTTATTCATTAGCAATAACAGGAGACTATAGAGAACAGCAGAGCAGTGACCAACCTCTTTGAACTCCTGGATCTGGGTTTGTTCAAACATAGAGAAAACATTGGAACCGCCTTCTATCTTCTTCTTTGCCTTTTTGGGAGACTGTAATACAAATAAGAAGATCAAATACATATTCCTTTGTCTGTTAAGCACCCATGAAAACAAATTACATCTTCAACAGAAGGTAAAAACTACACAGTCAAGTAATACAAGAGGATTGTGCTTTGTTATTACAAGGTTTTAAAATTCAATCTTATAGACAGATAGATTTAGAGATATATATATATATATATATAGGATTGAATATCCATATATATATAAATTTATACAAGGGATAAAAATTGCTGCCGTATTAACAGATTGAGGCTTTTTGCCACTCCCTGCTGAGTCCAGGGACCTGACAGCTCAGATAAACCAGGACATTTGCCACTGTGCTGCCTTCAGAAAGATGAGGAACCCAAAGTGTGACTCAGCCTCCTGCCTGGTGCTCTGCTGGTTCTCCTGAGAGCTGCAGAGTCACCTCCACCTCAAAGGATCCCAGACCACACAGGGACCTCTCTCCTGCCACACTGCCTCTGCAGAGCTCAGGGGTGATATCCCTTGGTGTGGTGTCACTTGGAGATACGTGCTACAATTCCCAGCCTGCTGTTCTCAAGGAATTCCAGAATTCAGGGAAGTGCCTACAAGGGCTCCTTCTTCCCAGTTCCCATGCTGGGACTGGCAGCCAGACTCCAAACAAGGCCCTGCATGAAGACTCAGCTCAGGAACTATAAAGAGAAGTTATATCATTTCCTCCTCACACAGAAATGTTCAGAAATCTGCTGGGTCTGGACCAGCACTGCCAGAACAGATTAATCCTTCCCATGCAGGAGCACCTTCTACTCTTGGGGTCTCTGTTCCTGCACCAACCTGTGGCATTGCAGAGCAGTACCTCACCAGACCACATTATTTTAATATTCAAGATATTCATCTTAATGAAAGGGCAGGACTGCTTTTATCACCATTCTCGAGTCTGGAGGCTGAGACAGAGCAAGATTGGGGAAAGAGCTACAATGATATCTAAGAATCTAATGCTCACTAAAAATCAGTCAGAACCAGGCTTCATTAAATATCTTTGAATAAGGGCCCAACCAGCTTGCCTAAGACAATATAGTTCTTGTTCTGCAGTAAAGAATAGAATCTGTGATTCCAAAGGATTACAGAAGTGTTTCAACCACAGTGTTATCCTTACTTGGGGCAGGATAATGAGCTGCATCACATTTTGAGTTCCCTTCCAGACAGATTACTCTTTTTTTTATCATTTTTACTTTTAAACTTCATTATCATAGTCCCACCTGGTTCTCGTGTCACAGAAAATTAGTCTTACTTAGTTTGGGCTACTCTGCATGAAACAGAAGGCAACTTCCACTGTCTCCTTTCATCAAAATAAAAAAGCCTGTGAAAGTTCAAATTCAATACTGATTTCAAATATCCTGAGGAGCAGAGCAGCTCAAGGAAATATTCCCACTTGACTCTGTTTGAAGCATACATTGTCTGATCAATTTAATTTGCCAGGCAGATTTCTGCACTCAGCCACCCTGGTTTAGATCCCAGGATATGGAAGGGGGGAAATTAGGGCAATGTTAGACACTCTCCCACATACCCACACTCCAGACCTGTCAAGCTCCTATCAGCTAATTCAAAGAACTAAAATCTGGAAATAGGAATGGAAATTAAGTGAAAAATATACTTGTAGTGAGGATAAAAACAAGGATAGAATGCCACCACAGGCATGGAAAAAAGAAGTTAATAAGTGGAATGTTTAATGAATGTAGAAATATTGATTTTGGAATAAACAGATTCCCTCCTTCTCCTCCACATGAAATAAGTGTTATTTTGAGCAGTAATGGGCAATCTTCCACATAACGTGAGGTGCCTGGAGGAGGCTTTCAACACTTCCAGATCGAATGGAAATATTCAGAACAATCCTACATATTTACATGTATTTGTTCCCTGAGGTAAAGGGGAAGCAGATGTTGCCCAGGGGAGAGCACTGCCAGCTGTGGGGGCACTGCAGGGCAGTGGGGCTGGCTCTGCTGGGCTCCTGCAGCTGCTCCTTCTGGACACAAAACAGGCTTTGCCCTCCTCATGGGCTGTCCTGTGTGGCCAAACACAGCATCCATGCTCAGCCTGATAAATATTCCCCATGCCAGCAAAACATCTGCATTTTTTCAGCTATCACCACAACCATGGACAGTGGGGTCCAGCTCTTTTAAATGTCAAACACTGGCAGTTCCTCCATTATTCCTCAGTTTATTGGGTTCTCTGGGCTGTAAGGCTTCAAGCAAGGATATAGTTATAAGGAAGGATCAGATAAATGTGAAAGCTGCAGCTCAATTATCTATTAGAAACAGACCAGCAAGTCAAAAACCACCCAAAAAGCTTCTATACATTAGTGAAGTCCTTTTCAAGGTAAAGGAGATTATATAGTGTACAATTACTGTAGTGTCATAGAATCATAGAATGTTTTGGGTTTGGAGGGACCTTAAAAATAATTTACTTCCAGCATAGAAAAAGTACTAGAAAAATTCATCCTAATATATTTATTCACTGTTACCCTCTGGTTTGTTGTCTCCAGGGATGACAGAGGATGCTCTATCAGTTTTTAGTTTTTCTGCTGAAGTCTGAATATGGATCCTATTTATAACCTGCTCATAAATAGGAGGGGGCTGAGACCACCAATGCATGTCACAGGGGCCCATGAACAGCTGCCAGCTGGGGTTGCTTTCCATCACCAGCTTCAAGCTAAGTCTTGTAGCATCCAACATAGAGCATCTTGGATTGCCATTCCCAGTACTGGGATGCAGCTTACCTGCCCTAAAAACCAGGAAATTCATAATCACAGAAAGAACTGCACCCCAATTTTGCACAAGCTGTGGGCAGGGAGGTGCTATGAGGAGGAGGGCTGACAGAGAACTAGGTGGAGCAGGAACTTTCTGGTGGGTAGCCTGAATTAAAAGAGAGCTCTAAGAGAACAGAAATAGGTCTGTGTTGCAGAAAAGAATAACTCTGAGAACATAATAGTTCTGTGCTGCTGTCTGACAATTCCAAACACTCCAGAATTTTTTAATGAACACAATCAGGATTCTGACTCCAGAGTCTGTCTCTGAAAGAATGGCATATTAAAAGGAACATCACAGAACTGAGCAAACATATGGCTTCTAAGATGTCAAGGATTTAGCAGGTGACCCACAGAGGAGAAAGTGGGTGACTGACACATCCCTTCTGCCTGCCTTGGTTTCCCCACTCTTGAAACCAAAGTGTGCCAGGCTGCACTTTGCAAAGATAGAGCAGCTCTCATTGCAACATGTGCTGTGAGCCTGACATACAAAACGTGCCAGATGAGAAACTGAAGAGCTGAGGGTCCCCTGGGCTCGGATTCCGAGGCCTCAATAGCACAGCAGTGGGAAGAATGTTGCAACAACTGAACAAGCCTATTAATATTCCTGCCTGAGTGTATTAATCATCCCATTGTGAAGAAAACAACACTTCACTTTAGAGGAGAAACCACAGGCTTGTCGCCTATCACTCATTTGTCTTACCAGTGTTAGCACTCTCAATTAGCCTGGATTTTAAAGAGTCTTTTTTATTGTTGTTGTTTTGTTTGGTTGGTTTTGGTTTGGTTTAGAGGCTTTAAATGAAGAAATGGAGCTATACTAAAATCTGGTCCCAAGAAAACTCTGTTGTACCAGATATTTTCTTTGAGCTGAGTTTCCCTCATTGAGGTTCTTTATATTAATTTCTTCTTTCTGGCAGTGTCAGGGAGCCCAAAAGAACCCGGGTGTGCAGGGACACAGGCAGGCAGAGACAATGAGTGTGTGTGGCCTTTGCCTCTCTGGATGTGAGAATAGGGATCCATTGTTTACGTGCTGCAAAGGTGTGGGGGGATGCTCAAGTGAATCAGAGGGAAATTTGATTTCAGGGTGACCTAGAAGAAAAGGGGGCGGGGAATCAGTTTCTGTCTCCACATACAAAGGAGGAAGGAGATGAAAATACCTTGTTCTTACTTCAGAACATGAGGCATTGTTTGCCCTGATAAATTCATAAAGAGGTGATGCTAGAGCAGATCCATGACACTGGATTATTGCAGAGCTTTAGCATCTCCACCCCTCAGTGCATTCTGCAGAGAGCCCAGAAAAACATGGAAAACCAGGCAAGTAGCTGGGGGGTGAACAAGGTCCCTCAGGGGCAGCTCAGGGGATACTTGTACCCTTCAGTAATTAGGAAACAGCCAACCTCCACTTGGCACTTCCTGCAGCACAGGAACATCTCCACAGGCAGTAAGAGAGATGGGCAGCACTCTGCCACAAACCACAGCTTTGGTTTGGTTTGGTGTGGTTTGGTTTGGTTTGGTTTGATTTGGTGATAATTTTGTGATAATTGATAAAAGATTCCTATTAATCATAAAAGTACTGGGGTTTGTATAAACCAGAATACTAAGGTCTGAAGTGAAGCATGGACACTTGATAGAGGAAAATATGTTATTAAATCATTCTGTTTTAAATCCCCCTGTTATGAATATTGTTTTCTAAATAATTTGTATTGACTACCAGTTTGTAAAATCAGACTTTCCAATAGTCTGATAGATTTTGCAGAATCAGACTTCCTGCCTTTGTTTTATCAATGACTGCCTATCTACAAAGACCAGAACTTGCCCATTTCTGGCAGTTTTATCTACGAAGACCAGATGGTATCTATGGGACTGACTCCCAGAGACTTTACATGGATGTTTATTTCGGCCACTACTGCTTGCAAAAAACCAAAAATTCTTGATTAAAATGAGAGACCACACTATGAGAAGAAGCTGCAAACCAAGGTTGGATGGAGCATGGAGTGGGCAGTGACCCCTCACATCTCCCCAGCACTGCTGTGCTCTGTCTATAGAAAATACAGCAATCCAAATTTTGCTGAATAGCGAGACTTTTTGTTTCTCATTTATAACAGTTTGGTGTGATTAGGTTTGGTTGGGTTTGGTTTGGTTGGGTTTGGTTTGGTTTGGTTTGGTTTGGTTTGGGTTGGGTTGGGTTGGTTTGGTTTGGTTGGCTTGGGTTTGGTTTGGTTTGGTTTGGTTTGGTGAGGTCACTTCTCTGTTTAGTCCACCATGCTCTAAGCCCCTCAGAAAATACTCTCAATAATTAACAGTGACACAGTGTGGTGTTCCTGACAGCAAAGACAAAAACACAAGCAGAAACACTTCCCTACTCAGCCACTTATTGTGTCTTCTTCTAATTTTTCTACCAGGGACAACCTCAGTGGAGAAGCAGGGAGAGAGCCCTGCAGGCAGAATCAGCAGTGGACCCTGTTAAGAGCCTGAATCTGTTGTCTTGTAGCCTTAAATGTTTATTCAGTCCAGGACAAAGCAGACATAAGATACCACCAGGTTTTTACTGTTTCACATTTTGTACTTCCTTCCTCTGCAACTGCATCTACAACCAGAGAAAAGACAGAATCATCCATCATTTTGCTCAGACTCTGTCCCCTGCTGTGATCCACTGTATGATGTTCACTCTCAGTTACTATTACTTTTTCATCCATCACACTCTCTCCTTGTTTTTCATGCACTCTGGGATCTCTGTGCTGACGTTTCCTGTCTTCGAATTTTTGTTATCATCAAATACAGCTTCTGAATCAGAAGTTACATCTCAGGCCTGGACAAGGGATTGCTGCAGCATGGGACAGGATATTTGTTGATTTTTTTCTCCCAAGTTATCTCTGCTGAGATAATTTACACTGTATCTGCACCAAACATCCCAGCTATGGACAAGCCACTGTTTTGTAGAGTGGTTTAGGTCCTTTCCATGGCAGGTGAGCAGCACAGGGCCAACCCAAGTGTGTGCCTTTGAGTCTAGAGCAGTAAGCAACACAAACTGCTCTAGGGGCACAATTTGCATTTCAAACAGGCAGCAGCCTCAGATCATTCAAATGAACCACGTTATCAGAACTGAGAAACAGAAGACCTTTTTATTACCTGCTCTGCAGTCACAAACAGACCCCTCCCTCCCCATCCTCACTCCATTTTGTGTGTAGTCCCAGCCTGCACACCCACACAGACACACCTTTGATCCCTGCTAGATACAAAAATCTGTTGGCCTGCAGCCTCCCTGCTTCCCAGCCCGGACACTGCAGGTTCTGCTCCTGCCCAGGGAGCCCTTCCCAGTCACAGCTCTGTTCCTCCTGCCCCGTGCAGAGGGAAGGTTTCTCTCCCCAGACTCATCCTGCAGCAGCAGAGACCCTCCCCAGCCTGTCCAGCCACAGCCTCCTCTGCCTCCAGACCCCAAATCCAACAGGTCACCCCAAATCCAACAGGTCACCCCAAATCCAACAAGTGACCCCAAATACAACAGGTCACCCCAAATACAACAGGTCACCCCAAATCCAACAGGTCACCCCCAAATCCAACAAGTGACCCCAAATCCAACAGGTCACCCCAAATACAACAGGTCACCCCAAATCCAACAGCTGCTTTTTCCAACCCAGCAGATCTTCTTCTCCTGTATGTGAACGGATGAGCAGTCCCTGTCTGCACACATGGGGCTGTCATGGGCCCATGGACAGATGGACACCACTCATGGACACACACACACATGAACACACAGAGACACACACACATGGACACACACACACACACACACATATGAACACACAGAGACACACACGTGAACACACACACGTGGATACAAACATGGACACACAAATCACACACACAGACATGGACACAAACATGGACACAAATGGGGACACATGGAAACACACGGACACACACACACATGGACACAGACACACAGACACACACATGGACACAGAGACAGACACACACACAGACACACAGACACACACACAGAGACAGACACACACATGGACACATGGACACACTCACATAGACATACACAGACACACACACACATGTGGACACATACACACATATGGACACACACATGGACACAAACATGGACACAAATGGGGACACACACATGGGGACACCACACACACACACGCACACTGACACACACACGGACACACATAGACACAGAGACAGACACACACATAGACACATGAACACACACATAGACAGATACACACACATGTGGACACATATACACATATGGACACACACATGGATACAAACATGGACACAGACACACACATGGACACACATGAACACATACACACAGGGGGGACACACACACACACACACATGGACGCACACACACGGACACACACAGACATGCATGGACACACATTGATACAAACATGGACACACACACAGACACAAAGACACACACATAGACACGTGAACACACTGACACACACAGACATACACAGACGTACGCACTTATGGACATACACACACACACATATACACAGAGACATGGACACACAGACACATGAACACACACACACACACAAACATGAACACACACACACACAGACACACACACTCACACACACACACACATACATACACACACACACACACTCACACACACACTCACACACTCACACACTCTCACACACAAACACTCACACTCACACTCACACACACACACACACTCACACACATAAACACACACACTCACACTCACACTCACACACACATCAGCCATGGCACAAGCAGCCCCGTTTCAGCTGGTGGGGTCAGTCAGTGTGGCTGTGCTGTGCTCAGTGCTGTCTCAGTCCAGGTGGCACATTCCAGCCTGCAGAGCACATTTGATCAGAGTGCAGGCTATTTTTGGGCACACAGTTCCCCTCAGCATACAGAAATGTGCTCCGTGGTGTCACTCAGACTGAACAAACACGGGGATGTTTGGGGAATAAGAAAAAGGCTTCCCTCTCCTTCCTTGTGCCTCTGCCCTTCCTTCTCCCCATCTCACAGAGCATGTGGGGAGACATCACAGACCCCACTTGTCTGAGATTCCCTGGAATAAACGAAGAGCTGTAGACAGTTCTCAGAACTCCATTCCACAGCACTTGTGTGGTCTGCTCTGTTAGAAAAATTATCTGCCTGAACCCTGCCTCTCTCACTGTCATCAGCCCTGGATGTCAGAGCCTAGTAGCACTGGCTGACTTGTAATTATTTTTTACTATGCTGCTTTGTCTGCACTAATCCTTTGAAAGTAGCTTTACTGCACATCTGAAATATTATGATGCTATAAAACCTCTGTAATATTTATAAATCCCTTAAGACATCATAAAGAGAGAAAAAAACCTCCCCACAGAGTTCATCTAGCATAATTACATATACATTTCCCTCTGATTAATAAAAAATGATCACTTCCTTATGTAAAGATATTCTTCAGCTTTCTTTCATTAAGGCTATTTTTTTCTTTCCATTTTAAATCTGTTTCATGTGTCCCTCTATAGTAAGGTACCTCAGAAGAGATTTTCCCAAAACAAAAGGCACAATGAAAAGAACCACCACAGAGCATCGTCAGTGGAGCGGGGAGCGAGGAGACAGACGAGTCTCTCACTATATTTTCACATCTCCTAACTTAAGCATTTCATCACATAACGTCCTGGAATATCTTCAAACATCAATGAGTGTTGGTGTGTCGTTGAACTAAGCAGGCAAGGAAAAAACTGTTAAGTGAAATCTTGTGGGGGGAAAAAAGAGGGGAAAAATAAAAGCTAAGACCCAGCACTTGTTCCCCACCCCACAAAAGGGCTGGCTTAGACTTTACTGAGGCTGATTAAAGGGAAACCTGTAAATCCACACCTGAAGAGGCATAATCTGAACAAGGCACTGGTCCCTTCTGAAACACTGGTGAGGAACATGATTAGTGTGAAACCACTGACACTGGGCTGGCACGGTGCATGGATTTTAGAAATGCCATTGAATGGGGTTTTGCCCTGCTCAGAACAGCACGTGGATCACATTCATCACCTGCTTAAATAGGATCAAGTTTGAACTAAGCTTTGAGAAAGCTTTTCATATACAACTCCGTCTCTGGTGTTCTCCACCATCAAATATTCCATAGCCCCAGGGAGCCACTGGGCAGCATTGCTTTTAGACAGCCTGAAAAGGACCTGCAAACAGGAGCAAAATAAACAAAGACAAAATCACCTGCTCTTTTTTTTTTTCTAACGTTGTTGTAGTCATTCCTCTGAATTTGTAGGAGACAAAGATCTGCCCAATCTGCCCACGGTTCCTTAGGCATGAGTTCTTTGCTCCTTGGAATCACATCAAGTGAGGTGGCTGGTGGAGTCCCAGAGCTAAAAGCCAACAATGAGCAGGGCAAAGACAAGACACAGAAATTTCTGCTTCTCCCCAGAGTCACAAGAGCAACACAGTCCCAGTTCCAGAGCAATCCCTTCCCTCAGTCCCCATCACACCACAGCAGAGCTTGATTCTATCTCACACCAGCCGTGCCAGGTGTGTGAATGTGGGACAGAGCTGAACAAGCTCTTCCTTTCTGCGTGTTCATCTACATTCTCTGCCTTCTTTATCTGTTAAATAGATGGAGAAGAGTCCTTGGGAGTTCCCAGCTCACTCTGTGGGGTCTACCTGCATTCTGGATGTGATACTAAGATGAGATTTCATGGGATTGTTCCTGCTCTGTTTGGATCATTAGAGTCAGAAGGAAACACAGGGATAAACAGACATAGGGAAGGTTAAAACCTACCATGGTGCTGCTGCTCCTTCCACCCCTTCTCTGCCAACCAGTCAGCCAGCAAACACAATGCCAATTGTCTATTTATATAGTGTCACCAAGGAATAAACATGCCTGCTCCAAGTTTAGACAATAGATGTAAGGTTGGAAAAGTGCAGTAATTGGATCCCAATACCATTCCAAGCATCTGTTCCATGCACAGCTTTTGCTTTCACAGAAATATTGCAGCAGATAAGTAGAGGAGGCAGTTGGGATGCAATTGTACAGCACTCACAGCAAGCTGGAGCTGAAGGGGTTTTCCCATGTACTGCTGAATAATGAACACAGAGCATGCACTGGAAGATTTTAAGTGGACATGGCATCCTCAAAAAGCAGGAAGGGAAACACACTCCTTGAGAAAACTCGGGAAACCGGCAATAAATCCTGGTCACTTCAGTAGCCCCAAAACCTGGTGCAGGCATTCAGGGCTCCAGCAAAACGTCTGAGGCTCTGCAGAAGTGCATCTATACCTGGAGGGTGGAAAAGCACTGCTCTGCAGATGGCAATAAAGTGACTCAGATCAGGGCTCTTTTCCCTGAATCTGTAAACATGACTGAAGTCTGGGGCCATATCCCAAGATATTGCAAAGTGGTGGAGAGTCATGGACTTCAAAGCATGAAAAAGGAGATGTGTGCTAATGAATATGGCAGGGGAGAGGGAGGAAACAGGAGGCAGCGTAGGAGCCACAAGGCTGTGTCTCCCAGGGAATGCTCACGGACATTAATACACATTCCATCCCTTTGGAATTACTGCAAAGGGCCAAAACATTAAGCAGGATGAAATTGCATCATTCCACTGACATGAAATCATGGTTCCTAAAGGTCTGATCTGTGTCTCTCAGAGTATCTACACAGGAACACCACAGCATTCAATTCAGCAGAAACAGTAGGTTTTTCACGAACCTGCACCTGAAATTCTTCTGCCCATCAGTTACCCCAGCCTTGAGTCACAGCAGTGCTTAACCAATTAACTGAACTTTGAGGCAGATGTGCATTTAAGTTTCTGGTTGAACAAGGTCTTTCTCCAGGTCCAGTCCCTTGCAGTGCTGTCATCTCTAATCTTAGATCTGACTGCGTGCTCTTCAGGGCAAGGACTGCTTTAGCTCTTGTGGGGCACCTCAAACACCTACAGGGATAATTAAGTAATAAATAGGCATAATACAGCTCATCTGGCTTTAGTGAAATTGCCGTGGATGCACGCTGGAAGTTAGCCTGGTGTTCATCGTTCTGACTTAGTGACATTATTCCAATTCCCAGTGTAATAGAGCATGAAGATAAATCCCTCAGTCCCTCTGTCTGCAAGTGCCTGCTGGAGTGCAGCCCCAGGTTTGTGTCCTAAGCTGGGTCTGGAAACCTGAAAAACTCAGAGTGAGGTTTCTGAGGGAAATCCTACACAATTTCCAAGGTTCATTGTGATAACAATGTATTGTGTTCACTGGGTCAGATCCTGATTCATCAGAGCTGTGAAGCATCCACTTAACTTTCAGGCAGGAATAGTCCCACTGAAATCCACAGAACAGCTCACAAACCTTCATGTGAGGATGTGGTTACTCCTTCTGCAGGATCAGTGCCCTAATCCCAACCAGAGAGACAAAGGAGCAGCAACTTTGTCACTGAGTCCATTGAGCCTGGGATTCCATCCTGTGAATTTTGTGTCCTTTCTTGGAAGAATCCTTATCCTTTCACCCAGCCATTTCATGGTTTTGTCCTAGCAGTTCTGTTAAGAGACTTCTGTATTGTTTTATTGGGAGTTTTGTTTTCTCTTATCTAGTATACCATCAATCATCATTGTTATTATCAATTTGCTCCTTAGTCTTGTAGCTTGATCTGCAGGCATTTTCCAATAGTGCCTATATTTTCTGCATTGATCTTTATCTTTTCACAGAATTTCTATATTAAATGAATCCTTCCAAACTGTTTTTAAATGACATGACACATTGGGATAAAACCCACACAGTGCTGTGTGCTTGTAATGCACATGTCCTGGGAGAACAGAACCCTCTCTGCTTAGTCTGTGAAACAAATCCACAGAGGAATTAAGGGAGACATACATCATGGCTTTAAAGGTCTGCTTGCTTCTGCAACTGCCTCCAAATTATAGAAAGGCTCCAGACTGGAGAGGGGAGGGAGAGAAGGGGGGAATAACGTAAGGACTGAAAAAGAAAGACTTGAATTTAATTGCCCTAAAAATTTCAATCATTCAATCTGGTAATTAGAGAGCTGGCTGATTCAGAAAGCAATTTCATTTGGAAAAAAAAAATAAATAAAAAAAGAGCCCAACAAGATAATTGATGCTAAGTGAATATTTTACCTGAAATATTAAATACCAAACTTAAGTCTGCCTCCAGGGCCCTTTCTGCTACCCCTTTTTGATCTGTCTTTCTACTTCTTTGTATTTTCCTCTCACATGACTCAACAGAACAGGACACTCCTTCAGAGAATCAGATTGTCACAGGGACAGGTTTATTTGAACTCTCTGTGCTGTGAAGGAGACAACATAATGATTTATTAGTAAAGAAAATAATAATAGGAAGTCTCCTGAGATGCAGCCTGGCTGTGAATCTCAGTGAGATTTTCCAGTGCTGAGTCTCTGTGTCTGGCCACGAGCACAGTCTGACGTCCTACCAAGGGCAGCAGTTTTCTTTAGGAGCTGATCAAGTACAGGGTAACAGCTTTCTTTGTCAACTTAACAAGGATTAGCAGAATGTTTCATGTTTAATTCTGGGCTCTCTGGTGCCATGAAATGATACTTCAAGGCAGAGCTGTGCAGTCCTGCAGAGCACTGTGGGTGTCAGTGTCACAGGGGTCTGATTGCACAGGTCTCTTGGCAGGATGGAAAGAGGAGCTGGATTATCGCACACTGCTCAGCAGAGGCAACTGCTCATTCTCTGATATTTAATGGCCTAATGAACAAGGGCAGCATCCCATACACACCTTAAAGGAATGTTGTGTACCTGGAAATTAGATAATAATTTATGTTACATTTATAGATGGAGAAATGATGAAGAAAGTGCACATGACACGTTGGATTCTTGTTTCCTGTGCTGTTCTAAGTGCTCACTTGTGCAGCGTTTTCACACAAAATGTTACACTTTATTCCTGCTAGTAATGTTAAATTTTAGATCTTTTTAAGTGAGATTCCACATCTATTACTGCTTAGGAAGCCCACATCAAATGTATTCAGGTGCCTTTGCAATTTCTGTCTTTGAGACTGATCATGAGAATGTTTCTGATCTGTATAACATTCATGATTTTAAAAGGCAGATGACAGAACTTGGGGACAGTCCTTGTGGGGAGGTGGGGTGCCAGATGCAGTGCCAAATGGAATGTGGCTTCTTTTTGCAGCCAAAAAAAAATCCACAAATGCTAAATATGCTATGTAGGAAATGTATAAGTACTTCTGTAAGTATTGGGGCTATTGCAGGTTATTGCAAGTTTTGAGACCAACTTCATGCCACAACATGAGTGTGCTCCTGCCCACAGAGAGTGTCCTGGCCTGCCTTTGGATGCCAGCAAAAGAAGAGACCCATGGCAATTAATGAGGCTTGGGAACATCCTGCCAATAGGTGGGGACAATCCCCTGACCTTTAGGAGAGCTGCATTCCATCCTTCACACCGAAGGACTCCAGTTTCTGTGCAAGTCCTGGAGCTGAGCAAACTCTGGGTCAGGAGTATAAACCAAGGCACTAAAGGGAGAACATCAGCTAAATCCAGCAAAGCCACCAGGCAGAGCCACCAAGCTAAGGTAGATTTCAAATCCTCCAGAGAAAATTAGCAACTTGCCTTGAACCACCCACTTTTCCTTAATCACCTTAAATTTATCAGGAGCTCTCTTAAGAGCCAGGATGATGCCTTTTTTTTTGTCTCTCTGTACTGTTCTCTGAGTAGCTGATTAAATTCTTCATACAGAGGACAGGTTACCCCGTGCTGCTCAGGAAGTCTGGTCTCAATACTCTATTTTGGAGCCTGGCAACAAAGCAAATCTCAGGCAAGTGAGTCTTGTGTTCACCATGTACAGAGCTCCTGCAGTACAGGTACAGAAAAGAAGCCATTACAGAGACCTCTGCAGAATTTTAAATAAATTAAACAGTGCAAATCCCACTGTGAACCTCCTCTGTCTGTTGAGCAGAGACACAAACACCGTTTTGGAAACAGCCAGGGCTGCTGTAACTGTTAATTAAGTTCTGTGCATTTGTTGTTCAGGACACTGGGTGCAAACCCCCTTCTCTGAGCTACCCCTCCCTCTCTGAGAATTCATAGCCACTATCTAATCTGACAAAAACTGTGTACTCTTTTATACTTGGAGGTCACTTTATGTTACTTACAGTGTGTTGCATTATGTCAAAAGGCATAACACAACATAATGAAAAGCAGACTAATATAACTCAACCTGACATCAATGACATAATATGATGTGGCTACTGAGAAATGCACTGTTGTCATTGTTTTGTGTTTTTATCTGATACCTACTTGCCATTCCAGCATGGGGCATTTGTTGCAGAATTTGGAGAAGAAGGTTACACACTGAGCATGCCTAATTCTGCTGTGGTTCCCAAAATTTTTGCACTGAGATCACTTGGTTGGATTTGCTGGGTGTTCCTCCTGATTCACACTATCAACAATCAGGCTCTAAAAAATCATCACATAAAGAGCAATTACATTAGGAAAGCCATCAAGTTGGAAAATGCAGCTCCTGGGAGTAAGGAAATGACAACACTGTTAGAGTCCCTGTAACCTTAGCTCTGCCCTCCTGGGCAGTAAAGGAGCCTGCACTGTTTTTTCTGCAGGATGTCATTTCATTTTGTAGGACTGTGGAGCAGAGCAGCTGTTCAATATTTCCCTGAACTTCTCCACGTAGTCTGTGGTCCCATACCTCATTTGCTGCACATCAAACAAATCCTTTTGTGGCTTAGGTACTTTTCTTCTTCCTGTTTTTATTTGCTATTGTGTTGTTCTATTACCACAGTAGATGTGTGTTTCAAAACAGGCTGAATCTATCTTCCCAATGCACCCACAAGGTTGAAACATGCTGTTATTCCTTCCTTGTTCCACAGACAGGGAGCAGAAGCACAGAATTGTATCTATAGGCCCAATGGGAAGTCTGTCCCAGACAAGGCTACAGCACAAGGCAGCAAAATCCCAGCCTTTTGCATTAATTCTTTTTTTTTATTCCCTGGCTAATTCATGCTGCCCAGATCCTCAGTGGCAAAAGCAGGCATGAGCCTCATTTGTGAAAGCCTTGGGCAACAATAAGTGAAAATGGATTGTTCTGGTGATGAATCCATCCAGCAGAACCAAAACAGGAGACCCAACAGTAACTGAAATAATTGAGCTGATGGATTAAAATGAAACCCAGTGTACTTTCCACTAGAGTTCTAGAGACAAATCCATCCAAAAAACCATCTCTAGCCTCTTCTCTCTAACACAGGCCATTGAGTTTTCTGTATCAGTTTCAAGCCCATGTGTTCTGGCTGAGCTAGAACCTATTTTTAAGCATTGCTGTTGTGTTTATTATTAATATTATTAATGTTATCTTATGTTGATGGCTTGGTTGGCCAAGCCACTGAAGCCATGGCTTGCTCAGTGACAGAGTTCAGCCCCCAGTGACTCTGAGCCAGGGTGGTCAATGGACTCACTCTCATGTTCCACACTCCACCTCGTGCTGCTGGCCATTCCATCTCTGCATGGACTATTTGGGAGGCCTTGGAGGCAGTGGGACAGATCACAACATCAATAGGATTTGGTGAGAATGTAATTCGTTTCTGCTGACAAAGCCTGTTCTTCCTGGCCAGAAACCCTGCTGAGAAGTTTGGGTTTAGCAAAGCAGAAGTCAGGAGGGGAGGGAGGTTAAAGGAAAGCTAAAGAGCTCTGGGAAACTAGGTGAGGTTTAGACATCTGCCAACGTGCTGGCCAGATATCCCCACAGAAAGGAATTAAATTCTCTTAAAACTTCCAAAGAATGAAGGAACAAGACTTGACAAATGGTTCTCCCTGACAGAAATCTTACCTGAATATTTTTGTCTTTTATTTTGGTTTTGATGGGGTCTACCACGCCATTTTCTGCTAGGATGAGATCTTATTTTCTAAATTAATCTGCTGCATTTGTAATTTCTGTATTTGTAATTGTCTGTACCAACACACATGCATAATTTTTGCAAATGTTTACAATATGGCACGGAGCTTCCTAAAATTTCAGGGTGAGCAATTAGAACTCTACACCTGAAATCTTACAATGTAAGGTTCTATCTCCTCTGAAAAAAAATCAGCAGAGCAGAATCCATTTTTGTTTACAGAAAATGCTATCTAAATATTGACCCAGTGACTAAATATATGGCAGGTATTTGTGGTTTAATTGCAGATGAGTCTCAGAGTTGGTTGAGTCACATCACACTGAGATTTGGAGCCAGTGATGCTCCATTGCAGACACACACACACACAGTGGAATAGAACACAGGCAGCAGCACCACCTCAGAGTACAGCACAGATTTTAGGCTACACCATCCATAAAAGCACTAGGAAAAGGACTGCCAAATGAGGGGCAATTCAAGAATTTAAATGCAGTGGGAAATGCTAGCTGAAATAGTCACTTTGGAAATTATAGATATAGTAGCTTGGCATTGCTTTGCAGATGTTGAATGTAGAACATGGTAATATCCCTCCAGCACAGTAACTGTAAATCCAGGAGCCACAAAGGCATTTAACAACTTTTTGCAAATATCACAAGTTCCTAATTCAATCCTTTGGCACTTTTCTAAAAAATCATGATGGGGGAATCATCACATGGCATAGTAACAAACTCCCCTGTTGGTGCTAATGAAACAACTCACACCCCTAAACCCAGCTTAAAATGGTGAAAAGCAGCACAGCACATAGAAAGGTGCCATATTCTGACCTTACAAACAACAGCATAAACCCACTGTCACCTCTTAGAAGAAGTGGGGTTATTTGGGACTGACCATGATGAGACTGAGGACAGAACCTGGACCCTTAGCAGCACTCACAGAGCCATGGAATGGTTGGGTTGGAATGGAGCTCTGAAGATCAGCTTGTCCATAGTGCTGGAAGCTGTGTTCCACTGCAGTGCAGGAGGGAGGATTGTCCTGGCAGGGGAGGCTCAGTTGTCACACTGGGTGACAGCACACCCTGCCAGTAAAGCACCTTGGGGTGGGACCCTGAGGGTGACCAGTTCTGAGATGAGCTGAGCACCTCCTGTCAAAGCCTTCAGCAGACACACAGACACACTTACAATGATGCTTGAGCACCTTCAACCCTCACACTGACTCACTGGGGACTTACTGCCTGAGTGCTTTGGTGGCTGTGGCTAGAACCACAGATCTGACACCCTGAGCCATGCCTGAGTGTCTGCTCCTGCCTTTGCCAGTCTGTGGTAATCCTTACTCTGAGCTGAGACTAATCAGGTTCTTTTAACTTAGGACCCCCCAAGCTATCCTTGTTCTCCTGGATGGATTACCCTGTTGTGACATGTCTCGACCTGCTGCTCGACTCAGTTCTCTTGCTAACCCATTTTATATTCCTGGCACTTCAACACACAGACATTAGTTATGTATGCCTGTGAGCCAACCCCAATGTACTCAGAAATGCAACACAAAATCCCCTGGTAGTTTGAAAATACACACTACAGTCACTCAAACAGGAGGAAATGCAAATGCCACACTCAGACACGTTGGCATATTCCAATTTAGTCCATGCAAGTATCCCAGAAGCAGGACTCCACACCCCAAAACTCATGTTTTAGAGGACATAAAGTTTGAAAAATGACAATAAACTGTAATAATTGCCTCTCAGGTGAGCTGAATTACTCCTTGAGGAGCTAGACTTCCTCCCTTGTCTGTGAGGGAAATACCTTTAATTTGAGCTTTTTGGTTTAAAAGCAATCTGAGGCATGAATACAACCTCCTGGCCATACAGAGACTCCCTAAATCCCAAAGCCTAAAGCCCAGAACATGAGAACAGACAAAACTGAAATGATTAAACCTCTGATTCACAGAGGGTTGAACTTTTATAAGAAACAAACTTGACCCACATCTTGCCTTTCAGTAGAAGTCAAGACCAAGGCTTGTAGGAGCCAAAATCTCTCCTGAAAGGAGGAGCAGCAGCAAACAGGTCAAGATACATCCTTCACTAGTGGGCTGCAGGATGTGGTGACACTGCTCCACTGTTGTCCCCTCAGCAGGATGGAAGCTGCTCCTTGCTGAGGAAAACAAGGGCAGGAGAGAAGAGCTGTTGGCTCCTCTCTTCCATCAGAGCCCAGGCTCAGCTGGAGCCAGGTCCCTGCAAAGGGGGACACTGAGCACACACTCTGCCCTCAAAATAATTCCATGGTGCTGCGCAGCACAGCTGTGGGTGGGCATTGTGCACCTCCTCACTGAAAAGGTACAGGGAAGTGCACTGAGGAAAATCTCCTTTGGGAAAGGAAAAATATTTGGAGTCTTAGGTGGAAGATGCTTACCATGAATAACTGTGGCTCCCAGCCTAACTTCCACCAATAATTGGAATGCAGCTAATAGCAATGGCTGCAGAGGCAGGGCCACCACAACATCCCACTTAGAAGACAAAATTAACAAATAACCACCTTTTTCAAGTTTTTACTTTTCTAATGGTGAGTGAGTAATTTTCCCTCATCAATGACAGGCACTGAGCTCATTTTGTATTGAAAGGAAAAATGCCAAATCACCCAGGAAATTCTCTGTGTTCACTTTCAGACATAAGGATGCCATTCAGAACTCACTGATCACATGTATGTATCAGTTATTGAGAGCCCAGAAACAAAGTCCCCCAGGCAAGTCTGCTGTGAACTCCTAACCTAAGGTTCTTAAATATGCCAGGCAGAAGGAAATCCAATTTTCATTAACCTCATTAAGCCAGACACTCTTTTGCCTGCTGAGTGGCCACTTCAGTGAGGTAGGTAAATGTACAGTGTGTTTAAACCCTATTTTTATCTCTTATTTCATGTGTTTATATATGACTGACCCCTCTTCACTCATTCAGCCACTGTAGCTGAGCACTTGTGCAGAATCCCACATGGATAAATGTGGGTTAGGATGAGAGGGAGGTCATTTGCATTTTGGTGTTTGTCAGTGTGACATGCAAAGAGTTTCTGTGCAAGGAGGCATCAGTTGCATGTCATCCTGCTTTTGATATTTATACAGTAGTTTCACGAATACAAGCCGCACGGATTATAAGCCGCACCCCCGGTGCCTCGACAATGTTGCTGTCTTTGTCAATAGATAAGCCGCACCCCGAATATTAGCCGCACTTTCGTTCGTCGCGAGAATCCGTGCGCAGCTTTCACAAATTGGCCAATTAGTAACAGGATCGCGGCATAGCGGGCTTTACTGGCTCGGGGCGGGGCCAGGCAGGCTCGGCCCGCTCATGGTTGCCGACGGGGCCGGGTGGCCCAGCTCAGCGCCACGGCTCGGCGGGGCTGGCCGGGTGGTGCTGCCGCCGCCGCCGGGCTCGCTGGCCCCCCTCTCCCGTCAGCACCGCCCCGCTGCCGCGTTCGCTCGCCCGGCTGGCAGGGCTGCCGCCGCCGGGCTCGCCGTCCGCCCCGCTGCCGCTTTCGCTCGCGCCGCGCCCGCCCCGCGGCGCTTTCGCGGCTCGCGGCTCGCGGTTCGCGGCTCGCGGTTCGCGGCTCGCGGTTCGCGGCTCGCGGCTCGCGGTTCGCGGCTCGCGGTTCGCGGCTCGCGGTTCGCGGCTCGCGGTTCGCGGCTCGCGGCTCGCGGTTCGCGGCTCGCGGCGGCGCTTTCGCGGCTCGCGGTTCGCGGCTCGCGGCGGCGCTTTCGCGGCTCGCGGCTCGCGGCTCGCGGTTCGTGGCTCGCGGCGGCGCTATCGCGGCTCGCGGTTCGCGGCTCGCGGCGGCGCTTTCGCGGCTCGCGGCTCGCGGTTCGCGGCTCGCGGCGGCGCTTTCGCGGCTCGCGGTTCGCGGCTCGCGGCGGCGCTTTCGCGGCTCGCGGCTCGCGGCTCGCGGTTCGCGGCTCGCGGCGGCGCTATCGCGGCTCGCGGTTCGCGGCTCGCGGCGGCGCTTTCGCGGCTCGCGGCTCGCGGTTCGCGGCTCGCGGCGGCGCTTTCGCGAGCGCCGCTTTCGCTCGCCCCGCCGGCAGGGTTGCCGCCGCCGCCGCCACCAGGCTCGCCGGCCGCCCCCTCCCGTCTGCACCGCCGCCGCGTTTCCTCGCCCTGGCCGGCACTGCAGGCCCCCGCACCGCCGGGCTCCCCCACGCTGCTGGCCCCGATTATGCTGGGCTTCCCCCGCTGCCAGGCAGCCCCACCCGCCGGCCTTCCTGCTTCTGCCATGCTCCCCTGCGCTGCTAGCCCCAGTTCTCCCGGGCTCCCCCGCCCTGCTGGCTCAGGCTCTGCCGCCCGCCCCCGACACTGCTGGCCCCGCCTCTGCCAGGCTTTCCCACCTCTGCCGGGGCCGGCCGGGCTCCAGCTTGGCTTGGGGCTGCCGCGGGCTCTCACTTCCGTGTTGGCAGCTTTTAGAATTTTGTTAATAGATTAGCCGCCCCGGAATATTAGCCGCACTTCCGGGTTTCCACCAAAATTTTGGTCAAATTGGTGCGGCTTGTATTCGTGAAATTACTGTAATTTTATTTTTTATATAAGGAAACAGACAAATATTCAAGGCTAATGGAGGTGCAAAGAACTACCTTCAGCAAATCCAGTCATCACTGCACACTTGTCCTGGGCAGTTTGCCTGTTTCTTACCAGCAAACTGACACAGAAGGAAGGACAAACTTTGGGTACATTACTCCCACCTTACCTTACTCCAGTCTTTAGGTCAAGGAATGTGTTATGTATCCTGAGATTTCAGGAAGAGCTCTTGGATACTCAGGGATTTTTAATCAACTCACTTATCTACTTGACAGAATGTACAATTTTAGTGCCTCATGTATAAGATAGGATGTTGAGGTGTCCTGCAACGTTAAGTGGTTAAAAAAAATACACCCCAGAGCTCTTCAAGTAGCTCTTTCTTGTTGTAAACCATGCTTGACTTCCTGATTTGTTTGAGGAAAAAGCCACTGAGTGTGTAGACGTCTTTTATCCCTCTTAGCCACAATTCCTTTGAGAAATCCAACAGTGAAGGTGGATACAATTATTGTAAATAATGTTGGATAGAACCCAGAGCAGATGAAGGTGGGAGGATACAGCTCAACAAGAACAGAAGTGCTTTCTAATGAGAGAGGGAATATTTCACTCTCAGCATGGCTGTTATTATGTCCTACACATTAATTCAGCCGAGAAGTCTTGAAGTAGCAGAATGAGTTTGTATTCACTGAAGTGGCAGGAACTGGCATGGCTGCCTTCCTTTCTACTCTTAAAATTAATACTTCCCTGATTTCTCAGAGAAGAATCTATGAGAGTTAAACCCTGTGAGGCATGAGGCACCTCACAAGGTCTCTAAACTTGCAATATTGCAGCCTAGTCCATTCACAGCAGTATGTATTTCAGTTTTATTCTGATTATTTTCTGTATTTTCCCTAGAACTGTGGGACGTGATTCACCTTCTTGAAAAATAAGCCCTAATAATTTTATCAAAGATGTGAATTCTTCTGCCCAGGAACACCCATGGTTGGGTAGTTTCCTGTATCTTCCCCTACAGTTCTTGTGGAACTGTCCACTTTGCCCAGAACTGTCCTTTTTACGAGTGAGCAACCAGCACGTTAGCTGATGGAAAGGCTTACCTCAAAATCCAGAGGTTTTTCTCCATCTTTGTTTAAATCCCTGTACCCTCACTTTAATTTTCTAAGCATTCCTGACTTCTGCACAGGTGGAGATCACCAGTCCTTCCAACCAAACCTTCCTTTCCCTGCCAATGTCCTGCAGGAGCTGCAGGGCAGGATTAGTGTGCTCTTTATGAGGATCCTTTTTCACGCTGCTTCCCAGAGCTGGAGCTGACAGAAAAGAGGAGGACAGGAAGTGTGAGGGGATTATTTCCAGGCTGACAGAGGTGCCCACGAGTAACATCTTTGGTGGTGCTATTCTAAACCCTTCATCTCCATAAAGAACTTTGCATTCCCAAACCTGCTAAAATCCTGAAAGTTTGAAGTGGAATCCTGCTACCGTTAATTTAAGTTTAATACAGCCTGAGTGTTTGGTTCCCTAAAGGATCTAACTATAAATCACATATCCTTGTGACATCTCCCATATCACAGAAGCAGAAAAGTGCCCCACATCCTTTTTCTGTGTATTTTTCTTGTCATTTGCCTTGCACTCACATCTGCCTCTCCCTGTGCCAGGAGCTTGTTCCTTGTTCCACAGTTGTGCAGCACTCAATCCACCAGACCCCAAGCCCACAGCCTCATTTCTGGGGTGCTACAGCAAGGTTGATAGAGAAATAACTGCAGCCAGCAGTGAAAACTGCTTTTGGGCAGCTGGAAAGGAACAAATCCAGGCAAGGGCTGCATGCCTGCAGCTCCCACTGAGTCCAGCCCAGGCTGTGGTAGCTCGGCAGCTCTCAGCATCTCGGAGGATTTATTCTGCAGCGTGTTTGCTTGTGAGGAAGGCAGTGTGTGACTGGAAACCACAGCTCCCAGCCACTTCTCCCTGGGTGTTGAGTGAGAGCCTGAGCTCTTGCAGACTGGCCCTTACCTTTCCCAGGCGGGCGCCGCAGCGGGAATAAAAACAAAACACGGAGCTGAATTTATTTCTAGCCAGCGGAAATTTCATATTGAGGGTTACAGGCGTCCTGTGCCTCTTAAAAGCAAGTAATAAAATGCTGCTCTCAATTACAAATTGTATTTACATTTTAAACCCCCATATGGTTTGGGGGGGTGGAGGGAGGTTTTAAATGCATTAGCAGCAGCGCTGTGCCATGATTAGTTACAATTTTTTGCTCTTTGTAATGAACAATTAATGCCTCCACGTTTTTTTTTCCCTCTCTCTTGCAAATTTAGCCTGTGGCTATGCCAGGTATAGTCAGTAAACAAGACACAACTCCTGCCTCATGTTGTGAACCAAAACAAGCACATGCATGGAGATGACCATCTCTAAAAGGCCTCCTGGAACAGGATTCACTGCTGAGTATAAATTCGATAACAATTGATTTTTCTTATGCAACTTCCTGGGCTAAACTTTGCAAAGTGTAGGGACATTGAACAAGAAAATGCAAAATGCATGCAAATGTGCACAGCTCCATCCTCCTGTGCTAGGAAAGTCAAATCCCTTCTCACTGCCCCTAAGCACTGCTGAAGACAGAGCACACCTTGTTCTACATGGTCACAACAGGACCAGCTAAAGGGTTTTACCCCAACATTCTTCTCAGAGCCCTTTAAGTACTAAAAGGCCACAATCAGGTCTGCTTGGAGCCTTCTCCAGGTTGAAAAAACCCCAACTCCATCAGCCTTTCCTCAGAGGTGAAGTTTTTCAGCCCTCAGAGCATTTTTGTGGCTGGCCTCCTCCAGCAGGTCCTTCCCTGTGCTGGGAGCCCAGAGCTGGATGCAGTGCTCCAGGTGAGAATCCCAGCAGGGCTCAGGAGAGGAGCAGAATCCCCCCTGGCCTGCTGCCCACGCTGGGGGATGAGCCCAGCACTCAGGGCTGCTCCTGATCCCTTCATTCCCAGCTTGGACTGATCCCAGGGGTTGCCCTGCAGAGTTGGGAACAGAGCTGGGGACAGAGCTGGGGACAGAGCTGGGAACAGAGCTGGGGACAGAGCTGGGGACAGAGCTGGGGACAGAACTGGGAACAGAACTGGGAACAGAGCTGGGAGCAGAGCTGGGGACAGAGCTGGGGACAGAGCTGGGAGCAGAACTGGGAACAGAGCTGGGGACAGAGCTGGGGACAGAGCTGGGGACAGAGCTGGGGACAGAACTGGGAACAGAGCTGGGGACAGAGCTGGGGACAGAGCTGGGAAAAGAGCTGGGAAAAGAGCTGGGAACAGAGCTGGGGACAGAACTGGGAACAGAACTGGGAACAGAGCTGGGGACAGAGCTGGGAACAGAGCTGGGAACAGAGCTGGGGACAGAGGTGGGGACAGAGCTGGGGACAGAGCTGGGGACAGAGCTGGGGACAGAACTGGGAACAGAACTGGGGACAGAACTGGGGAGAGAGCTGGGGACAGAGCTGGGGACAGAGCTGGGGACAGAACTGGGAACAGAACTGGGAACAGAACTGGGAACAGAGCTGGGAACAGAGCTGGGGACAGAGCTGGGAGCAGAACTGGGGATGGAGCTGGGAGCAGAACTGGGGACAGAGCTGGGGACAGAACTGAGGACAGAGCTGGGGACAGAGATGGGAACAGAACTGAGAGGAGAACTGGGAGCAGAGCTGTGCCAGTTTACCACAGCGAACCTGCTTTGCTTTTATTTACAAATAATACATTTATGACACAAAGGCTATAAATGGTATTTCATTACTTTTACTGCTTATTTAGATATTTCCCTAGAGGGCTAATACAGCATTACTGTTGTGTTGCTATTTCAGCTTCTGTTTTTACAGAAGTTTAGTTTGCAGCTAAACCATTTGGCCCATCTGGGGCTAGGCTGAGCTCAGAGCTCGGCTTTGAACGAGGAGTACATTTGGTGTAATTAGATTTGTGGGTTTAGGTGTTTGGGGTTTATTTTTTTACTGTATAACTCTGTAATAAAAAGAAATGGCTGTAATTTATAGCCCAGCATTTGGCAAGTGGCTTGTCTGGTCCAGGATTATTTTTTTATGGCCGAAATTTTAAATTTAGGGGAGAATTTCAAAGACGCTCAGTACCCACAATTAAGGCAGGTGTTCAGTGCTGCCAAGCTCAAGCATTCAAAAATCATTAATCAGGCAGGAAAATACCAGTATTAACTGAAAAAGAGAAGACATGGACACAAACTGACACCCACACATCTACATGGATATACAAGTACCTGAATAAGGCTAATATTTAATTATGTATCAAATTCACTCCTAATGAAAATGAATGTTTTAATATAGGATGTAATACTCGTGACATTGAAAAAATCTTACAAGCAAAAACATTTTGATGTTGGATTAAGTGTACTTAAGGCAATAAAACGAAAAATATTTTTATTTTGCTAATAAGCAGCAGTTTTCAGTGAGAACCTGGGACTAAATTAATCTCTATGCCACAAAATTACATCAATTTTGATCATGACTTTGGGTTCTTTTTTTAGCATTCCAGTATTTCATCTCCATATGCATTTTTCCACCAAGCTTTTCTCTACAATAATGAAAGCTCAAAAATTCTTGTTTTGAGTTTCACACAAGCTAAGATTCTCTAATCAGCCAGCTTTGGGAACTCCACACCAAAGAAGAACACAAAGCATGATAAGAATGATAAGAATCACAAAAATATCAGAAAAAACGTGAACAAGGTGTGTTGCTTTTCTTTATCAAGAAAGCTGAAACTGCTTTCTTTGCAAGAGTTCAATCCCCAGCATAACAAATACCTGCCCATAAAGAGAACTTCTAAGACTTTCTGGAAAATAGAATTGCTCTTTTAGGTGCCTTTGTAGAGCAAATATTCATCAGATGGTACAGACATGCCAACAGAAAGAGAACTGTAGTCAAAACATGTTCTGTGAGTGCACCCACATTGCACTGCACATATGTGAGTGCACTTACAGAACATTTACTGCACTCTGGGAATGTAATTGCAAATGTTTAGGCACTGTGAAGGAGGGAAATGCAGCACTGACCCAGCTTCTTCCAGAGCTGTCCTGGAACAATGGAAGTGTGCTGCTGACTTCCACTGAGCTGGGATCCAGTCCTCAGAGTGAAAAAGTGAAAAAGGCTCTGCAGGACTCTGAGAGCAGTTCCTGCATCCAGGACTCTGAGAGTGTGTCCAAATCCAGGACTTTTTGAGCAGTTCCTGCACCCAGGACTCTGAGAGCAGGTCCTGCACCCAGGACTCTGAGATCAGTCCTGCATCCAAGACTCTGAGGGCAGTTCCTGCTCCAATACTCTGAGAGCAGGTCCTGCTCCAGGCACAATGGGAAAAGTGCTGATTGTATTCTTTACCCCAGTGCACAACAGGCTGCAGGGACTGAGCTGTTTTCCTAAAGCAGAAGCCCACTTGCCCGTGTTATTGTAATGCACAGAAGTGATGCCTTGGTGCTGAAATCCCGAGAAGCAATGGCACATTAACACCATGCTGCTGGAATACATCAGGGCAATTGTGCTCTCGTGCTGGGTTACTGACTGCAGGGCATCGCAGTAACAGCACTCCAGTAACCCAGTCCCCCTGCTGAGGTGAAGGAAACATCTTAATGGGAGACCCTGACATTTCTGCAGGCCCATCTACATTCCTGCACATCAACACAGCGATTGCCGTGGCATGAGGTCACAGGGAGCCCTGTAAAAACATTCAATCACAAAAAAGTCCAAACCCCAAGTCAAAACATAACTCACAGGGGTAGTGAAACCATTCTGGGCTCCCAGCTCACTGCACTGACTGGGGAAACAATCGGGGTGGTGAAAGAAGGGCATTTCTGAGCTCTTCAAGAAGAGCTTTAACAGCGTTCTATATCATGAGTCAAAACCTCAAAAGCCTACAGTGGTCACAGAGCAATTCACTTGGAAGAATTCATGCAAAATGTCATTTGTTCTGGCTACTGGATCTGAAGCTACCAGGGCATATAACTGTTTATTCAGGTTTTAAAGCAACACTGATCCTCCAGCCAGGCCTGGGAACATTTCAGCAGACCCTGCAACAGAAAGAATTACCTATACAAAAGAGCTGCACAAGATAAACTGAAATAGTTTTTAAAAAAGCATAAGCCTGTCATAGAGATTCTCTTTCCAGTTCCTGTGACAACCTGCTGTTCATATTGATTTTGGGTAAGTACAACATCAGCTGGAGATTAAACCTTGCCCCACCATGGCTGTGACACTATGAGCCCTGCTTTTGTCTCAGTCAAAGCTCAGTCAGTGTGAGGGGGCTACAATGGAAAGTTTGTGCAAAGTGAGCCAGAACATGACTACACAGCAGTCACCATGTAGAAACCAAAGTGAGAACTAAACACACAAAGGCCTTGTCCCCTTCCAAAGCTGGTGGGGATCAACACGTACTCACCATTCCTGCTGGAACTCACATTCAAACAGCCCCTGAGAGCAGCAGAGATGTTCAGTGATCTGGTCTTTAAAGCTCAAAAGCATTTCCATGGGCAAAGTCCTGCTTTCCTCTGCAAAAGAAGAAATTTTATTCAGAACTTCCCTTGGAGGTTTTGGGTTAATTTTGATTTTAAATTCCTTCTATCCTGAAACCTTGGGGCTCGATTCTTACATCTCAAGGAGTCCTTCATGTGTGTGCAGAGTGGAAGTAAGCAGCTTGCTACTGAGAGTGGCAGGCAATCCACACTCACCTTTCCACAGGTACTGTGCACATCCCAGTGCCTGCCTGCTCCTGCCCAGTGTCCCAGTGCAGATCCAGCTCCAGCAGCAATGCAGGCACCTCAGGGACATGGGTGACCAATGTGCTGGCACCTGTCCTGTTCTGCCAGCCCTGCCACAAGGGATGTGACCTCTTGCAGACAGGTAGGACAGACCACACAGAGTGTGAATTCCTTGCCCAACCTCTGCTGGCCATCAGAGTTCATCTGTAGAATGAAGCAACATGATTCAAGCTGATTTTCAGCAAGCCAGTGACAAACACTGGCAGTGGAACCTCTGTATTCTACATCCCAGAGACCAAGCTCTTGCTGCTCATTCATATTTTATATCATTTTTATTCATCAGTATTTTTGTTAAGGTGCTCTGCCAGAGGTAGCCTTCCACTTCTTGCAAACTCAAGGCAATCTCTTTCAAGCAAACCTGTGATGCCCACAACAATTTTTGTGTATTGTACTGGCACTTCATTAGAAATTTGGGATTTCACTAAAAAGCTGCAGACTATTTACAATGTTTGTTGTGCATTCGTTTTGCTGATGGTGGTTTTGGTGAAAAAAATTTGAGTGAAACCAGATTAATCAAAACAATCCTGTTTCTGAAAGAAGACTTTGGATGTTTTCAGATTTCCAGACTAACTCAGAAAGAGACCAAATTTTGTGTCAAAACATGTAAAAATATGACTGTTCAGATTTAAATGTCAAAAATAAATATTGTGTCAGTTTGTGAAGAGCTGAACACAAAGCAGCAGCAAAATGTGAAAATCTTATCAGGAAACACATAAATATTACTTCTTACCCAGCTACACAGATGCTACTACGCAGCAACAGATCCCATGAATGTGCATGGGAGAATTCCAGCAGCAGAGCTTGATCTTTAAATATTAGAAATACCTAAAATGCCAGACTGAAGGCATAAAGGGCAAACAGATTTAGTAAATCACGCTGATTCCAGCTCTCCCTGAAAAGGTTGTAACATCACCTGCAAAGTATCCAGAGGAGTAATTATTTCTTTTTTAAGTGAACACACAAAACTTTGAGCAGGCCATTGCTGTTTGTTTCTGTTGGGAGCTGGTTTGTGCTGTCTGAAGAGCGATTCCCATCCCGTGCCCAGCACACAGCAATGAGGTTAAATTGGTTTGGATGATATCAGCTATTTGTAATTAAACCAGCAGCCCATGGCTGGGCCTTTCTGTGCCCATGTTAGGTGTTAAATTAAGGTCTGATTAAGAGTGTGCTGCTGCAGTGAAGGTCAAGGACTAAAGATCACAAGCTTTGTTTCATCTAATAACAATAAAGACTGTCTGGCTGCCAAATACCACAACAGCCCTTGTTCTGCTATCAGACTGCTGTCCAGCTAGAGGGATCTGATTTCACTGGTATCCCTTTTTAAACCCCACTTCTAAGAGGGTTTGTAGCTATTTCATCTGTATTAAGCAGCACTGTGTTACCCGAGGCTATACAGTGAGTTCTATATGATCAAAGCAGAAATGCAGCAGCTTCTGACGAAGAGTTATCGTGGCTGAGGGGAACAAAATATCAAGGAAGGAGAAAAAAAGATACAGGGCTACAAAATACCAGGTCATGCCACCAAAGTAAACACCCACAGGTAAGTTCAGAACAGGAGACCACACAATGGTGGAAACTGTGCACATGTGTTGGCTTGGAACAAATCACAGGCTTGTCCCACCAGCAGCCAGCAGGAGAGATGTGGCAGACAGGACAGACAGGAGATAAAAGCAGGGTGGTGAAGAGAAAAGCCAGCAACTTATTTGCAGGATGAAGACAAGAATTGGTGCATAAGGGCTTCTCCCTGCTCAAGTGTTTTCCACAAAGACAGGTCAGGAGGCATTAGCAGAACAGTCGTGTGTTAGGAGAGAACAAAATTCCTAAGAGCCCAACAGAGTCTGCTCCCAGAAGATGCCCATATCCTTCTCAGTGAGTACAGGGTGCTGGGACTTGTTGGTTTCCTGAAAAGGAGTGTGGAGCACAGTAAGAAACCATATGGCCCCAAAATAATCTCTCACAGATACATCCTATTCCATACTTGGCGTCCAATTTCAGAGCAGATACTGATTCATTTTTCAAGAGTCATCTAAGTGTCTTTCATTTGCTCCTAGTACTTCATAGACTATTAATAGAGCAATGTCATACCTGGAAGGACAATTTTGCTGCTCTGTGAGGCTGCACACAGCAAACTTCTTGCAGGGACACACAAAAACACTAAAGCCAGAGTTTGGTCCGTTCATTGTGAACTGCTTGATACATGTGATCAAAAACGTTCCTTGAGGAGTCTTGTTGCTTTGCATTTCCAGATTGGAGTTTGTTTCCTGACAAGCTCGGAGTGAATCCCGAAAGATTCAATCAATGATCCAGCTCAGCATGGATTAGCTTGCAACTCCTTGCTGTTGCTGCTGAGCTACAGATCCTGCACAGCAGATTTAGCTTTGGGAGCTCCCAGACTTCCTGGAATATAAATTGCATCAGAAATACAGTGAACACCACAAAATAGCCAAGTGTGAAAAATGACTTCTCCAGAACAAAAGAAATATGTTCACCACTGGGAGCCAGTGCCTGAACTGGAAAGCAGCACTTTACTGAATTAGGAAATTCCTGTACACCTCATTTCTCACCTATTCATGAAAATACAATGAGTCATGTGCTAGTCCCTCTTGAGTTCAATTTTCTAATGATAACGAGAAACTTTTTCTGTCACCACTTACATTTCAGAACACCAAACCTAAAAATATTCCAATCAAAGTCAAAGGTTTGGTTTGGTTTGGTTTGGTTTGGTTTGGTTTGGTTTGGTTTGGTTCACCTCCTGATCATTCTTATTCCCGAATTTTTCAAGCCAAGATTGTATGCTGAGAACCTCAGCTTTATTGCCATGTTAGAGATGGTGGTGAAAGCTTCTAGACACAAAGGTTTAACACTGAACATTGTGTGTGTGACAGAGCTCAGAAGTCCTGATTAACTACTGCAAGTTGAAGGAAGCTGCTTTTGGATGTGACCAAAAGTTCATTTTGACAATCGAACCCCTGCTGCTAAGGAACATTTCAGAGATTTAATCTTAAACACTTCAGCCTGGATCCAAATAACATCAAAGTTCAGTACAGGTAGCAAGCCAGAACAGCACAGCTCAGCCCCTTGCTGGATTGCATGACAGCATCATGTCCTGACATCTGTGACTTCCCAGGGTGAACTCCAGGGACTCTGTCACCAGCAAGTGGCCTGGGGATGGCTCTCACCACAAACAGGGAGTGAACTCAGGCTCCTGCCTCTGGAGCTCTTGAGACAAAGATTGCTTTTGAAAACCTTCCAGTCTTATCCTGGGGAGCTGCATTACGTTATCTCAGTATCTGCACCAGTCCCTGAGCTACACTTAAGCTCCTAGAAGAGGGATTGTTGTACATATTATGGTAATGTCATTTATTTACTTTACGCAACTGGAAAATTTAAGGGCAACCACTTCACTTCTGTGCTGTGTAGATTAGACTGTTCAGAGTAACACCTGCTTACTGAACAGACAGCAAAAAAGCCCCTATATTCCTTCTTTATTGCAATTTATTATTCTAGCTTGAATGGTTCCTAGTGACTTCCTAAGATTAATGTTAATATTCTAATTGGAGTCTCCCCTCTGGAGTTTTATTGTGGATTTTGAACATTCATTTCATTTAACATACACATGGGACCAAGTCTGGTGGTTCCAAAAATATTTGTAGTTGGAAATCACAGTGATTTTGTGTTAGGCTTGGTGCCAAAGAAATCACAAATCAGAAGTCTGTTATAGAGTAGTTCTAATTTCTTGGCATCAAAATTCCTCTTTATGTATGTGCATAGTGTGATGTTTTCCTGGGCTGTATGGCACTAACAATTAACTGAGAAATGCACTGCTTATCTATTTTCCAGGGTTTCTGGTGGACCTAGAGAGCTTGTCTAGCTGGCTGGGGATTCACAGGGATTTTATGGACTTCCTGTGTGAGCCGGAGCCTGCCCCTTGGATATGCATCACTCTCTATCACAGCTGGTGTTTTGAACCAAAAGTGTGGAGTAGAAATTTCATCCCTGATTTTTTTTGGCTGGATTGATTGTTTAGTCTAGGAACTCTCAAGGAGACTTTCTAGGTGCTGGAATTCCTCTTATTCTTCAGTCAGCAGCTGATGCTGTATGGTGAACATCAGAGTCTAGATTCACATCTTAGTGAGCAAAGATTTATGTCCCTCCTAACGCTCCTTGACGTTAATGAGTATTACAGACATGTATCCCCATGGATTAAGCTGAGAACATACCCCAGAGTGTGTGTGGAGTTTGTCATTAGGGTATCAGACTATTAAAACCAACAGAGAAATTCCAAGGGTAAGAAAGCAATTGGATCTCTTCCCTCCTCTCTGCTGGAGCACATGTAAGAGATACATTTTAAATCTTCTACTGTTTCCAGCCCTCTCAAGCCGACTCCTGCACTCGTTTTTGGTTGGTAATGACTTCAAAGAAGAATTGATTGCCACTTTTAAGGCACTTCCCATAACAACATTATGGGGAATATGTTGCTGGAAGAGAATATTTCTGTAGCTTGATGATGGTCTCTAATGAAGGAATTTCCATGTGGCTGGGGGAGACAAGGGAGGATTTTTCCTCAACTGGCTGTTTCAGGGACCAGATCAATACAATGGGGTGATCCTGTACGCTCCATTGTCTGGGGACTGGAACTTCTTAATGAAGGACTATGGGTCCTGGGATGTGCCACCTGGGAACAGAGCATCAGCCACCCAAGGAGCTCTGCTGCAGCACAGCAGGCTGGTTCCTGCAGATCCATGTGCAGGTCCTTGCTCTCCCCTGCCCAGTGCTCCAGGTTTTGAGGATATTTTGGGAGGCACACAGTCGGCTCTATCATCTGGACATCCTGGGGACAATTCAGCTGCAAACCAGATAAACCAGACAGAAAAAATAGACTCCAGGATGTAAATTCAGTCTCCTCCAAAGCCATGTGTACTGACCTGTGGGAGAGAGTCAGTGCAGAGTTTCCACATCCCTCAACCCCATGATCTACCTACAACAAACAACTTTGGAGCCAGGATTCTTGGATCTTCTTCTCAATATCCCAACCATAGGATAGGCACAGTTACTGTGTATCTGGTTGATAGGAATTTTCTGGGCTGACTCTTGTCACATGTGAGGTTTATTAGCCCTGTGTAATCCTGCCTATACCAGCTCACTGCAAGATGGAAATAAAAACTTTATGTTTTCCTTCAGATCCACTTGAGACCTTTTGGAGAAAATTTTTGTAAGAGAATTCTAATTTAGCTAATTTGAAAGCACTGGCTCCTGGATCAGTCACTCCCCTGGAAACATACCCATTGCTCCCCCAGTAAAAAGAAGAAAATAATTCTAACAGAGATTTCTAAAATACTTTGAGATCTGTGAATATAAAGGGCTGTCTGTAAAATGTTTAGAAAACTTCAAAAAAAAAGGTGCTACATAAATGCATATTTATTGCAGTGCTGACATTCTTGTGGCGGCTCTGAATGCAGAATCAAAAGCAGAGGGGGCAGAATGTAAGTCAGAATAAGAAACTGTCAGCCTTTAGCCTCTATCTTAAACTACTTTGAAATGTTGCAGACATTCAGAGAATCTACTTTGCCAATATTGTATGTCCAACAGTAATTACACAAATCTGCAATATAAATTTTCCTTTCCCCTTCTGAGAGAAGGCAAAGCTCTTAGAGATACAAACAAATGGAGCTCTAATCCTACAAACTTTAATGTCTGTACCTAATGTCAGGCAGCAGAGTTGTCCCACTGATTTCAGTGGCTCTGCTCAGATGCATGTGTAGAAACGTTTGTGTGATTAGAAGTTAATCATAATAAATGCCAGTTCATAAGAGATCCCTGTGTAAACAATCTATGTCTGCATGCAAGTGATGATTTTATTGCTGTTCTGTAATTCTGTGTAGAGGCTTTGTGAAGAAGTCTTATATTTTCTAAAGCACTAGGATGTTTCTGATAGTGTTTTTCATTGCTAGCTCTTTGGGGGCTAATTAAAAGAAATATCTGTTAAATTTATTCATTGCTTGGCTCCTTGAAAGCAAGAGGCACCTGGTGTAAACATTAAAAAGAAAAACAGGCAGCAGCCAGACCTCATCATATATTAGATGCATTAGGACACTTTATTTATAAATATGAAATTGGTTTTAATGACTTCAAAAGGAGGAAATGCCAGGAAGAGCATAATATGAGCAAGCTCAGTAAACCTGTCATGAAGATGCTTAAACCCACAAAAAATCTGCTCCCCCATCTCATCTCAATTAGGAAGTGGCAATTCCAGCTGCAACTGGCAGAAATGCACATGAAGAACTGCAGCACTAGCCAAGAGAAGCAGCAGATGAGATGGAGCACCCAAGTGCCTGTGTGCAGGGGAAGTGCCATCAGTGGCAGATCAGAAATAACTCATTTCTACTGAGCTGACTGAGTCAGTGAAACAAACCCTGAATTTTGACCCCTATGATTTAAGCCAAAATCCTTAAGGGTATGAAATCCATCCTTCTGTTGGGACAACATTTAAAGAGGCACTTACATTGAGCATATGATTTACATTCATTTGACTTCAGTTTAAAACAGGCTTAGCACTGTTTTGTTCTGTTCCCACTACAGGCTTCAATAAATCAGTAATGAACAGACTCAATATCTTATAATCCAGCAGGCATTCAGCACTGTCCCACAGAAAGATGCAATAAATTAATGATCAATAGACTGTGCAAGGGAGGAATATCAGCAAAAAGTTCTCCTTCATGAAGAAAAAGTCTGCTCTAAAGATAGATTTCACCTTAAGGCACATCATTGCAACAGTGTGCTGATTGGAGAAAGTTATTTCACAGGAATAAATCTGATGTTAGTGAGATCAATGTCCAGCTTCAGTGGGAGGAACCACAGCATCTTTTCTCATTTAAAGAACTGAAGGTTTGAGCCAGGTGTAATACATAGGAAAGAGTCCAAAGAGGAAGAGAGATTTTTGTTACAGGACTCTCATCCACTACTTGGGTACTTAAAAAAAGTGCTAAGCAAAAAGAAAGTTTGACCTAAAATGATGAAAAAGCAAACTGATTTTGATGAAACAAGAATGAGGATTTCATTCCAAGTTAACCTGTTATGTGAAAATCTAAGACAAGCCACAACTGTATCAGGTCTCCAATGGACCTGACTGCTCCTACACCTCTTCTAAGTGACACTTGAAACAATTGGTCATGCATAGGTTGGGATGAAAAACCTTTCACTAGTTGTTCTCCTCCTTCCACATAGTTGAGAACAGTTCCTAGATAAGCAGTGTGAGGAGGGCAGGTAGAAGCTGTCCCATCCATTTTTGCAGTTTTAGCACTGCACAGACTGATCCTGTGGGCAGGGAATGTGCCAGGAGTGGAGGACAGAAATTAGGAGACCTGTTACAAAAAGAATCTGTAGCCTAAGGATGTTTTCTGGCCTCCTGGAATCCCACAGGTGCGATCTTTCCAAAATATGATTTCCCAGTTTTAAAGAAGCAGAGTTTTGTTGACTTCTTCAATCACACCAGAGGTGCCTTGTTTCTAGGGTAGGAACTTTTCCTCATGGCCTTGCAAAGAAAACAAACAGACACTGGTTTTCCATCCTGGCCTGACCTTTGGAAGTTGTCATCTCTGCCAGTCCTGCACTTTCTGGCCCTGGAGAGACCAGTTCAATCCTGAGTGAGGGAACTGAGCCACCTCCCAAATCTCCATCACACTCCCTGCAGGTGAACACCTGTGTTTACCTTGGAGGTCACTCCATCCAAGAAGTAACCAGGTCTGGCCCTGTTTAACTTAGGAGATCCAAGCAGCAGGATTGTCCAGACCTCCAAAATCAAATCTTAAACCTTGCAGAGCCTCAGAGGAGCCTGAGCAGGAGGAGTTGCAGCCAGAGAGCACAGAGCCAGTGCAGAAGTGCTGCCACAGGACAGCAGTGCAGTGTTGGGGCACAAATCCTCCAGCCCAAGTGACTTCAGGGACAGGTCCTGGCTGGGGTCAGGATGAGAACAGGTCCAGACCAGAGGGAGCTGCAGAGACTGCAAGTTATGAAATGCCTCATTCCTACAAGCTCTGTATGTGAGGCTTCTGCTTCCACCAAGCCAGGTGACATTTAACCACAAAAATATTTAATGTGCTTTTCACAGGGATGTGCATCACTGAGTGTGATAAAATAGAGGAGTGTGGGAGAGTCAGGATGCAGCTTTTTCAGTGCAGCTCAACATAAAGGAAAAAAAGGCAATAAAAAGGAATTCTTGGCATAAGGAAAACATCCCAATGAAATCCTGTCTTTTAATCTTGGCCGCAATCTCTTCTCATCATCTTTCCTGCTTTTTAATGCTCTGCTGCACTTTTTATATTGTTCACTTTATCAACTTCACCTGTCTCCAAAGTCAATAAAAGCAGAGACCACAGTTTTAAAATCCAGGCAAATGAACTGAGGCACCAAATTTCTCAACTTCTCCAGGGATGCTGACTGCTCACAACTGTCAGGAGCAGCAACACAACCTGTGGGTGATCAGTGCCCTTAAAAATCTCTTAAGTGCTTGAAGAGGAACATAACTGGAAAACACAGAGGATAATACTTTCAAAAGCTTCCAACTCAAGAGTCACTATTTTACTTTCAGAAGTGATTTAAGCACTTAGGAGTTCAAGAACTACTTAAAAATCAAGTGTATTCTGAAATGCATAGTGCTTTCTGTGAATGCTATACAGATGCCTCTTCTGGTAATGTACTTACCCAGAAGTTTTAGGCCTCTCTCAGAGAGGATTCAATGTATTGAAATTCCAGTCCAGGGTTGGCCACACTGTCACCTACAAAAGCTCCACCAATATTCTAATGGGAAAATAACTTACCATGATTATTGCCTGAGGGAACCTGAGTAGAAGAATGACCTAAACAACAGTGTACTGATTGCTGTTCAACAACCTGAGGAAAGACTCTCCTGCAGTTTTCTAGTGCCTCTGATGGAAAATGCTTTTTTCAGGCTTTCTCCTGTTACCATTTTCCTCCTGACATGTGTTCATCACTAAGCCAGCAGTACAGTCAGTGTCCCACCACAATGTATGTGAGCTTCCAGAACACTCTGAGCAGGAGGAAGAGATTGCTAAGTGCACAGAGACAGCAAAGGCAATCATGTCATGGCTTAAGCCAGCTTGTTGATAGAGGAGGTTTACAGCTGTCATTAGTGAAATGGAGAAGAGGCTGCTGACACAAGCTCACACCCCTGACAGCTACAGATGAGGAAAAAATCTCAGCACATGGCAATGTTTCACTGCTGAGCTGTTGGCCTGAAATTCTGTTAATATTTATCCAGTGTGCTGATCTTTAACATTTGGATTGCTGCTGGTAGCAGAGAGTGGAGCCAGCCTGAGGCCTTCACAAGGTAAGTGTGGTGTGTGGCCAGAGGCAGATTAAAGCTTGGCAAGTCCTGCCAACAGTCCAGAGGCATCTGCAGCTGAAGGGGTCAGTCAGCTTGTACCTCCTTGGGCTGAGCTACCTGGATCCTCAGCAGTTCCTGCAGGCACAGGGGAGGCTGGGATGCTGCAGGTGTGGTTTGCACATTGCCCAGCTTTACATCAAGAATGTGGCCAGTGCCTTAGGCAGGCAGGACAGCTTGGTCTTGGCTCTGAAACAGAGGCTTCCAGGTCACTGTTTTCAAATGTTCTGACACCGCCATTGCTGCCCATCACTGCAAGAGTTAACTAGAGCACACTGGGGTTAGTATCTTTGAAGTATTCAACTTTCAAGCCTTTTCTCCTTGGAAAGACACATTTTTAACAGAAAGGCACGTGCTATTTTTCTTTCAACATCTCTAAAGAGGAGGAAGGTTCTCTATAGCTGTTTTAGAATCTCTTTTCTATGATTGAATTCAAGCTCTTTCTTCAGAACAGCACTTTAGTGCTTCTTCCTTAATTTAGACAAGACTTAAATCATATATTTTGATGCATTCGTGTTTCTTTGGTTTTGTTTCGCCCAGAGAACCTGTTGCCTTTCCATTCCTTAGCACCACACAGCACTCCTAATTCAATCCTAGCCACCTACCTGGTTACATCCAAAAAGGTTTTCTCCCAGTTTGCCTCCTGGCCTGATGTGCTGCTTAGATCTCTCTCACTGCAAGAAGCCTTCCCCTCTTCTGCTATTCATCACAGCGATTTCACATGCTCTCTTCAGCTGTTCTCTCCACGGGCTGGTGAAGCTGGTACGGTTATTATCCTCTTTATCCTGTACAAAGTTTGAAAAAAGAAAAGATTATTTATGGATAACACTGGGGACCACCCATACAGCAGGAAAAATTGAGAAAAAACTGTTGTTTTCATGCTTTGGGCAGTTACACGCATGCATAGCTTGGATCAGACAGTCCTTCCCATTTGACTTCTGTTCTCAGTAAATATTTGTAGCTTTGCTGATAAAGCAGTGCTGGATTTCTCAGCTGGGCTTCCATATGGACCATAAGCTGTGGCACTGGACTATAGAACCTCATTCAATAAAAAGCCTTCTTGAATATCATTTGTTTCATTCTCTAATTTGGTCATGAAAAATCTGTTTAGGAGTCAAATGGCAGAACAAAATCTCCAAATACAGCTGCTTTGGCTGCATTATTGATTGCTGTGAGGCCCATGGCAATAGTAACAAGGGTTCCAAGGCATGAATTTTTATTTTTTTTATTGTGACCTAAATGCATTGATTTGTGTATAGAAAATGGCAAAAATGTGGAGACTTTTTATATATTATATGATTTCTATTTAATGCACCTTATCTGTGTTTCAGTCTGGTTTTACTCATGAACAAAACACGTTTCTTGCTTGTGCCTGCCCTGGCTGAGCACAGAGATGCTTCTGAGGATGGGCACTGCCTGGGGCTGAGTGCTCTGACCATGGCTCAAGAACAGGCTGCACTCACCTGAAGGAGGGAGCAGAGTGAGAACACACCCAGGGCTGGGGATCTGGAGTAGATGGAGAGGAGATGTACCCCAGGAGAAATCTGTGACCAGCCACAGGACAGCTTTGGCACAGGGCTGGTGAGGGATCTGAAAGTCTGACTCTGAGCTCAGCATCCCTGGCTTGCCCCTGCCCCAGCTTTCCAGTGGGACACCCTGAGAATTGTCACCCTCTGTCCCCTGGAAATGACTTTCCACACCCCTGCACACAACTCAGCCACAGGAGGGTTTCCCTCTTCACTCAAGTTAAAGCTGTTGGCCACTTCTGAGTTCACTGGTTTGCAACCAGTAGTTTCTTCCCAAAAGATAAAATATTACTAAGAGGAAAAAGACAGAGAAAAATAAGGATTACTTCTTCAGACCTCAGTTTTACAGCTTTTTCCCTTTTGGAACTAACAACAACTCTAACACCTCCCTTTTGCCCACAGATCTCAAAGTGCTTTACAAAGGCAACAAACATCACTGACAGCACTTTACAGTGAGGGAAACAGGAGCACAAAGGGGAAGGTTATTTATCTGAGAACCCTTCAAGAGACCAACAGCAGAGGTAGGAATACAAGCAGTAATCAACTGGCTAGGAAAGCTGCTCCCTGGACATGCTGCTTATAGTGGTCACATTTCTAATGCCAGTAAAATCTGTGGGTTTGGCCTCTCTGACCCCTTATCAGTTCTTCCCTTCCTTCTCAGCATACACAGTCCCAGTTAGTCATCATGTGACAGTGAAAGTTCCTCTGGGGTGCACTTATTGCTTGTATTACTAAAGCTCCTTTTTCCAGGCCTCTTTCTTAGGTACTGGTTCTGGTGTTTATGAGATAAATTTTATGTTTTGTGCAAAGCGGGGAGATTAGGCATGGGGGAGGTTCAATGTGTTCAATAGGTAGTTGAGACAACATCTTCTATATAAAGATTATTTCAAAACTGCCCTCAGTGCAAGCTGCAGCTGAATTTAAATGCAGCCTTGGCTTTTTTGCAATTTCCTGCCAGAAGAGCAGCTCTCAAACTGTTTTGAAATAAAAATACACAAATGCTGGAAGAGGCAAGCGGGCAATTGACCTCATCAGAGCTCAGTGCTGGTGTTAGTCAGGCATTTTCCAGCTAGAAGGGTTTGGGTTCTTCCATTTTCTGAGGGGCAAGAGGAAAGAAAATCCTGATTTCTCAGAACTGAAATGTTCTGCATGAAACACATCATTTTCCCAAAATCTTTTCTGGGAATAATCTTCCTGCTCAGCTTGGGACTGATGGACAAAAACTGATTGGGAAAGGATCCCAGCATAGCCAGCAGCCCAGTGCTCAGCACATTCCCTGGTGATGTGGATTCAGGGGTTCAGTTGGCTCCAAATAAAGCAGAGCAAGGATTTGACACAGTCTTCTGCAGCCACTGCAAATACCCCAACCTTGGGGTCATCCTCTCTCCTCTGGCCCCAAAAATGGGATTTTTATGAAGTCAGAACCTACCCAAGAGGAGCAATTGTGCTCAGCACATTGATCCCACTCAAGGAATGTTTTAGACCATGAACATGAACCCTGGTCTCCTACACCCTATAGAAATATCCTCATGTTTTGGCATGCTGTGAGCTGAAACTGTTTGCTCACTTGCTCTTTCTTCAACAAGAGCCTTATTTTCATTTTGATGAGGCAAAAACTCTTAAACATCCCCTTTTTTTCCTAAAACATGTTTTGTTCTCTAGACAGCTTTACTCAGCATTTTAGAAGGGAGTCCTTGGTCTGATACCAGACATTTAACATCTGCCCCACTTTAGGGCTGCCACTGACACCAAATCTGAAAAAAAAATATAGACACAAAATGAGAAGCATTTCCTCTTACCTCACCAGGCTGAGAATCAAACCCCAAACTCCCACAATTTCCCAAAAGTGTCATTGGGTTTGTTTGCTTATTTAGTAGTTAATAAAAGGTGTTTAGTTCTTTACACTAAACCATCATTTAGAGAAACAGGGGCCCATATGGGAAAGACATGGGCTGCTGCTTTGCCTTCTTTACATTGCTGTTTGTTGTTTTTTTTGTTCCTAGTTCTGGAGATACACTGGCAGGGATTGTGCAAGGTCCTTGCAGCTGGGAGCAGATGATCCCTTTGCAGCTCTGTAGCTACTGGAGAACTGGTCTGCACTCCTTCAGCTACTGACTGCTCCTCACTGTGTTCTGAGTACCTGCAAACCTGTGTGGGATGCACCAGGTGAGTGGAAATAAGTGAGTTCTCATCAAGAAAGATTTCAAATCACCAACATCAAGTTTCCACTAGTGCCATTTTTTCCCCAACATACATAATAAATAAATCCAGAGAGAAGTGAAGGAATCTGTACATGTGCTAAAGAATCCTCTGATATCCAAGTGCTGAGGGAGGCTGTGGCAGGTTTTCTCAGAGGGTCAGAAAGGTACCTATGGTGGAGAGCAGAATTGTAAAATACACACTTTTAGCTCACTTTCTTTGGCTGAGGCCAATAATTAGACCCAAATTGCTTTCCAAACTGCTCAGGCACACAGGAAGGATGATGCTGACAAGAGTTTCTTTAATCTGTTCCAGTTCCCTTTTGGAAATAAGCTCTTTCCCAACCCTACCAGTATAAAAAAATGCTTTACCCAAAGCTAATTCTTCTAAATTAGGGTCTGCATTTACATACAAGTAAGGATGACAATCTGAAGGAACATTAGCTGAAAGGTGCTGAAGAGTAATGGCATTTTTCTATCATTACTATGAGGAAAGGAAACTGTACATCACATGAAAGGCTGACCAGCTGCTCCTGTTACATAATGGATGGGGACACTGCTGATTCAATAAATGCTAAGAATACAGAAATTTATCTACAAAGACAGATATTCTTGTGTCCACATTAAGACTTTACTAGAATATATTACAGAAATATACCACATATTTCCTGGTTATTTCTCTTTGCATGCTGCTTTATTTCATCTCTTTTTCTCCCCAATACTTTTTACAGGCACTGAAGAGGAGCAGTGAGGGGAGATTGGTGTTCTAGCAAGCAAGGACCTCATCTTAGCCACATAACAGGGAAAAAATCATTTCCAGACTAGAGAAGAACTAAGCTTTGCACAGGACTTACTGAACCTGAGTAAGATTTAAAGCTTGGGTGGATTCTGCAGGCACATCACAGCCCACCTTCAGAGAGAGGGGCTGCAAATGAGGGGGAAACCCAAAAACTAATGATCAGCTAAATACTCAGTTCCTTCTGTCAGTAAATTTGCAACATACTCAAGGAAGATCTCAAAAAAAGTCCTCAGACAAATTCTGAGTATGTTGTCAAAGGAAGAAAACGGCTCTTATTTTAAAAAAAGTCAACATTTGTTAAATAGAACAAAACATGGTGCTGAGAGTGCAGCTGAATTCAAGGGCAATTCTACAGGTAATTCTACAGGTACCTGGAAGAAGTGTTGGGAGAGAGAAAACTTCAATTTCACACAGACATCTGGTGCTTACAAATCAGAACTGGATATTTACTGAGGTAAGATCACCTCACCCTGAGCTCTGTTTAATTCCTGTCCTTTCCTTTGCAGGCTGTATAAAATACTCAAAAATGTGGAAAACAGAGACATGAGGAGAAAGACAATCACATCTGCTGGTGCAGGTATCTGTACATGGTCATGAATTCATGTTTGGCAAACACTGAATGGAGATGGGAGTTTTGGGATGCTGAGGATGGAAGCAGGAGCCTGATAGTTCCTGAACAGCAGCTCTGCATTACAGATACACTTGGTATGGAAATAAAAATAAGGTACCTGTGCTGTCTAAACTGTTTCTGGTTTCTCTGCATGAGAAACACAATTTCCAAGGGTTCAGCTCCCATTTAAACAGCAAAACAGACATCCTGGTTTTCCAGAGATTATGAAAAAAATCCTCTCCCTGCTCTACATCCTGGAGTGTATCAGCAGAGCTGGCTGTATTTCATTTGGGGCAGCAGAGCTCCATCAATTTGCACAAGGCAGGGAGCTTCTGTTTCCAAACAGACCATGAGGAGAGTTATGACCTGCAAATCAGCCCAGAATATCCTTGGCTCTGTTTCAGGATGCAAATACTGCTTTTTCTCTTAGAAATATTAAAATTGAATGATCTAGTGAGGAGGCCTTTTCTACCTACTTTGGTTATGGGTCTTTCGAGAGATTATCTTGACTATCAAGTAGCTTTTAGTGTTTATCAGTGACCACAAGATCAATTTACACTCTTAGAAAATAAATACAATTCTTGCTTACAGTAAAAATCAAATGAGCAAGTATGGAGGAAAAGAAGAGAGAACAGGATTAATAAATTACAATTGTTAGCAAGCACTAACATGTATCAAAAATGGCAAATTCTCTGGAGTACAGCTGAGCTTCTTTTATTCAGGTCAATGACTCTTTTTGTGATTCTCTCCTCTCAAAAAGAGCATTTTTCAATGATTTATGTATAATAATCTCCACATCAGCATACCATATTTTTCACTGTTTGTTTGTTAAACATGAAGCAAGGATCTCACATTGAAGCCCTTAGCCTTGAAAATTCAACTGGGATAAAGGCATAAAAATATACATATAAAATAGAAATATTTATTACTGAGGCTGATGTTTATGATTTGACATGTAGGTAAGAGGAAAAAATACGTCATTTTAGATTGCTGAGTTAAAGCTTTAATGGTGTGGGTTTCAGACAGATACATGAGGGCTGTTTATTAAAAGGAAAAAAAAAAGGAAAATCATCCATTCACAGGCCACCAGAGCAGGAAACTGCAGTAAGTGTTACAAAAGCAGCTTGTCATTGGTCTGTGCCAGTGCTGGCTGCTCCAGCCTGCAGGAGTCAGAGCTGGACAATAAAAAAAAACAAAAAAAAAATTTAAGTGGTTCAGATTATTTGAATCAGTTCAAGCAGATTTGCAAGTTGTTGGGTCCAGGGTGGTTTTTTCAGGACTGAATTCCATTGTGACAAATTTTCAGCCATCTCTGCTCCTGTACTTCAAATTGCTCACCCATCACTACACCCCAAATGCCTGTTTCAAGTGCTGACATGCTGATTTCTTGAAAAAAAAACCAAAAAGCGACAAAATAAAATTCAGGTGTCCACTTGTTTGAAGTCTCATGTATTACAAAGTCTTGTAATCCAGTCTAAGAGCAGGACAGAGCCCTGTGACAAAAAGGTCACAATTCCCAACAGTGAATCTGGAGGCTGAATTATTACCTGAGGTAAAGGCTGAGCATGTTGTTCCTTTGTCTTAAATCACAGCAGTTCTTCCATGGGAACACCTCTCCCCAGGCTGGAGAGCTCCCAGGGAGTCTCAGATGATCCCAAATCATGCTGGATTATCCCACCAGTCAATCCATATCTGGGCTAATTCTCATTTTTCCCTCAGAAGATGTGAGAAATGCCGAAGCCACATATGGGAATTCTACACTGGGAAAAATAGCACCCCATGTGAATAGTGACAGCATTTTGGAGGTTATCATTTGCTATAGAAAATATTCCAATAATTTTTATTATTTGATTGACAGGTGAAAATCCCAGCAGATTTCTATTTCACTATGAATTATAATTTTTACCAGGTCATACCATACATGTTCCCTACTGATACAGAGGATTCCATTGTCTTTTCTGTCAGTACAAAAACTCCACCAATATCAATTCCATTTTCAAATCTGAGGGGGGATGGACAGACCCCACACTGAGAGGGGGAAGGAGGGGGGCAAATCAATAGATAAAAAATCAGATTTCCAGTATCTCTCAGCTAACAGGTCTGTCCCACCCTGGCCAAGACTTTAAAGGCAACCAAGCCTTCTCACTAGAGCTGTATTCTCAAAATTGACTGGGTACTTAGTAGGCACTGAAGTCCATAAATATTTCACAAGGAAAAGAATGCATTTCCCAAGCATTGACTAGCTACATATATTATTTATATGAAACCATAACTTAAGTTGAAAAACAATAAATGCTTCAACAACAGACCTGTTCACAACCTACTCCATTACTAAGTAAAATGGGCTCTGCCTGTTCCTGAGGATCTTGTAACTATGCAGAAATTCACTGGGACCTGCATAGAAACCCCACCTAGAAAGGTGCAGGATGAGATTGCAGTCACTGCACCAACACCAGTTAATTTGAAATTATATGGACAAGAGATTACAAGATTATGCTGAAAATCATTTACATTTCATATTTGTATTCACTTTATGCTCATCTTTGATGACAGGTCTCCCACTCTGAATAAGGGCAGGGAAGGCACAAGAAGGGAGAGGTGTTACCTCTCTTTCCACACCCAGGGAGATTTAAAACTCCATTTTCCACCACCATGCCCCCAGCACAGCTCACCAGAAGCCTTTTCCAGAGGAAAAAGGTGCTACAAAAAAAAGATGAGGGTCAGAAGAACCAGAGATTGCAGATTCCAGATTGATGCCAAAAAAGTCCTGAAGATCTGGGAACTGCACTGAGACTTTCCACTTCCCAAACAACTTAGCTACAAAACTCCCCCTTCTTGGTGAAAGATCTTCAGACAGGTTTTTAAATGGCTGCTTTGTCATTCAACCTGTTCAACCCCGCAGAGGGGGCCTCTCAGAGGAGGTGTAACAGACTAATGCTCTTTTGCCTGGAGCACTCATAACATTAATGGAAGTTAATTCTGCCCGTGGAAAAGGTTTAAGTGAGTTTTGCTAGCTCATAACCACAGCTAGGGAGAAGGGAAAAGCTTTTGGAGCAAGTGGATCCAAGATGTAGGCATTACCTCCACCATTTATGTGTTTACCACTCAGCTGGCAGCTAATAGCCCATGTATAAACTCAGGATGAAAGTGGGTAATATAAATTGCATTCTTTGGAACGACCATCTCCTCTTTCAGTGGCACAGAAAAAAGCATCCAAAATGCACCCTGGAAAGCTATTTTGAGTTTGTTCTTTTGGCAAGACACAGAAAGTGCCAAGATAAAGTCAGTCAATTCAGTATTGTGAAGGGAGAGGAAAAAGGCAATAAAACAGTGGAAGCTCTGAAGACAAGACTCACCTCAGTGCAGACAGCAAGAAGGATATTTATGCACTATTTATACCACTCCAAGTGCAAATTTTGCCTTGCATCGATTACAATTCCCGTCTCAAAGATCTTCCTGCAGCTCTGACATAATTCTAAGCATGCAGAGGCTGAGGAAAGGGGAAACTGCAGCCACTTTGGGCAGGATCAGCTGGCACATCCCTGTCCCCTCACAGCCCAGGGTATCAGACACATGCTGACAAACACCCTGCCAGAGCAGGCAGCAAGCTGCACACAGCAAAGATTGTGTTAGTAACAGAGCATTTCCCAGACATTTCCTTGTTGTTTCCTGGCTCTGCCTCCATCCCTGCACTGGGTAGAAGTGGGAGGGTTTGGGGTGCTTGGTTTTGCAGTGATGTGCTGGGGCCACACTGTCACAGGAAGGAGGGAGATGCATCAGTGGCGTGGCAGGAGGTGAAGCTGGCTGATGTTGTGCCTCCCCTGCCATCCTGTGCAGGGCCAAGGCAGGAAGGTGTCCCTGCAGTCCTGACTGTGCAGCCATGGCAGGAGTTAGGACTGACCCAGCCCTGCTGTCCTGCTGTCCCCTTCCCTGGCAGAGAAGAGCCCAGATCCCCACCCCAGCTGAGCACAGCTCTGAGCAGAGAAGCCCACCCACTTATTACAGCACTGCTGGTTTACATGGCAGGTGTGAACTGTGCGGTGAGTTCGGATCCAAGAGCCCTCAGCAACAGACAGGAAGATAAATAACTTTGGGAAAAGGGGTGTTGACAAGCAGAGACTTGTGGAAAGTGACTGGAAGGATGAGGAGTCTGCACACTCAGCTCCCCCTACTCTTACAGCAGCCAAAAAGCTTCCCCACCATCAGAGCATCCCTGCTCTGTGCTCCATTTTCCATTGGAAGGCATTTTGGGGAAGTTCTGCTTTGGCTGAAAGACCCAACTCACCCTCGACACCAGCTCCTTCCAAGGCTTGTGCCAAAGAGGATTTCTGGGAGCACCATGAAGGTATGCCCAGCCCTGTGTCCCACCAAAGCCAGACCCCACAGCCTCTGCTACGGTCAGTTCTTTGCCCCAGCAAGCTGATCCTCCCACTGAAAATGTTGTCACCATTCAGCAGGAGGCAGAGAGTGACAGGATTATTGAAAGGATTATTCAGCCCTGTGATCCCAGACAGTGCCCTAAAACATTGGAATGTTTGGCTTCACCCAATTCCAGCACCAAACACACCTCCAGGAGATAATTTCCTCTGATTTCTGCAGCACTGACAGATCAGTGACCATCCTGCAGGGATGAATTAGAGCATGGAGAAGCTCCCAGGAATGTGCTGTGTGCAGGATTTGCTATCCATGGACAGCCCCAGGTGATCCCAGTGCCTTGTGCTCATCCCAGTTCACTAGAGCTGACTCCACACCGAGGACAGGGGATGACAGTAGGACTGTGTCCAACCCAGCCCCTCTCCACACCAGTCTCAGGCAGGTATGGGTTTGCTTGTGAAGGCCTGGGAAAGGCAACCCTGCACAACAGTGGGAAATCACATCCAGCTCTGTCACTCTGAGGGCTCACACTATAAAACCTTCATTGCTTCAATCCGCGAAGCAAAATGACAAATGGCTCCAGTCAAAAGCTTACAGTCAGGAGTTAAATCTTCCACCACCCTCTTTCTGCCTGAATTCATTTTAGGTGTTCTGTGAGATAAATTGAATTTTGCATTCTTCCAACTGCAAAAATAGATTGTTCTAGCTATTAAAATAAATATACGAAGAAAAAATTTGAAAACATGAAAAAGAAAGGGAAAGGTTAGTGTACTCAGAAGGCAGAGTCATGCTAAAGAATCACAGTGGTACTGAGACACCTGTGCTATATTTCTGCAGGGGCAGCAAGGAAGAAAGAAAAAAGAGAAAAAGAAAAAAAAATCCCCCACCTTTTCAGAGAAAGTCTTTTTGAAGAGAGTTTAAGGTTAAAAGAAAAGCAGGTGTCGTAACTTCAGTTGCACTGCACCAGCTGACTGACTTCAGGAGGAGCAAGGGACAAATTTTTTTTATCTGCTTATACCTCCAGCAGCTGTAGGGCATCCCCTGAGCAGTATGGGGGGGTCGTGCCTGAATTACAGATTTTGCCCAATATGATTATGTTCTTCAAGCAGCCTTCCTCCTCCCTCTTCCACAGGGCTCCACACATCATTTTTCTCTAACTGGCCAAGTTCAGTCCTACACAGAAGACACTAGAAAATCTTAATTGTCCAGGAGGCCGTGGTTGGATATCCCAGGGCAGGGCTGGAGGGTCCTCTGGAAGCTGTCCTGGTCCCTCAGTCACCATGACCTCCTTTCACATCCCTTCACACTGGTTAATGGATTTACCTTCACCAACATTTCAGTGAGAAGTTCTACACTCCTCAAAAAGTGAAAGCCAAAATTTCCAGATACCAATGCTCCAGAGGCTAAAACTGAAGAGATTGGTACCTACATGTTTGTATAGATGGACCCCAAGATAAAGCAGCAATTACCACTTTTTTGAGGCTTCCATCACCAGACCAGATCTTTTGGGTCAGCCCCTCTGACCTGTTTAGTAGAATATTTTTTATTCTGACAGTTGCAGATCAAGTTCAACTGGATCTATTTACCAGACTTGGGGAAGAATCTCTTGAAAGCTGAAGATACTTTAAATTTAAGCATCTGATTTTTTTCTTAGAGAAAAATATTTTTAAGTTGATGTTTAATTTCAGATCAAAGAAAATATTTCATTCCACTTAAAGTTTTTACTGATTTTTTTAAAATTCAGCCAGCAAACCAAAAAAATTATTAGCAATTATTTCCACAGTGCTGCTTAGATTTGGGCACCAAACAGATCTTAGTACAGACAAAAACCAAACAAGTTCTGTGTTGCTAACTTACTCTTAGTTCTGCAGTAGTGGATTTTTTTAAAGCTCCAGCTTCTTGAATCATGTGATTCTATGAATATCTCAGCTTGTTTTCCCACTGAAAGTAGAGATCTGACAATCTGAGTTGCAAACACAAGCTCACATGGTGAAGCACTAAATGCCCCAAACAAGAAAAACATGTATTTTTTCATCTTACTGATTTTAAAGTCAATCTCATCATATGGGGCAGATATTATTTGTGATTTTTGAACTCTTAGGGTAGAAACTACTGTAAATTACTTTCCAGGAGCTATTTGAGAAAGAAATCTCCATCCCTGGGGCTTTTGACCCTTCTCTGCTCTTGGCCTCCTCCCCTGTATTTTGGGGAAGGAAACCATCAGGCAGCTCAGCCCAAACCCGTACAAACAGCAAGAGTTAATTTGGTGCAATGTATCTGAGTGTAGTAACTGATTACATTTTTCCCCAAAGGAAACTTCAGTTAATTTGGTTAGTGACTCATATGCCAGGCTGCCAATTACAACACAGATGATTACACACATAAATTCACGTCGGAGTGGCTCAACGATCACAGGGAGGGGGAATAAAAAGAAGAAAGGAAAAGAATAAAAAAAGAAGCAGCAAGGAAAAAAAGGCTCCCCTTTCCCTTCCTGGGGCTGGGTGAGAGCCCACCCTCCGAGGTGCTGGGTGCCCATGCAGGCCTCTGGAGACTGAGTGCCAAAAGCTGTGAGACTGGGACGTGCCATCCCTGCAATGGCAGTGTCTGTAGCTTTCCATTTGGGATTTTCACTGCAGAAATGTGTGGCACGCTCTCTAAAAGATTGTTTGCCAGTATCGTTAGAGGAATCCATACACAAAGAGAGCAGGAAGGAGGTTAAATGAGCAGTGCTTGGCAGTACATCAGTAAATCATTTAAAGATAACCTGTGCATACCAATATCCCCCCCTCAAAAAAAAAAATCCAATTAAAGTAACTTATTGCAAATCTAGTCCCATTTCTGAAGTGCTTTATATTCCTGAGGAGGAGTGGGAGAGGGAGAGGAAAGAAACAGGACAAGGAGTGAGAGTCTGATGCTATCACATGAGGAAAGCCCAGGCTGGGGATGGGAAAAGAATTCCTACATGCCTCATCAATTGGAATCGATACCAAAGGGGGGGTGGCCAGCCTCCTGAATACATACATTCAGAGAAAATGAGACTTTGCACTTAAAAGCAATAGGAAGTTCTGACATTGGTGGGGAGCGTAGGAGGAAGAAGGTTTTCTTTTATCTTAAAAGAAAGATACTTCACTGGCCTCAAATGCGTTTCTAGCTAGACATCCCTCCAGATAAACAGCTGCATGCATTTCCTGCAGTCAGGGTCAGCAGGCTGCTGTAGGGGAATTCATGCAGCTCCTTGCTGGGGAGGTTGAAATCCTTTACAAACAGTAATTAAGCTTCGTGGCACCAGGGTACTATTATACCAGTTTTACAAGGGAATAAAAAGAATGTGGCAGCAAAGTGATTTGCCCAAGGTCATCCAGCAAGTCAGTGGCAGAACCAAGTACTACACGTGAATGCCTGGTCTCCCATCCTCACCTCTCAAGTCCCCTACCTTGGCCTTTATTAAATAAGCATTACAAAATGTATTAATTTTAATTTGGAACTATGTAAATTGACTTTTTCCCAAAAGACAGCAATTGGCTGTTAAATAAATACCGAGTGATTATTGCAATCATATTTGCTGACGAGTGGATCATCAGTGTAATGTGTTGGGTTCAATAAAAAGGTTATTGCCTGTCAAATAAACATGATGAGCAGAGCCTGGACCGATGTGGGGCAAATCCAAAAGTCACTGGCTTTGGTGGGAACTTCAGCTGCTCGGCACCTTTTAGAGGCTGAGTTCAAGTATTTTTTGCAATATGAAGAGAGAAAATTCGAGAGAGAGCACTAACTCCATCAGCAAGATGACCTCAGGTCAGTCAGATCCTGGCACCCTAAACTTGACTGTGAGAGTGGTTGATTCTCACTGATTTCTGTAAAAACAGCCCAGTGGGCAATGCTATTCTTAACAAGGGTAAAAGTAGTAGAAATAATTCCTGCAGTACGAAAGAATGCGATGATTTTCGGATTAGTGTTAAATTAAATGCAGAAGAAAATGCTTCTGTTTTTATTTATTATAAAAGAAGCAGCAGAAGGAGAGAGCTGTAAATACAGCTGAACAGTCACATCAGGTCTTTCAGAGAGATGACCTGCACACACACAAAGCTATTTTAAATCGCCCGTTTTTTTTGTGTTTTTCCAGAGGCTGAGTTTGTACGAACAGTGTTTGCTCTCCATCAGACACCCAAAAAGCCGCTGCACACGCAGACCTGCAGTACCCAGCGAGGCTGGCAAGCACAGCCGCTTTTTGTCCGTGCCGAAGGTGTGCGAGGACACGATCGCGGTGAGATGTCTGCAGCCCGTTCGGGCAGAGCCGTGCTGAATGAGCAGTGTTGAGCGGGGCTCGGGCTGCCAGGGCACTTCCCAGGCACGGCACTAGGTGGTGGCAGCGGCTGGCGAGCGGCGGCGTGGCCACGGAGCCGCCACCGAGGCGCTGCGGCCCCCGGCAGCCCCGCGCTCCGGGAGAAATGCGCTTGATTTAAAGCCCTAATGTCTCCCATTAAGGGCTAATGTCCTCCCGCACGCTGGCACAGAGGCGGCCAGGACGAGCTGTACCGCTCCGAGGGAACAATTCTTACCATTCTTATCTGCAGACCTTCCCAGCGTGTTCTTTTCCCGTTAATGTTTCCTTAAAATAGTTACTTTTTTTTTTTTAATTTTACTTTTTTTTTTTTTTTCTCTCCTCACGTTTAGTCCGTTTGGCGTTTCTCTACTGAAGGTTGAGATAAGAATTTTAGGAGATGCGGGCTGTGCTTGATTTCAGTTTGGGAAGTGTGGGATGCATCCTCTCTAGCAGCGCAGCCGCGCACTCACATCGCACAGGCCAATTAGAATGTTAATAATAATTAAGTGTCTTACTCCTAAGACGCTCCTACACAGGGGAATGCTAAAGTGCCAGTCAGCTCATTTCATTACATGCAGGCAGACACCTCTCAAGACCTCGTGTGTTTGCTAAGGGAGCGGAGCGATTCCAGCTCCGGCCAATCTGATTGCAGATGATCTGCTCAACAAACAAATTACAGCAGCCTACAGAAAGAAACGTGCACCAGAAAAAAAGTCCAGCTGTGGCAGCTGAGCTCTACCTTTCACCTCAAACTGAGCCACAGCAAATAAATACAGGGCGAACCCTATAAATTTCCAGTGTGCAGGGGTTTGTGGGAGTCTTTATCTAGCTTTGGTTCACACGCTTCAAAGCAGCTCCATTGCAGATTTGAGATAATCCCCTAATTAAACACAAACTCAAGCCTTAAGCTGCATGTCATCTGATTTCTACCCCAAAAATGAGAGCTGGACACAGACTCTCTGGGGCTGTGGGGCTTGCTGAGCTCTGAGGTTGCATTGGAGGGGACAGCAAGGTCTCCTTCCATCTGTGAGTCCCACCTTGCCCAGCTCCCAGGAGCTCTGCAGGCTGGCTCACAGCTGACCTCAACGTGCTGCTGATTCACAAACCCAGCCCTTCAAACGCTTGCAAGCAGCTACATCCTTTGGTGGGCAGGAGGTTAGTAAGATTTGGAAGAGTTCTTGGGCTCAAGGCTTGCTTTTCAGGGAACATCCAGCAAGAAAAGCTTGGATGCAGTTCTCATGAGCAGAGCCTTTTGAGTGACTCGGAAGAGTTCTGGAGTTTAATTGTACCTGGTTAAAGGGAGTGAACTTAATATGTTTCTGATACCCAAAATATTATGGCTACTTTTCACCCAAAGCACTATACTTTTAGAAAAAGAAAAACAAAAAATAAAAAAGAAATAAAGCGAGGCAAGAAGTAAAATCTCCAGGAGCAGAAAAACAGAAAACTCTGTTTATCCAGAGCATATAAACCAGATACAAAATAAGTTAAAGCAAGACTGAGTCATTCACATTTCCAATAAATTAAAGGGGAAAAAATCCTGTCATTTTTCACTCTATTTCACATCAGAGAGCAATCACAACAGACTATTCACTTAATGCGATGATGACTTTACCCCTGCCCCCAAGGGGTTTCTCTGCCTCTCTTGCACAGCCCTGAAAATTATCACATTTGCCCCCATTTTACATCTCTCCCCACACCCAGTTTGTCCTGTTTCAAATGCTTTGGGTTCTTACATCTGCTGTTAGTGTCGTTTTACTATCCTTAGTGTTTTACCAGCTGCATGAGAAATAAATACACAAATCCATGTATCTGATGAGATGTGCATGACACATAATGTTACACCTGAAAGTACAGCTGAGATCATCAGATCCAGTTTTCCCAAAAGATCAGAATTCTGAACAAAATCAAGCCAATCCAGGAACCCAAATCCCGTTAAGAAGGTCCCCCTGGGTCCCATTTCCAGTTTCTCCACAGATAACCTGAGGGGATGCTGTGGGGCCAGCTCACCACTGTGGTAGGAATTTTGCATGCCCAACTTCAATTTTATCTCCAGCCCTTGGGAAGTAAAAAGCTAAATGAGGAATCTAAAGTGAGGACTCAGCTTCCTGTTGAACTAGAACTTTTCTAAGCCACCATGGGGCTTGAAAATTTTGTTAAGCCATGTACAGGTACTAATGACTTTTATTGCAGAAGGTCAGTGAAAAGAGTCATTGCACTTGGGTTAGGGGAGACCTCAGAGATCCCCTGTGCAAACTCCTGCTCAAGGCAGGACTAAGTCACAGTGCTATAACACAAGATCTTGAAGCAGAAGAGAGCAGATGTGGGGATGTTTCCAGGTAAAGGTCTTCCCAGAGCTTTTCAGAAATTTTTATCAAAGCCTAGCAGTACATAAACAGAGTTTGCTCTAGAGCCCAGCAGCTGCTGTGTTACTCAATAAAAAGATTTTCTATATTGCATTGCTGGTGTGCACCGAGCTTCTAAAAGCATTACAGAAGGTAAAATCAGAAATGTATGGTGGAAACCAAAAGGGAAATGGCTGCATTTGAGTTTAGCACAAAAACCCAGTTATTTCACAGGAGAACTGAGGGAGAATGGAGTAAACTCCTACACTGCTCTTATTGCTTGGAGATTCTGCCACAGTGAGGCTGAGAGCTGAGAACAACCTGGATACTCCATGTGGGTATTCACTCCCACAGGGATGCACTGACTGACTTAACTGGAACTGTATTTGAGCAGAATGTTTCAGATCTTCTGCCCACTTTGTACGAGATCAAATTCCATCCACTCACTCATAAGCAAGAACTTCTGCTTTCTCAGAAAATTAATTGCAAATTTTAAACATAGAATAGTAACACAACATGCAAAATTAAGTTTGAATAACTCTAGGTGATTTGCACTAGCATTACTCTGCGCACACAAATTCTCAAACTGTGGAAATCACGAGGTGTTCTGATAATAATTTTCCTCTCAGCCATACCGTGACAAACAAATCTGTTCTATTGTTATTGAAGGCAACAGTGAAACTGTGTGAGAATATCTGAAAATGTAAGAAGTATTGAAAAAGTGAAATAGTCTGAGCTTTGTAATTCACAGTTGTCTAATAAGACTAATGTTAGTTTTTGGACACATTGCCATCTATAAATTACAGGAAAATTAGCTGGGCAATTAGCTGGAAGCAAAATAAGCATCCTCATATTCTGTAAAGCACAGCAAATTATTTTATAAATAAGCATTTGATCAAACAATCATTTGATCTTGAGAGCTGTGTAATCAAAGTTTTCAATCGCTTCTCCTTAGCTGCCAAGAGTTTCAGCCTCACGGAAGCTCTATCATTTTGTCAACCTCCAGTGCACAGAAATGTTGAGGCATGTCCCCACAAGATGATCATCCCTCTGGCTTGCACTTAAAGCCATGAGATGTTACTTTTTACATTAGCTGAGAATTGCCCAGTTGCAGTTTTTAAGTTTGTTAAGGATGACAAAGATGAGCATGACAGACTCGTGGTGATTAAATGCCTCTTGGATTTATTTCACAATGCGCTAAATGTTTCTTATGATACAATCTTAAAATTAGAATGAACTGATCTCGTACCTACTGAAGTTTATGACATGATGAATTCTCCAGAGGGTAAATTACAATGAAACATTGGTAGCAAATTACGTGGTTATAAATGTAGCTCATCCAAAAACACCTCATGACAACAACATGAACTCTGTTCAGTCATTCAGGGTCTGATGTCAGCAAATATGACCATTTTCACCTGATACAATCACCTGCACTCAGGGGGGAAACAAGCTTCACAGAAGAGCTAAAATTGTACAAAAGCTGAACTGGAACGCTTTGCTGAGAAACACTTTCTATATTACATGCTAAAAATTAAGTGAGGTGTGCATGCACTTTACAAGTATTGAATTTGGACATGGTATATTGCTTTATATTCAAAGTCCTGGTTCTTTCAATTTCTTACAGTTTGTGGAATTAATTATGTCCATTTCTACTTCAAATGCAGAAGGGGAACAAATAATTTCCTTGGATAAACGGACTTGAACAGATTGCAGTAGACCACAAAATATTGATTATGTTAAGTTTGAACTTCAAATTAAGGCACAAATGAAGGTTAATTTCAGTTATTCATGTAAAGAGTCTTATGACTTGCTTTAAAAATATATTGAAAAAGTATCAAAACTGGTCATAAGCACTATTTTCAGTAACAAATTGAAGTCTACAGGACTGAATCGTATATTCAAGGGTAGTAGATGTGAACATAAGCACCAAAAAGTAGATGATTTGCTAAAGGAAATGACATTTCTTTAAATTGCTCCTTCAAAAGGGCATTTTTTCCTTAATCACATAGTTCTTTCCAAGGTGGGTGATCATCCTGCTCAGGATGCAGAAGACATGCAGTGGTCAGAGCAGCCCTGGATTCCAGCTGAGCCCAGCCACAAAGCCTCCTTTGGTTGTACTCAGGCATCAGCAAAGTGGAGCAGAGGGTCTGACTGCCAGGCTGCAGCTGAGACAGCCAAGGAGGGTTTGGTTCCACCTTTCCCTGGATGAGGGGCTGTAACCAGAGCTTCCCATGGGGACTTTGGACCTTTGTGTGCTCTCTGCCATAACCACACCAAACCAGCTGTGCTTTGGCACAGCAGCTGGAATTGGCCAGCTCTGAGGGGTGAGGGACCTGCCCCATGTTCTGGAGGTATCACTGCATTATTTTTTACTTCCAGGATGTTGTTGCTGTAATTAGTATTGAATTTGCAGTATGCTTGGTCTGGAGTCCTATATGCACACATCATTTCAGGATGCTGTGCTGAATCCTGAGTTCACAGAGCCACAGAATCAGCCCTAGTTGTGCTCACACTTCCTCTGGAGCTGTGGAGGAAAATTCAAACCAGGGAAATTGAGTCTCTCTCACAGTAAAAGCAAGACAGTGTGAAGACAGTTTGAACAAGCTGAGATTTGGGCTTTACTGTCTCCTGAAGGTTCAAGCTGACAAGATAGACACCACCAAGGGAATTCAAACTTCTGCCAGGCTCCAGTACCCTGAAACAGCTTCCTGGGTGAAATTATATCCCAATGTCACAAGGGACTCTCCAGCTGTGACAGTCTCTCAGTAAGGTGGTGTGGCCCACAGAACTTTCCTGCTTACATCTCTGGTCTTCACCACTTTGAATTAAATCCAGGGGAGTGTCTGTCTTTAGCAGCAAGGTGGACCAAGGCTTTTCCACATACCTCTACAACCCAGTCAAACCCTTCTGGTATTTTAATATAAGGCTTTAGGAAGCTTCATATGGTTGTGTTTCCTTTTTAGAATTAGCACATACCCACACCCAGCACTTCATTTTCCTAAAATACAAATGTGTACATGTATAATAAAATCGTTGACAAGTCCTAGTCAGAATTTAAGAAGTTTGAGACCTGGAAACCTGTGCACTTAAAAAAGGATAAAACGTGCCCCTTGCACTACTAATTTCTGATTCCACAGCCTGAGGATGCAGAACAGCAGTCCAAGGGGCACGTGCTGCAGAATGTCAGCTGGCATCAGCAAAGGTGCTGTGGATGCTGCAGAGCTCTCCTGTAAGACTGCTGACTGTTTTCATGGCATCACATGAAACACAGAAATAAATAGCTTTTCTTCTATGATCACAGCATGAAAGTTTTGCTTTGCTGTCTATCCATTCTCATTAAAAGCATAAAGCACAACACAAGACAGGGATTAGACACAGAGCAGGCAAACCCAAGAGCCACAGGGAAGGGCTCAAGGAGGAAAGGGATTGGCACATGTGCCAATAAAGGCAGCCCGGGTGTCAGCTACAAGCTGCACCCTCAAAAGCCAGAACTGAATTTCACTAAGAGAACAGAGGAACAATAGGCACAGACACCCAGACCACAAAGGCATGTACACCCAGTTCCTTCTCCTGAGCTTCAGCACAGGTGTTAAAAGAGGCCTCTCCCCAGCAAACTGTCATAAAACTGTTACTTTTTCTTTTCTCAAGTCCTCTTAAAAACAAACAGGCATACGTTCTTTTCCTGTGAAGCAAGTTTAGGGTTTTTTTCCTATTTAAATTACAAATACATCAGAAGTCTCTCTCACCACAGCGCATCCTGTCTTTTCTCTGTCTGACATTTAGAGTACAAACTCTTTAGGGCTGGCTCTACCTTTAGTTTTTATGTCTCATACAGAGCCAAGGCATATTCTCAGTGTTAAACACTAAGTAAAAAAGGCCCATCTACAGCTACAAGGTAACATGATACATGCCCAGCTTATCTGTGATGCACACACGACATGGTCAGTAGAACAGGTCTGTACAAGCAAGTTCTCCATGTGCACACAACAAAACAGGTCCTGGCTTGTGTGCTGGGGCCTGCACACCTGGTACAGTGTGCCCAGGAGGGCCTTGTCCATGCCTCTGGTTTTTAGAAGTCCCCAGGATCCCTGTAGATGGAGGAACAGAGAGAAGCAGGGAGGAGGAGGGCTGCAGAGGGAAGCTGTTGTGTCCAGCTCAGCTCCTCACAGTTGGTGAGTGGTGGGGAAGGTGGGAGTGACTCAGGCACACAGACACTCAACACTGGACTGGAGGGCTGAGGAAGGGTGACAGCCCCTGCCCGGTGTGACCCCACTCCCAAGCAGAAGCAAAGCAAATCCATCTCTCTCAGCAGCTCCAAGGAGCAGCTCCAGTCAGGCGCCATGATGACATCAGCCCTGCTTTTGCAATTATTTAACCTCTGTCGTTCAGATCAGCAATGAACCAGCAAGGGTGACTAATCCACACATCAGCCCTGAGAAGTTATCAACACACCAAACAGGGGGCCAGCCCTCAGCAGTGAACTCTGCTTTCAGGAGCCTCTTTGGTCTGTATTTGGGAGAAGACTGTATGAAATCAAACATTAGGTGTCCATAAGAAGCTCCAGGCAAATGCTATGTGCTGTGTCAGTCATTTTGCCAGAAGGATGCAGATACAGCAGATATTTGCTTTTTCTCATTTCTGTGTGTCATTTTGCACTACTCCCCTCCAACTCTGGCTCCTGCTCTCACTCCTCATACAAGCATGGAAAAAGTAGCTTCTCTTAAGAGACATCTACAATAAACATGCCGATACTTGAGATGTAAACTCAGAGGCTGGCATTATAACAGAGCCTCTAAATCAACCTCAGGACCTTGTTAGCATAATTAGTGATAGGACTGGTGGCTTACAAGATCCAGGATAGAAAACGGAAAAATAGCAATAACAATAAAAAAATGCAGTTGTATCCTAGCAATTGCTGGGATGATTGCTGATGGTTCAAAAGCAAGTCATATCTTGTGTGAGACAAATACATTTTATATGATGTTTAATCTCACAGGAATTCTGCCGGAAATACTCAGAAGCTTGTTAGAGGAAAATATGAGAAACTACTCATGTGAACAATAAAAGATTCTTGTGTGGTGGAGCTACTGTGACTCCCATGCTGCTAATAGGTGCACATCTTGCAATTACAAGCATACTGAAAAATAATGCTGCATTCACTGCTCTTATTTCCTAATTTGAAGCTTTGGAGAAGTCCTGGACATCCTTCTAGCTTAAACTCAGGTAAGAAGATGGAGAAGCATGGGGGAAGGGATTTGTTCAAGATCACCTGGAAGTCAGTGGCAGAGCCAGAAATAATACCTGTCTATAAGTGATCTGAGAGCACTAATAAGTTTAATGGCCCTAATCAGTCTGACCTGCAGCCTCCACCCTCTGCCCATGGTCAGGAGCCTCACTGAAGCTCAGCCCTGGATCTTTAGTCACCAAATGAGCAGAGCTGAGTGCCTGTCCCCAGCTCACACAGGTACCTGTGCCTGTCCAGGGACCTTGTTGATCTTGACCCACTAATTTCCCAGCTTAACCTCAGGCCAAGGTCATCACTGGGGACCTGCCTGGTGATAACTGGGCTGTGTCTGACCATTATTAGCCTTACTAGGCCTGATCCTGACCTGTGGATTCACTTCCTGGCTTGAGGTGGGACCTGCCTCATCACCACAAAATTGTCTGATGCTCTGGACTCCAGGCTGAAGTTGGCTGCCACTCCCAGGCCAGCCCTGCCTGCCTCCCTTGAGGGTCCTGGCTGCTGAGGACCCTGACCTTGCCATTCCCTGGGTCTTTGGGAGCAGACAGTTCCTGCTGCATCCTGACATGACCCTGATGCACCACCCTGCCTCCCCTGTCTGCACAGCACCAAGGGCAGGAAGAGAAATGCCACGTGTGTTGATTTGATCAGGGAACACAGGCAGAGAGAAATACGGTACAAACTCAAACTGGAACTCTTCTTTGTTCCGTGTTTTAAGCGTGTCCTTCCTCCCACTTCACATTGGAGATGGCAGCATTGCCTGCCCCAACCCAGGCAGCAGCAAGAGACATTGAAGGGGTTGTAGCAGGAGGTTCATGTTCTGCATCAGTGTCCCTTGAGAACCATAAATCTTGGCTGACAAGAGTAGAAGCAAGAGGAATCAGGCTTTAGCAGGAGGAAGTGATCACAGCAGAGGTCTTGAGGGCACGGGAAGGAAAGGCAGAGACCTGGGAAGCAGAAGCACTGTCAGATTACCCAGCAGGACAACCAGAGGAGGCAGATGCTGCTTCTGAGGACAGATTTGTGTAGGGCTCAGCAAAGCTCTAGGGCAGCTCTGGTATTTGGGGCTCAGAAAGACAGAGGGGTTCAGCACACATTGGATGGAAGATGTGAGATGTAAAGAGCTCACGGCAGAGAGGGCCACGTTTTCCTTTGCCTGATGTTAAATATATTCCTGCTCCTAACTGCAGCTGGGATCTGGCATCAGATCCTAGCTTTCCTGAGAAGTCTTTGGTGTGGAATGCAGCATTCCAGCAGGGTTTATCTTGCACTGGGGGACCTGGATGTCTGGAGCCCTGGCTACACGTGTGGAGGGAAGAACAGCTTGTCCAATAGTTTAGTCTCTAACTACAATCTCTCCTAAATTAGGCTTTTCACACAGAACAGCAGGAAATTCACATACAGCTCACGCTGAGGTTAAAAGGCAGCAATTGTCTAAATCTTCATATACGGGCAATTATTGGCCTTTTAATTTGGAAGCTAAAGGAGGTGACTCAACAGAAAAGGGTTCAGGCTGAATCAGCAAGATCTTTCTTGGGAGTTAGATATACAGCAAGAAAGCAAAATAACTTAGAGGCAGGCAGGAAAAAAATTGTGTTGTGGAGGTTCAGGGTATTGGAATGCAGCTTTTGCCACAGACAGTTTCTCTGCTTTTCCCTCTTCCAGTCCTGAGACATCCATGTGCAGCCCATGGAGTGAATTAAGAGAAGAAAGAAGTTAATATCTCCCTGGCATCCAATACTTTAGATATCTACAATTCTCCTTAGACACTGTTCACCTATCTGCACACAAAGGCTCATCCATGAGAACTGGGCCTTGCTAGAACTTTACTGTAATTTAGAATTAGAAATCTCTGTCAGCCTCACAATTCACAGTGCTGAGGTAAAGCCCAAGATCCAGGCTTTTAGAGCAATGGATGTAGTGAAGGGAAACTGTGGATTATACTTCTCTGGGGTCCTGCAAGTGGCTAATTAGCCCAGAGAGGCACTGAAATTCCCTTAGTCTCTCCCTGCTGGAGGCATGCCAAGGGAGTCTGCCTTATTCTTACATGGAGTAGTATCTGAAGAAAGATCAAAGGATGAGACCAAGATTTCATGGCTAGTGAATCAGGCAAGTCTGTGGAGGGTTTTGATATGATCTTTACAATAAAGAGAAACCTTCTCTGCTCAGTGACATGTTTGTTATGGGATGTTCATTTTCTAGCTTTTACTATTATGAGTGTTAAATTCCTTGTGCAATTGATGGTCCTATAATTTCACACTCTTCACATGAGATAAAAAAATGGATGAAGATGTTGTCAAATGCAGTGTGGGCTCAGGTGTATTTCTGCAATGTAAAGCCTGAGATTCCTTCACTTTCGAAGGGATTTGGGACACTCATTGGGACACTTTGGAAAAGGTTACCTTAAGCAACTGTGTCCGTACAGAGTTAGCACTGAAGGCAGTGAGCAAGCCTGCCCTGTAAGTAAATGCTTTTAGGGACCAGCTGGCAGAGATGGATGTGGTGTATTCCTGCCCCTTTGCCCTTTCTCCAGAGCACATTAAAGCACTCTGTAATCATAAATCTAGGAAGAATTTGCTTTCCTTCTGTCCATCTCCGCCCTGCTATGGGAAAGAAAAGAATTATTATGACAATTGGGCAATTGTAAACCAGAGTAATTAAGTGATTTGCCAAAGGCCAGGTAGCCAAAGTGGGGAACTGAACCCAAGCGTCCTCATTCCTGTTCCTCCCCCGTGGCCGATACACACAGACCCTGAAAGGTCGGAATCCTTCTTCCCCGGGGAAGATTTCATTTCCTCCTTTGAACGCTGAGGGAGGGGCCCCTCTAAATCACAGGTTAGGCAGGCACTCAAGTGAGTTAACACGATGTACTTCCCTGCACCATGTCTTGGAGGTGTAGTTAGGTGTTACTACATGCACTGCTGCAGCTCCTAGAGGTCTCTGCCAAAAGCAAGCCCCATTGTGTTGGCCACTGTTCACACACAGTATGAGAGAGTCCCTGCTCCCAAAGAACTTTAATATTCTTTGATATTTCTGGGAAACGTTTCATGAGAGAATTTCAACATAGAGTAAAGGGCCTGTTTCTTCCTTTTAACTTAGATTACACCAGGATAACTGCACTCACTTAAACACAAACCTGTCAGAGATGAGACTCCAGATCCATTATGTTGCAGTCTCTCTTTTTAAAAACACTGGAGCATGTATAGCAAATAATCAGGAAATTAGTGGACAGGTGGCATTAATTTTCTCCAATGTCACCAATTTGGTTGCTGTTGTGGAAACACAGCAAGGCACAGCAACTGCTATTTCAGTGCAGGGAGCCATCCCTGAGCCCCAGATGGTGACCATATGATCTTTCCCTCTTATGGACCTAAGACACATTTCCTACCCTTAGAATTGGACTTCTGCTGGCAAAGATGGCTCACCTAAATCTGCCTATGCCACAGCACCTGGGTTCAACACAGGTCCCTTCAGGAATCCAGTAAAGACCCAGACAGAGGGCAAACAATTTGTGGAAAAAGCACAACCTGACCCAATTAGAATTTCCTCCATGAATAGCTCTCTATGTCAGAACTTAAGGCCCCAATTCATAGGGAAATCTGGGACCCATTTCCTCAGGTTTTGCTAGTTATTTATGCAGAGAAAGTACTCCATTCTGATTGTGTTTTCTGGACAGCCTGGGGTGGGCTTTATGCTCATGTGAATAGACTGGATTTATGCTGGGCTGATAGCAGTGAAGAGATCTCTACTTCTAAAACTTGTATCCTCCAGCACCTCCTTTCTTCTTGGCAGAAGGTGTCCAGGTGTCAGGAAACGCTGACCTGCTGCTGTAGATGAACACACTCCTCCACCCAGCCCAGCTTTGTCAAGAGCCCAAAAACTACACCTACCTGGTAAAAAGTAGAGTGATTTTCTGCCATCTCCTTGCTAAGGAGCCCATGAACTCCCAAGGCCCAACATACAGCTCTAGTGTGATCTAATCATGAGAGTGTTGGAGTATGGGGGGATAATGGTTAATACACAAGAACCATCTGTGGGCCAGAGCCCCATGTATCCCATAAAACACACCTCTCCTAGAATCCTTTTAGCACAGGTGACAGATATCCTTCCTCAGGAAAGATACTCCTACAGTGTCCTTACTCTGGGGACTTCTTGTGGAGTAAGATCTTACAAGAGAAGAATGAATCTGGCACTGTCTGACCCTCAAGCAATAGTTACAATGATCTCTCAAAACCTCCAGAGTGTATAATGCACCCTTTTCAAAGGCCCAGCCTTAGCCACACACTCCTGTACAAACAAAATTGGATCTAATTCCAACTTCTATGGCCTTTCCTAGAGTTAAACAAAGCTTTGTAGAGCTGAATGATAACAAACCACAGAGGGAGAGAGAAACTGCATGAGGAAAAAAAAGCAAAACATTTGTCCCTGACATTTGAAAAATTCTTATTTGCCTAACTCCCCTGATTTCAGTAGAGCTGTATAACTTTATACCAGTTTCCAAGTTCGTGTCTCTGTTTCTTAAAATCTCTCTTCTAACGAGGTCTGAAAGCAGCAGAGGAGTTCAGGCAGACGTGTGTAGGCTGTCTCAGACAGCAGGGGCTTCAGGCAAGAGAATTTCAGGCCAACAGCGGCAAGAAAGAGAAAAGGTTGGTGGTGGAGGAAAAGAAGATGAAGAGGGAAGTAGTGAGAGGCAATTCTTGTGGTTTGGAAGTTCCTGTGGCTCTGTGTACAGTCAGCATTTCTGTCTGCAAACAGAAACATTTCTATTTGCTTTGCAAGCCAGATTTCTCAACCTTTGGCCTTCTGACCTTCACTGTATCTGGCAGTGATCAGGTGTGAGATTGCAGCTCCCTGCTCACAGGGGCAGAGCTTTTTCTCTTGTCCAGCAGCCAGACGAGATGGGGCTCCCAGAACAAGACTGACTCTCCCTGTGGGAATGGCAGTGCAAGGAGAAAGCCCCAAAACCACTCTCTTCACATGGAAGTTTACCTCAGCTTAGGTTCTTCCATCTTGTCCAATTCCAGTAAAGCCAGACTTCAGGAATGAGAATCTAGGCATGAGCTGCACATTTGCTAAGAATCAGACCCAGGTTCCACCTGCTCGAAGGTACACAGTGTTGAACTCTGCCAGAAGAAGAGGAAAGCAATGTCTGTATTTGAGCATTCTGGTCATTCAATTTGTCCTTATCAAATAAAAATAAAATAAGAGTTTTTTGAAGGCAGTACAGTTTCTTTTTACCACATGCCCATGTTTATTGACATATAAAATTCCCTGTTTGACTACACCCCACCCAGGCTCTTGTACACACCTGCATAAGTCTATAATTTTATCCCATGAATCATTCTGTACCATCAGATCACACCCAAGTTACCAGAACTTTAAGGAAGTGGCAAGTTCATTATGCTGGTTTTCATCTTTCAGTTTTAAAATAGAAGAATATTTTATTGGTGACCTAAATCCACAATTATTTCTAAAAAATATATATATATATTACAGGCAGAAAGACCATGTAAAAATAATAAATTAAATGCGGCCAAAAAAAGGGCAATGGAAGGGAGAACTAATGAATGATTTTTCAGAGGCTGTTTGGACCCATCTTGCAGTGTCTACATCATGGGGTACAGCAAAGCTAAAGCATTCTAAATGGGTCAAGCTTACCAAAAATCATGAGACTGAGGAAAAATGGCAACTTCCAATTTAAATTAAAGGGCTTTGGGTTATTTTCCACTGGGTTTTGCAACCTTGGGAGAGTATTAAGGCCATGGTTTTAAGCACTTAAGCAGCCTTTGAAGGACTTTTTTCCCAGGAGAGTGGAGGTCTGCAGCTAAATTACTTGTGTCAATAGCTAGGTGTTTAAGCAAACAACAGAAGAGGTTGCAATCCAAAAAGAAATCCAAATGCTATGGTGTACTAGAGCAGTGCTGCAGTGGTTCAGGCTGGCTGGAGAATGTTCTTTGTTAGAAACACAAAGTGAAGCACACCCAGCAGCACCCAGCGATCTGCAGGCAAACATTTGCAAGTTGCATTTTTTCACTTTTGTTTACAATGTAGAACATACATCTATCTTAGCAGACATTTCTCACTTTTAACTTCTCAGAGTTATTTTAGGGTTACCAAACACTGCTGGGATTGACTGGCTCTGTAGTTCCTAGGATCAGGCTCAATGTGCTCCTTGACTTGCAGCCATTTGGCGGCCGCTCCATCGTTACACAAACGTAACATGCAGCAATGACAAGAACTTCTTGACATTCAATTATAAAATGACAGGCAGCCAAATAAGAAAATGGGATTACCTCCTGGGCAACTTAAATTTATGTAATATTGCCATTGGGTTGTTTTCTAGCCAGGACACTTAATTGCTAAGAAATGTGTTTACAGCTTGGTATGTGCATTATCCATTTGGGACCATGACAGGAGTGACAGAATGGTAGCAGAGATTGGCCAACAGTCTGGAAGAGGCTGCCACCAGTGGGGAACTCCACCATGGTGCAAATACTGGATATCCATAATAACAACTGTCTCTGACCCAGTCAGGAAATAAAAGAACAAGCAAGGCAGTGGTTGAAGTCTTACCTGCCCTGGAAGGGTCGGGGTTTGCAGAGATGATTGGGTGCCTTAGAGCCCAGATCTAGTTTTTCTCATCCACATTCATCATGCTTTATTGCTTGCTAATGGAACGACAAAGACGAAATGGTCTAAATCTAATCATGCTGCAGTTGAGTCTGCCTGGAAACCCGCAGCAACATCGAGTATCAGACACCTCAGTGGGTCTCCCATGCACACACTCCCTCTGGTTAATGGCCTCCCTGCTCAGCACACCGTTACAACAGGGCTCTTTAATTCCCAGCTCTGCACAGTGCCACTGACATTTCCATTTGTTGTCCCCTCGCCGCGGTGTTTGGCGCAATCAAAGTGCCGCCCGCCACTCCAAGGGCTGCACTTAACCAGCCTCTCTCTCCCTCTGTGATTGGCAGGAGGCTCTGGGCAGCAGACAAGGTGAATCCTGTAAACATGGCAAGAGATAAGGCAACAGCAAAGGGAGTGATAACCACAAAAGTAGCTCACAGGGTTCAAGGGATGGAGGAACATGCACTGTTTATTTTCTGTGCGCTTGGATCAGCTGCAATCCCACATGTAAGCAAACTCATTCCGCCTCAGCTTTAGGACCTGGAAAGTCCCTTAGCAGTGAGCATTATTTAACAAAGAATATATGCTTTCTTTATCTTTTATCTATATAGGAAACAAAACAAAAACAAAACAAGGGAGACATTTGAACAATGCCTACAGCTCTGACTTAGGCCATGTCTCTGCCCTTGTTTGCACTGATGTAAATCAGAGATCGCTGCAAGAGATTTAAAATTGGCCTTTAAATTTCTTATCACATCACTCCTCTGCTCTGACAGTGATCTGTTCTGTGTGTTTCTAACAACAGTGCCCATGCTTTTGCCAAGCCACAGCTACACATGGAATGCTTTCTCTCTCTCCAGGTACACACAGTGCCTGTCCCCTTTTCTACTTTCATATAAAATACACAGCTTTCATCCTGATCCCAAGAAGTGCACTACCAATTATACCAATCCCAGGGTTTTTTAACTCATTTCCCCAGCATTTGCTCAGCTGGCTTGCCCATCCCATTTGTTTATGATGAATTTTTTATGATATTAACAATTACTTATTCCCAGGTGCATTTAACCAGAAGAGCAGGAACAGAGAGAAGTAACAGACTTAGGACTGTCTGGGCTTGCATGGTGGCAGCAACAATACCTTTACAGGCTTCAAAGGCACTGATAGAGCTCCTTCTGCATTTTGGGGGGCTCATGACTAGAACTGGCTAGCAAAAGCTGATTTTGAATGCACAAGGAATCTCTTATTTTGGTTTGGTTAAGTTTAAGGAGCACAGCAGCATTTTCACCTGAGAAATCCGAGGCCATGCCTTGCACGGCACAGCTGTGCACCTGGTAGTGAAGCAGTCCCTGCAGAGACAGGAATGTGCACACAGCTGCACACTCACACACACCCTTGCACACCCTTGCACACCCACACCCTGCACTGCTGTAGTGCAATTGTGCCGTGCCACAAGAACACAATATGAGAGGCAAGGCTTGATCTGCATTTCTGTCTCTCTGCCTCGACCCCTAATGCTCTGAGCACCACCACAGCTCCTTCAGCAACTCAACAGCTCCCTAATATCTGAGGCATGGATTAAATTCCATGGTTTGAATAATGGCATTGATTTTTTAATTTCTTCAGGAAAGTGATTTATTCTGTCCTTAAAATCCAATGTAACAGATGTGTATTATCCAGCACAGCCAAGTTTTGTCAAGGGCTTGAGAGAAAGGGTGAATAAAGACACAGACACAGTTTTCCTCTCATGTCTGCAGACTACTCCAACCTCTGAGCTGCCAGGTAATGTCATATAAGTCATATTAGCCCTTGTTCCCTTTATATCCATGGTTGACATAATTAGTGGAGAAAAATTGATGTAGCTGATGGTGACACAAGGCTGAATCTGCATCAGTCTGAAAACCAGGCAGCAATAGCACTGAGTAACGTGACAAACTACCCAACCCTACATACATTGTGCATTTCTCCATAAAATCCAGGCAATGTGGCCTGCATGGTTTTCAGCTTGGATGTTTCAGCAATAAAAAGATTTTTGATAAAGAAAGTTTAAGAAATAGGATCTGAAAGTAAGTATCAAACAGAAATGTTCCCCAAGGTACATTAAGATCTGACAGTCACCACTCAATTAGCAAGTGGGAGACAGCTGTCTGTCTGTCACTCTTTCTCTTCCTTGAACACAAACACATTCAAAGTCAATCCAGATCTTTTTGTTTTATCAGCAGGTTTAGCCAGTTACCTGCCGGATGTGGAACAAGTTTAGGTACCAATTCTTGTAACTCAGTAATGGTCCAGTGTTATTCTCCCTCTCTCTACTTACAGTGTCTGACAAGCTAATTGCCAAAGGAAAGAGAAACCTTCTCCCAGACAAGGAAAGAGAAACCTTCTCCCAGACACTCAGCTCTGGGTCTCAGGTCTATTTAGATTTGCCATTTGTCTGTCCCCGTTTCTAAGCACAGTTCAGAGAACTCTCCATGAAGAATAAGGCCCTTTCTCTTGGACCCTTTGAGAGATTTCCTATTAGTCACCAGGATAATTAAAGGTTCCAGTTGCATTGCATTAGCACCTTTCATGTCATTAGAGTCCAGCTGCAGTGTGAGAATCACATATTTGCTGAGACTCCTGTGCCAGCCAGCGAGCTGGGAGCAGAGCTTTACATTTCATCACTTTGTAAAAGAAATACAATTAGGCAGTGTTCCCTGATCATATTGCAGCTTGCAAGAGGGTCTGTAAGCACCAATCACTGGAATGTCTGGCCATGATTGTATTGAAATGGTGCCTTGACAAGGGTTTATGAACACATTGTAATAAATCCATGGCCACCTAAGACTCCTTAATTGTCAGTGTACTGCACACGAAGCTGCTCAGAACCCCTCGGTGGAAATGCCTGTTGTGCCTGGGCACAGCACATGGCATCTCCACTTGACTTACAGGAAAATCTTCACCCTTTATTAGTATTGCAGGTGTTGTGCCACAGGGTTGGGGAGTTCTGAATTCACCCTGCAAAGGCTACTGGTGCAGAGATTTAGTTTATTATAACGTCGTTAATTGACAGACTCGTATGCCTGTCTAGTCAATAACAGCCTGCTAAAAATATGCATTAAGCAGAGAGAATGAATCAGCTGCTAATAGCAGTCTGCCTGATTGTCAGCTTCTATCTATCTTCAGGATTTGTCGGAACCTTGTCACTATTGTGCTCCGGCAGCTCCAAGCCTGTAACATATTTATCCTCCAAACACCCCTCTGGGGCAGGGCGGTTGTTGCTCTCGCCAGTTTACAGATGGGAAACTGTGATATTGAGAGGGAGAGTGATTTGCCCAAGGTCACACAAGAAATCTGTAGCAAAACAGGGAATAGTTCATCAGTCTGGCAACCCCAGGGGGATTAACCTACCCCCCATCAGGACATCCTTCTTGTCTCCTTCCTCTTTTAAATCAGCAGAGTTACAGCGATTTATACCAGTAAAAATTCTTTGAAATTCCTTCAGTATGTTGAGTCTTTTATTTCTGAGAGGATGAAGTATTAACTGTAAGGCCCCCTTCCACAATTCCACAATGCTGACATCCCAAAAACAAACTTTAAAACACTAAATATGCAAAACTAGTGCCTCCTTTATACCAGGTTCTAGCTCTTCTCTTTGGGTGCATTTCTTGTAGCTGTTAACACCTCTAGCACCAGGTACAGGAAACAATGGCCATCCTACACCGCTGTGGGGAGGCCAAAATGCAATGAGCTGCAGTGTCAGAGAGAGATGTGAATCTGTGAACTGGCCTTGAGCCTTGGCAAGTACACGAGCCCTTTAGTTCATGTATCAAATATGTTTGCTTGTAATTTAGTAAGCTGACATAGGATTTTAGGGAACATTAACTCATGTGTTACTGTGATGCTGTGATTTATTGTACTGTTGCTATTATTAATGCTTTTTATGTGCTACACAATGAACAAATTTAAGCTAGACATGATCCTTCTTGCAAAGTTTGCCTTCCAAATAACATGATAAAGGAAAAAAGATAAGGGAAGACTGGGGCAGCTGATCTCAAGAACATGGACATAAGGTGACTAATAATGGGCTGGAAAGGTGCCCAGGTTGCGGGCACACAAGCTGAGCAGTGCCAGTCACTCTGGAGGGGGAGGAAGGTGATCAGGTGAGAGGAGCAGAGCCAAATGCCCGTTCCTGCAGCACAGCTCTGTGTGTCCCATGGCACTGGCTATGGGACAGGATCAACCATGCTCGTGGAGCCCTTGAACAACCCTCTGCCACTGCCTGAAGTGGTACCACAGCTGTGGGCCCGAGTTTGGAAACCAGAGATGAGTTGTGGATGCTCCATCAATGAAATGAAATGTTCAAGGCCAGGTTGGATGGGCTTTGAGCAACCTGATCCATGGCACAAGGGTTGGACTGGGTGATCTTTAAAGGTTCTTGCCAATCCAAACCATCCTGCAATTCTGTGAATTTTTTTATATGGCAAGTTCCAGAAATAAGATGGTAAAACCAGCAAGATCTAGTCAAAGGGAAAAAAATCTGGTACATTTGCTTATTTTTGCCTCATACACTTTTTCAACAAGGACCACACACATACTCTACAATGTCAGGATTGCCTTCTGTATCTTCCTGCGTGCAGCTTCACATCCCCAGTGTTTCAGGACCACAATTCCACACAGGGAGTCATTGTCAGAAGAAAAGCACTGTGGTTTCTCTGGGGCTGGGTAGAGACCCAAACCACCAGTTTTAGTTCCTCTGCCTGCCTTTCCTCCTTGTGATTCTCCTTTCTCTCCACAGTTTTCTCAGAGCTGCTCAGGGAAGTCAAACCCCTCACTCCATTCTTGTGTGCCCTGCAGGCAGCTGTGGATGTAGGTGATGGTTCTGCAGCATCCCTTCCTGCCCTTGAGGTCTGCCAGCCTCTCCATCAAGAGGATTCACTCCAGCTGAGGGTGCAGCTGCTGGAGCTACCAGCCAACCAAGGCTGCTGGTGGCAGCACTCAGAGGAAAGAAGTACCCAGATAGGCCTGACCAGCTGTGCAAACCTGCTCCTTCCTGGAAAAAGTGAGGGGTTTCAGTCTTTCTGAGAACCCTGAAATATTTTCCTCCACCTTCCTACAGATGGAGAGGTTGGACAGACACTGGACTGAACCATCCTCAAGCCCTCCCAGCCCACCAAGAGTCTTTGTTAAAAAGACTTGTGTTCAGTTAAGTAAAGCAAACTTCAAAGCTGTTTAGCCCACTGACCCGATATGGAAAATATTTATTTAAGGCAGGTAGTGATGGATACAGTGTCAGCTTTAACTGGGACAGATTTTGCTGAAGGGAGAACTGGGCTCTGAAAGCTGTAGGTTCCTGTCTTATGAAGGAAGAAGTGAGATCAGGGCTTCAAAGACAGTGTTATTTAAAAGTCTGAAATGTCCATTTTCAACTCACTGAGGTCTGGCATTGATAATTTCTAGTTCTCCTGAACGACCGAAATATCAAAGGGGAGCAGTGAAGGATCTTTGTGCACTGAGTGTCATCAAAAGGGAAGATTGTCCCAGGCAGCTGACAATGAGTGAGCCTGATGAGTGGCTTCACCTATTTGCAACTCTCCATCAGCATCTACCCAATGGAGACAACAGGTCAGGGGTGATAGGAGTGTGGGGCTGGACCTGGAACCAGAGTGATCCTAAAGAGGAAGGTGCCCAGGAAATTGCAGACAGCATTACATGGTAAATACCAGAGTGAGTATATTCTGTAAGGAGCTGGTAAACCCTCTAGCAAATCAGAACTGAGTTAACTTTTCATTTTCCTCTTGTCTTCCCCCCAGCAATATTAATTATTAAGGAGGTGAAGTCAATTCAGAACCCCCTAAAAGTCCGTAACAATGCCATTATTACCACCTGAACTTCCTTGGCACCACACAAGTACATGGATAGTGGCAGACACAGAGCTACTGCAGCCAAGGAGATGCTCCAGAATGTCAGCAGCTGGAATGTTCATAGATATTAATGAACTCACAGCTTTTCCATGAGATGGGTCAGTATTGTTAACCCCATTTACAAACAAGGATATTGAGTAAGACAGAGGGGAAATGACTCACTGAAAACCACCCTGTATTAGAGACAGGAATAGGACTCAGATCTCATGACTCCCATTCCTGAGTCTCAACCACTATTAGATTGAAGCTGTAGAGCTCCACATTTGCTGAAGGCTGGAAGAGGGAAGAAACAAGAGGTGGGAAGGGTGCGGAGCTTCTTTGAATCAAAACTAAATGCAAGTTTCCTGGAATGAAGCCACCACTAATTTCAATAAATTTACTTAGATCTTGAGCTTTGGGATGGCATGAGCAGCTGTGAATCATCTTGGCCAGTCAAAGGAATAATTAATTGTTGTGGGTAAATCTCAAAAGGTTTAGGGGTCAGGTAAGGTAAGCAGCAAAGCTTATCCTTGACTGCTCTTTTCTGCTCTGCAAACTGGAGGCACTCACTCGAACACTTACCCCGTGGATTCCTTTTGCCAAATCTGTCCATCTGTTGCACACACTTTCTGCCTCATCTTCTATTTTGATTATAAACTATTCAGTGCTGGGATTGTCTCTATTTTAGAGGGTTTTATAGTACCTGCCATGGCACAGCTTGATATATGTAAGGATAAAGAAGTACCAGAGGTACAGCCATTGCCCAAATAGTAATAGAGTTTGAACAGTTTGGCTCCTGAGATTTTTTATGCTTCCTGATTATGGCAGGAGTGGTTTCCTTGTGGTGCTTTGATAGTTTTGCTCCCAGCACAGCTCACAACCAGGAAGTACAAGAATGCAGAGCAATGATAGCCAGGATTTGCAGAGCAGCTCAGCATGCACGATCAGAAGCAGGTTTGCAAAAGGGCTCAGCTCCTATTTAGGCACCAAAATCACTACCTAGATTTAAAGAAGTGCCAAGCTGGTGGGCTACAGAGCTCTTTAGAAGATCCAGCCCTCATGGCAGCTTCTGAGTGTTTGAGGATCTGGCTCATTGTTTCAGATTGAAGAGGAACAGGGGCTGTGTGAAAAGTGTTGCCCTGACTCAGTGTTGGGTATTGTTGTTTTTCCAGGTTCTAGCCCCTCTTAGGTACCGTGAGATGAGACATGCAAAAAAGTCTTGTATTGTCCATTAGCTCTTGATTCCAAACCAAAATGTAAAGCTCAATGTGAAAGGATGCCTTTTATTCCTGCTCTTCTGCCCTGAAAACTCAGCTCCTCCATAGGCAGAGCCTGAGGTTTGTGATTGTCCTTCAATTCCTAAGGCTGGTAACCAGGCCAAAGGAAATCTCATGGCAAAGGGAGCACTGAGTGTGTCTGTTCCTTGCCAGCGTCCCTAATCCTTAACTCATCCCTGAGTGAGGGAGGCAGTGTCCCATGGGATGGATTGTCCCTCAGGGTTATGGCTCTAGAACGGGACAGGATGCTTCCCATCCAGACCTCTCACCATTCCTGCTCCTTTTCTGTTCCAGTACAAGTGGTGCCAAGCTATTGATGGTTTTTTAAAGGTTTGATTTTTTCTCGGGGTAGAATAGAGGCACTGCAGGGCTCAGCTGCAGCATTCCTGTGGAAGCCCTGAGAACCTCACTGAGAGCCCATAGGCATGGAGGAATTTAAAAGCCCTCAAGCCATGTCTGAACTGAGAACTTCAGAGCACAGACTTTCAGGTTCAGTTTCATTTTGAAAACGTCTGTAATGAAACATTTTGATATTTAAAAATTATTATAATTTACTTTTCCTTCCATGGGAAATTTCAAATATGTCACTTTTTTTTTCATCCCTGAAATAGAACTCTATATCCCCTGCATAAATTTTCCAGGAATTTTCCCAAATTTCCAGATTCTAGGATTACCTATAAAGCAGACATGCTGGCTTTCAACCCTCTTCAGTGCCCTTACTCCACTGTCTTTTTTCCAATTATGATTACATTTTAAAGAAAGAGTTTATAATCCCTTGCCAAAAAAAATGAGCTTCTTTTAGGTTCCAAGTCTGGAGAAAGGTTCCCTTTTGTTCCTACTAAAGAGATATGTTGCCTGGTGCTGACTGGGAGCAGAGACACTCCTGCATTCCCAGCCCTGACACTAACTGCCCCTGTGGCCCCAGGCTAATCGCTTAAATGCTCTGGCTCAGTCTCCCCATTGGTAAAACAGAGATAATGATACTTACCATCTTCTTCACAGGGGTGTTGCAGAGGAATAATTAGTTTGTGTCTGTAAAGCACTTTGAAGATAAAAAGCACAATACAATTGATAATAATTATTGCTATGCAGACTGGTTCTCCCTTCCCCAACAACTTACTGGTGCAGAAAGGTAAGGAAAGCCCTGAACTGAACTGTCTCCCAGTAGAGCCCCAGTTTTAGCAGAAGTGTTTCTGAGCCAAAACCATAAGCCAGCCACCCCAAAATTTTTAAGCTTAAAATCTGCTTTAGTGACCCTAGTTCTAACTTGCCAAAGTTGGATGTATCACTGCATGGAAGGGAGATTTGTTTTTCACTGTCTCTTTTTCTCTAGTCCCTCGCAGTTTTTAATAGCATTTTGTGCCTTCAAAAGCTTCCATCAGTCCCTGATACCTCTGCCTTGCCTGGCATGGGGCAGCAGCTTATTATACACGAGTTCGTTAGAGCCTTGGCTTCAAAGCTCCCCGGTTCAAAGGGTGCCAGAAGTGCTGAACAGGTCAGCCCTTTAATGCTGATCCACACATCTTTAGAGGGCAGTAACATCACCGCAGTTTTGTTCCTGGGGGAAACAGAGAATAACTGGTTTGTAGAGTTCCCTTTGGCCTTAGCGCTGGCCGCAGAATTGGATGCTCCTGGTGGCAAAGATCAAGCGTCACGGAACCCTGGAGTGGGTGAGCGTGGAGGGCTGTGATGTAGTGAATGAGTGAAAATGTGCCTTTGTGAGTCACTGACTTGTGCTTAATGGCAGCTGTGGAGGAACAGGGAAGGATAAAGGAATAGAGGGGTAAAGGAGCAAAAAGTATCAGAAAGGATAAAATAATCTAAACTAGTTCTTTCCATGCACTTATTTTTTGAGACAAGTGATAGAGGTACCTAAAAATTATCCAAATTCAGTCAGAGAAACTACTACCTGCAAAAGTTGAACCAGATCCTCTTCTCAGAATGGGGGAGGAACGTGGGGGACAAGGAATAAAACAACCTAGATATGGAATATTGGCTGGAATACTTTTGATTTGCACATGGACTTGAACTTGAACTTACAAGCAAAGTCTTCTGCAGAAGGCCTTTCTTGCTGCATTTATGACCCAAGAAGAAGCAAAAAAATGCAGAAATAATTCTGTTCCATGGAGATCCTGAAGACCATTTTCCAAAGAGACAGTTTGAAGAAATAGCATTTGAGTCACTGGACATATGTTTAGGCTGAATCCAAATATTGAAAGTAAACACCAAATCTTCCTTTCTGGTATCAGCCAAAGCAGAAGAAGCCATTTTTGCACTAGGTATATTCATTGTTAAATTAGTCTGAATCAGAAATGGTACCAAGCCCTGGGAGAGCTTTGCACACCCTGGTTTTAATCAAATGCAGGAAGCCTGAAGGCAGAATTCACCCTGCAGTGTCTGGTTGGGAGATTGATACAGCAGATTGCTTTGAGCAAAAATCCAGAGATTTTAGAACAAGCAAGCAGTATAAAAGGTGGTCTGTGAGGACCCTGGGAAGAGCTGTGCTCTGCAGCACATGAAATGTATCACAGCCCAGCCCTATCACAAGGCTGCAACTTCTCCTGGGAGTGATTTATTGCAAAGCATCACTTAAATACAGATGTCTACAGACTGTAGATATCTAGAGAGTGGGCTTCTCCAGGCAATTACAGAAAGATTATTTTGATGGCTTAAGTAGAATGTGGATCTTTCAGTCGAGATGGATGAATTTCTCACCAAGGAATGATTCAAGTGAGAGAGAAGAGTAAAAGATGAGGGCTCTAACATAACAGGGTCCATCCCAGCTGCCTGATTTCCATTTGGTTGTGAGAAAAAACAGCCCATAATTAGGACACCACTCATTTCTTATTTCTCTTGCTTCATCCCCTTGTTTCTGGTCCCAGGGGAAGGTGGTTTCATTCACATAGAGCACACATATGGTAGCTTCTCAGTCTGCAAGGGTGAGACTTGCATTTCAAGAAAGGCTTTTTTTGCCAATACTCAGTTCCATACCCAGAGACCTGAACTTGTGTTTGCACAACCATAGAGACTGCTGTAAAACCCTATATTTTTGTGAGAATATGGAGCATACCAAGTGCACAGGTGCCTGTAAAAGGTAGAGTTTTCATTTGGGAAGGAGATGATGAGGCATTTGGCCTAATCTGTGGAATTGCAGTTCTTCTGAGTCTCAGGTGAAACTGTAAAGCTTCCCTGTCTGTAAAGCTTTGTCCTCCTGCTCAGTTTGTCTTAGGCTCAGTCATCCTTACACCTTCAGAAAAATACTCAGAAATGCATTTCCCTGCTTCTTTTTCCAGGGCCTGGGTGGCATGATCTCTTAATGCATCTGCCTGTTTATGTTAGCAAAATGGAAAGCAGCTTTGTTTATGGAAAAGATCTATTTTTGTTTTACTTTTTTCTCTCAACTAAACTGACTTTTATCCAGGATCGTGTTTTGCTTTGGGAAAAGAAATGTGCTGCAATTCATAGCCCTAGCTTAAAAGTCAGGTCAAGAGGAAAGGGGGAAATCCTGATCATATTATTTAATTTTGAAGGATTATCCTGCAGCCTGGAAATCTAAAGGAACGGAAGAGTTAATATCCCCTCTTCCCTGCAACTTCTTCCTCTGTGTCCCTGTGCAATGACATTTGCTATTCTCCCACATAAATTTACACAAGCCAGATCAGAAACAAAATCAGTATTTCCATCTTCTGGGCAGGGGGACAGTGTGTGGCATCCAGGGGAGAAGGCAATTTCAGAAGCCATCATTCTCCCCTGAGGATAAATCATGTCACTGTGTGTCTTTCAAGTTCCTCAGACTTTGATCTTGCAAGAGATGGAACAGGATCAGGTCATGGATGGGAGATTTTGAACGCGGACCCAGGGCGTCGTGACGTGGAGATGATGTGGTGAGGTGTGGAGCACAGAGTGCAGCCTTTTCCTTCTGCAGCATCATGGAGAATGTGAGAAACAAATCTGTGAGTGCAAACTGCCAAAACATAAAGGGTTCTGCTCCTGGCTTGGGAGGAGGTCTGGCCAGCCCTCATCACGACACTGCTGGGCAGGTTTTGGCAAAAGCTGACACTGGAAGCTTGGTTCTGAGTCTAGCTGTGCTGCTGGCTCACAAGATGGATTTTGTCAGTTCTCCTCATCCTCCTCGAGGAGATGGAGATCACCCCTGCCTGTTTTGCAGAGCTGTTCTGCCCTCTTTGCATATGTACTATGGAACTGTATGAAATATGGCCATCACTTTATCGAATTTAACATGGTGAATTCATGGTGAAACACATCTGTAAACATGTAATATATCCTTAAAGCTCTGTGACATAGGTAATATATTATCCCAATTTCAACTATGAAGGTGTGTTATGGAAAACAGTGCCAGCATTATCTACTATGAAGGTTGTCTGACTTTTCCCAATAACATGTGTGTGTTTTTCTATGATGTACATAAACATATCTGCATTAAAACTGCTGTGTTGATGCAAGGTTGCCTTGATTCCAATGCAGGGTGCTTGAAAATTATGAAAATGAAAGATTTTAGGTAGGTCATGCAACTTCAGTTCAACCCCCACATGCGTATGGCTCCATGACACAGTCTTTTAGCATATAACCACACACAGATTTCATTCCACATTTTCCCTGCTTCCATTTTCAGAACCTTGTGCAAATCACAGCACTGGTTGCACCCTTCAGACTAATATCCATGGGAATCTTTAAATACAAGCTGTTAAAGTGACCTAAATGTAAGAGTTTGCTGCTACTACCCAGTAATAACACGATAGGATAGCCAGGGTAGGCACTATGAAAAAGGATAATGAACAATGATAATAACCCTTAATAAGTCATAAGAAATAATAAAGTAGGTAATGAGGTGCCAGTTTTCACAGTTAGCTGTGAAATGTTTCTCATGTTGACTTGAGAAAAGCCATATAAGGGGATGAAAATGGCCATTTCTGTTGATTTACTCTCACTTCCAACATTCCTTCCTAACATCAAATTTGTGAACTGGAACAACGGAGCTCAACCATGTTCTGATACATGTTCAGTGCAGAGAAATGCTTTGAAAAATGCAGAATTGATTGAAGAACAAGGAACAATAAGATATCAGCTAGTTTCTGGCTGATTTCCCATCTGACACTGTAAAAGCATCCAGGACTATTTGTTTAATTTGAAATAGAATAGTGAGCCATGGAACCATCCTGGAACCCCTCCTAGCACATATGCACATATACAGACCCCAGCAAGTGCTCCCTACCCACAGCCATCTGTCATGTGTGCCAACTGGAGCAAACCACTCCTAGTACTCAACAAGGAGCTCATTATAGCTTCCTCTTCATCCATGGGGATTTTGGAAAAGCTCACAGTCAGGGTGAATGTACAGCAAGGAGGGAAGGGGTTCAGGACTGGGATGCAATGTCCTGCATTGTTTCCTGTCCACATCAAAGTGGAGGCATTTCGGTGACAACCATTATTATTGTCACCAGGAGAACATCCCTTCCTCCTGGAACCCTGTTATGTCTGATAGGTAATCCAGACTGACCTGCTCTGGACTGCTTCAAGAGTTTATTTCATTTTCCTTATCTGTAAGTGTGTTTCAAATCATTCATTTAATTTAAATTTTTCCCAGTTTCCCGTCACCACAAGGGAAGTACTCACTGGAACAGATTTTCAAGAGATACCACAGCTCAGTTCCACCATCACAAACTTCATCCCTGTGATTTCACTTGTGGTCAGCCCATATTTGTTATTTCAATGCTGTTTCCTACCCTTGAAACTCCCTCAATTCTTTGGGACAGACATGATTTTTTACGTTAAATTAATCAGTGTCCAGCACAGCAAAGTCCTGATCACAAATATTGCAATATATTAAACAAGAAATGGCAAAGCTACAGAGGAAAACTCTGGCACAAAAACAAATCCTTTTTCTTAATGTTTACCTGAAGTAGATGCTGGTGGTACATGTAACGTGTGGGGTTTCGCTGATTTACACCCTTGTAAAAATCAGTATTCAAAGCTCCTTTTCATGTGCAGCTTCCATCTAAGTAAAGGAGATACTGCATATCAAAGGCAGCTGCACCAGCCACTTTAGATTTATTAGTAAATCCATTGAAAAAACATTTCCAATGAAATAAATCTCAGCCTGCTGACTTCCTCCTATTCTTTACTTATCCTCTTATTGATTTTTGTCTCGGAGATTTAAACCTCTCAATTTGTTTTATGAGACACTTGTCGAACAGATGACAAGAAAAAAGACAGTGCTGGATATTTTCTTTAGCAGTTTTAAGTAGAAATAAAGAGCATTTCTTTGAAATTAGTCTTGCTCCTGTGACACAGTAGGAAGAAAATATCTGACAAGCCCTTTAGAAGGCATTATCTCTGTGCATAGAGAAAGCTTACGGGCTGCCACCAACACAGCTTTGTGGCAGCAGTGCCCCAGAAGCTCATTGACAAGTTTGACATGTAAACAAGCTGTTGCTAAAAATATTTAACCTGGGGGACCCTGGCTAGTTGAAGGGGCTAGTAATGGAATACAGATCCTTTCACCTCCAGGCATCTGTTCCAAGCTACACCATTGACTGAAAGTCATTATCGCTGGATGGCTGTTCAGAGGAATGAGTAGGTGGGCTCTGCTCTGTGTCTTGTGAGCAAATTGGGACATTGCTGAACCACACTGGGATTTTCAACAGAAAGTTGGGGGCTGGCACCTTCTGATGGCTTGGGCCGCTGCTCCCAGGAGGAAAATGTCTTTGGTTTATTCCCCTGCAGCTCCTCTCCAGGGATGTGTCACCTGGCAGGTATCAGGTGTGTCTTTTCAACAGCCCCTTCCCAAGCTGCTGTAGCTGCTCTGGAGGTGAGAGAAGATGGAGAGAGAGAATGGAGGGAGACATCCATCCCACCCCGCTCCTGCCTCCTGCCCCACAGCCTGAGCCTGTCCCAGCCGATGGATGCCAGGCACTGCCCTGGAACCCAGACGCCAGCTGGTCACTTCTAAAGGCTCCCTGTTGGATTCTAAAGGCTCCCTGTTGGATTCTAAAGGTTCTCTAATCACACTTTTCCAGGAAAAGATATACTAAAAGATAGGTTAAAACACCCTGTCCACCTTGCAGACCCACCTCTGGAGCAGGAGTGACAAGGCAGCACAAGGGACACTCCTGAAGGTGAGGTGCTGACATTCACCCTCGGCAGGACACAGTCCTGCCAGACCGAGTGCCTCTCCTCAGCTCCACATGGCTGGGAAGTCAGGGAAGGGGAATTTCTATTCCCATGTGTTTTAAATTGCTGTTACTTCACCTACCCTCCTTCGCTCTGGGCTGTGTGCTCCGATGGCTCTGCCAGCTCTCAGGCAGTCAAGCAGCTTTCCCTCCATTTTGTTACTCAGCTTGAGCATCTCCACACCTAAAATCATGCCCTGAAGAGACACCCAGAGGCAATACCACTACCCCACAGACCCTGGGCTGTGTTAGTCCTTTTTGGTACCATTTTAACTCTGCTTTGCTCCCTGAGGTGGCAGCGGTGCCCTCACAGCAGCGGCCAGGCCTCAGCCACGCTCCGGGGCCGCGCCTCCTTCCCTCAGCAATGGTGGTGCCAGTCAGGAGCTCTGCCCTGCCCTTCCCAGCAGCCCCGAGCAGCTGAATTTCACCTCGTGTCATATATGTCATATTTTAAAAAAGATATGTGTATATACATATATGTCATATATAGGATATAGGTGGGAGAGATTGCTCCCAGGCTGGGGATTTGTTGGGATTTGGAGGCCCTGACATTCCGACAGGCCGGGATGGCTGTGAGAAGGCCAGACTGGGGGAAAGAGGTGGGGAACCCTCACTCAATTCCTGCTGTCCAGAAAAAAGTCACTTTCCCAAAGTTGGTGTTTCTGCCCCAATGGCTTCAGGCTGCCAGAGGACAGCAAGTGCCTTGTGAGGGGACTGGTGCTGTGTTGTCAGCCACGAGCCGCTCCTGAGGGGGATTTAAGGCTGGTCTTGTGTCCTTACAGGCCTTTCTGTGCCACAAAACAGGAGGATTTAGATCCATTACATTGTTTTTATTGGGTTTTTTAAAATTACAAACCTGGCACCTCTTCTAGTTCCCATTTACAGGATTTTCAATTCCCATTTACAGAGACATCGTGTCCCAGGAGCCCCAGGGCAAACTCCCTCTCCACAGGCGCAGGGACAATGTTGCCAGGCAAGGTTGGTGTTAATTTAACTTTGGGAATAGCAGGAACAATAGGACTGGAAGGGGCCTTCTGGTTCATCAGACTAGTCCTCTGTTGTTAGAGGCAACTACATTATATAATCCCTTTTGCAAATTATGCTGGCTCTATCCTAAAGCGAGCTGGGTTATTTTTGTCCCCCTGTGTCCATGGGAAGGCCCTTGGAGAACATTCCTGCTGTAAGGACATCTTCATGCAAGGAGCATCTTGCTCACCATGGAGCATTGTTGTTATTAATCTCCAACCGAACAGCCCGATTTGAATCCTATTACATTTCATTCCTAGTGCTGGAATGCCCAGGATCATATGAGTCTTCCCCTGGAATACATTTACAGCACTGCCCTTATTTTGTGTCACCAGCAGTCCTACAGCAAGATCATTGATTCTGTTTGATATTTTCATCAATCTAAAGGTTTTTCCTTGAGAAACTGTGCCAGTTACATGCCAGCAGACTCCCCTTCAGCACAGCCCTCATCTCCTTTTTGAAGGGAATGCATTGAGCAGAGCTTATCCAATCTGGGTAAATCGATTTATCCCCATACCTTTTTAAAAAAAAAAATTCAAATTCAAGGATGTATCTGCAACTCATGTTCTTCTATCATATCTTGTAAGGATGCCGTGTCCCATGTTGGCTGAGAGCTTTATCAACTCCAGCCCTTGGAGAACCCCTGGATGCCACACCTCACTCTATCTCTTATATATCAGCATATATTCCCTATATTTGTAACTTCAATTTTCTTCTACTCTGACTCCATGCAGATTTTTTGAAACAATTATTTTTACCTTTTCTACAGGACTTGTTTCCATCTGATCTTTTGGCAGGAAGGGAAAAAAAAGGATCAATGCAATACCTTAACTATTTAGTGCAGAAAATCCAGAGGGATCTTCTGTTTTCTTGTATACTGACTGTCCCATGGATGGTGGGTGTTTCAGAGGAGGGGTCCTTTTACAAAGAGACCTTCCCACCCTCTTTTTTGGCACTTCTTAGAAGGCCTCTTTGGAAGGGACTAATGGCCCTCTGGGACAAGCCCTCTTCTGCCAATAACCATAGGTCAAAAGTTAAACTGAGCAGTGGAGAATGAAAACCGGATAAAATACACTATAAATCTTGACATTCTAATTGAGAACTGTCCAATGCAAACTGCACGAGTGTGTCTGGTTTACCTCAATGCTCTACAAGAGCCCAGATCCTGCTTTCCTTAATGGCTTGAAGTATCCTACTGATTTTAACTGGGACTTCTCACTTGATTAAGACAAGCAAGATTTGGTCTTTGAAAAGACTTAAAGTTAATGCAATTTCTGCAGCCATAGCAGCAGAATGATGGTTTTGGTTTCACAGTAAAGGCATGATCTTCTCATCTTTCAGGCGACAGTGACATGGCTGTGTATGTGTGTGTGTCTGGGGGCAGAGATTTGCTGGACAAAAAGATCTGTGGACAAATACAGCTCATAAAGAGAATGTTTTACTGAAGTGAAATTTGCCTGAACACATCATGCCATCTAAGATGTTTTATGGATATTTTTGCTGTCTGAGGTAAATGGGGGAGGATTACACCTATTTTACAGACTGGTGAAATCAGAGCATAAAGAATTTAAATGACTCAGCCAAGATTACACAATAACTCAGTAGCAGACCCCAGTGGAGTGCCAGTGCTCAGAACACTGGCCCAAACTCTCTCCTTAGCCTTGTCATCTCTGTCAGACGTACATCACTTTCAGACACTTAAAATACAGAGTCAAAAATAGAAAAACAGAACTTGTTTATTCCCCTGCTTATATATTAAACATAACTTCACTTTCAGTGAATAGTTTTGTTGTTTATATTTTCATGGGAATTCTAATCTTTGAAGCAATTCATTCCAGACTTTTGCTATTCCCTTTTACAAAGCAATGCACAGATACTGGAACAGAACTCCTGCTGCTACAAGCAGACCACTGTGGTTCCCATCCTGGAAGCTCAAGAGAACTATCCTGTAACATTAGACTACAACAGCGTTTTATTAATGTTACACCTTGGAGCTCTTCTCTGAATAGGAAACTTTCCTCCAAATTTATTTGAAATTATATCCCTCTGCCCTGAGCTAATTTTTTTCAGCCTGGTTAACATCATAAAATGGGTCATTAATATGTTCTTTGAAAGGGATGCCAGTTCTGTGTAGCTCATACAGTCTGTATGTGTCCGTGCAAAGAAATTTGCTCCTACTATACAGGATGTGTGTGCCAGAGAAGAGAGAGAGGGTTAAAAAGGGAAAACATATACTGGAATGTAGTGGCATAACAAATCCATCCCTAATCTTGAAAGCTCCATAGTGTATGAGTAATGAAACTAAGGATGAATTATTGCAACTTGCACTCATAATTTACAGGTACGAGTGTATTATCTTACAGCATAAATATTCCATTTAGGCTTTGTGATGGGGTTTTTCTCCATATAGGAAAATAAAAGTAGTATTAGTCACACGTCCATAGCTTTGTCAGTGGTTGCAGAATGTTTTTCTTTCCAAGAGGAAAGCATACTGAATAATGCAATGCTTCTATTTAGGCTGTTTTTTCATACATTGACACTTTCAAAATCTAGAAATAGTTCTTTTAATTTTAAGGGCTACAATGTCTGCTCCCTTTATTCCTGCCCTTTATCATCTTACACACCATGTTCTTATAGACAAGGGGGAAAAAAAACATTCCAGTGTCTAATAAATCTGAAATCCATCAGGGGCTGCAAAGTGTTCATTCTCCTGCCTTGGTTCAGATCGTGTTACATTCAGCAGCACAACAAATGCACTTTGTGCCCCAACACCAATGCATTAAGCACTTTCCTTCATTTTTCCAGGGTGGGAACTAAATCCATTTTTCTAGAGTTTTGAAAATTTTTAACAAAGAGAATGGCTGCACAATTGATTCACAAGGGAGAGGAAGGGAAAATCACATTAGGATAGTTGTTTCTGAGCAGAATTTTAATATTGCTAAAGGACTTTAAAAATATTTTGTGTGCTTCAAGCCTTCTCTAGCATGCAGTGCTCTACCTTTGGTTTTCTGAGCTAATTTATGAGAAACTCTGTGTGCAGGTCTCAGTAGTCCTTTTTTGCTCTTAGACCTTTTGCTGCCTGTTACAGTGAAGTTGTACATGCTGTGCTTTCACAAGTGGGAATTTTACTTTTGTTCTTTCCCGTTGCATTTCCCTAAAATAAAATACATTGGAGGGAGGGGGGAAGTATTTTGTTACTGTTTGTATAAGGAAATAATGTAATGTGGGGCCAACTCTTTGGGCACACCAGGACTAATTTTCTAACACATGATCTCACAAGTATGAGAGATTTTATTTCAATGAGCTCAGTTCAGGGCTATGGACCTAAAAGAGGATTAATAGGTGTCAGGCAATTTAATAGTTTCTTTCTGACCCTTGTAGACAGCTTTTTTAAGAAGAGCTGAGCCCTCAGCAAGGTGAGTTCTAGAAATCAGAATCCAATTATACTTCTAAAAACAATAGTAATTCTCTCAGATACCTGCATCTCAGCTTCTGGTTCTGTGACAAGAAAGCATTAATAATGAGCTAAATCATTATTAGCAAAATGCTTTTAGATTCAGGGATGCTGAGCAACATTAAAACAAATAAATTGTTTGTAGAACAGACCTGACGAGTTTTAGAATGTCCATGGAGATAATATTTCAAAGCTTGCTCCACACAAAAATTAAGTTGCATTTATCAAAAGCAGAACTATTTGCAAAGTGAATATTGACCAGTGTGTACAGTGTAAGGAAGAAACTGCATCTTTAGCTACATTGGGGCACTTCCACAGGGCACAAGTTTTCAAGTCTGCAGACACAAAATTTGAAGGGCAGCTGAAAAGAGGAGAGATGCTGAAAGACAAACTTGCAAATGAGCACATGCTGATCTGAAAGAGCTGCTGCATTTGTGTGTACAGAATTTAGGGAGGGTTACCCTCACACATGAGCTTTTCCCTACATGCCAAAATTAAGCCCTAACACATTGTCAGGTTTGAAAACATGGGCACTGAGGGGCTTGCAGATCCATAGGGCAGAGCTGCAATCAGGGTCAGGTCCCAGCAAGGATTCACTGTTGTATTAACATTTTTTCTTGTCCTCAGCTTAAACAGAAGAGACAGCAGAGCAAACACTGCAGCCCACCCCATTGTCAGCTGCTGTGCTGGATTAAACAAGACCAGAATTCACTCCTCATATTGCAGGTAAAATAAAAAATTATTTCTTCCATGTTACTTCTGCCAAAAAGGCAAAGTTTTTTTCCTCTTATCATGAAGTCTGTCAATTTGAGCATGCAGTGGACACCTGTGCATTGAAGAAGGTGCTTCTGCTGCAGAGTTTTCATCAGGAGCAGCTTATCAAATGTGAAAAGCTATAAATATTACTGGAGTTCCCTTTGAAAAAACAATGCTCCCAATGTTGCCATGAAATACTTGCCTGAGGAAAGGATGTTATGGTCATTTAGAAATCATAGGTGGAACCAGTGAGGTAGCAAAGGGAAAAAAGCACTGTGGAGAGGCATCTCAAGGAAAAATGTCTGGTGGTCTCTCCTTTCTCTGGCTGGCCTTTGGGTGGCCAGCAACACCACTGCTTTAGTTGCAAGGAGTCCCCCATTTAAGCTGAAGGAATGGTCACATTTTTAAACAGATGTGTGTTTAGAGCTGCAGTCCCCAGTGAGTATTTCTTAAGAAACGGTTGAAACTGTCAGTGTTTTAGGAAAGCTGGAGGTATTGCAGCCATTTCCTATCAGATGATGTCTCTCTAAGTATGAAGGGTATAGGACTACTTTGAGCAGATTAGGTTAAATACAAAACTTGACTTCATTAATGCTGATGGAAACACAGAGCTCAGTATTCTGTGAAAAATTATATTTTGAAGGAAACCCTCCTTTTAAGTAAGACTATACCAGTTCAGAACTGTTAAATTTGATACTGTTGTAACATAACACATTTCAAAACTGAGTGTCAAGAGGTAGAAATGTTCCAGTCCTGTAAGAGCAAATTCATAAACTTTGACATTTTTGGTGGTCTTTGTTTCTACTTTTGAAATGAATTTCCATCAGAAAACTTTGTGTGGGAAATAAGTGTGGCAAAGGATCTTGAGGCAAGTAATTATTCAGTGATTGTTTTAGGCTCATTATTCTTATTAAATGGAGAGTAAGGTAATCATAATTTATCTATGGCCTCTGTATTTTTGTTTGCAGTACAAAGCTGCAACAGGGAGCTTGGTGAGTAACCTTGCTGCCTGAGCAGTACTGGCATCCCTGATGATTCTTGTACGCTAACAGGGTAATAATAAACAGAAATGCCTTTTGAATTACAAGTTCCATTGGAATCACAGGGGGAAGGTCAGCATTTGCCAAATTGAGGAATACAAAACTGGCATGAAAGGAATTTTATGTTCGAGCTTCTCAGAGGGGATTAGAAGTGCTTTCTTAATAGTGACTGAAGGGGAGCTGGAATGGTGTCACTGAATGTACAGACATTGCCCTGCTTGTGCACATCCACACACAGCCACCACATACAGCAGCACAAGGACCAAATGCATGAGGCTGCTGCGACGTTTGAGGGGGTTTCAAAATACATTTTTTTCATCCTTCATCTCCACATGCTAAATATATAATAAGATACCTTGTTTTCTTGCCCTGCAGACCCACATGACCAAAATGAGGGACATTAGTAAGTGTTAGAAAAAGTATTCAAGTGTGAAATGAATTTCTCAAACATTAATAAGTATTTCTAGAACCTCAGTTTCATAATTTGACAGTTCCACAGTTAATAAATCACAGCAAAAGGAAAGTGTGATAACAGCAGAGCAAAAGGAAGCCTGGATCTATGAAGTGCAACTGAGGGATAAGTGAAAGAAGCATGCTGATGACCCTGAGTTTACTTTTGGGTTTTCTGAGCTTTCACTCAATTAAATTCATTCCTCTCCTCTAAAGACCTATTATGTGCCTTTACCTACGTTCCTAACTGATTTTTCTTGTAATTCAGCTCCTTTGCCAAGTTATTTCCATGATTTAAGGAGTACTGATTAAAAAAAAAAAAAAAAAAAAAAAAAAAAAAAGGAGCAACACAGAGATGAAAGGAGCATCCACACTGTATTTGAAAGGTTTTCTGAAGAGGTGGGTTGATTTTAATTAACTTCCTGAATGAAACAATTCAGGTCTGGAGCGGGCAATCTCCAATAATCACTTTTTGGCCTCTGGATGAAAAAGGGAGTCAATTACACAAAACAATGCAACAAAAAGGCAGTCAATGGAAGGAAGTAGTTCTGTGTATTATAGCAGTACACACATTAAGAGGGGCCCAGGATCCAGAGGCCCAACACGAGATTAGTCCCCACTGCAGTGGACACTAAATACACATTGCAAGAGACAGCCCCCTTACTCCTAAGCTTATCTTCTCTGCAAGACTAGTTCCTGTTTATATATTTTGAGCATTTCCCCTAATTCAAACTATATGCACAGAAAAAGCCTTAACATTATTGTGAGTTGTTGTCCCAGAAGTCCCACAAACTGCAGTTCCAGTTGCTCAACAACTGATGTGACCATTCTGTAATGGGAGCATCACTTGGCACCACTCAGCTGTTCCTTCATCCCTAAATCTTACCCTCTGTACCACCTTTTGTGTATTCTGAAAAGAGGTGACTTCAATTTTCCTTAGGTGGAGCTAATACAGAACTTGAAGAAATGTCCAGAATATTCCTGTTGTCATTAAGCAAGTCAGATAAGAATGAGAACCAAAAAAAAGAGAGAATGCCTTGCCCAAGCTCATGATAGGAGGGTAGGAAGCAGAACTGAACTTTGTTCAGCTCTTGCCACTGCAGGATCCAGAGAAGCACAGCACATCCTCACTTCTGACACACATCTGTGCTACTGCATCTTCAACCTACCCACAAAGCTGCCAGGCTTCTGCTGAGCAGGGAGTGTAAGTCAGGAGGGTTGTGTTAAACCTGCTCAGTGCTTTCCACTGCTGGGAGATAGAGAAAACCCTTGTGAGGGAGTTCTGAGTCTGAACTCTGTCACCTGTCAGTTCCACTGACATTAATGTGGTAATTCTGGGTTAGGATTTGGTTTAGGAAGGCATCCTCAAGCAGCAGAGCACAATGGTTTGAAAACAAGAATATTTATGAAAGGCTGCCCTGGAGTGGTTGTTTTTATTGATAAAATTCAAACCAGAATCTGACCCACTGACTCTAAGCCCAGAATACAATTACTCAATGGTTTAACCAGCAAGGTAGTATCTGTGGTTAGGAAGTAAAACTTGCCTTTAAAAGTGATATTTCCTTTATTACTCCTGTTGTATTTTTCCTTTTGTCAGCATAATTAGTGAGTTAAGGAGTAAACAGAAGGGGGCTATGGGAAAAGTAGGGAAGCTTCAGGGTTGTGCTTTTATCAGAATGGCACAAGTCCCATTGCTTCACTCTGAATCACCCGGACTAGGGATTTGGCAAAAGAAATTTTAAAACACTTGAAAAATGAATGAAAATTATCCTGAATGGAAAGAAGAAAAGCTTAAAGCGAATAGCTTAAGTCAATGTGTCCAAATGTCACATGTAAGGATGGCTCTGCTCTGCTTAATGACAGGAGAGCAAGGAAGGTAAGGGGGAGGAAGGGACCCTTTTTGAAGGGCTGTTGTTCTAATGTACCTGTGTTTATTTTAAAAGCTTTTCAAGGAGGTAGGGAGGGAAGCTACTGTCTCTCAGTGATAAAAGTTGAGTGATTGAAGACCCCATTTGGGGGCAATCTGTTCTCTGTCTCTGGAGTTGCCCACAAAATCCCTGATATGCAGGTAAAGCAAGCTCAGGAGAATGTGGTTGATAGGAGAGGACTAAGAAACAAAGCTCCTGGACTTTATTTCTGGTTCTGACACTGGCTGTGTATGCAGGCAATGGATGTGGAAGTTCAGTGCAAGCACCTCTCTGGCAAATGGGAACCTCAGCCCTTTCCTCCCTTCCTAAGACAGGGAAAACAGTGAGGCAGAAGGAATGTCTGCCAAACAGATTGGGTTCAGGGTGAAAAGTGGCTCAGGTAGTACCTGGCAGGTAAAACAGACCAGTGTGCAGAGCAGACCCTTACTGAAGGAATTCTAATTCCTGTGACTCATCTGCTCCTGTTCTAATTAGCCATGGTGTGTGAACACCTGCACCCACCATCTCCCTCTTATGTGGCAAATAATCCCATGTTTTATGGCTCTTGTGTTACAAAGGGATTCTTGCACAGTGTCTGATATTAAATATCAGGCTTGAGTCTACTCTGCTGTGTGGGAGCCAGTCTGTTTTAAAAGACAAAACCTTTTGCTTCAGTTGCTGTCATGTACAGACACTGTAAGCTGGCTCTTGTGGAGAAAGCTGGCTGTGGAACATCTCCCGGCAGGTTGCTGAAGATAAAGGTATTCTTGGTTTTAGTTCCAGGAGATTGTTCAGCCAGAAGTTCAGAGTCAGTTCCAGCACTCGCTGACCCCTGCTGTCCTCACACACCTCAGAATGGCCCTTATTTAGCAGAGAGGAAAAGTCTCTTTCTCCTGCCTCTCTCCTGTGCTCGCTCTCATGTAACGCTGTCCTTTACGAACAATGACATATTCTCACTGCTTCTCCTATGCCCTTCCATTGAGATGAAAAGCTAAGTCCACATTTGTTTTTGCTGTCATTCCAAATGAAGCCAGAAGAGCTATTCTGGGAATCATCTGCACTCTGCACTTTACCTAAACAAATTTGAAAGGACAGGTTTTTGAATGCAACTGATCCTGCAAGGTACACAGGGCCTTTAGTCAATGAGAGAGAAGGACATTCCCAGCCACGCTGGGGAAGACGGGGCTTTTTCATCACACATGCAAAATAGTTCCAAACCTGATCTTTCTCCGTGTTTTGGGATGTGATCAAATTAGTCCTCAGAAAACATAATAAACAAGAGAAGAGAGAAAGAGAGAGAAAGAGAGAAAGAGAGAAAGAGAGAAAGAGAGAAAGAGAGAAAGAGAGAAAGAGAGAAAGAGAGAAAAAGAGAAAGAGAGAAAGAGAGAGGGGGGAAAAAAAAAAACGGGGGGGGGAAAATAGGGAGGCAGAGAGAATGCAAAAAAAGCAAACAAGTAACAAGCAATCAAGCCTGTAGAGAAAATAACTAAATCAGAAAAGTCTGAGGACATGAAGCAAAGCTGGAATTCAGATCCTGAGGTGCTGGTCCTACCCAGTCCCCAGCATGCCTGGTGACAGAAGGATCAGATTTTCACACACACACAACACTCTGACTGTGCTCAGCAAACGGAGCTGTTTTGAAAATCTGATCATTTTTTGGTGCAGTTAAATAGGAGTTGAGCTCTTAAAAGGTGAGAATTTGGGCAAATTATTTTATATTCATGCAGACAAATCCTTTTCACTGGTGTTTCCTTTTGTCTTGTTGCTCCCAGCTCAGTACTTTACTTTGGCCTTTTTACTTTATAGTGACAGAGCCACCTTACAGGAATTCTAAAAACTCTTTAGGATGCCTCACTTTATTTTCTGTGGCCAGGTTTCAACAGGGCACATGGTGAACAGGAGGAAGAGACAGAGGAGATGACAGATAAATTACAGATAGACAGTATGGACAAAATGAACTTCATACAGAATAGGGACGAGGAACTTTGAAAGGTCATAGATGGAAAAGAGGATGCTTCTGGAGACAGGGAAAAACCTAATCAGGATAGAAGCATCTTCTCCTGAAATTTGATGGAGATTGCAATCTTCACTAAGCATCTTTTTTCCTGGTAAGGGCCATGAGACAAGAGGAATTGCTCCTTGAAAAACAAGGCAGTTCAAGAACTACAAGGTGAAATTATCACAAATAGATTAGCTTACTTCATTAATACTAAAGTTTAGTACTAATAGCAATTAAACTAATACCTACTATGCAGAGGCATTTTCTAATCTCTTCTATGACTTGCAGTAAATGAACACAAAATTTCCTAGAAATAAGCCTGACTGCTGTCCCAAAGCCAAAAAAACATCACCACCCCAGCAAGTCTTCAGATAAGTTTGGATGGTGTTTAGTACCAATCTCAACACAGAATTCCTGGACAAAGAGGATCGAGGCTCAGCATGACACAGCTCAGGAAGTTTTAATCTAGTTTGTGTTCTATGTCCCACCTTCATTTTCTCTAGGTCACCACTGGAATGAACCACAGAGTGCAAAGAGTCACAGATTCTGACCCCTCAAATATGTGTCCGTGTGAGTTGGGCTCTTTGTCCTTGAGGATCTCTGGCTGTCACTTAATGGAGCTGCAGCCCAAGAGAGGAGACAGATGGTACTGATGGGCTGAAATTATACTCAGCTAAGTGCAAAGCTATAACTGCTATTTGTCATTCTAACATCACTGATTTGTCTGGAGAAAAAAAAACAAATAACTTGTTGGGGGAGTATGCAACTGCCTGGCTGTGGCCAGGCCAGATTGGAAGTGGGTGTGAGGCTCAGCACACAGAGACCCAGGTGCCATCAGCACTCGAGGGAGGCTATTAGGATATCATTGCAGTTTCTTTCTCTGTCTCTCTCTCTCTCTCTCTGCTTGCTGTGGAGGTGGAAGGTGCGTGTGTTGTGAGGTGAACTGGGGAGTGAAGATAAAAATCTGTGGTAAGGAAATGCTACAGCTTTATCTCTGTTCTTTGATGTGGCAGGACAAATTAATTGATAACAGAACCAGCCAAAGCAGATGTGGTCATGGCCTCCTGAACTGCCCTATTGCAAGGAAAGGGCCTAGCAACATCAAAGACAAAGGTCAGCCAGCATTCCCCAAGCACAAAAAGACAAATCATGACAGGCAAATAGCTCAGGCTGCCATTGGGCAGGAATTATTACCACAAAAGATGATGTCTGGCACATGGCCACTATCCTGATCAGCTGGACACAGCTTCTCTTCTCTGCAATTTCCTTCTGTACCCAAAGGCAGAGTTTGGGCTTAACATTTTCCTGTAAAAGTGACTGTCACTTTGTGTGCAGTGGCACAGGAGAATTAAAGCACAAAGCAGAATCCAAGGACCTGGCCAAAGCCTGTGCAATGGGGTTAGAAAACCAAGTTCAGTTATTTCAAGTCCTCTTGTAGCCATGCCTTTTGAAACTACCACAGACCTATTTGTTTGCTTCCTGCAAAGAGTAAAGAGATTTGGTTTCTAGTCCCAATTCTACCATTTGCTGGCTGTGTGCTGTGAGCAAATCAGTTCTTATCTCTGACCTTGTAAACTGGAGGTGATGTAGTCCACTCTGAGAGCTCCAGAGCTAACAGAACTCCAGATGACATTGGTATTTCATGTGGAGTATTGCCTGTTTTAGCCATTCCCTTTACTGTTTTCTCTGAGCATCTTGGTGTTTTTCTAACATGCTCACGACCCATAACAAACATTTTAGGAATCACCCAACACTAAATCCTCATAGCAAAGGAGCTGAGTGCCCAGCAGTTCTCAGGCTGGTTTCTTTGCTCTGTTTCTCTATCTGAGAACAGAAATATTTGTCCTTCAAATACTGTGACCTTCAAAGCTGAAACATTTACTCCCTTGACAAGTAGTTATTAACAAATTTTGGGTTTATATGTTCTCTATTTCATTTTGGATTCCTTATATCTTTTAATGTACTCATTCTGGCATTACCACATAGTGTCAGCATGGTGTAATAACCCAGCATGCCATTAATCCCTTTTTCTTCACCTGCTGTCCAGGTGTTTTGCCAAGCTATGTCTCAGTTTCTCATCAGAAGGAGATCCTGACACTCATCTCATGCCTCTGCCCATTGATTTACTGCTGGTAAGGAAGCCAGCAGACCAAGGCATTCTGGCTAGAAGGCAGCCACAAAACTTTCCAGCCTCGTTCCTGGACATCCCAGGACCTGGAATCATGTAACAGAGAGAGCTGTGCCACAGCTGAAATATAACCAGAATATCTGAATGACTGATCCACCCTCATTGAGGAAACCTGCAGCTTACCAAGGGCTCTGAGCACATATCCCAGGACTTGATACAGGGCTCTAGCTACTCTTCCATCATTCACACGAGTAGAGTTACTACACAGCACACTGACTATCTTGGAATTAATTTCTTTTCACTACAGTAAGGCAGTTCAGCAGCACATTTCGGTGTTCTCAGGCATCCCAGGAGAGTTGCACAGCACTGGCTACCAAGAGATGCTCAGTTGTTCCACTTTTAAGTGTCCTTGTGCCCATTATAACATTGTAATAAAAATAACCAGAAGCGGGTATGTGTTCCCAGCAGGCATCAGTGATTCATAGCAAACTGTAAAAACCAATGCATGACATAGATAAAGGCATTTGAAGCCCCAAGACACAACTGTGGTGTGTGTGTGCACCCTGCACTACGTCACCAGGAACCAGAGCACTGCAAAAGCTCATCCCCCACAGCGAGCAACAATAACTTGGTGGGACAGGTCACATTTGTCATCAGCCAGAGCCTGTCCTGCTCCTGAGCAGAAACTTAAAGGAGAGATCACAAAAGTAGAAAAGCTCTGGGAGGCAGCCTGGACAATGTTCTCTGAAGTTTTTCCTTCAAGGAATATGGGCAGATGAAACCACAGTACTCCTTTTTGCTTCTCTGTAAAAGCAGAGGGATGCCAGCTCTCCTGAAGGACCTCAGCTCTCCCCTTGCAGCCCTGTGACTCCCCTGGGGAGGGAATATCTTGATCACAGTGTGATGCCTACTTGTTTTTTTGTTTGCTTTTGTTTATTTGGTTGGTTGGGTTTTTACTGGAGACAGGGGTTGAGTGGTTTTGTCCCTCTTACCCGGTGTAACCTTTCAGACATGGAAAGTTACACTGCAGGGAAAAGCTGGAGGGGAGGGTGGTGAATGTATCACACTAGAGAAAGAAATTATTTTATACTTAGTAGGATGTTTATAGAGGTGAGAGCAGCTACACCTTCTCAGATCTAAAAATGAGCTCTACTGGTTTTAGGGGGAACACTCTCATTTGCAAAAGTGAGAATCCAACCCGCTGAAGTTATTTCTGATTTAAATTCAGTGTAACTGCAGGAGAGTTAGACCCAACTAGTGTAGTTCTGGCAAGTCTGAGGAAGAGGGGAACTGATGCCATTTGTAGCTGGAATGTGAGAGGCAGTACCAATCTGGGCTGTGGGTACACACACCAGGAGAGCTGGTCCTGGGCCTCCAAGCGACCCTCATCCATCTACAACTTCTCTTCGCCTTGGTTTTCCTGTCTGCCAGGGTGGCAAAGTGACATTGACCCTTTTTTGGAAAGTGATGTGACAAGCACAAAGTATTAGACAGCTGTGGGAAGCACTGAGAGATCTCTTGGAATTACAGATACAGAAACAAGGAAAGATTTTGTCAGCTGGATGCAAGGACTAAAAAAAAAAACCAAAAGACATTCTGACATGCTATTGCTGCTGAAGTACCTCCCTGGAGAGGTCTGGCGAGGGCATTTCTCAGTGCCCACTCTTTATCTGAACTCCTCCGCACGCCTCAATCCTAATCCAGCCCAGCAGAGACTCATCCTATTGTGTTAAAATCAAATGCACTTACAGGTAAATGTCACTCTGCCATAAAAAGAAAGGAAACCACTTAACTTTCTGTTTCTTTGTCTACCTGCCTCCATAATAGTTCTTGTCAATTTACATTATTCATGACTACCAGAGAGAACTTAAGATGTATCTTTCAATGGAATATAATGCAAACAGTTTTGTGTGTGGGCAGGGTAAAACAAAATAATAATTACAATACACAATGATAGTGCTTATAACAAAATATTATTTCCATAAAAAGACTTCTGTGGCAGGATTACATACTCCAGCAACAATAAAAATACCAAGAAAGTAAAATATCTCTGTTGGCGTGTTAGATTCTATCAATGACACTGATGGTTTCATTGTCTAAATAAACACTGTGTGTAGATAAAGTGTGACCTGCAAAGTGAATCATTAGATTGACAGGATAAAGCAAATCAACTTTCTTCTGTCTTTTTGCCTCCCACCCGACACATAATCAGACTTCTCCCTATGTGGGCACTCCAACCACAAGCATCTGTCAGGATCAGCTATTCTTGTAGCTTAGGTCTGGGAGTTTATGATAATCTAACAAAATTGCATCAGTCCATTTCAGAATTTTTTCCTTCTCTTTCCAGCAACATGACTACTTAACATTATGTCTTTAAATTAATATTAGCACAGGTAATTTGATTTTGCAATTAGGATAATGCCCTACACTGTGTGTTTGCATGTATCTGTATGTACACATCAAATATATGGAATCTACTTGGGAGGAACACTGGCAATGTAGTTACCCCAGCCTAAACCAGGGAATGGAAAACCTAAAGAGATTTTTCCACTGCTCTAGTTGAACTCCTGCTGGTTTTCCTAGTAGATTTATTCTGCTTTATGGTGAAGTAAATACTGTTGGATTAAGGGTCTCAGTGTATCAGACCCCAAAAGCTGTGTGAAACACTAAGAGGATACTCAAGAATATGTAACACATCAATTAGTTCGACTGTGCAGAGGCAGAACAATAAATATTAAGGTGATAGAGTTGGCATAAAATAACCAAAGCAAAATCGTGCCCAAACTCTCAGCTCCAAGTGAATCCAAGGGACAGCTGATTGTCTGTGGAAGATAAGGTGACAGGGACATATTCTCCTACAGCCTCAATCAGCACATCCCACAGGTCACAGGCCACACAGTGATGAGCACTTGATGCAAACAAAACTGCTAAAAAAAGACACCTGTAGAAGTGATTGAACTGTGTTACACTGTGTGAAAAACAACAACCCAGAACATCACCTGCCTACCTCCAGCTCCTCTGAAATTACCACTGTCAAGAATTTTTTGGCAATATCTTTGCTGGAAGAGATCCTTCCCATGTTACTACAGAGCCTTGATGAACCCCCAGTTTTCCATCATCCCCAGGACTCTGGTGACCTTTCTGTAGGGTGGAGATGCTTTCAGAAACTATTAATCTCTTCTCTGGGGTGTGTAGACACAACCATGGAGAGAAAGGCTTCCACAATCTTCCTCAGCCCTGTCAACAAAGATCAGAGCCAGAAACTGGGTTTCTTGCTTGGCAGTGCAGAGGAATAAGGACAAAGCTATTACAGGGCAGGGCTCTGTAAAGAGGAAGGGCTGAGAAACACCAAATGGAAAAGCAATGCTGCTCAGTAAATATTGATAAATGTTCCCTGCTCTCTCTCCACTGCTGCTGCACAGAGATCCCCTTCCCTGCTGCCTTGCAGACTGCACACTGGAACATTGCTTCCCTCACCTGAGGGCTGTTTCATTTAAACAGGTTTCTGCATTTGCTCTGGAAAGTGAAGGGGTAAGAGAGGCAGGAGGAACCTTTCCACTCAAGATTTTGCTCAAGGACAACAGCACAAATGCAACCCCAGCTTACCACAAGAAATGAGGTGAAAGGTTTTGTCAGTGCTGATCAGTGTTCATTTCACTAGTACTGATTTCCCATTTTGGCAAAAAGATCAAGGGCTGAATGCTGAATAGGAGGAAGACTAAACCAAACTTTCTTCTCAGGAGATGATCATTGTGGGTCAGGCTTGAAGCATATTAGCTGGGTATTATAAGGGGAAGAATGCTGAAACTCCTGCTATGCCTGTTTGGCAGATAAAGAATTTCAAGCTCTGGGGCAGACAGATCAACAATAAATTCATATTAAGAAGTGTCTGTGAGATTTGCTAACGACTTCAAGTACCTCAGGGCCAGGACTGTGGCCTTTCATGTGTTTATAAAGCACACAACTCAACTGAGCCCTGGTCTGAGCAGGGCAGCCACGTTTCTGCACTCAGGTCAAAGCTGTCCATCGGTTCTGTGGGCAAACGTGTGCCAGAGGAACTGCACAGCTCAGCAGTACAGCCCTTAGACAGGTTTCAGTCTTACATGGCCTGTCCAATCTTCTCTCCCTTCCACAAAGCAAGGGCTTCTCCCCAAACATAGAGAAAAATGATGGCAAGGTCCTGAACATCAGCTGGGAGCTGAATTCAGCTCTGGTTGTCACAAGCTCCAGAGTGAGTCCCATTCCTGCTTCACCACAAGTTTACTTCTTAACCAAAGTGAGAGAACTTGGAATGGGATGTTCTGAAACTGTCTCACTTATGAGAAGTGACCGAAGCTCCAAAGCTTCCAGCCCTCAGAGCAGCATCCCTAAAACCAAACTGAAAATTCTGTGTAGAAATGTGTTGTGGGGTTGAATTGGATGACTTTTGCAAAGCACCAACATAAATACTGAGTGTCAGTTTGCTGCTCCTCTGTGCAGGCAGCAAAGGGAGAGTGAGGTGAGGTGGAGGAATGAGGTTGTCTCACTGGATTGCTTTCAGTCAGCCACCTCTGCTTTTGCCATGCAAAGCTGAGGCAGAGCTCCCCATTCTGCTACCCCTCCCTATCATTCTGGCATCCTGGCTGCTGCCAGATTTCCTCTTTCAAATCAAAAAGGTTCAGAAGTAAAATCTTCCCTTGCACAAGGTGTTCAGGGAACTCTTTTGGGTCAAGCAGGATTTGAGGCCAGCTGCTGTCACATACCAGAGGGGAAGCAGAGGGACATATTGCAGCTCAGAGTTTATATGGACAGCAAATTTATCCTGGCTTTAGGAGGTCCTGCTTTCTCTGCCCCCTCTCCATCATAATTAGACACATCAAAGAGCTGATCTGTCATCTGAAATGGCAAGATGCCTAACATTTATATTAGAAGGAGTCAAGCCCCAAGCAAGCAAAGATCAAGAACATGATGGTGAATGTGAGGGGGAGATTGAAAGTCTGTCTGTGGACCTCAAGGAAGCTGAAGCAATGGAAAATGTACAAGCAGAGAAGAAAAGGCTATCAACCTTTCAATTAAAATCCCCAAGGATGAGGGTTTTGTCTGTGCTTGTATTAATCAAGGATAAGAAATCAGACAACTCAATGAGACAGGAGGAATTGTAGTGAGAAGCAAAGGACAGGGAAAAGCTGGGGGTCACTGGGGGATGGGTGCACACAGGAAGAAGGAAAACAATGACTAAAAATTTAACTACTAGGTGCTTAAAGGAAATAAAAATCTCCCCAGGTGTCGGGAGTGTTCTAAAAGCAAGACTGGCTTTACTCATCCCTCGACCTAAGCAGCAGGCTTTCTTCAAAGCACAGACCTACTCAAATATGCTTATGCAAAGAGCTTTTAAAGCTTTTATTGACAGCACTTAGCAGCTATGGCTTTCCTGAACCTCAGCTTGCCTGAGGTGAAATTGTGTGGGTTCAGTGTCTTCCTCTGGTCAGGGATGGTGCCCTTCAGTTCAGGGACGTGCTGGGCAGGAGCTGGGTGCAGCACAAGGAAGGTTCCTGCTCACCTCTGCAGCTCTGAATCGGGAATCCTGCAGCTGTCCCTGCCTCTCGCACCCACAGGGAGCAGATCTCAGTCAAACCCATGGTGATTCGCCCAAGGCAGTAGATGGTGTCAGTGTCAGAGCCAGGATTAAAACTCCAGTGGTTTTTGGCTGCCAGTCTGATGCTCGAATCACTAGACCACACCTCTCATTATAAAATAATTGTCTGATTTTCCCTTTGAAATCAAAGCTGTTTACAATTATATGGGAGAGAGCAAGAAAATGCAATCTGGGATGGCTCTCTTTAAAAGCATTTGCACCTTTTTATGTAAAATTTCATTCTAAACGAACTGTGCATGAAGTTGTTAGGGGACTCTAATCCCTTCTTTTCCTTTTAATTTGGCAGTAGGATTTCTTGTTCCTTTTGAAGAAACTCTCCAGATTGAGGTGAATTAATGTATTTTTATTTCATTGAGAACTGCTGATTGTGATTAATATAAAACATCACACTTGGAACATAACATAAATGTCTACTGCTAAATGAGTAGCTGAAAACTTTGGCTGTGGATATCTTAGGAATTTATGATTGTTACACAGCTGCAAGCTTTTTCTGAAATTGATTCAAAACAAGATCATACCACCCTAAAAATTAGTATTGAGCATGTGTTTCTGTATGAATAAGGTAATTTTCTGTTACTACTAATGAAGCAATAAATTTTTTTAACAATTAAGCACTCACAAGTAGCAAACTAGTGAGAGACAACCTACTGAATGCCTTGAACTTCCCTAAAAATCTGCAGAGCTACTCTGGCATTTCAAGTTGTACAAGTATCTAAATCCTGACTGAATTAGGCCTGGTTTGGTGACACAATGGGACACTGCCTTGGGAGGGGTTTGACAGAGTTGCACTGAAATTTATTATTATTGAATAGATTTCTGTTTGTCTATATGTAGTCTAGGAGAGTTTTTTGATACACTGCACTTAATTTAGATAAGACACATCAGCAGGAGTCTTTCCCTCCAGTCTAAGGGGCTTTGGACAGGATCCTGGATACTTAAAAAGCTGTTGAGAAGTCTGTATTGCAGTCAGCCTTCATATTTAGATGGTAATTATGAAAATGATTCCAATTAGAGATACCAGATGCCGTGATATGAGGTAAGCTAAGGAAGCTGTCTTTAGCTAAGAAATCACATCCAGACCTATCATTAACAAAGTGGCTGAAGCTGTTGAAATTTAAGACTGCACATAAATATTAGTGGCTAAAAGCTGTGCAATATAGCTTTTCTAATATTTTGTAACTCAACTTCTGCAAGAAGCAGAGGATGCAGAAATGGTATTTTCAATACTGGCTCTCCTTCAAGTGAATTGCCCTTCTTACAAGTTCCACAGCATCTCCTTTTTATAGATACATATTAGTTCATTAAACAATCATTTCAGCAGCATAATAGAGCTAAAAAACACATTTTCAGTGCAAAGCCTCTGAGTTAACACTGCTTTTGGAACTTTGCAGATGTCTCCCCTGTGGAAACAGACTGCAGATATTTTATTATCAGTGACTGCAGAGTCAAGTCCTCATTGACAAGTGGAAGTCTTGGCTAAGGAAGGGAAGAGGAAGGGTAAAGGAAGGTGAAATTTAACCCCCAACAGTCAGTGCTCCGTGCATTTCTTTTTCTCCTCATGCCCCGTTTGCAGGAACAAACTTTTTTCCAGGCTCAAGCAGGGCTTGGGTGACATGTGTATATGCTCCTCTTCCTGGGTGGCACATCACAAATGTGTTGACACCAATCATGATAACCACACTTTGTTTCAGTGTTAAGCATAATGATAATGATGTAACCTGAGATAGGGCTGTATTGTAATTACACAGTTGTGCCAGTTATTACATAGTTATAACACAGATCAGCTCCTTGATCAGATATGCCCAGGAGCTTCTTTTGCTTTACGCCTAATGCAGGAACAGAAAACTAGATCCCTAATTAACTTTGATTGAACCTTGATTAGATAAGGGAGTGGGGCCAGTAGGCACCAAGCAGGCGGGGAAGTCAGCCCGTATGTAGATATGTTAAGCGTGTAGGCACCGTCCTGACGAGTCATAGGAAGGAGAAAGGAAACTCCCTTTTCAGGAATTGATACCTCCCGACAAGCACAAAGGAATTAGCCCAGACTAGCCCTCAGAAGTGCAAGAAACTTCTCACCTTCCCCATCCTGCAATGCCCCCACCCTATTAAGATGAGATTCTCAAGTAATCACCTTGGGAACAGGTAGATTGCAGAGAGAGCTTTGCACAAAACACAATTATTTCTCCGAGTATTCACTCCTCACTCCTTTATTTCTGCTAAAAGTGCTGAATTGTTAGTGCCATGCAAACAAAGTTCATTTGGCCTTGAACAGTTTCATTGAATACAAGATTTAATGAATTTAATGAATGATGCCAGACTCGGTTAGCTGAACTTGGACAGCTGAAAACTAAAAAGCAACAGATGTACCTGAGGAGAACATTCATCATTTTGCTCATGAGGCAGGAGATGTGCAAATGCTCTCTCACTTCTCCAGAGCTGCACTGGCTCTACAATAGTCAATTTTTGCAGGCAAATTTTAGTCTGTTTAGTAAAAATATTGACAACCCCCAAAACGTTGGAATTTTAGATGTGTATTATCCCTTTTTCAAGAGTAGACTAGCACATTAATATTCCACCTTTATGGTGACTATAAATATTTTTCTAAGAATTATTACTGATATAAACTCAACAGGAACTCTAGGTTGTTTAATATCTCTTAAAATCTAATGAATACTACTAATCTAATCTACTTTGAACAAAGGAATAAATACAACTTGGGACACTCTTGACAAACTTTCTTAATCAGCTGGGTCTGACTTTTTAATCCCATGAGTTATCCTGTCATATTAATTCCTAACCTTTTTACAGAGTTCTTTTTTTGCCAATATTCATTCCTGCTTGTGAAGACATTTAGTGTCCTTGACCATAGAACACTAGGAAAGTGCTGCTGTGGCATTTTGTACTACCCTGTACACGGGAGGGAGCATAAACCAGAGTTTTATAGAAGCAAGAACACGTGAGCCTTGTTCCAGCACAGTATTTAACTCCTGTTCAGTAACACATTGACTTCTGGGAGGGTAACAAGTCTATGCCTACCATACTCCTTTGAAAGATTTTCAGTTATTTTAGGCAAACTTAGGTTTATTGACCCAAAGAGTAAAAAAAACCCTCTCTCAAATAAAACCCACTTCAGTACCTATCCTGGTGTGCTCTGAATTGACAGTACACCACTCTCAGTAGATGTTATCACACAGACTTCTCTCAGTCACTGAATTACTCTACTGCTTGCAACAGCCAACTTTCAGTCCTTCAGAATCTGATATTATCCAAACAAGATTTTTTTTTCCTTTAGGGCTGTGGACATGTTCCTCAGTGAGAACTGTTTATTTTCCAAGTATAGGCTTTCAGAGTCTTTTGATACATTAATTATCTGTGAGGTGTAGAAAAGCAATCATTTTTGTCAAAGGCAGGGAAAACAGACTCACTTCATTTTTGGAACACTCAGGAGTGGCTGAGTGTTCCCTTTCACACACAGGACTGCATGAGCCCACAAACCCAGGTATGAAGTGAGCATGGGCAGTTGGTTGGTGAGAGAAATCTTCCCAAAGGTGAGTGAGTGAAATGCACAGAGCCTGTCTGCAGGTACAGCTGGGCTCATCCTTGCCAGCTTGTTCTGGACTATACCCGTGTGAGGGAGGGGTCTCATCACTTCCAGAGCTTGGGCACCTTTGTTGTTTCTCTGTGTGCATTCTCCCTTCTGGTGCCTGCTTGAATAGAGGACAGACCACCCACACCAGGAACTTTATCTTGAGTCTCATTCAAACCTCCCATCATCAGCTTTTGTGACAGAGCAAAGTAACAAGCACATGCTCAGCTGTGAGTTGATGAGGAGTCTCCTGATCCTTGGGTGTTTACATTCAGGATTTGCTTCCACCCCCTTCTGAACCACAGGCAGAGCCCTTAGGATTGAGCCACGTTTCATTTATGATTTTTCTGGTTGCAGGGCCAAGCAGTAATAGTGACACAATAGGAAAAGCATCCCACAGCCCCCTCAGGAGTGTGCAACAGCCACAGAGACTCCAGTGCAAATAAACTCTCTGATGATACTGATTTGCTTTCTGCTGAGTAGGACCTTAGGAGTGAGATAACCAGCACAGCTCCAGAGAGCTTGCATCTACATTTGTCCCACTCCAGCCATTTTCATTTCACATGTAAAGCAGTTCTGCCTGGGACACAGGGACAGAAAGCTGTAATAAATGGTACAGAGAATTTGGTGATCTGTGCTTCCACTATTTGAATCTCCAAAAAAAAAATTACCTTCCATTTAGAGTTCTATCTCCAAAAAAAAAAAATTACCTTTCATTTAGAGCTCTAAGGACAGACTGTAAAAGTGCAACACTGCCTTTATCTCTTTTCCATGGCACAGAATTCTTCTGCCAGGGTTGGTTTCTCTTCCTCCTTTGACAAATGAACACAATTTCAGCAGGCACTTCATTAACTGCCAGTGCTGTGCTACCAATAATTTACCAGAATTGAGAAACTTTGGCGCTTTCATTCTGCATAACTAAATTATCTCCCACGTGCCCAGATTTGTTCAATTTCTGGTTTATGTACTGGAGGCTCAATCCTACCCTGACACTGGCTTTTCAGAGGATGAGCCATCCCAAGGATTTGGAGGGTAAGATAGTGGGTGTACATCAGGGTTCAGTTGAGGACACACTGCTGTGCATCTTGGAAAGGAATGAGAGACTTGCACAAACACTGTAAATTAGAAAACAAAAGCACACGTTCATAATTTATTGAATTTTTAAGGCTTATGTAAAATTTCGTGATTTCTGATATGTCAGTTCTCAAAGCACCTTCTGCAGGATTCTGCATCAACACAGATTACAAATGGTCCCTATTTGAGCCGTTTGCAAAGTTATTATAAAACAAGAGGTGAGAGATGCAGGCTGGACTGTGGAGAGAGCTTCTCCCAGGATTCATTTTGGGGGTGAACTGCATGTGCAGCAGGGAGGGGTTGCATAAAGCTGAAATGACATTGCTCACATTAGCCTCAGTGCTTAGATTCAAACATGTATTAACCTGGGAAATAATATAAATGCCATTTGAAAGCCTGTTCTTATAACATTTCTGACCCACTTCAGACTCCTTTTGGTAATCTGGGAAAGGACCTTTGTTCCCATGGCAGCCCATAATTTCCTGAGTGAAACAGTTCGGCTGAGCTCTGAATGACAGAGTCAGGCATTTGGATGCTTATCTTGCTTCCAAGTGTTCCGAGGTTCCTCATTTCTCACTTATTGCACAATGCCCCAATCTCACTGGGAAGGTGAGAACTGGATCAGAAAGGAAATATAATTGCTTTTTTTTATTAGCTTATGATACAGTCCCGCCCTTCTGTGTTGCCAGCTTACCGAGTTATTCACAAATGATGATATACATAGAGGGAATGATATAATTATCAGCCTATAATTACAGGTATATAGATATATACATCCCCCTGGAGGAGAGCTGGGCTTGGCACATACCTGCTTGTAACGCTGAGTCTTTAGGGAATTCATGCCCATTTTAAGTAGAAGATTATTTATTTATCAAATGCTTGAGACATTTTATGAAAAACGAACCCAAAAGAATCCTTTGATTCTTTTTAATAAAGTTCATAAAGTAAGTAACTGAGCAGATCCAGGCATGCAGGAGCAAACTCTCTTGTGCAGAGCGAAAGCAGAGACGTTTCTCAATCGTGGTAAATTATTGGTAGCACAGCATTGGCAGTCAATGAAGAGTTTCAGCAGCAATGCTGATTTGTTGAGGGAAGGGAAGATGCCAGTCTTGGCACTGTGATCAGAAGCCAGCACTGAGAAAGCCAAGTCAGTTCTGTATGCCCACAGATACCTTCTTTATTTTTTTCCCCTTTTTTTTTCTGAAAGCTTTACACAAAATTAGTTTATCTTATGATGCTGCTTTAATGCTGTAACCATAGACAAACCCTATTGCCTTCTCATTCTGTTTCAATGCCTCATTTTGTCATCGGGGCAGATAGTGATTCTCAGCTGATATAAATCAGCAAAGCTCCACTGATTTTTAACAAAGCTGTGCCAGCTTCTGCTAGCTGAGGGTCTGCCTGGATATTTCTCTAGCTGTAAAGCAAAGAATCCAGCAGGCAAAGCTGATGTAAGTTGGATATTTTTTTTGGCTGCTTTTTCTTTGTTCTATCTTGCAAATGCTGCTCTCATTCATAACTGCTTGGATGCTTTCAAGTCTGTGTGCAAGAGTTATGGGGCCTAATCTGGCTCCTACAATGGTGCAAATCTAGGGTAGCTCTAGTTAAATCAAAAGCATTACTCAGAGGTATTGCAGTGCTGTAAAAGCACTGTGCTTGTGCAGAGCAACTGATCTGTAAATCTCATAATGTGCCCAGGATCTTTCCAAGAGTTTATTTGCAAACAAACAAACAAAAAGAATCATCGTGGCTAAACAGACTGATTCCAGCCCCTGGAAGACAGACTGAGCCTCTGCCAGGAATAAACTGTAGACACTTGCTAATTACAATTTGTGGCCAGCTTACAGAGTTCAGTAAAGGAGAAAACTGCCCCATTCAGATCCTCTCTCCCAGTTTGATGACATCACTCACATCATTATGTTGTGATATGCCAGATGGGAAAATTTGAGGTGGGGATGGAGTGAAAATCCCAGTTACACCTTTTCTCCAGGCTATCTGCCTCTCCATCATTTTACAACATCACAGAGAGTCTCAGACAGTTTGACTCTGCCATCCCCAGCTGGTTTGGACCAACCAGATAAATGCTGAACCATTAAGAATCGATACATGTTTCCACCATTGTGACAGGTTATGCTGCACGTAGCTAACCTTACTTTAATTAGTTTATTTAAACTCACTAGTATATTTAAATAAAGAGGGAAGGTAATAGTATAAACTCTGTAATTTCTGTTGCCTGGGAAAAAAAAAATAAAAACAGCCCTGCATCAAATGCTTATTGAAACTGAAACATATGTATTAACATATGGCAGAATTTCACTTACTGTATGTTTTAGTGCAGAGCTGATGAGGAAGGCATCTGTGCTGAGAGCATCTGAATGGAGGCTCAGATAATGAGCTGAGCTCAAAAAATACACTCTGAAAGGTTGGGATGTGTCAAAGTGCCCTGCAGTTGATTTGTGTCAGAACTGAAAGAATACACTTCAGTCTCACACAGGTACATGGCTGAGTTTTCCTTCCTGCACCAGGACCCTTCAGAGTCTTGCTCTGCTGCTGTGGGCTCCTGCTTTGGGAGTCCTGGAGAATTCTAAACCCCACACAAATGGTCTCACACCAGAAATACAGAAATACAACTTCTACTTGGAGCTTAGTTCTGTTTAACAAAGAGCAGGTGAATTGGGGAGCCAAAACACCAAGCTCAGGTCTGGGTTTGGAGTTCTCTTCAGGGCAGCAGCTCTTTGGAGCTGGGGTTTGGCTTTGCACTCCCTCCAGACAGGTACAGCTGTGATCACAAGCTCTGTCCTCAAGCCAAACACGAATTTCCCATGCTGATCCTCACCCTGGCCATGCAGACTTTGGACTCTTACACCTGGCCAGGTGTTTTGGTTGTGGGATGAAGCCCTGAGCACTGTGAGCCATTTCTCCTGCTCACAGTGATGCAGGGTTTCAGCAAACTCTGCAAAGACTCTCACAGCCTCTCGCTGCCAACTCCTGATATTATTACTGGGCACTACAAAGCCACATTGTTCTACATCTATTTACTGCGAGTAAGATATGAGGATACCAGGTGTAATTGCTTTACTGCCTTAAGGATAGAAGTCTTTCTGATTTGACCACAGTAGGACACCTGCATGGCTCAACCACAGCTTACCTGGCTCCTGCAAGATGCTTTCAAAGCACCCAGTTGCTACTCAGTGACCCAGAAAAAAGTTTACCACCTACTCACAAACCCTCATTTTGAAGTACTCTGCCTCTTATTTAATGCAAGGAATCTTAAGGTTCTTCAGAGTGTGGGCTGTGTATTAAATGTGTGAACCACTTGTGTACCATTGTGCAAATCACATCTTTTGATATGAAACTGTACTCCAGGGATAATTGCTAAAAAAAAAAATAAAAAGTAATTTTAGAGTCCAAGGAATAGTATTTAACAGATGTACATTGGTTTTCAGGGAAGCATGAAAGCTTCCAGGCATGGAGCTTAGGGACATGGTTTAATGGTGGGCTTGGCACTGTTGGGTTTACACCTGGATTCAAAGTTCTTTTCCCACTTAAATGGTTCTGTGATTCTGTTAAATAAAGAAAATAAGTTGGCATGACTCAAACTGTCTGTTTCTCTGAAACACCAAAAAAAAGGTGATGCAGAGAAGTCATCTCTCTGTACACATCAAAATTCTATTTTCTGACAAGCTCTGAATGTTGCATTTCCATTTTTACCTGTACTGAGGAAAATTCTGGAGGTCCTGTCAGGAAGATATTTCAGTTTGTGGCCCTAGAACATGAATATTTTTTTTTATTTTTTTATTGAACTCCACCCAGGTACAAACTTCTCCTTCAGAGAAAGGACAGGTTGTCTAATTTGGGGTAAAGCTACACGAGGGATTTCTTGTTCCTGCAGGTGCAAATGCCCTGGCTGAAAGTGTAAATGTGCTGCACTCCCTTCAGTTGTTGAAGATGGCATTAATCCTCTTCCTCCTCCTCCTCCTCCTCCTCCTCTGCTCAGTCTCTGCTCTGGAGATCACCTCCCACAGACAGGAGATACCTGCCTGCTTCTCCCCTGCTTTCAGACAAAATCAAGGCAAGTAATTTCAGCTCTTTGAAGGCAGGTTTGTGCTAAAGACCTGGATTTTATGCTGAAGTGGCTGACACTAATATAATTTGGGGGATAAGGGGTAGCCCTTGGCAGCAGACACTGAGTTGTATCATCCTCAGCCAACGCAGGAAGATTTTCCAGAGCTTGTCTCTTAACACCTTAAATAAGCCCCTGACTTAAATCCACCTTGATTAGGAGCAAAATAGATTATGTATGCACAGGAGCACACAAAATAATATTTAAATGTCTGTTCAGGTATGTAAATAATGCTGTGAACAGTCTTGGAGTTGTGCTGTGAGTGAGGCAGAACCGTTTGGCACAGGCCTGGACACTGAGCCTGGCTCTGCTGGTCCAGCCCACTGCTCCAGTCACAAGGCTATTCCCCAGTATGGATTTGTCTATCCCCTATGTCTTTTCCATCATCTCTAAACTTGAGTGACTCCTATGACTAATGTGATTGTAAGTCATAAAACATTAAGTTATGACACAATCAAATCAAAGCCAAGAAATTCATAGTTAGGGTGTAGGCTACATTCTTAACTCAAAACCAGAAAAGCAGCATTACAGGGTAAACAAAAGGCTGAAGTGTCAGCCCTCATTTTTCATTTTTGGGCTCTTATCAGTTTGTATCAATTTAAGCCTTTTTTAAATATGTAATTTCTTTGACTTATTTTTTTTCCCTCTAGGAACTGAAAATTATTCTGCTTTGAGGTCTGGAACCTGCCATACAATAAACACTACTTAATTGGGACATGCTTAATAGGGATGGCCACTTTAATGGGACATCTCCTAGGGAACCTATTTATGTTAATGAGACTGAATGACAATGACTGTTTCTTAAGTGGGGCAACAAAAAGGAAAAAACTCCACTTAACAGGGATGCACTCAGCTGTTATTAGTTTGTTAAGTGTTTAACCAGGTGTTAAATGGGTCTAAAATTCTGAGCTTCCAGTCTTTTAATTCAAAACTGGAAAATGAAAACATTTGCATCATGATGAAATGTAGTGTTATGATCTGTAATGTGGCATTTAGTGTGAAGTAAGACTTTTACAACAGAAGTTCTCATCTCCAAGGAAAGCTCCCCTCTCCAAGCATGGAGCTACCTATGAGTTGGATTTGTTCAGATTCATGGCAGAAGGTAGCAGTGAACCCCATTTGCTCTCTTTATGAATCCTGCATTTTACCCTCTCACCCCAAAATCTTTCCAGGGTGTAATTTGGATAAAAAGATGGGAGAGAGAAAAAAAAAAAATAAAAAAATCTCAGTGACCCTTAGGTCCCAAAGATGATGTCTGAAAACTTTCAGGAACCTCCAGAAGCCTGTAAACCATCTTGAAGGTTATTCTCTCCCTGTAGCTCTTTTGTGCTCTGCTGTTTCCTCTGTAAATATCTATCCACATTTCAAGGGGGGAACAAGAGACCATGTCAAGGAGTTGTCTGAAAAACAAAAATCCCGTCTTAGACGACAGCTATATGAATTTGGGGACTCTCCCAGGCAAACCAAGACATCTGATTATGCCATTGTATCCTGTTTGGCAAAGGAGAGAGTGAAGGGAAGTGATAGACATGAGGGGCAGATGGAGTTTGCCTAATGTGTCTGTTCTTTTCTTCGCTGCCTTTTCAATTTAAGAATGTAGCAAAATAGCAGCTGCTCATAATTTCATGAATCAAGAAGTATGTAAATTCAGCTACAAAATTTGTTGCATAGTTAGACACACACACACACACACACACACACACACAAAGAAGGGGAAAAAAAGGAAAAAGATCTTGCTTGCATCTACAACTTTCTTAATCTGGCATGCAAATTTAGCTTTCAGGCCTGGTTTGCCTCTCACTTAGGAGTGAACCCGAGTGGCTCAATCGATTTTGCTGCTGTCACGTAGGATAATGCCGTGGGATAATGGTGAGCCTGGCATGAAAAGCTCCTTTTGTGCCCCTGAGCCACCACGGGGGTCTGTGCCCTACCTGTGCTGCTGGCTGCAGGTGGAGGGAAGGATGGAAGGATGGAAGGGGTTGGATTGGGTTGGGAATGTGTCCCCAGGCAGGGCTGTGAACTGAGGATGCTCACAAGCACTGCAGACCGATGGAAATCGCTCTCCTCCTGTTTCAGTCCCCAACAGCCCCCAAATTAAAAGATGGAAAAAGTGAGTGGAAATGTATCATCCACATGTATAAAACAGTGCTCAGGAGGGGCTGGGATCGGGGCCTCCACACACCATACAGCTGGTTCTAGTTTTCAGACAAGATTTACTAAACACATGTAAACCGTGCGTATCTGTTTGAATACTTTTTGTGCAAATAACTTCCTCTGTGGTCAAGCTGTTCCTCTCAGATCCAGGCTACAGATTTGTGCTTTGTACTCACCACTTTTTTACCCTTGGATTTCCACCAGTATCAGTTCACACTCAGAGTATGAAACTGTGAAGGAGGGAGCTGAGCTTGGCAGCCAGAGTCAGGAGAATTTACAGTGCAAAACACTGAGCAAAACTCACAGTGAAGGGCAGGAATCATCCCTGGCTTTGCTCCATCCCAGCCAAGTGGGGCAAATCCTGAGCAGCTGTGAACAGCCACACGACTGCACGTTCCACAGGAGCTGCATTTCTATCACTTGGCCCAACAGCCTCTTGCAGAGATGCAACATTTCACCAGCTCTGGTGGGGTTCCTCCTGATTTATACCCCCCGAGCGAGCAAGCAGAGCCAGGGTCTTTCTTCACCAATTAGAAGTGCCCCACAATTGTATCTGCCAAGTGTCATGAGTTCCAACTCTAAACACAAAGCAACAGCTGAAACTGGATGTGAAGAAGCAGGAGGGCAGAGTTTTATGATCGATGTTTTATTGGAATCATATAAAAAAGAAAAGCATTTCACATATTTCATGGAGGTATTTTATGTGCAAATTTAATATGAATCCTCTTCTTGTTAAACTCTTACGTGATCTATGTACTTCAGTATATAAAACACACTATAGGACAACTATGAACAAGTTTATTAAAACAACTTGGGCTCCTGTTGACATCACCAACCACACAAGTGCTTGCTCAGATCTTATCAGTCTCTCCTTATATTTCAGGTTACCTACTTGCTCGTTTTCCCTATATATCTTTCATTGTTACAAGAATTCAACTCCTGGGCAGATCTCACAGATAAATCTACTTGTCTGTTTGGGGAATATGGCTCTAGTTCTAATTTTGCAGACTTCGTTCAGGCAATACTCCCTCTGACTGCAGGGATTTTTGCCTGAGTAATCCTTTCAGAATTGGACTCTCCGTGATTTTCATTTACTTAACAACTTGGCATTACATCTGTAAAATATTAGCCCAGTAATGTAAAATATCAAATTAGATTTATGCATTAATCTAATCTATATATGAAGCTTGATAGTCAGTTCTGTTACACTGCATTATTGCAATTCCAGGCATTCTGTGTCATTGCACATTTATTCTGATGATGCAAGAGAACCAAGGAGTGAGACTGATAGATGAAATTTGGTAGCCCATGCATGTAAAAGTCTGAAAGGTTGAACAAAATTTAAAATCAGTTTCCACTTTCAGATAAGCCACGTAAATGTTTTCCTATCAATCACAAATAAAGATGGGCACACACAAAAAGCTAATCTGAAATAATCAACAGAATAACAAGCTATTAAACAGGAATAATCAGGTCAAAATACGTAGCCAAACTGCAAAGTATTCTCTAAAAATCCTTGAAAAGGACAAATAAGCAATTGTTTCTTTTCTGTGTGACAGTTGCAGTCTGAAAAGTAAAAAATTACTCCTTCATACATGTTCATAAACTGCATTTATAAACACTTCCCATAACTAAATTATATTTGTTTCCTCCAGGTTGGCTGCCCTTGAACATTTTTCTCCTTCTTGCAGTTTTTGCTTTTTTATATAATCCCTTCATGAAAGCAGGTCTTATGCCCACGGCCCTGCTTCAGCAGCCAGCCCCACACAGCAGCCACTTAAGAACACATTAAACTAAAGTTTTGTGTGTGCTTTGGTACCTTTAAAAACTGGATTCTTGGAGACAGCCCACCAATACGTTATTCTTACATCTTAAAGCCATTTACTTCTCTTTATGAATGCTTCCAATTTGTTTTACTCTTGTTGGGCCGAGTCCAGCTTGTTATTTACAGAAAGAACACAACAAGATTAATAGGATGTGGTCTGCACTAGCCTACACCCCTGGAAATTCACAGTGATCCCATCAATTCCATATAATTTCTTTGGATTCATAGCAGGTTAAAGCCCCAATCCAGGATAATGCCAAGCAGATGCAGACAAGGGCCAGCACATAAATGTGGAGAATCATGGCCAGAATAAAACTGATCTCTTTATTCCACAGAAGAAGGTAATGTTTAGATACAAAATAATACATGGATTTTTTTTTTTTTTCTCCAGTTTGGTAATCTGTCACCATCTGGACAACAAATAGGAAATGATGCAACACCAGGGGGAAAAAACCCAATTTATTTCATACATGTTACTAAAGAAAGACTGGATTGATGTGCTACCCCAAGCACTTTGGCTCACTCGTGGGAGGCACAGGCACAGGTATGGTCTCTTCAAACACTAGGTTCTCCACACTGAAATGTTTCCTTGGGACACAGCATCAGTTTTTTCCAGTCTGGCAGCTGCAGTGAACTCAGGGCTTCCTCTAAGGGTGTCTATTTTCTCCCTTTCTGCATTAATTCAGAATTACTGTTTCTCCTTCCCCAGCACTCGCATGCAACCACCCCAAACACAGTTGTGTTTGCAGAAAATCACAGTTGTGCTAAGTCAGTCACAGTATTTGTATTTCTAAGAAAAGATGTGCTTCCCCAAATGAAACCTCACCCTCATTATTGGAGGACAAACCATCTCAGACACCAAAAGACCACAGATCACAACACAGGTGCCCCTGGGGGACCCACCAGGGGATGCAACAATGGGACCAGAAAGCCCAGCTGGAGGAAAGGAGCAGAGGGATGTTCCCTTCTTCCGTCCCACGTGAAGTGTTTGTGTTTGGAAAGTGAAAGAAAAACCTTCCTTCCCTTTCCTTTGCCAAGGCAGCTCAGCTCTGCACTCACCCACTTCTGTGGAAGGGAAGGAAAGGGGAACTGGAGGTGAGGGAGCACCTCTGAGCTGCTTTATTTGTACTGTTCTTCCTTCTCCTCCTTGCTGCTGCTGTGTCCTGCAGCCCTGGAGGTGCAGTGCCCAGCAGCCACCATGAGATTTTGATCTCCCAGTGGCCACTGGTGCTGTACAGAATGGAGAAACTGAGGGAGGATCCAGGGAGTCCTTTCATGTCACCAAGAGCCCTGTGCCAGCAGCCAGCCTCAGCTCCTGTCCCCAGCCACAGCCACCACACCAGCTCTCCTGCCACTGGGACAGTGGCACAGAGTAATTCCAGATGAGGTTCAGAACCAAAAAGGCATTTAAACTAATAAAGGCTTCAGATCCTTATTCTAAAGCAATATGTGGAATACTGGAGCTGAAGATTCAGCAGAAACTGGGAGAAATACCTGGCTGGGACAGAATTAGTGGAGGCAAAAGCAGAGCTAAAATGGACCTGAGCAGGGAGGGAGAGGGGAAGAGCAAGAACCTGAAGGGAGGAAGTGGCTGCATGAAGTGGGTGAGGGTTCATGATAGGAATAGCAAGAGTTAAATTTCACAAAAAAAGGATGAGCAAACCCAAACCCCAAACCTCTAAGAGAACCCAGTAAAAGGTAAAAAACATCCAAGTTTTCAAGTGAGAAAAAAAGGTGGAATTTTTTCCTGGGAACATAACCTACTAACTTGTCTGCTGACCCCTTTAGAGAGCAGAAAAGATAAATTCCCAAATCGAGACCAGCCTAAGTCAGAGAGAAAAGTGCTGCATGGAGCATGAGGCCAGAGAAGGACTTGATGTGCCTCCCATCCAACAAAATCCTGGCTCTGGTACCATCCTGTGCATGGGATATAGGATGAGAAGGCAAGGACAGTGCTGACAAATTAAAACTGGAGTGAAACATACCCTGAGAGAAATTCAGTATCAAATTTACTCACTCCAGCTCCAGGGGATGCATAACCCAATAGATCCTTTCCTCCTCTAATTCTTTCTGCTCTTCCAGACATTGGCCAAAACACGACCATGCATCTGGATGGAACATTTGGTGAGAAAAGCAGCTGTTTGAGAGAAGAGTTGTGGGAACTCTTTTGGGGTCTTCAGTAACTCCTTCTGCACATGGCAGAGACACCACTGCAGTGCCACCCCATGCTTGTGTTGGTGTGGGTTAATCCACAAATCCTCATGGAAGATCTGTTGTGGGTTATGCTGGATCCTTATAAATCTCTTCAGAGTTAACCAGCAAGTAACCACACCACGCAAATTTACTCTGCTTTTAACTGTGGCTGCTTTCCCTGCCCTCTCTGAGAATTGCTTTCTTCTCTTCCACCTGCCAGAGTGTATCTGTGCCTGTGCAGTGCTCACAGGATAACAGAAATCATAGGATTTTGTGCTTGCCATCATGTGTGCTGCCATCTACATGATTTCTGCTGAAACTTTCCCACTTTGCTGAAGAATGTGGGAATTGCCATGTTGGTTGAGAAAACAAGGGTCCATCCAGATGAGTGACCACAGCTGGACAGCTAGGTAATCATGTGCAGGCATGGGGGATACTTCTCCCTGCTATTTTCCCTGTTTCCAACCATTTTCTGCTCAGGGGCTTTCCTGAGCTTCTCCATGTCACAGTGTCCACATCACTGGCCAAAGCCTCAGGCAATTTATGTGCTGCAAAACCTCTGGCTACCACCAGAGATATAAATCAAGCAGAATTAGAGTCATTGACAATAATTGGGAAAAAAATATCTGTAATTTGGAAGACATATATGAGTTTTGATCTTAATTTGGACTAAATCTCCCAGGAACATAAATTATCTGTTTGGCTGTCTCGTTCCCTGCTGTCCCTGTGGAATGTCACTGTGCAATGGACAGAGCAGTAAAGGATACCTCAAATCCAGTTTAAGGTGGACAGAAGGGCACTTCCACAGTGGAGAGGGTTGGGATTTTGGAATGAGGAGCTCCTCTCCAGCAGGCACAGGCAGCGAGGGACAAGAATCAGCTGAAGAAAATGCAAAGATGAGAGGCATGAAGTGAGGAGGGAAGGGGCTGGACAAGGAGCAGACAGAGAAGGCTCTGGAGGAACTCTTTTAGGGGAATTGATAGAAATTTGGGAGTCAGTTTACATGAAAATGAGAAGAAAAAAACCACAAGAATCCTTGGAGAAGGGACCCAAAATTTACAGGTGCTGGGAGAAGCAGCCCCTCATCTTTCAGTGTTCTGGCCAAGAAAGACAGTCAGGTTCATTAAAGCAAAGAGAAGCCTAAGTCCAGTGATCAGAACTTGACTCATTGTCCAAAATATCCTCATGAATGCAGACTGATGCTCAGGGGAGCAGCGTGCTAAGAGCTGCTCCCAACCACTTTGGGACCTTTGGAATAAAGATCCACCTTTTTTCAGTATTCCAGATGATGACATGAAGAATAACAATTTTCTGTGATGGCCCAAAGTGCAAATATGTTCATTAAAGAGATGTATCAGTGAGATCTTAAGACATTAATAGGTAACAAGTTTCAGTGTGATTTTCATCCAATTCCTAAAAAGAAATTTGTACAATATTTTTACAAATATTTTGGATGTATTGAGCATGACTAGTTGCTGCCATCATTTGAGATTTAAACTCCAAATCCACTGTGCTTCCTTTTTCAGTACTCTATTAGTGCCCGTTGAAAGAAGTTAGCATTTACACAGATCAAATCTAACTTTAGAAAAACCTTCCTCAAACAAACAGATGAGAATGATTCCTCAAAACATAATAACCCAAGAAAACTTTATTCTAACCATCTCCTAGCCATGGTGCACCCAGTTTTCCAAGCTCCCTCTCGTTGCACACAGGTACATTTCAGCAGGAACACAAAGCACATTATCGCTTGCTCCAAGGAGCTCTGTAGCCTGCAGGATCTTTGCAGAATCCAGCCTGAAGAAATGCAGCACTTTGAGAAAACAGAGCTGTCAAGCGAGATTTCCTTGGGCTTGCTGCCACACAAAATGGCAAACGAGGGACTTGATCCTGCATGGAAGACAATAGGAATTATAGGTGCTCAGCGTTTGTCTTCCAGCAGAGTTAAGGTTTCTCAGTAATTCCCCAAATCAGCCGTACTGCTTTATACTTGTGCAAAATTACATAGCTAAAAGCTTTGGTATGTAGCCACAGAGCTTTTATTTCAAATTGGCAATAATGTAACTTCTGCAAAAAAAAGACTACAATAATGTTAAAAATATCATAAAATGTTATTTATATCAGGATTCATTTGTTACCCCATATGACAATCATTCATATTTCTTGACAGATATAAACCTCCGCTTAACACATTAGTATCGTAAATATTACCAGATATAACACTGTAATTTAATACCCACCAAATGTATTTTAAAATATTACTCAATTTAAAACTTTGGATTTTAACCAGATGTGTTTCCAGAAAATGATTCAGGTCAGATGCTTTTTTCTCTTCCCTTTTCTGTGCGCGCGTTCAAAGCGGAGCGTTCCTATGTGATTTATTGTGCCATGACTGTGTGCCCCGAACCTAAAACAGCACCACGATACTTCATCCTTGAGGCTTACACACCTGCAGTCCAAACTAACAAGAGAAAACATCTACATGGCACGGCAGGAGCCTTTGAAATGTCTTTTTGCAGTTGCCTGGACACAGAACAGACTGGTAGAACAGGGAGGCAGCGGAGAAAGGGTGAAGACAGGAACTCCAGCCTCTTTCATCTAGAAAGGGGGGACCATGGAGAGATTAGAGGAAAGGATTTTGATTAGATCACTGGAATGTGAAATGATGCTTCCCAGGATTAAAATCCTATTTTAGAGCTACCAAACCGGTTACGGCGTTAGTCAGAATTCGGAGGCTCGCGCAGCTCCATCCCTGCTCCGTCCCCGGCTGTCACTCCGAGCACCCCACACCCTCTCCCCGGAGCAGGGGGGACCCCAGCCGGGCTCCCCAGCCCCTCCAGCATCATCCCAGCAAGGAGCTGCCCTCCCTCAAAGCATGGCACTTGTGGGGGGAGAAGGAGTTTCCTTCTCCAAGGGCATCCCTGGGTGCAGCCCCACGGCTGGAGGCTCTTGGATTTCGGTCTCATTGGGCCCCCAGTTTAGATCACCACGCAGAGGTCTGACATTTTCATAACCAAATGCCATTAGTTCTATTCCCAGCACAGCCAACCAACAATCTGAAGGTCTGCAGTCGTCGGGCTGATCATTACGTGGAACCCATTAACATAAAACCCGCCATCGCAATTAGTATCTTTGTAAGCAGCAGCCTCAGCAAAAAGTGGAAATGGAGGCTGAAATGATGGTGCTCTTGCAAAGGAGGCCGGCAGCAGATTGGGAAATAATCTGTGGCAATTGCTCTGCCGCTGTCTCTGCCGTAACTTCTCCAAAGACAGGCAGAGCCATTTCCAAGCAGTCAGCCCACGGACTTGAGCGAGCACTAAATTCACTCGGTGATCAAATACAATTTGAGAAAAAATCTACAATCGCTCACTTGGGGGGGGAAGAGATATTTTCCTTTTACGGATGAAGTGCAAAACAGCGAAAGTAGCTGTATTTGGAAAATTACCGCGCGGCTTATTGATTGCAGAGGGGACAGGTACAGAGCGTGGCTCTGCCCATCTCCCAGTAAAAACAGGGAATGCTTTCGAGGGGGGCAAGGGATCTGCAGGCTGGTTTGTTTTCTTAAGAGATGAGCCTGCTAAAATGTTCTGTGCTTTTCAGGAAGGGAACAAGGAAAACGTTCGTATTTATAGCAACATTATTGTTTAGAACAAAATAAGTTATTTCATCCTTTTAATCTCCGTTTCTATGGATATCCTGCGCGGGGCTGGGATCTGATTTTCCAAGCTCCGTGCGATCCGTCTCCCCTCGGCACCGGCCCCGGCAGGAGCGCCTGTCCGCGCTGCAGAAATCCCGTTCCAGGCGCTCCCGGACCGCCCCGGACACCGGGAGCCCGCTGCCCTCCGTACACTTTTTCATTGTTGTTTCCCCTAAACTCGCAGCACTTGGCTAATTTTAGCCCCGAGCGGGTTCCCCCCCCCGCCGCCGCCGCTCCGGGCACCATTTGCCGGGCGATGCGCTGCCATGAACCCGCACCGCGCCCGCGGGCGCTCCGCGCCCTTCCCGCAGCGCCCCGCATCCCGCCCGTGCCCGCATCCCGCCCGAGCCGTGACCCCGCGCCGCTGTCCCCGCGTCCCCCCGCACGGCGCGGCTGTCCCCGCATCCCCCCGCACGGCGCGGCCCCGCTCGGCGCGCTCCTGTCCCCGCGCCCCCCCGCGTGTCCCGCGTCCCCTCCTGGCGCGCGTCCCCGCGGGCGCGGCCCGGGGGTGCGGGGTCGCCGTGAGCGCGCGGGCGCGGCGCCGCTACCCCCCCCCCCCCCCCACCGGGAGCGCGCGGGCTGAGTCCGTGTTCCGGGCGGGCTCCAGGCCGGGATTTGGGCGCTCCCTGCCCGCCTCCCTCCCCCTTGCCCCCCCGCCCCTCCTCCCCCCTCCCGCCGGCTCCCTCCCTCTCTCCCTCCCTCCCTCCCTCCCCCTCCCTCCCGGCTCCTGAACTCCAGCCCCTCTCTCTCTATCAGCCGCTCACTCTGTCTCAATATGTCTCAAGATGGCGGCCAATGTGGGATCGATGTTTCAATATTGGAAGCGCTTTGATTTACAGCAGCTGCAGGTCAGGCTCCCCCGCTCGCCGCACCGGCCGGGCCGCGCCGCCGGACCCCCCCCTCCCTCCCTTCTCCGCCTTCCCTCGGGCCCGGCCTCCCCCTCCTCCTCCCGCTGCCGGCCCGCGCCGCCTAAAGGGAACCCCCCGCTCCGCCCGGCCGCGGCGCTCCGCTCCCTCCGCCCCCCCCGCCATCGATCACCGGCCCCATCGGAAATTGATCCTCTTTGTTCAATTCATCGATCAGCCCAAGATGGCGCCGGAGCCGCCGCTGCCGGGGCTGCCGCCGCTTCGCCCGCTCCGTCCCGGGCTGCTCTTTCCCCGCTCCGCGCTCCCCCCCGGCGGCGGGGCCGTGCGGGGCGGCGGGCGCGGCGGGACTCCCGGCGGCCGCCGCTCATCCCCCGCCCGCCTCCTCCCTCTCCCTCCCCGCCGCCTGCCCCCTTCCCGCCGCCGCGTCCCCGCCGCTTTTCCTCCGCCGGGAGCCGGGGAAAGTTTACCGAGTGCTGGGACTTTGTGTGGGGGCGCCGGGCGGGCTGGCGGTGCAGGCGCGGAGCGGCGGGGGCTGGGGGCGCTGTGGTGCCGGCCGGGCGGGCGGGCGCTCCCCGCCGCCGCCGCGGGGTGCCGGCCCTCGCTCCGCTCCGCTCTGCTCCGCTCCGCCGGGCGCGGGGCTCCGGCCGCCGCCCTGCGACCGCCGCGGGCACCGCGAGGGGAGGGGGCGCGGGGGGGCCCGGCGGCAGCGAGGGAGGGAGCGGCGGAGGGTCCCGCGGGGTGGGAAGGGGCGAGCGCCCGGTGCGCGGAGAGGGGGGCTCGGCGGGGCAGTGCGGGGAGGGCGCGGGGAGGTCCCGGCCGGCGGGGGGGGCATCGCGGCGCATCTCCCCGCGGCGGCGGGAGGGCACGTTACATAATTCACGGGCTCTCCAGCCTCTCCTGCTGTCCAGGATCTGACAGACGAGCGGAATATTGATGCTTTACTGTGCTGGCTCGGGAGAGCCCACAAGTGCCGTTTCCTGCGAGGGAAAAGTCCTCGCAGAGCGGTGTCGCTCCCCCTGCCCCGGGGGAGCGGCCCCGGGGGGAGCTGCGGCCCCACGGTTTAATTGAGTTGCCGGGCTACAGATAAGGCCGGGGCGGGCCGGGGGGGTTGTCAGCCGCTCTATCGGTGCTGCTCCCGCCGTGAATGGGATTGCAACACGCGTGTCTCCCAGTTGATTGGCGCAGGAAGGCGCTGCCCTGCCTCTCCAAACCCGCCGCTGCCTCCCGTTTAAATAAATTGGCTCGAAAGCCGGCGGCTGCCCACCCTGGCCCCCGTGGAGGCGGCGGTGGAGCGGGCCGGAGGCTGCGGCAGGCGGAGGGATGGTGCGCTGATGCTGGGCAGAGCCGCACTCCCGCTGCAGGTGAGGGGATGCTGCCGGGGGCCGGCTGCGGGAGCCGCTGCTGCCGCCCTCCCTTCCCCTGGCCGGGCGTGCGGGAGCGATGCTCAGCCTCGCAGCCCAGCAGCCCCCGAAACGGGAAGTGCTGCGTGGGATCTGTGCTGAGAGGCCGGTCCCTTCCGACTTTCAGGTGCTTTAGGAGGTGGGGTAAAATAGCGTTTTGGTTTAGGTTTCTCTGTCGCCTTCCACCCCCCTTTCGCGTTTTATTGTTTCTTTTAAAGGTTTTGGATTAAGGTAGACTTGGCTGAACTTTGCTAACTTGAAAGGGTTCTTAATAGTGACCCGGAATACCTACAGGAATACAGAAAATGAGATCCAGATGTAGAATTGTATAAAATAAAACGGATTAAATTAAGATGTAGTTAAACAAGGTCTGACATCTCTAATTGTGGACTTTTGCTTTTGCCTCTGTGTACGTGTGGCTGCACTTGCTTAGCATAGGAAAATAAACGCTCCGAACGTCGCTGCCGTGGCATTGCATTTAACGGTGAACAACTCTAAATATTGCCTATAAAAATAAAGCCTTCAGAAATGCTTATTGATTAAAACATATTATGCTAAAGTATCTATCATGTAAATGAAATTCTAAAATGTAATGAACACAGCCAAATGGCATTTTGATAGATTGTTCTCTTCTGTTTTTAGTAAAAAATAGCTCACTTTTATCATAATTTAATTTCTGTGCATACTGTAAAACCTGTTGTGGAGTATCACTGCACAAACCTTAATCTCGTTTTTGCAGACTAAATGTGACAGTCTGACTTGAACAGCTTGTAGCTTCTCCTTTGAAGCATTCTGGTAACGCCAGCTTAGAGTTGTTTGAACAATATTCATTACCTGCTTTTGAGGAGTGCTGATTATTTATCCGCGCTGCGGATTGAGGCTGTTCACCTGTTGGCAGGTTCACCAGGCGGGCTGTGAGCAGCACGGAGTTTGTTAACTTTGCATCCACTCTGCAGAGAGCCCCGGAGTGAGCGGGCAGGGAGGGAGCAGAATAGTTAATTTGTTTCAAATTAGCTTTTTATGTTTTTTTACCCACCCATCTGCACCAAGAGGTAGTGTAATATTTACTCCTACTTGCAGATGAAGCAATGTGCTATAAAAACTATCATTCCTGGGGATGAAGTTCAGTGCCACAGAACTGTCCATGCCTCCCTCCGTCCCCGTCCTTCACTTGCACTGACGTATTTCGAGCGTGGAATCGTAGAAAATAAAAATACTTCCGTGTACGCTCTGTTCCAGCACGGAAGCCTGGAGGATTTATGCTTAACACAATTCCACCTGAGCCCTGTGAGCTCCAGCTCGTGTGGCTCAGGGTGTGAGGGCTTTGAAGCTCTCTGTGCATGAGAAAGTTGTGGGGAGCTGGGACTGGGCAGTCCCGGATCGCTGGCAGCCAGCGCTGCGTACCCAGCTGCTCCCAACTTCCTCTTCCACCTTCTGTTAGAAGGAGACGTTTAACTGTTGATGAGCTTCGACCTGCCTTGTAATATTAAGCAGCAGGTTTCTCCAGATTGTATCAATATTAATTAAAAACAGAGCCAGGAACACTTTAGGGTCTGACTTTTTAAATTATTTATTTCCTTTCACTAAATAACTCCTTGTTTATAGGGAAAGATGTTTCAAGTGTTGGAGATGGGATTAAATAATTCAGAACTTGGATTAAAGAACAAAAAGGTCTGTTCACAAATGGAATATGAGATGCAAAAATGGCAGCTTCCTACAGGTATCAAACAGGGCTCTTCACTGGAGACTGTACCTGTGAGGCACGCAGCTGAGCATTAACCCTTTTCTATAGTAAAGGCTGCCATGATTCCTAAAGAAACTGTGGAATGGGCATGGCATTGCTGTTTCACTTTGCCATGTGGTGGTGGATGGCCCTGTGTTTGATGGGGAGGGAGTTGCAGTGCTCAGAGAAAACAGACCCTGGCAAACTGCGAGCACTGTGGCAGTAAATGCAGGTGAGATCACTGCAGAAATGCTGCTGCCCTCCAGTTCAAGCTGCCCGTCCCGTTTGGAAGCAGCTGTGTGATTGGAATCAGATCAGCAGCGTGAAGGTAACCTGCTGTTCCGTGGTCCTGGCTTGTTTGTAGTTTTTGGTGTCACCATCACCTTCACTCTGAAAACAACCTTTTGCTGGAGAACAGGAAAAGGAGCGTCCTGTTCCTGTGGGCACAGCATGCAGCTCTCCTTGACAGCTTGCTTAATATTTCTGAATATGTGTGTGTATATATCAATATCACAGGAGGCAGCTGGTCTCTGACCAGCAGGAGTAAGTCTAGCTTCAGCCACAGCTCTGAGTTGATCTGAAGACAAATGGAAGAAGTAAATATCCTTTGGAAACTTAAACTATCTGTAGTTATTTTGACAATAAACACAAGTTGTCAAAATGTCATTGCAGCTTTTTAGGACAGGCTCACATTTTGGTAAAAAGCACAGTTTCTTATTGCTTTTGAGCAGAACAGCAGAACTCATTACCATCAAGCTGGGGAGTGAAAATCTAAAGGCAAATCTTGCTAATGTGTTTGTTTTTTTAAATCTCATCCTGGTATTGCATCATATATGATTAAAGTAAGGATGGAATATTAGTTCTTTGCAGGCTGTGACTAATTATTTAAGGTAGACTATTGATCGTACAAAATCTGTAACAAAATCGGAAAAAACTAAGTTGTAATGAATAGCTTTAAAATACTGAAATAGCTTTAAAGTACTGAAGTACTTCTGTTACTGAATTAGAAACAGGTGGAGTTGTTGGCATCTTTTAGTTGGGTCTGATGGTACCAGAGCACAAGCTGATCTCCGAAGGAGTTGGTATGCTTCATCAGAAGCGGAATTAATGATCAGGTCTGAGTGTTTAATTTTGTGTATCTGTGCAGGTCATTGTAGAAATGTTTCTGTCTTAAAAGTAGTCAGTGCTTTTCTCTTTATAGTGGTAGCTGAATGTGCATGTGGAGAAAAGTCTCCAGCTGCTGTACCCACGTTTCTGCTCCCCTCACCTGCTGGGAGAGGTGTGGTGGAAGCAGCTGGGTGTTCCTGCAGGAAGATGCAGTACAGAGAAGGGAGGGATGGCAAAGCCAGGGCACTGCTGCCAAGATACTCGGAGAGCAATCACTGCTCCCCTGCAGCTGGAAAGCTTTGGCAGCTTCTGGTGGTCAGGGTGATGTCCCTGAACACCCACCACACGTGACGTACCAGAAGAAGCGCCCTTGATGTACTTCTGGCACAGGAACTTGTCTTTCACAGGATTCCTTGAGTTCTGTTTATTCCTAGGGAATAAATCTCTGAGAGCTTTTCTATCCCTTGTTATGTTCCTGCAATGAAATTATGCCCATCAGAAACGTGGCAGAGTCAGTGTGTGCTTCGGTCACTCTGCTCTAATGCCAAGTTTGTGGTTAATTGGATGATGTATTGAGCAGTGCAGTAGGGAGGATTTGGGATATGGTAATGGTTGAGAGTTTTCTGAAGAAAAATCACTCTGGTTGGCTGTGTATAACAATACCAAATAAGTAATGGGTGAAACATTTGCTAGAGAAGAAATTACACACAGTCTAAAATTCCAGTGAACAGTTATTCTTTATTTGCAAGCTCATTTGTAATGCAAAAAGTGGATGTAGAAAAATGCATAATCCAGAGTTTCAGTTTGATCACACTGAGCTGAGAATAAAGGCAGTTTATTTATTGGGCAGAGAACAGACACATATGTGGATGGTATTTTTTAAGGCACCAAGCAGGCAGTGGGCACTGGCTTTAGTGTTTCTATGTAAGCAGGGTGGTAAATTCCCATCTTGTGCATCCAGGTTTTTCCTGCACATGTGCTTGGTTCTTTCCCATATCTTTTGTGGGAAGGCCTTGAAAATACAATGTTTTCTGTATTGGGAATATAGTGACAATGGTCCACTGTGCTGGAATGGGGGAGTGGGGAGAAAGGTGTGAGGATGAGAGGGGGAAAGCTGAAATGGGATTGTTTGCAGAAAACAAGGAGTGTGGGGTGAAGAGACTTGTAACTGGAGTGCTCACACATGGAGTTGAATGTACCAGGAAAGGTGGGAGAAACTTGGACCTCACAGTCAGAAACAGGGTCCTTAAATTAGTGAACATAAGATAAATCCTACTCATTTTGTGACATATGTTCTCAGCTTGTTTTTGTTGTCTCTGGTTTGACAAGGCAAATCCGTGATTTCTGCCTTTATTGGCAGTTACAATGAAGAAAATGCAGGCTATTGCACTGGTTGGATTGTGAAGAACGTGGAATGCAGACAGATTGTTGGATGTTAAGTTTTTATAAAAGATTAAACACAGTTGGGTGTAGGTTGTTGGATATAACAAAGGTCTCCACTGCTGTCCAACAGCACTCAGATTTCCAAGAAAGCACTAGGCAGTAAGGAATTTGCAGTAGATCCACCACTGTACCCTGGTTGTGCTTCTGTTCTGTCTCTAGCAAGACTCTGCAGTTCTTAGTGCACTGTTATTTGGTCTCTCCTGTGACTTAGAGTTAAACATTTACCCTTAATAAAGGTAATTTTTGGTATGAAGGTGCTAAAGCTGGGAGGTGCCCGACAGCTCCCGTGTGTGTTACAGCAGGCAGGGCTTTGAAGCTGGAGCCTGGCACACTCATGTCTAGCAGCTTTTTGCCTCCCTGGCAATTCACCTGCCCCCTTGCCTTGCAATAATTCGATTCCTTTGTTGGCAGTTGGGTAATAAGGAAGTTTCTGGGGGGCTGGAGCTGTGCTGCCTTTCCCAGGGAGCAGGGAGGGCACTGGGGTGGTGCTCATCCTCCTCCTCCTCCTGCTCAGGGACCCCAGTGATCTGCTCTGGGAAGGCAGAGGTGAAGATTACTCATTTTTGAAAGGCTCAAAAGCAGATGCACAGAAGTATTTTAAGCTGCTGTGTTTAGATGTTTTGAATTCCCCCACATCTTTGTGTCTCTGGTTGTGAGCACTTTGAGGCACGTACGGATGTAGGCCATGGCTGTCTCGGAGGCTTTTCACAGGAGTTCATACATCAGAGCTGAGCAGATCCTGTGGTTCTGCTCTTTTGTGTGGAAATGTACCTTAGTGAATGAGCAAGCCTAGAAACTGCAGCATCTGGAGTGCCAGCACAAGCTTTCTGTGAATGATATGAAAATTCAGGCTAAAGTATGGGTAAAAGGCTGCACAAATTCCATAGGAACGTGACCATTCCTCTTGCTGAATGCAGTGATTTTGTGTAGGTGAGCCCAGGTGTGCACTGCTCATGTGTATTCAGGTGAGACCAAATCATGATCTGATTCCTGCAAACATTTTATGCCATCCCTTGAGCTGTGGAGGTGGAATGGTCCAGTGCTGCTGCTCTGTACGTCACCGTGGGATTGCTTTTATGGGCTTGGGGAGGGTGTGTGCAGGATCAGTTCTGACACATTGCTGAGGTCTTTCCCTGCTGAGAAATGCTGGCTTCTGTCTGTGGCTCACGTGTGACAAGCTGAGGGCAGCAATGTTAGAGGGAAGTAAAAATAATAAACAAGTGGTGTGGGGGAAGTGACACTGCTTAAAGGAGTGGAGGGGATAGAGGGAAGTGGTGAAGAAAGGAAGGAGGTAAGGAGTGAGCATAAACCCAGGACTTGGAAATGAAACTTCTTGCAGTACAGCTGGGAGAAGACAGCTTATTTTAGCCTTTATATGAATATTGGGCAGTGCACAGGGCACTGTGCTGGGTCTCCCAAAGCATCCATTGCCACCAAATCCAGCTCACCTGCACTTGCTCACCTTATGAAAGGATCACCTGGGGTTTGCCTCTGGGCTGTCCTTGTGGGAACATCCTGGGAAAATTTGTCCATGGTGTGGCTTCAGAGTGCACTGGCAGGTTTTTAGTGTTGCCCTGTGACAATCAGGGTTTGTGTTTCCTGGTAGCTTTCTATCCACCTGCATGGTATTTTTAGGTATTATAAACAGGAGAAGCATTCTCAGTGTTCTTACTGAAAAATAAAGGAGGGGGCAAAAACCCCAGGGAATTTCATAGCTTCTGACTTTTTTTGTTCCCCCTTTTTTAAAATGAGGATTCAGACTATGTATATCTTAGATGGCAAAAACTTGTATGTTTGAGTGGAAAAGCCCTGGCTTATTCCTGTAGAACCAAAACTGCAAAGCCAAAAGGGAGCGTTGCAGATGATGAGATGCAGTGAAAGTTTGATGGGTTAAGTCTTGTTCCTTCTGCTCTTGCTGGTGTCTCTGCTAGGTGTTTGTGGTTTCATGGTGTTGCTGAACCAATATTGTGAAGAAAAGGAAAAAATTCTCTTACCAAGGGTGAGCTGAAGCTGGAATGTATCAGCCCATCAGAAATATCTGTATGTGCTGAGTGGGACTGGTGCTGACACCCAGAGCCTTGAAGTGCTTCAGATCCAGTGTGAGCACAGTCAGGAGGTGGCAGTGACTCTCAAGTGAGTTGGGAGTTGCAGTCTCACTGTCAGGAGCTGCCCCATCCCCACTCCTGGCTCCAGCCCCTGAACATGTCCCTTGCCTCCACTGGTTTACTTCTCCATCTGGGAAACACTGATAATGCTCCCGGCCCCTCTTTAAGATACAAGATTGTGAGTTAGCAGTTACTGTTGGGTTTTGCTGCTACTTAATTCTCTCTTGTGGATAAACAAGACTCAGTGGTTACATTTTCTGCACCTTTGTTCTCAATATTTTAAATTATTCAGTCGGAGAACGTGCTGATTTGTAGGTGATTTTCAGGCTGTTGCTGAAAACAATTTCTACAGAAATGAATGTGAAAAAAGAACTGAATTGTTGGCTGTCCTAAAAGAATATTGAGAATGATTGGTACTAAATCACTGGAAAAAATGTTTCTTGCCCTTGGTTATAAAGTTGTAATCTAGAGTTACTCATACATAGACACGCTCTTAGTTTAAAACATACCTCCCTGTTGTTTGGTGTAATGTACAATTTATCAAGTTTCCCTTCAGATTTCTCAGTATACTGAAGGCTGTTTAAAATTTACATTATAGGCAGCCAGCGATATGAATGTTGAATTAAAAATTCAGCAGTTTGTGGTTGCATCATTTCAACCCAAGGTTTGAAACAGCTCCCTGTTCCAGCAGGACAGGCCAGGCTCTGGCAGCCAGGGCCAAGGAGGATCTTCCATCCCCAGCCCGCTCTGGTGGTTTTAAGGACAGGAACTGGGAGCCTTTGAGCCCCCTGGATGGTCAAAGGGAGGAGGGAGAGGAGATGTGCAGAGCAGTTCTTAGAAGTGCTGGACCTGTACTTGAAGGCTGAAATTCATTATTCACCAAAGACATAGCATGGGGTAGCCTGAAACTTTTTCTCACATCAACTTTTCTCTTTTATCCAAATTACCCAGGCTTTGTAGTGTATCAGCAGCCTGCCTGGGCTGTCAGTGGGGTTGGAGCTTTGCTTTATCTGTGCTGCTTGTGCCATCAGGAATATCCATCTCCTGCTCATGTCCTGCCCCATGCTGGGGCTCCCTGAGCTTGGCAAAGGTGGATAAACTTTATCCCTGAATAGCAAAACACCCAGCGAGCATTGCTGCGTCTGCTGAATTTTTAGCAGAGTTTCTGACTGAACTTGGCTGAAGGAGCTGCCCTTTCTAGCCCAGCCCAGGGTTAAGGTGTGAGCAAAGATGAATCTCTCCATCCTAGTGCAGGGCTAGGTCCTAACTCCTCTTGTCTTTGCCTTTATCTCATGTTTCTAATCCATTCATTTTCTTGTTATTTCGTTGATGTGATACACAAGTGTTGTCACAGTAGCTCAATAAAATTTATATTTGTGTCTTGTCTGTAATTATTTTTCATTTTATTTTTATTGGGTGTTTACACGTTTTATTGCATGTTCACGTCAAAGTAAATTTGTATCATGTTGTCACTTAAAGATGTTTGCTTCATTTTCATCCATAAATAAAATGTACCCTTTGTCTGGGATCTGAAACACGAGAATGTTAATTTTGTCAGTGAACTACATATCTGGTTTTTGTTGCAGATCTGTGTGTGTTAATATTGATAGAACTCAGCTTTGGTTTGGTATGTCTGGTATGAGCATAGTTGCTTTTCTGATATTAATTGTGGGGATGGGATGATATTAAACATTTAAAAACAAGGAACCAGTAGTCTTGCAATTGATTTTCTGTGGAGAGACTTCTGTGCTGAGTTGTTTACACAATTGTAACCTTAGTTTCTTTTAGGTGAGTGCAAGTGTTTCGTGAATTTAAAAAATACAGTTGAGTGCACTGGTTTATCCTCCCTTCCTTTCTTCCAGCTCTGCCCTGCCTCTTTCAGGAGCTCTAGTTTTCTTTTGCTTATAGGTTTCTGCACGTTTTCTTTGGCATGGAGTGTTGCTTTCAAAATTCTTGGGATGCTGGAAAAGGGCAGCTTGCTAATATTGTGTCCTCAGCTCATCTCTCTGCCTCTGTTCACAACACATTTGTCTGTTTTCTTAGGCAAATGTACTTTATACTCCTAATTACCACTTGAAACTCAGAATATCTCTTTATCATTTCTTTCAAAAGTGAGTGGATATCTGTGGCTGTGTAGGGATGAGCTCAGGGTGTGCTGTGCTCTTGCTTCCCAGGATGAAGCAGACAGTAAGGAGAATTTATTCTGTACTTTGTAAGAATTTCATTTTTGTACTTTCCTGATCCCATGAGATCCTGGGTGCCATCTGTGTTACTGATGGTCCTTCACCCCTGCAGGACTGAGGATTAATTCCCTACTTTAGGTCAGGATTTGAATGAAATGAGACTGTTCTTACTAAGCCATGCTCTCAGCTTTATGTCCAAAACTTGGTTTGCTGTTTCCATGCTCACGGTTTCACATTTTCTTTTAAGTGAAGGCAGAATTTTGGTCAGTTCCACAGCTGGAAAGTTTTATTGTAAAAGCTGAGTTTTTCTGTACAACTTGTGATACACATTTTTTCTCCTTGTGAGGCCTTTGCTGTGCTCCAGGCCATCAGCTAGTGAGACCAGAACTGTGTGGGATTTTTTTCTTGGAGTGATGTGTTAAATACAGCACAAATTATTAAAACATCACACACACTGTGCTGTGATCAGCTTGGTTTAGATGATAAATTAAAATCTGTTAGCATCTGAGATGTTCTGGCATATCATGAGAATAGTTAGTTCTTTAATATGCCAAGCTAAGTAAAACTTGATTAGTGTCACTATCTGGGATTTTCTGCCCTGTAAATAGAACTTGAAGTCTAAAATTGGAACTGTGAAAACCTACTTTAACTAGGATTAGAAGAAGAATTTAATAGTTCAGATTGATTTCAGGATCTTAGAAAGTGGACACGGTGCCCCAGAGCTGTTGTACGTGCCATCTTCTTAAAAATTAACTTTGCTGCAAGAGCTAAAAAGTTACTTTGAGACTGCAACACACTCTGCTTGGCCATCCAGCACAGCCTGCTGGGGTTGGAAAGGGGCTTTCTGTGCTTGGCTGCTGCCTGTGTGCCAAAGGTTGTTGTGTCTCCAGTCCTGGCTGTGCACTCCTGATACCTGGCAGGATCCTCGCTGGTGAAAGGTGATGGCAGCACTTGGGGTTAGAGGCTTTCTTCTGCCAACGTGAAAGGTCCTGATACCAGGAGATGATGGCTCTGTGTGGTAGTTTTCATTTTTTGGGGGCACTTTGGTTTTGTGGAGGAGATGGGAACCGGTGAGCCAGTGGGAATGAATGCCTGGTGTGGGAGAGCACAGCCACTGCTGCTGGGCTGGGATCCAGAGCTCTTGCCTTGCTTCCAGGGATGTCATGGCAAACTGCAGTCACACTTCAGAGTGTTTTGTGCCCTATTTATTTGCTGTAATCATTTTACCAACCAGTTGTGAAGTTAATTTCAGTGGTAAGAAATATTCATTCCATATCTAGTTGCCTTTTTTTTTGTTTTTATTTTTTTAAGTTGTTGGTTGGCAGCAACCCCTTTGTACGGTGTCTTGATTGTCAGCTCTTCATTATAAATTTACTTTCTAAATGCTGACTTAAGGCCTGACACTTTGTTTGTTTAACTGTCAGTTATACTACTTGGGAGACCTAATAAAAGCCTCTCAGATCTTTCTATTGAATTAGGCCATCCTTTACCACCCCAGTGACTGAAGTAAAACAACTGCAAGAGTCTCTTTCCCTGCCTATCCCATTTTTGCTGGAACCCTGCTTCGGGTGTCTTCTGATCCTGTCCTCACTGTGACAGTCCTTCTCTGCTAAAAGGTCACTCTAGTGTTTTAATTGGATTTTTCAGCTGCAAGGAATATAAAAATATAAGTTTATTAATAGAGTGGCTTTGATCTTGAAGGATTCCAAAACATTTGCTGCATTGCACATACAGGAATGGTTTAGTTTTACTGCTCGTTCAGGGATAATCAATTTTGTCGTGGAGCATGGAAAGCTGGATGTTCTTCCTGGGAGGTTGGGGGGAAGCAGGGGGAAATGTGGGAAGGCAGAATGTTGTTCTCCAACTGGAATTTCCCCAGGATACAGAATCAAATTGTGACGCTGTCAGGGATGCCAAAGGATCTTTCGTAAGTTGTTTTGGTTTTGTTTTTTCATCTGAGATCTTTGAAAAAGGTCACGGGCAAGAGACAATTAGAGAAACACTTAAGTGACCTTGTTAGTGTATTTTTGTGGAGTTATTGTGCTTTGCAGCTATTGCTGCTTTACCCAGATGGTTATTGCTGGTTTCCATCTGTTCGTTAAGGAAAAGTAAAGACAGAAAACAGCAGCTTCAACTGGGTTTTCAACCAGAACTTTCAGGTTTTATTTCTTCTTTGACCACGTCAGGTTAATGTGTCGGGTGAGCGCGCTGCGGTTTCAAGGCGAAGAGATTAAAGTGGGAGCTTGTCTGCTCAATATGGGTCATGACAGCAGCTTCCTGTGTTTTGGGCACCCTTTTCTTTGAACAGTCCCCAGGTATGAAGTGTGATATCACCCTGGCAGGGAGCCAGGCCAAGGGAACGACTCTGACCAAGGCTGACATTATGGAAACCATTTAAGCATTCGTGGCCAAAAGGATCCTCAGCTCATGTTGCTGCTTATACCCAGTTTAACCTCAAGGCTTTCTGGGTGACTTCATAGTTCCCCCAGTGGAGTTTTCCCTGGTTTTACTAGGATCTGCTCCCTTAAAGGTTAAAAACTTTCAAATCTTCAAGGCTGGTACGTGTGAGATCTTCCTGCTGGCACTGATGTAGGTGAGCTGACCCCACTTTTAGTGTTCTTGGTGATTCTCCATGTCTCAGTTCCTGGGCAGTCGTGGGAGAAGGAGCCCAGAGAGGCCAAGAGCATGATCTGGATTTTCACCCCATGATGAACAAAGCAAAATGAAAAACTTCTTCAAAGTCCCATCATCCCACTCATGGCACAAAGAGGTTTTTCTTCACCTGACTATTTTCTTTGAGCTGGTAGATGATTTGCTCTCACAGAGCTGTTTTTAGGCAGCAGAAATTCTAGTTGGGATGGAAGAAGAAAGCTGTCTGGAGGGAGAGCTGTTTGCAGGGGTCCTGAGCAGGGAACACAAGAGTGGTTTTATTTCCCTGACTCCTTTGCCAGTTGCTCAACCAGATGTCCTCAGTAGTTTGTGCTGTAAGATGTTAAGTAATTAGATCATTCAGATTCTAGTTAAACATAATTAAAACCCTGTGTAAACTGAGTGAAGCTGACAGGTTTTATAGGTTGGTCATAGCAAAAATATCAGATGATATAGCTCAGCATTAATACAAAAAGATTTAAGCCTCCATGCCCTCAAATAAAGAGGTGTTTAGTCTCCAAATTTAATCCTTAATTAGAACTACAATTTATGGCGCTTACTAAAAATATTTTCAGGATCTTGGAAGCCTCACTCAAAAGTGCTTCCATGTAATGTTTACTGGTCAAAGTTTCTTCTGTACCTCTGAATTCAAATTAGAGAACTTACTTAGCAGTTATTGTATCAAGTTAAACAGAAAGATAACAAAATTTTGCAGTTGTTTCCCTGTATTTTAAGATAGTGGGTCAGTCAGTTGCAGTGGTGCTTCTTGCCTTGAGAAGGGTTGGAGCAAGCAGCACCACTCTGGGTACCTTTCCCAGCGTGGAGCTGATTTGCCTTTTGGGATCATCTGGGTGTAGCAGAGCCTGTGTGAGATGCCTTGGTTTCCTGCAGTGGCTTCCAGCCCACAACATGCTGGGTTCATGAGCATCACATTCCCTTGGTTATTGTTAAATAGCAGAACTGCAGAGAATCACCGTGTAATGCCACCGTGATAATGCCACAGGTACTGCAGAGAAAGAGCAAATGTGAGATAGCGAGCACAGGGCTGAAACAGGAGTTCCGTGTTCCAGCCTTTGATTATTGTTGTTTTATTGCAACACTTTGAAGCTAATCTTGATTATTTCTCTCCCTCGTTTTACAGATATGACACATTATTTTGTTGTTTGTTTGCTGGCAGGCGAAACATATTTTCTGAAGGAAAGTGTTAACAGATCCGCTGATAAAATGTCTGTCTTCTAAAAACTGTCTGAAGACAAATTGAGTATTTGTCTACATGTGCTGTTCACACTGTTGTACCAAACAAATTAACAAGATGATTCTTGTCTTTTCTAGGATGTAAACTTTCTTTTCCAATGTTGTAGGAGCCCAAAGTTGTGAACTAGACCCAGGGTGATCCTTGTTCTGCCAAGTGCTCTGAAAGCTGATTGTCACTTTACTGTAGCTAATATCGAAAATTTAGGTACAGAACATCCACAGGAAAGTTATGCTGGAAAATTCACATTTGAGTAGTGAAGGGATTTAGCTGTTTGACTTAGTTAAAAAAGAAAAATCAGAAAGAAGAAAACTGCAGTTATTTCTTGGCAATCCTAAATGAAGTTGTCTTGCTGGGTACTGAAAACAGCTCCTTTGCATGCACTGCAGAGTTATTTCATGCAATAACTTCCCACGTCCCCTCCAGCCTCTCCCCAGCACGCTCAGTTATGTCACTGTGTGATGCTCCAAGCCTTGCTGTCCTGGCTGGAATCTCCAGCCTGTTTCCAAGCTTGTATTTCTCACTTGGCAGCACAGGCTGCGGCTGGTGGGCAATCTGCCGTATCCCTTTTTTGTCAAACCTCGGAGTTGGTGTCTGACACTGAATCCGGGAGGAACAACGGGGAGAGTGAAATGTACAGCAGAACTGGAGAGGTCTGCTGGGTGTCTCTGTGCATGTTCCTGTAGTTATTGCTTATGATTGATTCCCACTTCTTGTGGTGATAGAATGATGGGGGTTCTGCTCTTTCCTGTTTTAAGTGATTTGCGTGACCTCGTAAGAGTCAAATTTTCAACTACTTTTTTTCTGTCGAGTGCTTATCTGCTTACAAGTGAAAAACTCAGTTTCAGGAAAATCCCCTGAAGTTCTATAGAGACAAAACAGTTCTGTCAAGGTGTGTGTACGTGTGTGTGTGTGTTTGTGTAAACACACAAGCTCACACAGGCACAATCTCCTTTCTGGATCAGCTCCCACCATGCAAAATACAAACCTGAAAGGGCTATAATTGATTATGTGCAATAGGAGACAAACAACCAAGATTTTGGGAGAGGGCAGGGTGTGGTCCAGATCTGGCAAAACATTTAAGAACTGAACATTATTTTTTCAAAGGTAGGGAAACTTTAAAACATTGGTCCAAGAGTTAAGACTGGTTGGGAGAAGGAAAAGAGTACAGTAAACTGAGACGTCGTCTTTGTAGGGGGAGGTGTTGGGGGAGGAATTGGGAAGAAAGAACACACAAGTTTAGGTTAGTACATGTTCATGTTCTTCTGGTTTTTTAACTTCATTTGTTTCCCTGGCAGATGTCCCATGGCTTTGAGGCCTTTGTCTGTGTGAGAGAGAACATGAAGGAGGGCTTGGCAGGACGCTTGGGGATGTGTGGAATAGCTGGTAGTCATATTTATAGTTGGTGTTGTCTCTTGGCTTGTGCAACTTTGATAACCAGCAATCATTCTGTAAAGTTACGTGGTGAGTTGGCAAGTGAGCTCTCCCTGAGTTCCCTCCACCAATTCTGCATTGTAGATACAGCTCATGTACAAGTTTTTGTAAGGTCTGAATAGGACTTGCCACATCTACAGCTTCAGTTTTTGTAGACACCCCCCCATTGAACTGTCTTTTCAAATTTCTTCATGCAACAGAAGACATTACATGCAACCCTGCTTAACTGAGTTGAAAAGAAACAACATTGTTAAAGTGATCCAGCAGTCCTTAAGTGAAAAGATTTTTTGGAGCTTTTTATCTTATATATACACATCCATATATATATAAATATGTATGCTGCATCCTCCTTTGAAGGCACTACATTCATTTTTGCAGTGATTGTTGTACCTCAGCATTTTATATTGTTTTCTTCTGACTTGCTGAAATTCACTGTGGATTTGTTCCTGCAGCCTCTACATTCTGCAGGGGAAGAGGAACAATATTTGTCTGCTGTGCGAGTTTCAACCTTCTGGTTGCCTTTTACTTTCTCTGTGTTTGTGGCTCTAAATAGATTTATAACTCTGCAGCTTTATGCCTTTAAAACACCTGCTGTAATTGCCTAGAAATATCCTCCATGTCAGCCTTTATTGCTTACTGTGATTACGCTTCTGGTAACCAGGCTTTTTGGCGGACTCATAAAATAAGTTTCTCATAATAGGATTCCGAATGAAGTTAAACAATATGCATAGTTCAAAGTGCAAATATATTTTATTGGGGAAGGGATATTATTCTGCTGTTCTTTGATACCTTTATTGGACTCTTCAGAAGGTGCTCTGCATTGAGTGTATGCATAAGTTAAAAAATATCCTATGTGACCCATTTCTTTTTTGGAAGTGTGTGTGGGCCTTTGTATGGCAGGTCTAGAGGTAAGAAGAACATGCAGGCAAGTTCTTGAACCTGTGTACACTGTTTTTTTATCAATTAGCAGCGTTGAACATAAACTGTACACAAGGTTGAAAAAAATGCTGCATAATTTTTCTGATTTAACACCTAAGTGCTGTGTGAATGCTGAAAAAAAAATCTGTCATTAGAGGGTTGTACCTTCAGCTTAAGGCTGGTGTTGTGCTTCCCATCAGAGTGAGGGTCCTGTGAGGCTGTTGGAGGGGTGATGGATGAGCTTTCAGGAGTGGCAATGTGTTATATCTGCTAATTCTCCACGCAGAAACTTATCACACACTTAGATATTCCCACAACAGCAAAGGTAAGAGGAAGGAAGATCCTCAGACAGTTGAACTTGGTGTTGTGCTCCCTTGATCTTGATGTCTCCCCTGGCATCCTTCAGGTGGACATCAGAGGGTTGGCAAATGCTAGTTTAACATTGCAAATCAAGCTAATGTATTAGCTCTTGTAAACTGTTTCTGGAGATTGCAGGATTGAGGAGGTGTTATTTATCATCACTTTTAGCTAAAGAGTTCCACCCATGCAAAATTCTTAGTGCTAAGAGAATTGCACTCTTTGGTAGGCGGGTTGTTCTCAAAATCTCAAGCAGAGGAAAAGGTGGTGAATAGTTATTTTTGGTCTCTTTTAAAATAGGAAAATAAAATTATTGGGGTTAGCCAATGTTCTTTACATCAGCAACTTCATCCTCAAGGATATTTTGACATTTTTGCCTTTGAAATTTAGGCTAGACTTCAAAGGATCGATGAAATTTCCTGGGACAAGTGGGGTGCTGGAGAATGGTGGAGACTGGGGTTGGAGATGATGAAGTAAATGAGTGTGGCTTGCTGGGTGAGCTGGTGTCTCTGAAATGAAGGAAGCCAAGTTTGTCCCACACTGGAGCAGCAGACCTTCCAGGGACGTGCCTCAGAAAATGCTGCTGAGGGTTCAGTTTGGGGTGCAGTTGCCTCTCACCTGACTCCTGTGGGGTTTTGATGTCCTTGAATATGGCTGTGAACTCCTGCAGCACTGATGTGAGGCACAGGCTCGGTGACACCGTGTGCAGGTGCTTGGTGCTGTTGTGCAAAAGCTGCTGGAGTGGTTTGAGCCATTTCCCTGCGGGACAGGGACAGTGAGGAGCTGAATTTCCTTTTTAGGCGTAGAGTTTATCGTACAGAATAAAATCAAACACTGTGGGATGGCAAAGGCTGTTTTTTAAACTAGTTGGCTTGTTGTAGCTGTGATAATCTGTGTTGATCAACCCTTTTGGTGTTTGCTACAAAATTTATTCTAAAAGGCATGGTAGCTCGTTCTCGTTGGTGGCGGTCCAAATCGTCTCTGCTGCCAATCTTGGCACTGGTGCCAGTGGTTTGCTTTAGCTGATCTAAGAATATAATACAGATGGTTTGATACTCAGCACAGATATATACAGATGGCTCGAAACTTTCAGATTACTTTATTTCATTCCATTGTTTCTTCTCGGTATATCAAGTATCTGTGGATATATATATATGTGAGATTATATATATGTGAGAGATATATATATCATTGCTATTCTTAAAACAATCTGCTCTGTATTTGGTTCAGCTTGTGCCTGTCGTTGCTGTAAGAATTTGGCTGCTATTTTGTGCAAGTTCCACGTTCTGCGTGTCGGTACAGGTGTGCTTATTTATAATGCACAAGAATACTTCTGTCAGGTTGTTTGACCACCACACCTGTACATTCTCCAGTTACATGGGACATAGAAAGCACATCCCAAAGAGAGTGCCTGTGAATCTAAAAATGCAAAGTTTGTGGTCACCAGCACTGGTTTTGTTCAGTCTGTTGCTGACCCTGGCAGTGACATCTTTGCACTTGGAGCAGTGAAGTTTCAGCCCTGTGCAATCGTTCAGGCAGAGATCAGTGAGCTCTGGCTAAAGACTGGATAGTTCGTTTTCAGTGCTTATTACAGCCTGTTGATCTCTTGCCAGCAGAAATTTCTGGGTTGGGAATTTTTCTTTTATATACAGGTGTATGACATCAGTTGCCTGCTGGCAGGACAGGGCTTAAAGAGAATCGTGGCAGCATAACTTGAGTGTTCTCTGTGCACATGATATATTGATGTTCCAACAGTTGATACTGACACAGAGATTGTCTGGGCAAAAGGTAAAAGTAGCCTCTGCTTTGCTTTCTCATGTATAGGAGATTCTCATTCTTCAGGTTGGGGCACTGACAGCTCTGTCCTTTGTGTGGAGCTTGGGAGGTGCTTGTGCAGGCTTACTTTTGAGCAGTGATTTACTTAGCTGCCTTCATAAAGCTGTTAAAGTGCTTAACAACGCAATTAATGTAATTTAAGGACAGTTAAAAGCACTAGTGGTTCTTTTCAACTTTAATGTTAAATGCTGAGACAGATTAAGCAGTTTGAACAATGACATGATTCTACTCTATAGCCACTGAGCATGAAATAATACACGTCCCAGTGCTTGGTGTTTTGAGTCCAAAACTTACAGACCACTGAAATCAGTGATTATGGACATATTGCCTTGTTCTGGGACCATGAGACATCTGACAAGTGTGATTAGTGCAAGTCAGTATTTAGATGGCAAATCTTTAATGAGTATTTCACTGCTGTAGGAGGCACTGATGGTGATTTCAACATGTATGTCTCTTAAGTTTGCTTTAGTTGCACTGTTGATGCTGGCATGATGATAATTCCTGAGATGAGATATAAAATAGGTTTATGCATCTCTGAATGTTTCCTATTCCATGTGCATGGAGGCATTTTATCCAAACAGTCACACAGATTTTGTATGTGTAAACAGTTTGTTTTGCAGGCTTTTCCCCATATATTTCATCAATGCTTTAGTTAGTACTCTTTATACAATTCATATTCTTAATACAGAGAAGTTTGTGTGTTACTAAACAGGAAGGAAATTTCATAAGAGTGCCCTTGTGATGGAACTGCCAGGGTCCATCACCTCCAGCTCTGTTGCCTTGGGCACTGAGAGGCATGGCCCATTCCCTGGCTGCTGTGGAGCAGGACAGTTCCACCCCTGCTGATAAGAGAGATGATGGCTGTGCATGGTGATAAACTCATCAAGAACTGTTCTCTGGGCAAATACCAGCAGTAAGGGCAGGGGGGAGGTTGGGCAAGCAGCATTTTCCAAGAAATGCAGTGGGGACACTCATGTCTGGAGAAGGAGCTCACTGGAGGGATGTGTAGATTCAAGGGAAACATGAATTTAAAATGGAGTGTGGCTGTGAAAGAGCTTTGATGAAATGATCTTCTGCACTGTGAAAACAAAGACACCTAAATCATACATGGATGAGGCAGGGCTGCTAGCTGACCTCAGAGTAAGTGCAGTCCTCCAAATTAATGGTCCTGGAGCAGCCAGCTGAGGTGGTTTGACTCTTTAAAAGTCAGATGGTTGGGAGGAATGTGTCTGGTAAAAGTGGCCTTAGCTTGTAGAGAGTTAAAATGTTTGTTAGTTTGGAAAAGATTGTCTTTGAAAAAATCAGGTGCTTGTGTGATTTGTTTATTGGAACAGTCCTTTTCTACCAGCCTCAAGAACTTCAGCTCTGTTCCTGCCTTATTGAAGAAAAAATACTTCTTAAATTTTATCTTCATCCTTCCTCAGGAAGGCTAGAGCCTAGCTGGGGTGTTTCCCAGAGAGCTGGTTTCGGAGTGACTGACTGGTAATGATGAGTGACAGAATTAGCATAAATTCAGAGATATGGTTGGCTGGTGCCAACTGGCTGTGTGGGTATAAGAGTCGCTCTGGGGAGCGATGACAGAGCCTGATTTTTATCCCTCCCTCCCTCCCACCCCCCCACTTTCCCACCCAGAGTGCTGAATATCCGACTGGATATTAAATACTTGAAAATCAACCTACTTAGCAGCCTGGAGCAGGCTCCAGGGAGGAGGTTTGGAGAGGGAGGGCTGGTTTGGGGTGGTGTCACACGCTGGGTAGCGCTGTGTGCCAGGGGTGTCCGGCGGCTGGGGACACAGAGCTGGCTGTCCCTGGTGGGTGCTGCATGTCTGTCCCAGCACCCTGAGCTGCCTTGCACGATTCCCCAGCGGGGTTTGCTGCTGGTGGCTCCTGGCCAGCTTGTCATGTCAGTGTTGAAAACTCCAGAGCACTTCTCCAAACGCTTGGAACCTGTCTCGATCTGCCCGGTAACCGCGGTGTCTCCGCGAGCTCCGCAGGACGGCTCAGCTCTGCAGGCTCCTGGCCACAGCTCTGACCGGCTCCTTGGGGCTGGGCTGGCACAGCCACCTGCCCTGGACAGCCCAGGGTGTGCTGGAGGCCAGAGCAGCTCTTGGTGTGGCCACCCTGTGCTGGCCAGGCCGAGCAGGTGCCAGGGTTGTGTCCCATGCTGGAGCTCTCGGTGCCTGTTCTGCTCCCTGGTTTGCAACCTGGCCTGGAGAAGAGGAAGCATGGAAGGGGAGCTGGGTGCTGGAAGGGGTCAGGACAGGGCTTCCCTGGGGCTGTGGATGCTGCAGAGCAAGAGGGGACCTGCCACTGGTCCCCAGGCTTGGGGATGAGGGGTCACAGACACCTCCTTCCTCAGTGTCCCCTCACAAACAGAGATGAAATGCATCATTTCCTGGGCTTTGGCTGTTCAGGAATGACCATTCCATGTTTTGCTGTCCCCACGGTGTTGGATCACCCTCCCTGGTGATCCCATGTGCATTCTGAAATATGAGGCTGGAAGATGGGAATTTCTGGATCCGGGCAGCTTTGGGAAGCATCTCCCAAGTGCACACCCTGACAGCAGCACTGCCTTTTTCCCAACATGTGCTTAATCAACTAGATAAATGGAGGAGCTGTTCAAATGGGGCTACTGAAAAGCACCTGCAAAATCTGTAGTCACTGCTGAAACCCCAGTCCCTGTATGCTGATTAGGCTCTTGTTTTTAAAAAACTTATGAATATGTTTAAATTCTGCAACTAAGATATTTTCCCTAATTATTTTCTTTTAAAATACACTTTTAAGATTGGTTGCTCTGATGCTGAAGAATACTTAATGCTTCTTCCCTCTTACTGGTGTATAAATGTGATCCTGAAACACTGTCAGTTTTTCTAATATTATTTGTAAGATTATTATTGGATGTATTTGTTGGGCAGGGGCTTACCAATGAATTAAGTAACTACTGGTGAGAATAAAAGACTAGGTAATATTTGTATTAAAATATTTTTTCTAATTGCTTAGAATTAATATCCTGCTTGTGTAGCATAATTTCATTGGGCTCTGAAGGTAGATTTATCATGAAAATTCACAGGTATCATTTTATTTGAGTTGTCTGCTGCTCCCCATCACCTCACACACAGTACAGGTCGGTTCATGCAGGTTCTGTGCTGTGTGTTACTGCTTCTGTTGTTTGGGTGAGATAAAAACTTGTTGAACTACTAAAGTGGACAGAGTTTAAAATTACAGACACATTACTTTCCTTTGCAGCCATAATATGTTTGTTTTGGCAGGCTGTCTCTTCACTGGAACATGGAACAGTTCCTTTTTTTGCGATTATTCACTGTTTTCAGTCATACACCACCAAGTATTATTCATGGCCTTGGAAAAAGTTACTCCTTCACAAAACAAAAGCATAGGAAGTGTTGCGAGACTCCCTCATTTTGGTAATTGACAGGTATTAATGATGTGTGGGTACCCTAAATGTGCTGTAAATGAATGAATGTCATGGAGTGTTTGTGGTGGGAGCCTTCCCTGGCTCTCCAGGTGCTCTGGGTGTGCTGGTGGCCGTGCTGCTGGCTGGCACCTGCCAGGACCTTGCTCCCTGGATGCTCCAGGAGCAACCACCACGTTCACCTGGGCTAGTGCTAAGCTTCTCCCACATGGTGGAGCTTTTACCCTCGACTTGACCACAGACAGACATTTACACAGTGCAGAGAGGCAGCTTGGGAAGGAGGGCTCTGCTCTCCTCTTCCCTGATCCATAAAATTTTTGTGTCTTGTCTAATGCTGCGTTTGCCCTGCGCAGACACGGACACCATGGCTGTGCTAATGCCTGCAGATCCAGCAGCCTCCAGTGGCACTGAGACCTCCAGGATCCCTCCAGGATCCCATGGCAGCTCCTGATGGCCTGGAGCTGCAGTGCCATGCAGTGCCATGCAGTGCCATGCAGTGCCATGCAGTGCCATGCAGTGCCATGCAGTGCCATGCAGTGCCCACTGCTGCACCCCCCAGCTGATTTCCAGTTGCACCCCCCCAGTTGATTTCCAGCTAAAAAAAGCTAATCAGCTTTTCATCACATCCAGCAGGTATTGCCCCATTCTTTGCCATTTCCAAGCATTTTGCTGGTTTTGTCACCAGACAGGCATAGTGTAAAGAATTAGAGTTAATGATTCTCATAGCAAACTGCTTTTGAAAGAAGTATTGAAGAATCTGAGTTTGTGTGATTTGAGCCATGCTTAGGAAGTGAAAAATAAAGTCTGCTGCTGAGAACAACTGCCTCTTTTTCAGAAATCAGCTATTTCTTTCTCATTACTTGTTTATAGTATTGTGATCTGTGCAGCCTTTAAAGGTATTCTTTACTTATTTGGTCTAGCTGTAACTCACTTTAATGCTTATCTATTTTCTAATAATACTTAGCACAAGAGGTGCCCTTTCCTTTTTCTTTTTCCCTCCCCTCAGGATGTGCTATCTTTTTCTTTTCTTTCCCCTCCTCTTCCAGTAAGGAAAACACCATTTCCTCCAATGCAAATGAGTAATGGTGATGCAGGTCAGTTCAGACTTTTATATTGCCACTTGTTTACATAAAAGTGATCTGTTCTGAAAATCTGTAATTTTCATGGGAACTGTGCATTAATTTTAAACTCACCATGTCCACAGCACAGGAATGTATTTTCCCTCTGTTTTTCCTAAGGTTGGAAGTCACAGTTGTTTTTTCTGCTCTTCCTCTATTTGCTAGAAAATTGGTTTTGCTGCTGAGGTCCTTCAATGCCCATGTGGCTGCTGCATTGCATGTTCCGCCACCTGGCCCCTTCTCCCTGCCAAACTTTGGATTTCTTTGGTCTTGATCTTTGCTGTTTCTGAAGCAAATCCCTGAAACATTTTTTTTCCCAGTCTTCTTCTGCCTTACTATTCCCCCCCACTACTTTGTAAAAATAAACTGCAGAGCTGATCTGGCTGTTGCATATCTGCCCAACTATTGTCCTATAGCAGGGAATAAAATTTCCAACCCTTCATGCCTGTTCTTACAGCTCAGCTGGCTGCATGCTTAGATTTTTCATTATAGGGCCTCTTAGAACAGATTTAGAATGGTTTTATCAAGTGATCAGTGAGTTCTGTGTTTTGCAATGCAGGAATAAATGTTTTCAAAGAATATCTTCTAGTGAATATAATGATGGTCTCAGTCCTTGGATGGTTTTTCTTTGGCACTGGGAGATGTGGATTTGTTGGTTGATATTTTCTAGGTAAGAGTAAGTAATGGCTTCTTCCCATAAACTCAGTAATATTTTAATTTAGGTGATTCAGTCTTTAATATAAATACAGCAAAGTGACAGGCTTCATGCCCTTAATGTTTAGGGCTTTTAGTCATCCTTAGAATTAATTCTGGTTTCGGCAGAAGCATTTATTATTAAAGAAAACACAGACTCAGATATTTAATTACTTGGATTTCTTTTTTTAACACATTTTAAGAACATCTGTGGATCCTAATGAAACCAGTGAGGATCCCAGACCCTAAAAACTGCCTAAATTTTTACAGTAACATGGGAGGAGGGGACGGATTGGGGTGGAGGGCAGGGTACTGTGAAGATTCCTGGCATATATTTTCAGATGACTTACTGTATTTTTAGCTGGTGGATATGTTTGGTGTCATTCATTTTAGGCAGTAAGACCATCCATTTATTCTATACTGCTCAAATTTCTGGGTTTTCTGTAAAATACAGTGGAGTTTTCTTGTGGGGCTGATGTAGAGTTGGCTGATTCTCAGCTGTGAAAGAAATACTTATGTTGATTATCTTTGCTTCACTGTTTTCTTTAGATTTCAAGAGGTTGTGCTTAACATTTCAAAATTAGTTAGAGGACTCCTTTCAGACTGCTAAATTATACCTACCAGAAGGCTGCAAAGCGAGCTCTGCGTGCCTGCCTCAACTTAGCTGCTCTTGATGGCACTGCAAATAAATTATATATGTAAGCAAATTATTTTGAAAGCAGTAGTTTTTAAATTGGGACAAGGCTTCTCTGTGTGTTCATACATCTCGTGCTGTAGCTGGTTAACAGGTGAATTTGAACCTCTTCCAAATTTGGTGTCAAATTTTCAGACAAGCACAATGCACAAATTCTCCTTTCTGCCCTCTGCAAAGAGGAAGGAAGGGAAAAAAAAAAACCCAAATCTATTTCAGTACTTTCTCAGAAGTTTACTTGTATAAATTTCTCTTTTTCTATGAAACAATACTTTAAAACTCTTGAGGAATGCTCAAATAATTGTGCTTTGTTAGTGAATCCTCTTAATTATTGAGAAGGAACTGTCTGGACTCCTACAAAACACTCATTCTAAAATAATTAAAAATATTTAAAACAATAAAGTATGGAACAAATAACAGCTCAAAATTTTGAATAATTTTGTTTTATTTTTGAATCAACATGGGATTAGCAGATGCTTTTGCATGTTTATGCAGGGTGGCATTTTTGGCAAGATCAGTGAAGCTTTTCCTGCACCCTCAGTTCTGTCCAATGTCTGTCCTGACCCAAGAGCCCAACTGTGCTTCACACAAGGAACACAGACATCCACCAGCGTTGAGAATTTTGCCTTCTAGTCAGTTCTTTTGTTCTCTGTGGTCTTGTAATTACATTTTTCTAAATGCAGTTCTCTCCACTGTTGTGGTAGACAAGTTTCAAGGCAGGGAACTGTGCATGTGCTGCAGCTCCTGCGAGCGTAAACTAAGAGGAGAAAAATGTCTCTTATCTTTTTCCGTTATCTCTGCTTACCTCACTTTTTTGGGGGTTGGTTGCCACCTTAGGAACACACTGCTGCCAAATGAATCTAGTGAAAATCATAGAAATAGTGCTCGAGGCTTTGGGGTGACTTGTTTCATTTGTAAATGAAAATATTCCGTGGTACTCTAAGGTCCTGTTTTGTTCCAGATAAATCAGCACACGGTATCAAATTAACTTCATTGTTCTTAGAGTGCACTTTATTACAGATATTCTGACTTAGGTGTGTGTTCTTATTGGTTTGGTTAAAACTAGGGATTAATTTGTGTGCTGATAATCCAAAGTGAGCGTTTGCCTCTGCTGATGCTGCGGGAGCTGCGAGTTGTGGTGTGCTCAGAGCCCCTGGGAGCCAGGCTGCTGAAGGGGGCAGAACCTGCTCTTGGGGTGTGTGTGTGACCCCCCTAAATGAGCAGCAAGGTGCTGCCCTTGAGCCATGCCTGAACGTCGTGGGCTAATCTAAGTGGCATCCTGGAGAGTTGTGCTGCAGCGCTCAAGGCAGCAGCACAAACTGATGTGACTGATGGTATTTGTGGATTATATCAACATCAGTGGATTATCTGCAGCAGCAGGAGGAGGAGGACTGGAAACAAGAATGAATAACATACTAAACAATGAAATAAAAGTGCCTAATGAACAGGAAAAGTAGGAGAATTATAAACTGTAGGGTTCACAGTTGTTGTATACTTGACATCCTATTGGTAATTTCTGTAAGAAAGATTGGGAGAACATAATGGAGGGATGACAGCAAATATTAGGCAATTTTCTGGAGAACAGAAATAGTTTTGGGCAGGGAGTTGAAGTATTTGTTACAGCTGGGTTTAATTAACAGAAGGTGAGCTGGATTTGCCATTGGGGGTGGTAACATCAGGCACAGCTCTTTATATATTACAAATGAAGAATTTCTGAGCAATGTAATTTGTTTCAGCAAGAATTGGTTTGCTCAAGTGTTTTCCTGGTAGCCAAAGGGAGTGAATATTTACAGGAAAAGGCAGGGGAAGGAATTTAATCTTATAATCAACCCCCACCACTGTATTAAGAACCAGTTTGCTTAAAGGTGGCATTACTGGACAGCATTGCAGAGAGCTTGAGGTTTTGACTCAAAATAGGTTTGGCAGCACTGAGTAAGAGCCTCGTGTGTGTGTTAGTCTGCCAAGCACGGTATTTAAACGATGGGAGCGTGTTTCTTTGTCACTTAGCCCTCTTGTAGAGAGCAGAAAGATTTTAACCAAAAATTACAAGACATGTTGATCCAGAAACTCCCTGCAGCAGCTAAATTCTTGTCTTGCTGTTCATATTTAATGTTATCCTTGGTTCTAGAAATAAGAATTTAAGTGACTTGAGTATCCTGAATACGCGTTTTTGACGGCTTTGGTAGAAGGTGTCATTCCAAGAGTAGTTTCTTCCTAAATAAAAAAAATAATTCTGTAACTTTCATGTGTGCACTGTTTCTAGGTGTAGTTATCATAGGCCTAAATTATTTAAACCATAAAGCAGCATCTTGCAGGAAACTTCTATTCCTATGATTTTATTTTTTTTACCATATAAATATTTCAAGTCTATGCAAAAGACAAACCTTGTATAAAAATACTATATCACCCATGAGTAGGAGAAGTTATTAAAGGTAGGCACAGGCTGAGTAATGAAATGGGGACATCAGGTTCCTCAGAATAGCCTGTTACTAAGGGATGCTGAATCCAAGGTAAAAAACTCCTGTTTCTTCTCATTTTTAGTTTTTTTCAGACCTATTTAACTATGCCTTGAATATATCCAATCTGATGTTGATGATGGTAGTTACTGTGGATAATGATCAGCTGTTGCAGCAAAAGGATTCACTCAGATTTTTAATTTAGGAAGCAGAATGCTGATTTTTTATAAACTTGGCCAGCAAACAGAAACCAAGATGATGGCAGTCTTGGATGTTGCTTTAGTCTTCTATCTGCTTTCCCAGGGATCCGCAATAGTACTTGGAGATTTAAGTGGTTTGGTCAACATTACCTTTTTCAGCCTTTATGTTTCCATAATAGTTCATAAACCTGCAAATAATGGTCTGCTCTGCTGAGCCAAAAATGAGTAATTTCCTTTTTTCTCCACAGTACCTCAGAACTAGTCCATAAGATTCTCCCCAATGGAAGAATGAGACACATAATATACTGGAACCAGGGCTCATAAGAGAACAAAAATTAAATTAAAATAATCCTAAGAATTCTGGTTTGGTTTTTTTCTGCATGTGCAGAGTAGTCCCTTCATCCTTCATCTTCCCAGTTGCCATTTTAATAAGCTTTTAGGTGTTTATTAGAATGTGTGCCATTAACTTGCATCTGTTCCACTCCAGGAAATTGGCTGTTATCGTCTGTTTTCTTCCCAAAATATTGGCTATTCCCTGTATGAGACTTTACCCCCTTAAATATGGGATTAAATATGGTGTTGATGCAGGCAGAATCATTTTGTGCCTGTTCTGTTTTCCTGCTGTTGCTGCAAACAAATGTGAAGAATCTTTCCAAAAAGAAAAATCCTCAAGGATCCTTCATTAGATGTACTCCTGGGAATTGGTAATAGATACTTGAATATCATTCATTTTAGGAGCAGGATTTTGATGCCTATTAAAATCAAGGTGCACGCTAAATATTTACCCTGTTTGTTTGGAAATGTGTGTTCCTTTTAACACAGCTTCTCATGCAGAGGAAATGCACAACTCACCAGAGCACTGAGCAGTGCTGCACAGGGATATCAGGGTTTGCACTGAATTGGGACCTGAATTTCCCAATTCCCAAATGATGCTGTGCAGGCCCTTGGCTGGCCTCGTGCAAGAGCAGATGGTACAGCAAGAAGAACTCGCGAGTTCTGGGGGCCAAGGCTTGCAGCAAGCAGGGAAGAAAAAAAAAAAAAAAAAAAAAGGAAATGTTAATTTAGGAACTCAAAAAATCCCCTGATAAAGAGAAGGGAGAAATGCCAAAGGGAAGAAACAATAGTGTTGCTCTAAAAGTGGTGTTCTAAGCTCAAACCTAGGGCTGAAGCTGTCCTGATCTCATCTGTGCAAAATCTATAAAATCCAATTACTCTGATACCTGGAATTTAAATAACTAGAAACTTTATGTCTAGTCTTGTCTTGCTTTTAGCTTTCTTTACAGTGGGAAAAACTGTCCAAGTCAGTGATAAGGAACCATTTTATTTGGGGAGGAGTTTGAAACACCACCCAAGAATGATGTCATTCTGACAGTGTTCATATCCTGATTGGAAATCTGCGATGGTGAAAGAAAGGAGTCTGTATTAGGAATGCTGTACCTTTATAAACCTAGTAGGCATTGTCTTGGGTGTTCTGAAACAAGTCTTGGCATATAGAGCAGCTTACTGGGTTTAGAGAAGACTGATCTACTTTTTAATTGGAAAAAAAAATCATTACTCAGAGCATCTGGTAAAGTGATAGTGCATGGATTTTAGGTTACAGTGGCCTTTTTTTAATGTGTTTAAAATGGAAAAGGTGCTGAGGTCTTTGCAGGTAAAATCCAACACTATACTCTAAAACATTAAAGGAGAAAAGACTTGGAAGCATCTGAAAAGGAAGTGGATTGTTAGAGTTGCTTGAGAATTTCTTTTGCTGTCTGTTTAGGTAATCATAATTAAAAAATGCCTGAATGATCTTAATAACACATGATTCAACTGACAAGCACTAATTGCTCTCTATCAGGCCAAGAGAAGATGAATGTTGTCAAGAAAACCACAAGTCAGACAAGCTGATTCTCTTCTAGTCTGACACCATGTTCCCATGTACAAACCAGTTTTTACTGGAGTCTTTCCAACATCAAAAGAAAATCCTTGCCTTCCCATTAATTTTCGTTGCTGGCAGGCTCGAGCTGTTTGTGACGAGTTACTTTCGTTACTATTGCTGGGCTGCTCATGCACAGGGTTGTGCAAAGGCAAAAATGTAAACAGGTTTCTCAACTTCTCCTTATCTTTGTAGTTAAACTGGGCACATTCTTACACTGAAATATAAAGCATTAGTGATAAAAAAAAAACTTCTTTTTTTTTGAATTGTCAGAGCAATCCTTTTCTTTTTTGGTTGCCCTGCAGTGTGCAGTGCACTGGGCCAGGTAGGATAGCATTTTTTTTTCCTTCAAAGATCTTTTTTTAAGACAACCTATGCAAATGATGTCGTTGCAGTGAAAAATCCCAGTTTTGTATAGCAGATGCTATCTGGCAGGATTTCCTGCTAGGTGATGTGTATCTAGTGCCATTTTTTTTTTTTTTTTTGTTTTGAAGATGCCTTTTTTGTCTGTGCTCTAGTCAAATGAAGAACCTGTCCTTTGTTACTTAACTTTACTGTATTTCTTGATTTAGATACAAGCAGTAGGAGATACTTCACATTGTTTCATACTTTCCATTTATATTTGGACATGGGTTGCTACATGGTGTTGTAAGGGTATGGGTCACTTGGGCAACCATCTACCCAGACAAATCTAGTGACCTTTTGTGTAAATAGGGCTTAAAAAACAGTGCCTGCTTTGAACTAAGTAAATTCTGACTTAGTCACTCTGGTGTTAATTATGAAGGGAGATCATGTTATGTTTTAATGGAGGTGTGAGACTCTTAAAAAAAAAAGGAAAACCAAGAAACCCTGGGATCTTTCTGTAAACAGACTATCTCCTTTAACCAGATATTTTTAAGTTGGATCATTAAACCTCTCCCCAGAGCTCAGCAGTGCCAATTCATTTCTTAATTAGCTTTTCTGAGGAAGAGGGATATTGACTTGGTTGTGAATACACCCTGCTCTCTGGAAGGACTTTAACTCAATCCTCTTTTTGGTTTTATGGAGAAGAATGGAAATCAGCTCCTTAAAACTTTACTGTAATTCTCAAACTTCAGTTCTGACACAGCACTGTCAGTTATCAATCTTTGGAATACTTCCCTGCCATAGCTGAGGACTGTTTTAACTATTTGATGGCCCCCTTTAGTATGTCTGCAGACAGGGAATCTTAAAAGGAATCTTAAAGGGAATTGTCACTCAAATTTGGCACTTCCAACAGAGTCCCCAGTCAGCATCTTGGTGCTAAACCTGGACTGAACCAGAGTAATGAGCTCCTTTTCCTTACCAGATTTCTTTGCTGGTAACAAAAGCCCCCTTGCTGAAGGTAATGTTGAAGGGAGGATGGGTGATGAACATGTGAAGGGAGCACTGAGCATTCCTGACTTGTTTTCCAGCAAGTCCCAGTCCCCCCTGTCTACAGGGTCACCCTTACAGATATTGTTCCCCAGTGCTTGGCTCACTGACAGTAGAAATAAGTAAATAAATCAGAGTAGAGAGGCAAGACCATGAACTGACAGTGGGTTGATTTGTCATTTCAAATCTCCTGAAAACAAAAAAGTACCTGTGTTTCTGTGTCAAAACTATTATCAAATCTATCTGAAATAATAATAATCTCTGACAGTTTAACAACATCACGGGTTATAAAAAGCATCACAGTAAGTTCCTTTTCTCAATTTTTGCATGTGATGGGGGAACAACAAATTCCTTTTTTCCTCAAATGGTGCCCAGTGCTGCTGGTGCTGCACACCCAGGGATGAGGGGAGTTTTCAAATTGGAGGGCAGAGCCCGGTGCTGTCAGCTGGAGTTGAGATCCTTTCAGGGCAGCAACAGGAGAGGATTTGTTTGTTCCTACTTCAGAGTTTTCTGCAGAAAATAATGAGAACCCTAGAGTCTGTCCTGAAGTGACAAAATTGTTTGCTTCTGTAGAAAAGTGAACAACTATTTAAAAAAGGAAAAGGGGGGAGGAGGAGGAAGGATTAGCATGGAGACTGTAACTCTGTTACCTGGAAAGCACCAGCCAGTCATGGGGTATTCTGAAAATAGCCATGATCAAATCTAGTTTTAATTTTTTCACAGTGGTTTAGATAGGATAATTCTGGCATCTATTTGAGTAAAATATATTTAAAATAATATTACTCCAGCACGTTCTGCTGTACAGAACAGAGCAGTGTTATCTGTAATATGAGAGTTCTTGTATTTTGTTCTGGTAACTTTTTGCGGTGCATTATTTAAGAAATAATTTGGGAGTTTATTCGTGGGCTTTCTAGAAAGCCCATCCCCTTTGATGTTAGCCCTAAAGGCAGGTATCAGGCTGCTCTTGAGGAGCAGATGTCCCCACTGGGAGGGCTGAGCAGGGCTTGTCCCCAGTCACAGCCACGCAGAGGGTGCTGGCAGCTCTGGGATGTGTCAGAGACACTGTCCCTGCTCTGGGGCTGTGCTCTGTCCCTGTGCCCAGGACAGCAGCCCTGCAGGTGCTGAGGTGTCAGTGTGTACCTCTGGTGCATCATCTGGGTGTGCTGAGTGTGTTCTTTGGCAGGGCACAGGCAGCCAGGAGCGTGCCAAGCAGTGATAAGCAGTGCCATCTAGGGTTGAGCCTGGCCAGGAGCTCATCCTCAGAGCCCTGCCTGAGCACTCAGCCCCAGCCCAGCTCTGGAAGGTGGCCAAGGGCAGAGGGTGTCATTACTCACACAGAAATATGGTTTTCTTTAGATGATAATATGTGTTTTAAAAGTACTGAACAGCACACCCTAAATCTTAGCAAGGACTTTTAATCCTCATATTAGATCCAAAATACATCCCTGTGCCAAGGAGACTTAAGGTTGGTTTTGTTGTGTGAAGTCTGGGGTGTTCCATAGTGTGTAGGGAGGGGATGAAGCATTTGGGTTGTTCATTAGAACCAGAGGGTGTTACCTTCTGGCTGCTGCATGTGGGAGAATTTCTGCTTGAGGAAAAGTTATTGCATTTGAAGAGGAATAATGGAGTTTGATCATATGGTTAAGCAGACTTACCCACACCAGATGAGTTGCCCAGAAGTCACTGGATATCCTGTCTGGGTCTTGATGGCACTGCAAGCCTTATCTTTTTGGAGGTGGGATTGGAATAAAAAATTTCATCCTTTCCATGGGGCAACATGAAGTTCAGAGCAGCAGAGTCCTCTCACAGCACATTCATGTTTATGCCATGCATCTCCATTCCTCCTGCTTTGCAGCTGAGGCATTCCTTGGGGGCAAAGTCTGTGGAAAAGTCAACTGCAGAACTGACCCAGAAGGAAAAAAAATTTGTTTTACAGATGAGGTTTGTGTGTAGCTTTGGGGGAACTCATTAAACTTGACAGCAGATGCTCTGGTCTTGTCAGCACCATCCAGAAAAGCCTTGTGGTTTAGGCTTTGGATTGCAGTTTTCCACAAACACCCACATTATTTTAGGGTAAGGAACTGAGGAAGGTGCCAATGTTGAAGTTCTGTCCTGTCCTTCTGTGCCCAGACTGCCCAGTCTGGCACCCACACAGGGCTTGCTGGGGACACTTGAGCACAGCCAGCCCCAGCCCTGGTCCCTCTCATCCCCATCCACTTCAGGCAACCTCAGGAGCCAGTTCCCATCTGCTGGGGGTGCCTGTGGCCAGGCTTGGGTTTGCATTGATTTTCAGCAGTGTTAAGTTCAAATGACTCTGACTTACTACACCAAAATCATAGTTTAGTATGACAGAAACAACTTCCCAAAATGCTGAGCAGTCTGTGCCACCTTCTGTTGCCAAATTATAGCAGGATCTACAATGGTCTGTGAATGTTGGTGGGGTTTTTTTTTCCTACTGGGAGGTTTTTCTGTGTGGCAAACCTCACTATGGTGTGAAGGAATGTCGTGAGTTTGTGTGAGGAGAGGGGCTGGAGGAACAGAGCCACGGCTGTCACAAGTGCAGCTTGTGCCCCACAATTCTTGAGAATTCTGTGGGCTTGGCCATGTACCCAACCCTTGTTCAACTTTCAGTTCATATTGAAAATTACTCATTTTCCAAGGAATTTACTTGCCTTTTGGTTGTGTGCTTTAGCCAGGGGGGCTGACAGTGAGCTCAACCTATTTAAAAGGTAGTTATTTTAGAGATGCCCTCCACCCCACCCCAAAGCAGCAAACGTGGTTTGCATTGGCATTCCAGATCCCTGCTTCTTCCTGTTGGAATTTCTCTATTTGCTAGCTTCAGGCTTGCTGATTTCCTTATTAATTTAAATTTTTTTAACCCTTCATTTTTTTTTCTCCTCTGAAAAGAACTGTGATAAACTTCTTCAGTTCTTTCTTGGCTCTCCTGATCAAATGACTAAAGGCTGGAGTGGGAAGAATGTCTGGCCTTCAAGTCTGTGATCTGCTGATTCATAGATAAATATCCTATAAAATACATAGTTGAGCTGCTCTAAGTTTAGGGCTGAATATTCTTTCATGATCTTTTTGGGAAAGCAGCCACAACTTGAGTCAGACTTTCCAGTTCAGTATGTCTTGGTTCCAGAATGATTAAGTTCATCAGCCTGACTAAAAGTGAAGTCCTGGTTCTTGCTCCTGTGTGCTGAACTCATCCAAGTGCCCTTGTCCTTGCACCTCCCCTGTTTGGGGAGCCAGGTGACCCAGCCTTGATACCCCCCTGGCAAAGCTGCATCACTGTGGGCCTCAAATAGAAAAATATTTGTGATCCTGGAGCGTTTGAAACTCATCCTTGCAGGAGTCCAATTAAATAAATTAGGCCTGGATTCAAAGTATTAAAAAGAAAAATCTATCAATCACACTGTTTAAGAGTATGGGCAGAGAAAAGCCCAAAAGCTCTTTTTCTCCCTTTTTTTTCCCTGCCCCCCAAAAGGGAAGTTCAGAGAGAAACTGGTCTGTGTAAGTGTTTAGTTCTCTGTGGTGAAGAAAAATAAATGTTTTTGTAAAATTTGCACTTGTGGGGAAAGAGAGAAAAGAGAATAATGAAGATGAGTGCTGAACACAGTGATACGTATGTGGTCCCTGCTTGGTTTTTTGTGGAAAAAAATAATTATGTAGCAAAATAAATTATGTACACTCTGAGAAGCACTTGTTTTCTTTCTTGATCTTGTTAAAGCATTTCTTAACACAATGGCTTTTTTTCCTCAAGTATTAGCATTAATTACTGAAAATGTTAATAGGTTTTGTGGATTGTACAAGTGGGAAGACTAGCAACAACCTGATATTTCAAAAGAAAATAATATTCCATCCTCTAGATTCAAAGATAATTCAGGAAAGTAATAAAAGCTTGTGAAATCATATGGAAGAAAGCTTTATGTCACTTCACTCCTTTATCAGATAGAAAGCAAATACCTCATTTCATTGGCCAAAAACTGTGTCTTGGAAAATGACCCTGTAATTTTTTATTTTGCAAGTCCCTGACTTTCATGGATTGCAGTGGTCTCTTCCCTCCCCTCCTGGGCAGAAATCTCACACCCTCTGAGTCTCGGGGCGTTCTGGCACTGGGGGCTGCTGCCTCCTGCACCAGCCATCACTCTGTAAATCACACACTGCAGGGCTTCATTAAAAATTTGGAGAACCATCTTATGACTGGGCTGATGATCTCATTTTATCCATACATGGTACTTATTAAATAAATACCTTTGAAGCATAGGAAACCGTCTGGGAACTGACTTGTGTTTCTTCCTCTGCTCTGTTATCTTAATTTGATTGGTAGGACAGAAGTCCCAAAAATATTTTCTAAGGGAAATATACATTGGAAATAAAGCAGTGCTATTCTTAGCTCTCTTTGCAAACTTCCTAATTTTTTTTTCTTCACTTTTTTTATTTTTTTTTCCCCTTGAGACTTTGCTGTTCTTCAGGTGCTTTAACTTTGTATGTACCCTGATTTCCCCCGAGGGGAGAATTTGTGAAGTCCTGAGCACGTTTCAGACCTGACTCCAAGGCAACAGGAGGTTTTCCAAGAACTAATTCTGGCTCTTTCTGTGTGAGTCCTCATCAGCACATTTTTTTGCTGTAATGAAACAGTGAATAAACCTGAGTATTTTTGGTAACAGTGGTACACCACACCTCTAGGGAGCCTGTCCTGTGAGGCTGGGTGTGCTTGGAGACTCAGGAATTGCACACCTTGTGCATGTTTGTGCTTCAGTCATGAGGAAGTGTTTGTGCCAACAGGTCGGGACAGAAGCTCTTGGGAGTGAGCTCTTATTGTTTCACCAGGAAAAATAGCCAGGCTCTCACCTTCTGTGCTTATTAACTGGTTAGCTGGAAGGCAGAGCTATGAAACCTGACTGAAGGTGTTTGGGATTGCAGAGAAGAGATCCTGCCAGTGTGGGCACATTGGATGCTCCATGAGAAGGGGCTGTCACCCACACTGTGTCCTTGTCCTTGTCCTGCACAGCACTGGGGCTCCCCAGTGATGAAGTTCCCCATCATGATCTCTCAGTGCTGAACCGATTCTGCAATGAAAATGCCACTTGTGACCATCCCAGAGAATGATTTTGGCTGTTCTTCCTTCATTCAGACTGTCAGTCTTTGCTTTAGCAGAGTGTTGCTTGCAGCATTACATGAGCTCTTACTTGCCAGGCCTTGTAGAGGGCTCCTGCATTAGTAAATGCTTTGCACAAGGAACTAGCTACTCATCTAAGCCTTAATTTTTACATATTGGTGTTGTTGCCTGTGCAAAGCTAGCCTCTGTATTTGACAGAGGGAGCAGCAGCTGGAAAAGTCCTGATGAAGAGGAGGAGGAACCAAGCACCCAGCATTTAGCCCAGTGTTGCTGCACATTGTGTTCTGGACTTCCCAAATTGGATTGAACGTTTTGATTGAAAAGATTGTCAGCACTATGCAAATGAGAGGGGGAAGTGAAAGTGCATCTCATGCAAGTAATTCCTATGTAGATAATTTGCCATAAAAATTTATATTGCAGTCCTTAAAACCTTCAGAGATTTATTCTGTCTAGGGAAAGGTGATTTATATGGTATTAAAACACTTTTTATGTTCCAGTCCTTTAGATTTAATGTTTATTGCCTATAAAAATGAAATCTTCCTGTGGATATTTAAAAGTTTTGGTACTGTGTGAAATATATATTCAGCTTAGAATCCGAAATGCTTTAGAGATGCAGTAAATAAATGATGGAGTGTTACCTCAGGTTCACCAGCCTCGGCAGTCCAGCCTTACTCCAGGGCTGAATCCATTATGTAGGTGGCATTCTGCTTACCTTAGACATATGGTAAAGGAGAGCATGTAATGACAGAAGTAATGTGTAATTTTGTCATTCTGTTTTGGCTGACTGTTTAGGGTGCTTTGTATATTTGGTTTTTTTGACTGATGTGCGTAGTCAGTATAAAAATGCAGCAGTAGCTTTATTCCTTACCCACAAAGGGCTGGATTAAAGCACAAGATTAGGGCACACTGCAGGAGTGTCAAAAGAAGGAAAGGCATTTTGCATCATTTCTCTAAATATCCTCTAGCCCTGGTAATGGGGGAGCAGGACCAGCAGTGCAGGGCTGCTGCAGTCCCTGTGGATAGATGGGCAAGGAGGAGACTATTTCACATCTAATTGTTGGTGATTTTTGCCATCTCTGTTATTGTCTGGGCAGAGACACAGAGTGTACTGCTTTGAAAGCATAATTCCCAACCTCACCCTCTCCTCTTTTATCATAGACAATTTTCTAGAGCATAATCTATCTGTCTAGAAATGTATCAAATACAAAGCATGGAGGATAGAGCAGCAGATCAAGTGAGGCTTTAACAAAAATAGGAAAGTGTGTGTAGGTGGTTGTTTTGCCTTGTAGCTTCTGTAATGGTGGTGCCCTGGAGAAGTAACTGAGGTAACACACTTTGCTTCTTCCCAAACATTTCCCAGCATTTCAGGGTCCATCCCCAGCAAACCTGAGCCAGTGCAACCCTAACCAGTGTCCTGCTGGGTGCTGGGGGAGATGGAGGAAAGGCTGGCAAGTCCTTTGGGGATTTTCTGTCTGCAGCTGCAGCTGGATGGCTGCACATGGAGCACAAAGATTAAAGATTGATTTACAGTCAGGTAACTCATACACCCAGCGATGATGCACAAATAGCACTGAGGGCTCACCAGAGTGCTTCCTTTACACCAGCAGCCAGCTCTCCCTTCCCAAATTGCTGTTTTCTAGCAGGAATTTAACATTCCTGTGGGTGCCTGGCCGGATTCCCCTGGAGCCCCAAGCTCTGGTCCCGGCGTTCTCACACCTCTGCCTCCTCCCCATGTGGGAAGGGATGGGATGCAACTGGGATGTCGCAAGGCCAGGCAGCCAAGGGGATGGCAGCAGTTCAAGAGGAGCTCTGGTGAAATTCCCAGGGCTGTGAGTGTCTGTGCCCTGGCACGGGAGAGCCAAGGAAGCGTTGGAGTGGCAGCAAAAGTCAGGGATGTAAATGCAGCACTTGATGCTGCATGTTCAGCAAAGGTGTTTTGTTTGGTGTTTGGAGGCGAAGCCAGCCAGGTGTCCTCAGGTCTGAGAGGGTAAGGCAGCTCTTGCAGACAACAAAACATACCAAAGGAGTATTTGAATAAAACCTCTATTTAGAAAATACACAAGCAACCAACCTCCCAACAAAACCTAACACACCCCTCCCCTCCACTTTTATTCTGGACTGCAGAAGAACTTTGGGAAGCCAGGATCATACTCTAAATATCTTTTTGCTAGGTGTTGTGAAAGAAGTGCTTATAGGGTTGAGAAATATAATTTAGCTAAACTTAAGTGGAAAACAATAGCTGAAAAAATACTCAGGCATTAGCTGGTGGTTGTTGGTCTTGGTTCCCTCATTGTCCAGGTTTACATCTCTAACCTGAGGTGAGTGCTGCATTTCAGGCTTTCTCTTCCCCCAGTGCTGGTTCTGTAGATCCAGAGAGTTTTCTTCAAGGTGTTCTCACTCATCTGCTTTGGATGCCTGTCCATAATCCAAAAATTAAACTCTCACATTTTTGTGTACTGAAATCTGAAAATCCTTAAGAGGTTTTAGGCTCTCTGAGATGCTGCTGCAGATGTCTACAGATGTCTTTGTGTAGAAAAAATATACTGTTTTATTCCGATTATCCTTTGTACTTATCACCCAGATATACTGCCAAAACTCAGCTCTGGTGGTCTGATAATACCATGGTTTTGTGGAGTTTCATATTTGTTCACTTGCTGCTTTTACAATAAGCTTAGCAGCTACATGTACACCCAGAAATGAGTTTTCTTTTAAACACATAGATATTCTTTAGCTACATCTTTTTTTCATCTTTTCCTAATCATGAAGGATCTAAACTGAGCAAGAAAGAAAATCAGATTCAAAGTGAAACCTCTGTTGTTTAATACAATGTGTAGCATGTTGTGTCATCTCAAAAAAGGCATTTTTGGATGGGTTTCATATTGTCAGGCCTGGGGCTTTATAGTGTTCCATCGGTTTTCTCAGCAGAAGTGTTTGCTGGCATTTGCATGAGGGTGTCCAACCTCTTGTCTGCATATATGAAAGCTAAAATTTGGCTTCTCTTCAAGAGTGTCTAGATAAAGGATGGAGGTACTAGAGGCAGTGACAGAGAGAATAGCTCAGAGGTAATCCAGCTATTTATTTGTGGTTTGCTGAAAAAGCACATGGGGATGGAGAATGGCATCAGCAACTTCAGGCTCTTCACTAAAAACCTGAAGTTTGCTGCTCTAGGTCACAAATTCAGTACTGGCTTGGGGTCAAAAATGTGTTTCTGATTAAATACATAATATAGATAGGAAATTGTTCTTGAGGACCTGACTTTTGTTCCTAAAGGACTCTGATAGTCCTGGAATCATAAAATAGTTGGGTTGGAAGGCACCTTGAAGATCATCTACAGCCACAGCAAAAGAGAGGGGAGGTATTTCCATTTTATCAGGAAGTGGTGCTCTTTATTTCAGTTTTCTTACAGAGGGAGAGATGTGTGTGTATTTATATATGGACTGAAAATCGCTGTATGACAGAGTGCCTGGCAAAGACACAAACAGAAATGATTTCTTGGTAACCAGATCACTTGTGTCCCTGGTACATCATCTACCTCCCCAAACTGTCGGGAAGCAAAAATTACTGTATTGGAGATAACTGTATTTGTAGTTTCTTTCTGAGCATGGGGAGGGAATGAAGTAATCTGTTCCATCAGCTTGTAAAACTGAGCTAATTAACAGACAATCAGCACTGATTGAGACAGCTGCATTCTTTACTGCGGGATTGTAAACACAGAGTCTTCACAGAATTGTTTTTACTGCCCTAAAGTGCAAGAAATTGAAATTGTATTTGATAGCCAAAATTAAGGACTTTTTAATGCCAGTGTATCATAGCGAGGTTGACAGTGCCACTGCAGCTAAATCTGTTGTTTTCATTCTAGGGTGATTTGTTACAGTGAATAGTGAAGGAATTCTGTAAATTATCACCAAACATTTTTTTTCTAGTTAAAAGAAAGTCTTTTAGCTGTCCTATCTACCTTAGTTGTGATCATGGAGCAAGTAGATATTGGCTGTCCATGGCTTGGTGCCTCCTTGGAGGCATCTCCTGACTGGAAATGCCAGATTTGCAGTGTTCAAAAACTATTTTATAAATGCCTTTCTTAATACTTCACTTCTGGAAGGTCTTTAAATATTTCCTGATGTACAGTTTAGGGTATGCTATTAGAAATGTTGGTGTAAAAACAGTCAGTCCATGTTAAAAATACAGAGAATAGTCCTTGTGGCTCTGAACCAGCACCATTATTAGCATGGAGCATGTTAGTTTTTGTTAAATGCAGTTCTGGCTGCTGTCAGCTCCAATCCAGCCTCCTTGTGACTGTACATCAGCTAATTTTACTTCATGAGTCAATTCTGCTATTTTCCTTTTCATGTCACAGAAAATGAGCTTAACTAAGTACTGCAATATGTTGTTGGGAAACACCTAGAAAAGGCATTCTGCATTCCACCGCCTCTGCCTCTTGATTTCAGTTCAGTGTGAAGTGGGGTTGGTATCTATTTATGCTGGACTGTGATCATTCAGATTAAACATAAAAACATGTAAAAAATCTCTGAAAGGCTTCAGAATCTGGTCTTCTCTTTAATTGTCCAAAATGTGACTTTTGCTGTCGGCATTAAATGCCAGATATACATTTCTCATCGTGTGTTGTCATGCCAAACTGAGTCAGTGTTTGGGATTTAGATCAGAAAGGATACTAAGATGCCTAAATGGGACTTTTTAGTAATAGGAAAAGCCTAAATAAAGAAATTGTTGCTTTCTTGTTTCCTATTTATATCTATAATTTTTTAGAAAACATCCACCAATTGCATTCACAGGCAACTTCTCAAAAAAAAAGCTGTGTTTTTCCCATCATGGGAAACTGCCTAAACCTTACAGCAATGCCCAGAAAGTCAACAAACTCAGACCAAGGGAGGAAGCATGTTAGTCAGGAGTCAAGGACCGTTCCCTGGAAACCCTCTGCCAAATACTCTTCCTGCTGAAATTGTTTATCAAACAGCAATTTCATTTGCCAGTAATTTTCTTCTGATCTTGTTTTTGTTACTACTGATTTCTTAACACAAGTTCCCCATCCAGCTTCCTCTGTGTCTCTGTCCTGTGCCCGCTGCTCCGTGGGGCTGCTGAGCACAGGGAGCAGAGATCTCCAGTGAAGGAAAAAAAAATCAGAATTTAAATGTGTCCCTGGATCAGCAGTAAAAGGAGAGGTGAAATTGGGCCTGCTAGAAAGAGGCCACTGGACAGCATCTCCATTATATATTTTATAGGTTTTCCCTAGTGCACATGCCTGTGGTTTAGGATTTTAAACTCATAACAACAAAAAATTCCAAGTTATGCCTAGCCCCATCTTTCCAAACCATATTTGTCATGGTAGGATAGTTTATTCATCCATTATCCCATTTTTGCAATGCCCAAAAAACATGAGAAGGGAGCAAAACACGAGGTGATTAGTTCAAGTCCATGGTAATTTTTTCCCATCCCTGAAGGAATTACTTTGTTGAAATGTGGTTTTAAAAGTATTTTTAGGTTGCTTTTTTAGTGTGTATTTATACTTTTGTTGGTAAATATTTTATATCCCAATGTTAGGAAACAGCTGAAATAGCTATGGGATTGGAAATTGCATTTGTATGACTGAAGGAATATTGAGTGGTAGCTGGGATGGACTCAATCTGTAATGGTTAACCTTGTTTTAAAAAATTAAAATTAATAACACACATTTAATCAAATTAAAATTGTGAATTTTTGTTCTAGAAGACAGCATAGGTAGGAGTTGGAAGAAGTTGAGCAAAAAGTCAAAAATCTTGAGTTGATTTTTTTTTTTTCAAACAGCAAGTTCTCAGAACTCACACTGAAGCACACCTTTGTGTGTATATATATTATTGATTTATTGGTGGCAACCTGTATAGCAAGTTATAAATCCTGGTCTGTGTTACAGGACGTGTCTTGCTTAAAGCCTGGTCATGCTTCATTTACCAGCACAGCTTAGCTGGAAATGGGAGTAACTCAATACTTTAAATGATGTAACAGAGCCTAGTTAAAGAGTTGAGCTTTCTGATATTTAAACCACTCTTTTAAGACTATGTTTTACTTTGATCTGTGGTCAAAAGAATTATTTAATGTAACTCATGAATCTGATCTTTCTTGGAAATAAGACATTTGCTGAAGGTGTGTTATTACAGAATGGCAGCATAATCCCCTTCCACCTGAGCATGGGCTGCTGCATTTGGGGTCAGACAAATGGCAGGAGGAGTGCATTCAGTAATTTGTACTTAATCATCAATTAATTGCTTTTATTTTATATGCTTTTCCAATTTAAGGGCCAAAACTCTTTTTAAAATCGTCTACCAAAAATTTCACTTGTGGATCATGGGTGCTGTGCATCTCCTGGCTCCCAGTTCTGGGATCAGAAACACAGTGAAGGTGTGTTTGGGGCATGGATCTGTGCATCTCCTGGCTCCCAGTTCTGGGATCAGAAACGTGGCTGAGCTGTTGTGTTTCCCTCCGTGTCCTTCTCCATTCCCTGTCACCCATGTGTGTGGAGGGCTGAGGAGGGGACAGGGGACATTCCTCCTGCCCTACTGGCTGTGACAGAAGTGCAGGGGATGGGAAGGCTGGCCTGGCCCTGGTGGGACCCCACGTGCCACGATCTCCAGACCATGGAGAACATTTTTTGTTCTCTGTGGCCGCTTCAGCCACGGCGTAATTGCCTACTGTGGTGTGGTCAGAGCCATGGTCAGTGTGGCCACTGGCTTTGTGCTTTGGTCAGCCCTTGATCAACCAGCCAGACAGGAGGTCCAGCAGATGGACTTTTAGCTGGGTCTTGCCCAGGCAAAGGCTGTGCAAGCAGCCAAGTCCTTTGGTTTCCCATAATTTATTGCATTTGGCAGAAGAAGATGCAGTTTGAATCCCCATCACCCTGTAGCTGCCCTGAAAGTCACAAATACTGAGCTGAGACTTTTTTTTGTTTCTTTCACAGTGATTAATCAGCATGTACATGATGAACTTAATTTTATGTGTTCACAGGGTTGTATTGTGATTTTACAGCACAGCCAGTGGATGGTGGGTGAGCAGATTGCTCCAAGCTGGAGCAGCTCTCACCACTTCCCACCGTCCCCTTGCTATATCCATCCAAAATCCTCCCTTCTGGGAAGCCTCACTGCAGCAACACTTAAATTAACTCATTACTTTTTGGCTTTTTCTGTTGTGGGTATTGAAGGAACCGGTCTGAACTTCTGCTTTTAAGTGGAAGAGTGTGAAAATGATGGTGTGGGAAGTGGGTGAGGCTGTAGGCAGCTCTGCAGCCGGCTGGCTGGGGATGTGCTGTGCTGGCAAAACCAAGGGAGCCCTCTCCCCAGCAAACCCTCACTTTTTTAGGAAATTTATGTCCTTCCAAAGTGTGATGAACTGCAGTGCAAAATCAAGCAGAGTGTGAAATAACTGGTGGAGTGGGTTTGCTGACAGATTTCTCGGAGCCCAAACTGCAGGTCTTGGGGTGAGGTAATGGAAGCTGGTGGTTTCACACTGGAGCTTCACACAGCTTGGGAAAGGAGCAGGCTGGGGGATGCTGAGAGCAGGGGGTGCTGCTGGCTCGGGCAAATCCACCCTGCAGGTGCCTTTTAGCTCCCCAGTGCTCAAGGTGAGTGCTGCTGTGTCCTGGTTTGGAGGACAGGTGTCTGCTGAGAAAGGCAGGAGCTTCTCTTTGAAATGAAGAATGTAAAACCCCTCCCTCCAAATTATTATAATTTTGAAATCAAGGGGCTCTCAGGCAAAAACATGGGAATTAGGAATAACAGTTCTTTACTAGGGAAATTAAAATAGAACTACAGTACTACAAAGAAACAAACCCCAAACCCTGACACAGTCAGAGTACAACCTGACACCCGTCAGGCAGGGTGTTGGCAGCAGTCCCATTCCATGGTGGCTGCATCCTCCTGCAGTGACAGATGTGGCTCAGTTGGAGCAGTGCTCCTGTACAAGGTGCAGTTTCCCTCCGGAGCTCCAGTGGTGATGTGGAGAAATCCGGTTTTCCTCAGGAGTCCAGTGGAGAAAGGGGCTCCCTTAGTGTCCCAAACCCTCTGTTTTTATCTTGGTAAGAAATGTTGGGCTCTTCCCCCTGGCTGGAGCAACTCCCAATGGGATGCAGTAATTTTATCAGTCCCACAGTGGGACTCAATGGCCATGAGCAGAAAATGACTGGCTGGAGGAAGGATGGGTTGTGAAAAGATAAAGAACACTGCCCTGCCTGGTTTCAATGGATGGCCCATTAGCAGAATATCTCCCATGGAGATCAGGATCACTGCCCCACCCTCAACAGATGGTGATAGAACAGATACCTTTTATCACACCCTGGAGTGTAACCCAAGACATGCTGCTGTAGGGCTGAGGTGAGGGTGGGCCTGGAGGGAACAAAATGATTCATGACCGGGGTAGAAACTGAGGAGCAGGAGGAGGAGAGAAGCTTTGGGGTGAAGATAGAGGGTGCTGTGAATGAAGCCTGAGCTTCATTGTTCATTATTTCTGCTGAGAGCTCAGAGCACATCACCCACGTGGTGCTGCTGAGAGCAGGGCTGGACACCCTCGGGCCTGGCACTCGTGCAGTCATTGTGCACCTGGGTTTGAGGGGATGGAAACAGGGAGTAAATAATGCTGGAAGAAGAAAAAAACTGACTTTTGAAACAAATAGCCAATGTTTCATTATTTTCTTGAGTGAGAGAAAAGGCTTGTTGAGTACAGACCTTTGGCATTGGATACTCTCCAGCTCTTTGCATTTTCTAAAAAAGTTTTGAATTCAAGGTGTAGAAGAAAAGACAGGAATAATCATCTTGGCTCTGGCACTGCCAAGCTTCCCCCCTCACAGTGCATTTGTTGCTGGTATCTATATTTGTGTGGCTTCTTTCTGCTGATTGTAGCTCCTTTTGCAAAGCCAGTGCTGCCTTTCCCCTCTTGCAAGATAGTTTGATGGGCATTGCCTACATTTGTGGCACTGGCTGTTGTGAGCAGGTAAAGCCACAACACCCTTTCTTTTTACATTTTCCCTTTTTTTTTTTTTTTTTTTAAGCCTGCTAATTAAGATAATTTTATCGATGGCTCCATTAGCACCTCTGTTCTTGCTCTCTTTGTTCTGTGCAGTGGCCACCACACACATTGACTCCCTGTCCCAAAAGTATTGCGTAGGGCCCTAAATTTGTTCCAGTTAAAGCTTGTTTAAAAACTTACTTCGAGTCAAATTGCTTCAATATGCAGAAATAAAAAATGTTTATTGAAATTTTCTAACTAATTCTGCATGTGAAAGGTACTTGCATCAGTTTGCCAAGTGGCAAAATGCTTCCTAAGAAATGTGTTTTAATGCTTGTGGGTATTTACAATTTTTTTTCCTTCCTCTGGAGTGTAAATTACAGGTATTCTGGTCTTGTTGTTTGTTCAGCAGTCACTGTTGAGTTGTAAGATGGGATCGTGGTTCTTGAGATGTTACGCTCTTGTTGAGCTGTTTGGTCTTTCCTTTTGCTTGTTTTAGAAAGAGGCTTTACAGCAAGGCTGACACAAACTCTGCTCACAGAATCCTTACAGTGTTTTACCTTAGCAGTTTCACCTTAGAACTGGGGCTGGCCTTTTACAGTCAAAACAGACATTAATAAAAATTCCCAGTGTCAGCTCTGTGGTTTCTCCCCCCACCTCATAATCTAGAGCTTTATCAGGTGAACATGGCTTTGTTTTTCCAGAGCAGCACAGCAAGCTTGCAAAGCAGTTTATAATTTCTGAAATATTTCTGAAATACTTACATTGGCTTCTGGACAGGTGCAGACAATGGGGTTTTGAGACTGAAGGGTGGATTGCCTCAGGGAGCAGGCAGGGAAATGTAAAATTTCCCCAAGACAAGTAGGCTGTGCATGTGCAGAGTTGTGCCAGACACTTCACTGGGGTCATCCTGGCACTGGGAGATTTTCCTTTAATAGGAAATTAAAAATTGCAAAAAGCTACATTGAGAGCTTTGATAGATCTGGCAAATGCAATCCTGTGAGAGGATGAAAACAGAAATGAAACTTCTGAAAATTCCTTTCAGTAGCAGATTATCAGTGTACTGGGGAACTGATTGAACTGGTGATAAAGGGAAATACCTTGAGCACACCGAAACAGGATTTCGGGGGAAGTGGTTAATGCTACATTTACTGGCAGAAAATTCCTAATCTACGTGAAGTTGTGGTTTGTGTCGATCCTTGTAATAAGTAAAATGAGTTTTATGATGCACAGAATCATTAAGAAAAGACCTTTGAGATCATCAAATCCAACCTGTGACTGATCTCTACCTTAACAACTAAACCAGAGCACTGAGTGCCACGTCCAGTTGTCTCTTGAACCTTTCCAGGGATGGGGACTCCACCACCTCCCTGGGCAGCCCATTCCAATGCTTGACCACCTTTTGTATGAAAAAAACCTTCCTGGTGTCCTGTTCATCTCTGCAGCCATGCTTAAGGCTTTCAAAGGCTTTGCATGCATGTCTGGAAGCCTACCAGTTTGTTTTAAAGTTGTGATACGTGTTTCTTGCTGCACTGTAGGAGCTTTGTGGTAAATGCAGCAAGGATTAAACATTTAAATATGGGAGAATTACAAAAGTTTGGGTACAGTTATGTCACAGTACTTAGAGATGGTTATTACAGGTTTTTGTAACTTCTTCCATGTGGGCCATGGGAATACTGGTTCAGAGCAGAGACTGAGGACCAGTTATGGTTGTTGGAGCAGCTTTTGGGGGAATTGGGATGCTGAAGTGTGGTGGTTTCTTTGGTTGTGAAATGCCCATGGCAGGGCAGTAACTGTTAGAAGTGGGTGAGGGAACAGAAACTTCATAAATAGCCAAGAAAGTCCAATTTGTTTCAGAAATTATTTTCCTGAGTGAGTAATTTTTGGGACTCTGAGAGCAGCCACCCAGCAGCTCCCAGGTCTCAGGCATGGAAGGACTGACTTGGATATTCTTATTATGGAAAGGAAAGGCCTTGTTGTGCTGAAGTGGTCAGTGGTGCAGACCTGCTGCTGGGTGATTATCAAAGAATGCATCTGGTAGGCAAAGACATGTCAGCAGTAAAGGAAAACAACCTTGAAACTCGCCTGCAGTGAGCCTGCAGTTTCATAATTACTTGGGGTCAACCTAATTGCAGGCTGGTGCCAAGCAGGGGGATTCCACAGCCCCCTCAGTGCAGCTGTGTTTTCCCACCTCCCTGCTGAAATGTGCAGCTCCTGCTGGTCCTGGGCAGGGAGCTGATTCCATGCAGCAGAAGTTGGGAAGGATGGGATGGTTCCAGCAGGTTCCTTCTGCTCTGGTGGGTCCCCTGCAGCCGTGTCACCGTGGGGTGACAGAGGCAGGATGGACAGGCTCTGGAAGTACCTGAGTTAAGAGAACAGCAGTTCACCCCAAGGTGACTGTTGTTACACTGGATATTGGATTGACCCTCCTAGTTTTAGATTTTTCATTTCTGTACTGCCTGAAAGAAAGCTTTTAATGTTTGTTTTCTGGAGACTGCTTCTAATGACTCCCACACTTAGGAGCATAAGACTTTCTTGTCTCCTCTCCTCCCACTGCCTGCCTCCCACCTCCAGTAAATTTGTTGAAATGGGTCAAAGCAGAAACCCTGGAGAGAGTTCTTTAGTTGTCTCTGAACTGTGCCTGCCCTAAATCGATGGGACTTTGGGGCAGGGGGAGGGATAATGGTCTTGCTTGTTCTCTCAAGAAGTGCTCCAAGCAGTGACTCCTTTCTGCAGGTGGCTATTTTGGGCCAGAAAGTTCATTAGCCAGTGTTGAATCAGTGGAACTGAACTTCCAGGCTTTGAATCCTTTCCACAGCCAGGTCACTGCTGCAACACCTTTGAGCCCTGGTTTTGTTTGCTTTTCATTGGAGCCCTTTTGATTTCAAAGGTGTGAAGGATGATACTGAGACATGGGCTCCTGTTTTTGACTCTCCAACACACTTCTCTGTGCAGAATTACATCTCCTTTTACTTGTTACCTACTTAGAGAGTGATTGTAAGTATCTAAGTCAGAGTGTTACACAATACTCAGGTACCAAATGTTGAAGTTACTACTATTTACTCCTTAAAATGAGCTTGCTTGCAGAAATAATGCATTGACCACATTAAATTTTTTTTAAAGATTGGACTGTCTCATGAGATCAAATCACAAAACTATGAAAAATCTGCCATTAGTCCTTGTGGGTAATCCTGTATCTATTATTAGGCTTAAATAAATGAAACTTGCATTGTACACAGTTCAGATCAAGTAAGGAAGAAAAGATTAGTGATTTTCCAAATAGTTTTGATTTTGGTCTTATTAACCATGACATGGCTTGAAGATTTAATACCTTATTTTGTATCAGACCTGCTGCTCCTCAGCTGGAATTGCATCTTACACTCTCAGCTGCTCATCAGTGCAAGATCTGGAGCTCGTGGGCTCCAGCCCCCAGAGTCAGACAGCTCAGTGCAGTGGTGTGCTGGCAGTTCTCCTTGGCAACGTCTGTGCCTGATATATCACAGAAGGAAATGTTTTGTGGGGAGGAATTATCAGACCTGTCCCAGAAGGAATTCAGAAAGTAATGGGAAGGCGCCTGGTGTAAGTGCACCGTGGCACCGGTGTCAGTCAGGCAGTGAGGGTGAGAAAGTCCTTTGTCATTTCCTACCTGTCTCTTCACAAAATATGAAATCTATTTATTTATTAACCAGTTCTTTCTTGTCTCTAAACTTGGAAGCACAGGTCTTTAAAAGTCGTGCTTTTCCATTGGTCAGGTTCCTTGCTAGCGCTCGATATCGGAAACCAAAGCACACTTGGTTCTTTGCTCCACTGAAATTCCCTCTTACTTCATGATTTGTGTTCTCTTTGCTTGGCTCTAAATGTGTGCTTCCTTTTTAAATATAGTTTTCCAAGTTTCTGGCCGTACCAGATTGTTTATATTTTTTAAAAGCCTTCTGCTTAGCCGTTATATTGCTCTTTATAGTTCTGCTTAACCACATTGGTTTCTGTTGCTCTTTTTTCTTGCATAAACTTAGCTGGGATGAATTTCAAATGTGGTTTATCCAACTGTTAAGTATTTCCCACTTTTCTGCAATAGATTTCACATATGTTGCAGAATTCCAAACCAAGATCTGGTGGACATATTGCCCTGTTTCTTTACTCAAAGTCAGATATAGAAAGATTTTTAAGTATTTCAGTGACAATACTGAGGTCACTGATCCAACATCATGCTTGGCTTCAAATGCATTTGTCATATTGAGCTGGTTTCCAAGGATTAGGATAACTGTAGTTCATATATTTATTTTAAAATCTTAATTTTATGCTAATAAATTTAAAGGAGAAAAAAATCCTGGTCCTCTTGAGCTGGGAACTCAAAAGCTTTTTATTTTCCATCCAAAAGTTCAACTGTGGAGTTAAAAAAGACACATGTGCATCCATCCATCCTCCAAGGATTTACCCATTCAAAAATGAATCTAAAATTAGGAATTAGGCTTTTTTCAGAGTACTTAGACAGTAGTATTTGTATCTACCAACAAGTCAGACTTGACCATCTGTTTGGGGTCTGGTATTAGACCTGACAGGAGGTCCCAGCCTTGTGCTTTTGGTGCCTTACAGGTGGTTGAGTTATGAAGAAATTCCAGAAGTATGACAATTTCTGCTGGGAGATATTGGGAGTTTTGCAGGCAGGTTGGAGGCAGCTTGGCACAGGGGTGAGGTGAAGGTAGTCTTGCTCTAGTTCTCACTTTTCATGAACTTTTCTCATAGCCAGGTTTTTCTCTTTTTGAATTAATAAACAGTGCCAAATTTCTTTTCTGAATTCTTGATTCTCCCAGTGACTTGGGGAACGATGTCTGTAGCTGGGTTTGCAGGGTTTTGCCTTTATTTTTTCATATTATGCGGAAATACTGCAGCAGAGGCACAAACTGACACAGAAGATTGAGTATTGTTGGTTTATGCACTGATAAGTGACCCATTCAATCTATTATGGTGACATTTGGAGCACAACACTGAGTGGAGGAATTGGGATGGGGATAACACACTTGGAAGAAGCTGGGAAACAATGGGAGCTGTGCTTCAGCTCAGCAGAACCTGTTGGGAGATACTCTGGCATTCATCAGGTGCTTAAAAAAAGATTTGTTTTGGGGAGGAAATGGAGATAGCTGCTAATAACCTTGGTGGAATAGATTCCAATAATAGGAAAAGATAATTTTGTATTCAAATAAAGGAAAACTTAAATGGAAAAGAGCACTGCAGTGGCAGTAAGGTATTATATACAGCATGTCATGTGGGATTAAGAGTGACTGAAGTGTAACCAGTCCAGATTCAAGTATAAGGTTAACCAGTATTTGAATTAATACATTTTTATAATAGGATAACTCAAAACAGGGAAAACCAGTATCTTTAAAAAGCAGGCAGGTGAAAATAAACCTGGTTTGTATATGTCCAAAATCTGTAATCTTCACTGGACTTGGGAATTGATTAGGAGGTGTGTATTGTGTGCCATTGCTCCTGTCCTGTGTAATGCTGGGGTGGAGCCATGAATAGTTTTGAGAAAAATGGTGATGTTTTGGTTGCAAGATGGAGTCCAAAAGGTTGTAGAGCTCCACTTGCTGTGATTCAGGAGTTCACAGCCTGGTGCTTGTTCTGTGCTGCTCCCCAGCCCTTCCATCCACACATTCCCAATAACATGATGCATATATGAGGGGTTTTTTTGGTTTTTTCTTTGTTTTTTTTTATTTCTGTGACAAACACAGCTCTGACTGTATTTTTTTTTCTTTTTGTTTATATTTCTTTTTCTGAACAGAGAGAGCTCGATACCACAGCAACAATATTGGCGAACCGGCAAGATGAAAGTGAGCAGTCCAGGAAAAAACTTATTGAGCAAAGTCGTGAGTTCAAGAAAAACACTCCAGAGGTAAGCAGAAAAGCTGTCCCAGTCTCTTGCTCTAGTAGGTGGTCTTAGGCATGTGGAAGTGATGTTTTCTTCTTAATGGTTTATTTCTATAATGTTCTTGTGTGTATTGCCAGGTCCTTATCTAAACCTGCTTATCTCTGACGTTTTCCTCATCAGGGAGCTTTTGCATTCTGGAAATACTGAAATGTGGATTGATGTTTTTAGAGGAAGCATCAATACTGATCTTCAAACAGGCTTGCTCTAAATTATATAATAATGTAAAACCTAGAGAATTGCAAAAAAAAATTCTTCACCAATCCAAGCTCTCGGAGCATTTGGATGTACAAAGTGACATTTTGCTGCCTAAATAAATCTATATCAAGGGTGTAACTTCAAAGGTGCTCATTTTTCCATCAAAAATCAAATTAAGTTTTGCTGTTGATTTCACTGGAAACACAACAAGGTCAGGGCTGAGCCAAACTCCCCTGGAGCACAGGTGTGGGGTAAAACTTGCAGGGGTAAAACCAGTGGGAAAAGTGAATATTGTGTGTGAGAAGCTGGGAGTGTTTAAACTCCTCATGTGCAGCGTGTCTGTGCACAGGCATGTGCAGTTCCCTCAAACCCACGGATAATCTCACTTGGTTCCCTGCTGAAAGCAGAGCAGTGCTCAGGGCTGGCTGCCTCCTCTGTTTGTTTTGTGGATTTGGGTATTTTTTTTTCCCCCTGCTGATTGCCAGCAATCTGTTCATCCAGGAATGTTGTGGCGTTTCAAAGGCAGTTCCAGAGAACTGATCTGCCAGCACCAGCTCCTTCCAAGCCTCTTCCTGGGAGGGAAGCAGCAGGCAGCTCTCCTACCCTTCAGTGCTGCTTCTCCAGCAGCAGATGCTGCTCAGCTTCCTGTGGGTGCACAGGGAGGGATGCTGACCCAGGCAGGGCAAAGGCAGTGTGGGGAAGAGGCTGTGTTGTTTTCCTGGTGCCCTGAGGAGGCTTTGTGGGGCAGAAATCAGCTCTCTTTCAAGAAGAGAGAATTTGGGGGCTGCAGCTTTGAAGGAGCAGGACTTTTTAAAAGGAGTAAAAGAATTTGAAGAGTGAGTTCAGGAGCTGTGAGAGGGTGAGTTGATTCCCTTTGCAAACTATTGGGAAAAGAAGGAAGGAGAGAAGTGAAAGAATATGGAGAGTATAGGAAATTGTTCAGAATCCAGAAAATACATGGAATTCTGGGGCCACATTTTCAATTGTTTGCTAGAAGCTTAAATTCATACTACAAAACTTGTTTCCTGCTGCCTTCCTTTTTTTCCTATGAGTAAAATGACAAATTCAGAATGTGGCTGTAGCTGCCAGTTCCATCTGATGGCATGTTACAGATTTCAGGAGGGTTTCTTGAAGCCAGTTTTATTTCTGTGGAGCAGAAGGGGAGCAACAAACAAAAACCCCCAAGACACTTCACTTTTATAGTGCATTGTAAGAGCACCTTGGTAACTCAGTGGGACAGGAATGTACAGTTATAATTACTTTAAGAGATATAGTAGGAAATGATACACAATTAGTCCTTTCCAGTAAAGAGGATACAGAAGTTAAATCATTTGATGGAAGGTTTTAAATATTATTTTACAAAATAAAATTCTGTAGCCTCTGTTCTCTTCCAGAATACACGAGTTTTATTTATTCAGGGACTACATTTGAAACAACACTCTGAACATCCTCAGTGTTTGAGGAAATTGGGATCTCTGCTAAGTTCTACATCCTTATCTTTTGTCCTGGGGCCCCTATGAAACCACATTCCTTTATAACCTTGCATGAATTTTTTAGGTTCTTTCTTTGTCTGCATTCTGTGCTGTGGTGCTCTTCTGCAGATTTATTTCTGAAGAGCAACTTCTACATTCTCTGACAGAGAAAGAATGCAAATGGAATCAAAGAATTAGAAGAAAGTATCTTCTGTGTCTATCAGGCTATAGCCAACTTGAGATGTAATTTTTGCCCCCAGGGCCATGGAGGGAGCTCAGATGTGGAAGGTTTGTCCTGTCCAAGGGATTTGTTCTGGTAAATGTGGGTGTCCAGCTATCCCTGCTGGAAAACTGCACTGGATTTCCTCCTGACACAAAACTTGCAGCTTGTGCAGTGTGTGTTCACCTTCAGTTGTTTATTGCACTCCCAAGAAGCAGGGAGGTCTGGGAACATTTCTCAAAACTTCAGCAGTTTTGGAAATCAGAAGGCAGGGTCAGTAACTGCAGCTTTGTCTGGAAACCTCCCCAGGATGGGAAACATCCTTGAGGTGGGCAGGAATGAATGCACAGGGAGCCACTGGCATCTCCAAACCGATACATTCAAGTTGCTAAAGCATCCAACTTGCTCTTTTTTATAACAAAAGAGTTCTGTGATAGAAAACCAGCCTGGATGCAGAATGTTCTTCAGATAGATAAATAATCCAGTGTACAGCTCAATTTAAATTTCCATGATAAAGTAACAACTTTCTTGGCATTAAAAGAAGAAACAAAGCCACAAAGATGGAATTGTTGAATGTAACAAACTGTTTCAGAATTGTACTTTCCATTTTGTGTTTCACCCTGCCTGCATCCCTGTCAGTGCAGCCCTGCTTTAGGCTGTGCCAGCATCTCTTTTCCTCTCCCCTTGCCAGTCCCACCATAAATCAGGAGACAAGTGTGGATTGCTTTGACTTTCCTATTCATTGCTGCCTCTAGACTTTCCATAATATCAGCTTGAAAGTTATCTCCTGTGCAGCAGAAAAGGATTCAAAAATTGCTAATGAAGTTGAGGCTACTTCTGTTTCTTTTCACTTTAAAAATTGTGACAGAACTATTTGGGTCATTTCTGCCTTCCTTGCAAATTATCAAATTGCTGCAAAAGCAATACAATGTTTTCATGTTTGGAGGAATGACCCTAGGGCTTTTGGTATTTAAAAATGTTAAAATACTATTTCTGTCTTGGCATACTGGGAGATGACTCTGGGAAGAAGTGTCTCATGTTTGGGAACTTTACATGAACAGAAAATTCAGTAGTGGTTGTGTGGAAACTTTCAGAAAGGGTTCTTAACCTGTTATTGCAAAAATACTCTTTGTCTCCTCACACCTTTTAGGAGGTCATATCAGACCTGCTGCTCACAGAAATTTTGGAGTATTTTCAGTCTCAATTTGTTTCCCCCTGAGCAGCTACTGTGGAAGGCTGAGACTGGTCAGGAGATTACTTGAAACATCAATTTTACATGACTGTTACTTGGAAGACATCTCAAAATATATCATGTGAATTGCCAGCCTGCATCAGATGATTATTTTCTTACAGTGACAAATCCTGAACTGTTGTGACCAACTGTGGTATTTCTGGGGTATTTTAACCTCTGTGAAATTCTTGTTTTGCTTAATCCTCTCCTCATATGTCAGTTCTAGTGTGAATAACAGAATGTCTGAATGACCATCCTTCAGAGTTGGGGTTTTTTAGGTTAATAATTTTTGGCATGAAGTGCAAATAGACCCTAATGTTGTTGCTTTTGTTTTTACCTGGATTCTTAGTTTAGTAACCACTTTTTGCTTACCTATTTCTGTTTTAAACATTGAAAAGCTTAGCTAATACTTCCCTTTGAAGCCTGTTTAACCTGTAACTCTCCACTGCAGGATTTGGCCACGTAAGCCAGGTAATACTGGGGTTATTACCAGGCTCACCTGAGCCAGGGGTCATTAAACTGGGCACAAGACAAAAGCCTGGCTCAGCTGCTCTTGGGGAATGAAATAAGTGACTAATTTTGTAATGGGAGATCATGAGCTCTGCAAAGCCAGGCAGATGTGAGGTGCCTGCACAAAGGCCAGATTTAGAGACAGGAGCTTCCCCTCCTGCTGTGGGCCCTGGGTTTTATCCTGATGGGGAAAATGGTAACTTGGATGGGTGATTCCTCACTGGTTTTGCCCTTTGCACTTTCTGGATTGTAAATGAACCCAATTGGTGAGATTGAGAAAGTCAGGATTACCTTTAAATGCAAAATTCCCATCTGAATCCTGTAAAGCAGATTAAAGGTTCAGTGGGCAGAGATATGGAGGGATGTGGGAGAACCTCCAAGCACAGGAACATAAATTCTCAAACAAAGATGCTCTGGAAAATGGAATATGGGGAAACAAAATAATGCCTGAACACTGACTGGGTGAGGGGGCAGCCTGCTGACTTGAGCCCTTGGTTAATCCCAAATAAATGACATTTACCTGCCTACATCAAAGCTGTTTTCCATCAGTGCCACCCAAACCATCCCTGTCATCCCCATCCTGCTCCAACACAGTTCTGCAGTGCCCCAAAGAGAAAGAAAGAAGCCTGTAAAATCTTCTGTTACACAAGTAATGATTTTATTGCTCATGTTGTGTGTCAAGGTGATGCATATCTTTAAGATCCACAAGCTTTAAAAAAAAAAATAATTGCAAGTCAAAGGAACTCAAGGAAATTAAGACAGTTATTATGGAAGGGCTCAGTTTTTCAAAGTGCAAAATTCCTAAATTCCTTTTCTCCAGTGTCTCTGGTATAGTCTATTGAAACATCCAGTCTCTACAGCAAAAGATAATTAAATTAAGGGTAAAAAATAATTCTGCTGCTTGAATTAGTTCTTGAAATGAGAGCAGGATCTTCAGAATTATGGGTAATGTTGATTCCCAATGACTTTGCACAGTCAACTTTGGTCTAGTCTGTGTGACAAAGTGGAAATAATAACAAAATCTACTGAAAACACACAGTCTGTCTGAGGATAATTGATGTTCTCAGTGTCTGTGTACAGAGGGGTGAATATTGATTTGCTGCCATCTACAGCTGGGTTGTTCCACTCCTTTTATTGTTTTCCTTTTTCCTTCCCCCCTCCTTTTTCCTTTTCCCACTTTCCTCCTCTTCCTTCATTTTTCTTCTTTTTTTTCCCTTTCCCTCACAGTTTTCTCTTTTTTTTTCCCCCTTTGATGAATACCTCTCCTTCAGAATAATATTTAGGTGCCATGTCCTACCTTCCCACATTTTTATTTTAAAGAGCTTTGTTTGCCAGATAAATTATTTTTATGATAATTTGTACTACATGTGTTTGGTATTTCAAAAGCTAAGTGGAGAAGTAAATTAATATTATTATGTAACTTCTCCAGAAAAGTAACAAAATCTATCTCCATATCTTTAAATGTGATCTGAACACCAGTCTTGTGGAGTCAGAAGGGTTAAATCAGGCCTAACCTTATCCTGGACAGATTATTTAATATATATTTCACTTTAGCATATTCTCTTTGTTCTCAGGAAACCCATCAGTGTTTCTAACATGTATTTCTATATTATGAAATTTGCTGCCTTTTTATTGGAAGTGAGAGGACACTCAAACAATTATAATTAGCAGTTGTGTTTTTCTAGGATTCTCTTAAAACTCACCTCCATTGACCACACTGACCATTCCTACCATACTCAGTAAACTTCATTAATATATTTTTTAATTATTGTCTTAACTTGTGCTGTTCCCAGCAGGGCAGGGTGGCAGCACAATCTGTGCAATTTATTTGGGAATAAAAGGGCTTGAGAAAGTCCTTTTAGCAATTGAGGCCATATTTTGGGGATTATTGCTGTGTAGGATTTCATAGCATGATTTTCAAACAGCATTTGTAAAGGTCTGAAGCCCAGGAAAAGAGTTCCCCTGACCTGCAGAAGTCATGGCTGTGCTGTGTGTTATTAGGCAGGGAAGTTTATTTTAAAGCATTTTTCTGAAATCATCTGACCTAGGCCATTCTGAGTTGCTGCTTCTTTCTCCATTTGCTTTCAAGATACCCTTAAATCAATTTTCTACAACACATTTACCTCAAAAGTCTTTTTGTAAATCTGAAAATAAATCTGAAAATATACAGGCAATTACTTCATTCAAGAGTTCCAAAAATATTCAAGAGGGGACACATCTGACTCAACCAAACTCATCAGAGTAGCTGAACAAATGAATTCCTCTGAAGTTACTTGCTGTTAGTAATGTGGATTTATTTCATATGGGTGTTTTCCTGATTGAGCATTCTTGGGAGCTGAAGAATTCACTTTTCTTCTCCCAGCACTGCTTGCAGGTATTGGATTTCAGTAATGCCAAGGGTGCAGCATTTTCCATTGCAGAGGAGGAGAAAAGGGGATATTTGGGGTATTACTGTGCTTTACAAAGGGACACACTTGTAAGCAAATATTTACAAGTTAATCTCTCTTGTTAAGCCTTTGATGCTGCAGTGAGTTTCTGCTGTCACTGAGGCTGAAAGAAGGCAAAGCAAACAGTTTGTTTTTCCCTGGTTGTTCTTGCCTTTGCTTGAACCTTGCAGGGCTGACCCAGTTGGAAAATGGCCAGAGCAGGGCAGGGGAAGGTTGGGGTGAGAGCTGAAACAGGAGAACCTTTTCAAGGTCACAACTCAAGGAAAAAACCTGAGTGTGACAGAGCATTTGTCATCCTTCCTCCTGCAGAATGGCTGTACTTTATGTAGTGTGCATTAAGATATAACGTGATTTATTGATGTATCATTGACTGGCTTTTAAGGGAAAATATTGTCATTTTTTTAGCTGAAATAGCTGAGATTTTTCTCACTGTGGTACCAACAATTACAGCTGTTCTTACATTCTGTGTTATGGTAAGCTAAGTACAAAACTTGGAATTTATATGGAGATCACTCACAAAGTGAGTCTGAAGTTCAGTTCCTAAATTTACTCTGAACAATAGTTTGACTTATTTTCAAGAGTTATAAAAATAACAGGCATCAATATCCCTGCTCTTCCTTCCTTTGTGTATTTACCAAGCGAAGAAATAATTAAACATCTTCAATCTTTTTCCTTTTTTACTCTGTGAACAAACGTTCTGTAACCCTCAGCTCATCTGCTGGAGCACCTCAAAGTCACTCAGGTGTAATGAAAGGAACGTGTTGTTCTCATTAAACCATGATGTCAGGAATAACTCTCTGAACAGGAGTTGCCAGTTCCGAGCCATTCTTGTCCTTGCTCCGACAGTGGATAAGTGAATAGTTGGATCTGCTTGAAAGAAAACCAGAAATTATTAATATGGGGAGTAAAAATACTCACCAACCAAATGCCCAAGGTACAAATGATAGTTTGAAGCTTTTCTGTTAAACACCCTCCCAAATGCCCCAAGTTTCTGCAGGGCCATTCTGCTGTGGTCAGTTTTGGATGAAGTCTTGATTTTTAGATGGAGAAATGTCTATAAAATGCTCCTAAACCTGTTTTCTTCCAGGAATTTTGAGTGTGTTTTGCTTGCTTAAGACAAAAAAAAAAAAAGCTTCCTGGTAACAATTTTAAAGTAAATTAAATGACAGATGAGAATTAGAGCAGTTGAGAGTAATTTTGATTTTGGAATTCTTTTTGCATTAACACATCTGCAGTGTTGATGAATATATGGAAAAATGAAATTGTGCTTCTATCCTGCCGTGTCTCCAGTGTGACAATAAATCACCTTTTTTTCCTTTTAAAACGTCTGGCTTTGTAATTTATGTTTGCATAACCCATTACTAAATTCATAGTAGGTGTTTTAGTTGGCAGGCACAATTCCAGAGATTCAGTGGACCTATTTTAATACTGAGCTTTTGTTACTGTTCATAATTATGTGCAGAAATATATGTATTTTCTTAATTATAAAAAACCAGCCTGCTTTAACTTTGGATCTCCTCTCACTTCCTCCACACAAATAGTGCTTTAAAGCTGTGAAAGAATTAGTGCTCTTTTCACTTGAGAAAAGAAATGGATTTACCAGGCTGAGGATTTTTTTTCCAGTTTTGAAAAAACAAAGCACCAAAAAAGTAATAAAGTACAAAAAGCAAAGTTGTGATGCATCCCTGGCGCTATTTAGAATTTTTGAGGATTCTTTATATTTTATAGACCAGCTGTAAATACTTAGGGCAGCATCAAGACAGTATGCAAATAAAAGAAGTTTTATTAATAACCATTATCTGGCCTGTGGCAATAAATATGTATGACTCACATAGGAATAAACCCACCCAATAAATATAAAAGCCATACAAAACCATTAACAATTTTTAATGGACTTGCAGATGGAATAATTTAATGCAACTGTAGTTACTCAGGTTCCAGCTCCTGTAACTATTCCTCATCTCCTTGAAAGCTTTCATCTGAAATACATTGCCACCATTCAGGATTCCACCTTGTCTCTGTTTAAAACCATAAAGCTGTGGTTTCACAATTTTTGAAGCACTAATGCTTATTTATGGCCATAGTTCTGCACTTTTTAAGTACAGAGGTGGTTATTTATCTATTGAACATACAGTGACTTTTTAAAAAGGAAGTTTTTCTTCAGAAGCAGCAGCACTGGGCTGTGTTCAGCAGGAAGGATGAGGAGTTGGGAATGAGCTCTGAGCTGGTCCTGGGATCCTCTGGCACAGAATCATTTATTCATTCCTGTCACCCAGGGAGGGACACCGGGCTTGTGGTTTCCCCATCCCTGGAAGTGTCCAAGGCCAGGCTGGAGCAACCTGGGATAGTGGAAAGTGTCTCTGTCCCTGTGGAGCTGGATGAGCTTTAAGGTCCCTTCCAACCCAACCCATCACATGATTCTGTTATTATTGCTTATTAAGATTGAAGCTGATAAAGGACCCAAACTTGGGACACTTCTGCCCCAAAATGATTTTCTTGTGGTTCTCTGCAATGGAGAAAGCAATGAAAAATGCTCAGTTCATAACTGAAAGCAGTGTGGTTCATGGAATTGGATGAGGTAGATACAGCATCATCACATCTCCTAAAAAGCTTCTGCTGTGGTTTTCTGTGTGTTTTGTTTCCTACTGGGTAAATAACAGTAATTGAAAGTATTTTGAAGAATATGTCAGGTTTGTCAGTGTGTCCAAATGTGTGTGTGTGGGCACCAAGAAGCTTTTAATAAAATAGAATTGGTGTAGCTGGGCTGAATGCTGCTGGATGAGGTGTGATGCTGTGGGCAGAGGCACCTGCAGCCATGGTGCAGGTTCCAATAAAATATTGCAGAAGAATGGTTGTAGCTGGGCTGAATGCTGCAGGATGAGGTGTGATGCTGTGAGCAGAGGCACCTGCAGCCATGGTGCAGGCTCCAGGCTGGGTTGGGTCCGAGCTCTCACTCGGTGTGTGGTGGTGCTGGGAGTGCTTTCAGAAACGCCCCAATGTGCTAAAGCTTCTCAGTCCTGTGTGTCAGAAGAGATTTGAGCCCAACTCTTCAGCACTTTCTGTGCACTTTAGGGCATGTCCACACCTGCAGTGGAGCTGTGCTAAGGCTGCTGGTGTGGCCATGGCTTTCAAAGGCGGCTTTAATGCGTTCCTTGGCTGGCAGCGGCGGCGGCTCCTTTCAAGCCCAGCCTGGCTCCGGGGGCTGTGCTGCACCAGTTCCCAGTGCCACATCTCCCAAGCCTTCATCAGACACATTAACCTGGTGCTGGTTGTCCCCTTTCCCTCTGAGTCCTGCTGGTGGCGCTGGGCTGGGATGGGTCAGTCAGGAAACAAGAAGGCAGAGATGGGATTGGGGCTGCACTCACTGGAACCAGGTTATCCTGCCCCGGGGTACCTGACTGCCTGGAACACTGCCCCTTGCTCCTTGGGAAACTCCATCCACTGCTGCCAGTGAAAATATATCCATTGCTTTTTGGGATATAAACTATCCACTGCTCCCTGCTCCTCAGGGCCCCCTTGGACTGGGCAGTGCTCAGTGCAGGAACTGGGATCTGGTTTACAAATCACTTTGGAGCAATCCCCTCTTGCTTTCTAGCAAAAATTGCTTGGTTCCAGTGAGTGGGCAGTGGTCTCAGTGATAGGCAGTGTGTGAGATCAGAAGGAAGAAAATCATCCAGGCTCACTTCCATGCTGATCAGTCATATTTTCACTCATGTGGATGCTGAAACTCAGCTTAAAACCAAGAGCTGGGTGTGGAAAGCAGCACTCCAGTGTGTGATACAATTTTAAACCCTGGCATCTTATTGCAAAGGGCACATTGCCCTTTGCTGCCCATGGTGCCTTTGGTTCATCTGTGCAGGTAAAATGAGGGCAGCAATAAAGAAATGAAGTGATGCTTTGTTAGGAAAGGGAAGACATTATTAGTCTAAAAAAAGATTTAAACAAAATCAGCTAACTGGTTGAAGTAGTTCTTCAATTAATGCTTGAAAAAGCAATAAGTTTAAAATGTTCTTTCAGTCAGTCATAGGAAAAGGCATATATTAAGCTCACCTGTTGAGAGGATTATCTCTGCTAAACACACTCATTTTACTTGAGACCAAAATAGATCCTTAAAAAATTAATACTGAAATAGGTTTACGGCCGATAGAGAGATTTCCTTCAGACCTGTTTTGTGGTATGCTCATCTGCTTTTTCAGGAATTTTAAGCATTGAAGGAATGAAGTCAAAGCTGCTGCTTGTCTTTGAAATGGATGCCTCTTTGATAAGCCTCTGATCTCTGTACCCAGAGTTGTAGTAGCAGATTCAAACACTGATTGTAAAATTGGGAGACTAAAATGTAGCCACGACAGCTTCAAACACTCTGTCTCTCTGTCAGATTCAATGCACAGGGCATCGCCAGGAGTTAAAACGATGCAAAATTAAAGTAGCCTACTAAATTTACCTGCCATGGAGAATCCACAAAAGAGCTGCCACTTCTAATCCTCCAATTCGTTTCAAATTATTATTTTTTCAAATTGGACTCCCTGATCTCTTCAGCTCAAGCTGTTGTAGAGATTTGAAGAGCTGTCTCTTCTTGTCAGATCACTGGTTTAATAATAATAATATCTTACGTTTATATAGTCCTTTTCATCCTGCAGCTTCCCAAAGTGCTTTACAAGCTCTCTATACACAAAATCATGCAACCACCTCTTGGGTGGTTGCTGCTCATCAGCTTGCAGGGGTGTCTGGCAGCTTACTTGAAAGCACCAGGGAGGGGTAAAAGACATGGAGATGATCCCAGTGCATCCCAAAAGGATGAGAACCACTGCTGGGATCTCCTGCCCACCCCAAAACTGGGACACAGTGAAGAACAACCATCACTACAGTCCTGCTGGTTTGTTTTCTGATTGGTTTTTTTTTAATTTCATTGTACTCACAGTCTGAAAAATCCCTGTCTCTGGAATTTGAGGGAGCAAGAGGAGTAACTTTGTGCCACTCCTTTCAAAAATGTACATGGGAAAGTGCAGGTACCTTGAATATAAAGCAGTGATTTAAAAAAAAAAAGTTCAAACATCTACCCAGATGTTCTTACTCATCTGTTTTTGTTGGAGACTGATGGAGAGCTGTTCTGACCTGTCAGCAAGTGCCTTCAATGGCTTCTTTAAACCTCCAGAACCTGGGGATGATGGTGCAGAACAGATTTTTGTCAAATTAGTTCTAACTCTTGAGGTAATGATTCCTGGGAGGGAAGAGGCATTGAAGTGGCATGAGGCTGCTCATTAGTGGAGGAGGCACAAAGTGAGTGCAGCCACTCTGCACTGGTTCTCCAAGGGAAAATGGCCAAGAACACATTGATGGAGGTTTAGACACAATTAATATAATGAGCCCAGGTTTCTGTAAGGGTTGATCTGGCTTATTTTTTTATTTCCTTTAGTACTTCTTGGTTTGGCTTCAAGTGTGCCCTTCCCAAGATTGCTGGTGCTGAAAGGAATATTAAAAACAAACAAAACAAAATCAGGGACTGCTAAACTTAAAAGTCACTGACACATCTGCACAACATCCTGCTGTGCTGTGTTCATCTGAATTTGGATCATGTCCAACCTCATAACTTTTTCAAATTATCCTGAATTTTGTGTTCTAGATACCATTAGAGACCATTTACTGTGTCCACACTGACTTCAAATAATTCTGCCTTCTTCCTTACCCACCCTTTGGGGGTGGAGAGGATGCTAATGAAGAATCCCTTCCCCTCTTCTGCCTGGGGGGAAGGGATTTTACTTCAATGGTTTGGAGCCAGGAAGAGGGAAAGCTGGAGGCCCAGACATGGTCTCAGAGGCCTTAAAAATGTGGAAAAATAGAAAGTGTACATCCATAGACACTAATACTAATGGACACTTATCCTGTCTCTGGCTGTAAATTATTGAGATCCTGCTTCTATCTGGTAATGCAACTTAATCAGAATCAGTTTTACTGCTCTGACCCCATAGGGAACCTTCTAATTTCATTTTATTTTACATTTTGTCTAGTCACTGTGCTAGGAAAGCTTTATATGCAGTCTCTTGGTGACATTTTGAAGTTATATGCTGTTGTATTTACCTAAAAGCACTGGAATCAGGAGGCTGCAGTTCAGTGCCATGGCTTTTTTCTTGCAGTCCTTCAGCTGATGGTCAGCTGGGAGGACACAAGGTGCCCAGCAGTTTGCAGTCCTGCACTCTGTTCAGGGCTGGGGAGATTAAAAACATCCCAAAGCCATAATTTCCTGAGCAGAATTCTCCAAGGCAGCAATTCCCCTGCTGCTGGGCTGTGCTGTGCAGAGAACCTCTCTCCACAACTCCTGCATCTTGCAGCCTTTCCAAGTCACAGCTCTTGCTTTTTTCTCTCTAAATATGATTCCTGGGGTGTTACTCGTTGTCTCCTCACAGCCTCAGCACTTGATTTGGGCTTTTCCAGGCTTCCCATGGAACAGCAGCTTTGTGGGCAGGAGGGAAGTTGGGAATCAGCTGTACAACTGCCTTACACATGACTGAGGTCAGTTCTTGGGGTGTCCAGAGGTTTGATGGTGACACAGCATTTCAGAGCTCCCAGGGAGGACTCTTCCAAGGCAGTGTGGAATGGTGTGAGAGCTCACCTTGCCCATCCAAACACTGCCAGTAGCTCCTCCATGAAGGACAGTCACCAATTCCGTGCTGTGCCAGCTGCAACAGAACTTTTACCTTCATATAATACAGATGGCAAGGAGAGGGATTTGGGAGAGCAGGTCAACATCCTTCCTGCTCCTGAGGGAGAAGACACAACATATGTTTGTAGTTTCCAAGGACAAGACTCCCAGTGCTGGCAGCAGCATGTCACTGGTGGTGCCCAAAAGTGGGGTGTCCATGTCCCACCCTGCCCGCGAGGGGAGCGGCGCTCGTGCTGCTCTCAGCTCAGTCACTGCCACATCTTTATTCTCTCAGCCTAGTCTAGCAGGTTTCTTAAAGGGATTACACTCCCAAGCCTGGGATTGAAAGCTAGGTTTAATGAGTTTGATGAGCCTGTGTAGCAGACTTGCAGAGAAGCCTGTCTGTCTAAATAGCATTTTTAATAAATTCCCCCTGCTCCGGAGATTAGTGCACAAGGGCTCCTTCCCCATGGATGGTGCCACATAAAGACAAGCTCCACTGATCACTAGCAGTGCTTGCCAAAAATGAGTGTCTTTACACTTAAAATAGTGTCTGTGTAGTGGCAGAGCCCTTTGTCCTGGGCCAGCACTGGTGTGAGGAGTGCAGGGTGCGAGCGCTGCGCCCTTGGATGCTCAGCTGCATCTCCAGGCTGCTACCCTCACCCCATCTGCTGTGGGGGATGCTGCTTGCACATCTCCCAGAAGTGATAACTCACTCTAAAAAAACCCAAACCCAGCCTTCAGAATTACTTATTAAAGAAATCTGTGAATTTATGTTGTTTCTGTACATTTCTGTTGGAATTCTCCAACTGTGAGCTGGCAAAAAGGCACTCGGATGTTCTCTCTGTGTGTATTTGCATATATATATATATATATATTTATGTGTATGTACACACATTAAAAGTAGCTCTATTTAAAGGTGAAACTAGTGATAATGTCTTGGAGCAAGTGGGTTACAGAATCCCTCCAATGGACAGGCTTTTCCACTCAATTCTGTCTCAACAACAGTGTTTTAGATGTGTGCATACATACAAATCAGTTTTAAGAAACAGCAGCTGATTAGGAATTTTTAAAGTGAACAATCACTGGGTAAAATATATAAGGGTAGATGGCATGTCTTGTGGGGTATTGACTCTTAAAACCTGTTGCTGGTCCAAAATTAAGGATTGCTGTTCCGTTTTCCAAATCAGTTTAATTATGGAGCAAGGGAAAAAATATTCTGCATACCTTTTAATTTAATTTTTAAAAATAAAAGATGAAAGAGACAATATATTTTGTGAGCATTTGAATTATTAGAAATATTTTGGGGAGATAGATTAGTTGGCAGAGTGCATGTTGTTGGACTGCTGTTCACAGTAGCAGTTTTGGTGGGTGTGAGCATTTTGATAAATCTGGTAGCACACTCATTGTGTGGCCTTAAAAGAGGGATTGTCTAGTCACAAACCTTGGATGAAATATGTGGGTAACTTGTGAAAATCCCTCTTATTACTGCCATGATCACACACAAAGTTCTTTGGCACATTCTGTCTCTTTCTTTCAAATACCTTCCTGCTTTAGGACACATGAGAGAGAACTGCTGTATTGGGGGATTTGGGGGCATTGTTGTTTGTTCTCTGCACTTTTTAAAATTACACAATCTTTTTAGAGTGTAACCTTTTAAAACACATCCCTAATTTATATCTGTACTTATGACCTTGGAAGATGGGGATGGAGAAAGCAACATGAAGAAACAGAAGATAAAATTCAAACACTTTTAAGTTGACTTTTCCCAGTAATACTTCTTTGATGGTTTGTGTTATTTTCAGCTCTGTAAAAAAGGGTGAAGAAGTGGGGATTTTCCCCTGTTGATGCTTGGCATCATCCACAGCATCATCTGCAGCATTTAAGGATAAGCAGATATTTCAGTGCCAGCAGCATCTCCAGGTTTCTTTCTTCCCTCAGCAATGATCTGAAGGAAGAGAACAAGGCCCACAAGTCCTGACTTGCTGCTGCCAAATAGGAAAGGCTATAATTGAAATTTTGGCATTGGCTGCATGTCCCTTTCATAAGTATTTGCTTTGTACCTTGCAGGATTAAAAAAAATTGGAAGTGAAATACAATTAGGTGTAAATGATGTTATATAAAATCTTATTGCCAAATCTCTGCTGTTAAGAAATAAAGTATTTTTTTATTGAAACGAATAATTTAATTTTACCCATGTACTGATTTCTTTCTTGCTCTCAGAGTAGGAAAATTGGCAATTAGTATTCCAATAACCCAGTCTTATGGAAAGATTTGCCTGTTGTTAGATATGTTATAATTTATATATTACATAAAACCTAGTGTGTTCCATGCTTTAATATTGTTCAATCATTTAAAATTTGTGCCAGGAATCAGAATCTAATGTTGGAATTAAAGTTCAGAAGATTCTACAGCTGCATTTATTGACTACAGAAGATAATGAAGGGATAACTGGTAGATATGTTGTGCTTGAACCATCCTGGGTTTTAATTCAATTATTTAAGACCCTTGGACACAATATTGAAGTGTCTATTAGTAAAACTTGCACGTTTTCTCCTGTGTTGACAGCTTTTAAAACCCAAAAGATTGGCTTGAAAATGTCAGTGAAACCTGGGTTCCAAATGGCAAGGAGGTGTATTTGGAACTACTCTGCTGCTGCTCCCCTTCCCCCCCTTCCTGTTTAGGAACAAATCCTGTGTTTGTAGTAAGGATTTTATACAGTGATCTGCAATCACTGGTGCCAGCAGCAGAATGGTGTTTGTTTAATAAAAGATTGAGTAAAAAGAACCTTGCTGTTTGGTCTCCAGTGCAGTCATTTTATAAGCTGAACATTCTGGAGCCAAAATAAGAGAAAGGTATTTAAATCTTTGAGACAGAGCTATTTCTGAGAGGTCTAGTGGCTTTTCTTAATAGCAGTGGGTGGATTTAAAAATTACAAAAAGGGTGCTTAGCAGATAAATATAAGGAAATGTATCTTTTTAAAACCAGGGTCTTTCAGGTTGGGATCTTTGGCTGGAGACTTTCCAAAGATGGATGACTAAGTAAAGAAAAAACAACTCCCAAAGCCCCTGGGTGGAGTTCCTAGACTGGTACCAGCAAATTCCCAGAAAGGAAAACAATTGCTCCTTAATTGGAATTCTTTCACCCAAAGATTATTCACTTATCAATACTCTAAAAATATCCTAAATAGTTTCCCAGAATTCTAAGGAACAGGAGTTGTTTTTCCTGGGGCAGGTGTGTCATGCTTGTTCAGCACTGGTAATCTGCCCTATCCTATGATGCTTTTTTGTTTTTCTTTGGTATTTAAGAGCAGAAAGGAAGAAACAGAAAATTTCATTAGATGTACTACAACACAGACTGCTTCCTGTGAGGGAAGACTGGAAAGGTCAAACAGTCTAAACATTTAAATTCTTTTTGAAAAAGTGTATATTTTTCTATTATTTCCCTTTTTTGTATTTCTGTTCAGTGTAAAATTGCATTTTGTGACACACTGAGATAACAAAAGTACATTTTTCAGTATGAGTATCTTGACTTTCTTCAATAACTCTTGTGGAGTGTTGCATGTTCTGCTGAAGTGGGGGGAAAATGCCAAATTTGTATATCCAATGTGACTTACCGAGTCTGTCTGAAGGAGAAGAGAGCAGTAGGTATTGCTTTAATATTTGTAAAATGCTTTATAGATAAACACTAAAATCCTTTGTAGATAAGCACTTTCCAGACAGAACAGATTGTTGGAAATCTGTGGTCTTGCCATCAGTAAATCTTCAGGCTTTTAGAATTTCAGCTGCACCTTTCTATTCTGTTTCTTACTCATGAGCTAATTAGGAGGTGGCTCATGGTAAGTCGGTGAGAACAGTAAGAACCAGGTTGTTCTCCACACAGTACCAGTTACTTTCTTCAAAAATAAAATTCTTAGGGTTGATAATCTATAAAATCTAGAATTTACCAAAAATATTAAATCCTTTTCATTGTGGAAAGCTCTTAATTACTTTGAGGAAACTTCCTAGTTGTATAAATTTGGTGTTTTGTTATACAGAATTTCCTGGTTTGTTGTTTACTTTGAATTTACTCATAAGTTTTTTATGTTAATGGCTGATGGTAGATTCTTGTCCACTTAACCTGATTTGTTTCAAACCTGTCCTCAGTGATGCCAGTAAAAAGCTTTCTGCCCCATACCCTCTGACACCTCCTTTTGGAGGAGGAAATCACTGAATCTGTATCATGAAAATCTTGTTTGGACTTTTAAAACAAACTCTTCTGCAGAGACTACTGACCACTTTCTGAATATTCTGTTTATTCTGGTCCTTAGGTTGGACCTGGTAATACAGAAAACCAAGGCTGGAATTCCCAAAAATCTTCCCAGTGAAGGAGAAACGTTTAGCAGGAGCTGGAGTTTCCTGATGGTTGAGCAGGGGGAGGAGATGGGATCAAAAGGGGAATTTCTGTGGGGAAGAGTTCACATCCAGGACATTTCTGTGCCAGGAATGACAGCACAAGTTCTGTATTATGCTGAATGTTTATTGTTTGTTTGTTGTCCTGTTAGAATTTTTACAGTTGCACATGTTTGGTTCTGGCATCTGGCACTGTGAGAACCAGGTAGGAGCTCTCAGTCCCAATTCTGTTGAGACACCTTTGGTTTCTCTCTCTTCCCATTGCTGAGAGCAGGAGGGGTCAAACAGGACTCTCTAAGAACTGTCTGCAAGAAGCACTGACATTAATATGGATGGCAAATACCTGGAGGATGGAACTTTTATTTGCTGACCATCAGTGGTAATCAACCCTTACCCAGGCAGACTGGAGCTCTGTGCAGCATCAATCAAGCCATAGCACTGACTGCTGTACAAACCAGCCAGTTCCAGGGAGAGATTTCATCTGCAGAGATGTGGAATTTTCCATGGCTTGCAGGACAAGATAATACCTTCACTCTTAAGAATGGTGAGTGAAGCTGAGGAGAGTTTTGAGCACAGAAAAATCTGTTTCTCAGGGAAGTGGAGTTCCCCCTGGCCTGGCCTCTCTTTATTTGACCATCTCTTTCCTCAACTCTTTAGTGATTCCAACTAATCAGATCAGTGTCATCATGAGTCTCTTATGGGTTTGTCTCTTACCAGAGATTTAACAGCTTAGGCTTTTGTTTTGTTTTATTTTGTTTTGTTTTGTTTTGTTTTGTTTTGTTTGCAAGAGTAATGGTGGTGTTTTCTTTCCATGGAGATGGTTAAAGTTTTAGTATTGTTTTTGTCACATCGGTAGTTCTGAGTAATTTTGGTGGCTTATTTATACAAGAAGTTAGTTTATATACTCCAGCTTGTACTTTTTCTGGCTGGTTCTCCTAAATCCATGTAAAGTAGCGAAGTAGACAGGCACAGTAGAGGAAAAACTGGAAAAACAAACCTCTGGGGAGAATCTCCATGCTGGTTTAGCAGATCAAACTGCAGTGCTGCTGCAGGAGATGGTCTCACCCTGCACTGCCCATGTACTCTTGCCTGCAGATAGTTTTAGATCTGTTGGTGCTTAAAAGTCAGGTTTTATTTAAGGACTGGCAAAGGGATCAGCAGTCCTACGTGGGATTATTCGCACGTGCTTGTGTAACGTGTTTCTCCAGAGCTGATCCTGCAGGATAAAACTCCCTACAAAAATGGAACAGAAGTACTTTCAGTAGAGTTCCTGTGGTGGTTTCTCCCCTTGCACAATGGCAAAGTCAGTGTCTTTATTCCTTCTTTGCTTCATCTGAGGAGACCAATTCTCTGTGGTTGCATTGAAACACTCAGCCAAGCTCACAGCTTCTCCTTTCCCCTGATTTGACCCCAACTGCAGAAAGTTGCCTGAAGTTCTTGCTTTTCTCATCCACTGAAGCGAGCAGGTCCTAACAGGACTCCTGAATTTCACCAACTGCCTTATTCTGGGTTGGCTCCATCTTATCATGTGTAAGCCTGTTATTGGCCTCCAAGCTGGAAGTGCAGAGTTCCCCAAGCTGAGGTGTTGGGGAAAGGTTCTCATAAAAGAGCTGTCCTGAAGTTCCAGTTGACCAAAAAGGCTTTTCACAGGAAGATGTTCTGATAAAGTTTAACTGGGAATGGTGGCTCCCAGAAAACTCATCCCACAGTGAAGGAAATTGTCTGAGAAGGGCTCTGGGTTGAGGATCTGAATTTCCTGAGGATTTGGGTCAGGATCCCTTTGCTGAAGTGATGCTGTGGGATTAAACAAGAGCTGTCCATGCCCTGCACAGAGGGTTTAACTCTGATCCACTGAGGTGGTTTCCACTGGAAAAGCTTTTCCACTTGCAGTGCAAAGAGAGATTGTGGCCTTCAGGTACACATCTTCTCCTGAATTATAACTTGAGCTACGAAAACTTTTTTGCACTCTTTTAGAAAGTCAGTCTAATCCTGAAAACACAAGGATTTGTGATTAAACCCATTTGGTTTGTGGCAGTGACCAAGCAGGTTTCCACCTCTCCTTCCCTGTACTTCACCCAGTTTGGATGGCTGGGAGAGGGTTGGTCGTTTCCTTAATTCTGATTTCCCTTTTTAATTCTGAAAGCTTTTGTGGGAAAGGGGAGCTGCCATGCAGCTCTGCCCCAGAGCACACAGGAATGCTGTGCAGCAAATGTGGGATGTGTGAAAGTGGCACCTGATGGTGTCCCCTGGTCCCCTGTTGTGGTAAAGACCACGAAGGGAGGGGCTCGAGGGTCCTGGCCCCCCTCCTCAGGTCAGACTCTTGGATCAGAACACAGGATCTTTGAATCAAAGAACAGGAACAAAGATGAAGAAATTCCAGAGCAATTAACTTGTTGTGCAATATTTAAATTATTTTTAATCATAGTTTTACCTCAAATTATAATTTAAGATATATCATGTAATCACTAGTAATACAAAATGAAAATGGAAAGGGCATGTTCTTTCTTCTGAACATTCTCCATATAATAATCAGCTAATAACTCTGTCTGCTTTAATTCAAGAAGTTCCACTTGCTCAGTTTTTAAGTTGGCAGGCTGCTTTTTAATTCTTCCCTTCTAATTTGTTGCAACATGTATGAAATACACGGGTTAATTTGAGTAAATACAGTCAAGTTAATCAAAGGAAATGATTACAGAAGGAACCCAAGAGGGGAGCTGGATATCACTCAGGAAGGCATTGTGTAGCTGTGCCAAATTAATTAAACACTACTGGTTAAAAGCAAGGGTTGGTGATAAGAATCTTGTTGAATTTGAGCTACAAGTGACTTGTTTTAGAGGGTGAAATGATGACCCTTTTTTATTTCCTGACAGGTTGAGTATTCTCCTCCCTCCTCTCCTTTTAAACTCCAAATTTCCGTGTGGATTTCCTGTAATGGGCCGAGCAGGAAAGTTCTGCTGCTGTCTCAAATAATTCTGGAGGTCACTGCTCCGTGGTGTCCCTGCCCACTGGGAAGTGTCCCCGCTCCCTCCAGAGCTATAATTAACTGCAGGGAGCTCGGCTCAGCGCCAGGAAATCAACCCCAATTACTGCATTCCCCTTGTCACTACTGCCACTTCACTGCTCCCACTAATGTGAGGTGGCAAGTCCCAACTTCCCAACATTCTGCACTGTTTTCACCTTCTTAATCTGTAATTTCTGTCTCACATTCTGGTATTTTGGCTCCACTAAATTGCTGTTGTAAGGAGAGTTATGGATCATCCCGAAAAATTCTCATCTGATTATTGCAGGGATACCATAGAAATAGAGGAGGTCTGGAGTTGTGCTCGGTTTTAATATAGTTTAACACAGATCAAAGTGGGGCAAAACCCAGAAAGATCATCCTTAGATTGATCAAAACTGGGTCTGCACTTAAATGAAGGTTCTTGTTGGGAGATTAAGGCAGTGCTGCAAATTAAAATTTCTTTTAAAATCCCAGCTTTTTCTTCTCCATCACTTGGCTTACTGTTGTATTTGCTGACCTGTCAATATCTGGTTCCAAACAAATACCTGGTTCCATATTTAAATACTCCATTTCTTTTTTTTGGCTTTTATTGAATCAGTTTTCTCAAACATTCCATTACCAAATTCAGGGAGTTACAGGCAGTTGAGAGAAGAAATTACTGAGTTAATCTACATGACAGAATAATGCATTTCAAATGATTTCTCAGCTTTCAGTGTTGTAGTGCAGGTGTCAGAGGCACAGCCTTGGAAACCTCTGGATTTCACCATCCAAAGGATGGATCTGTAGTTGTTGGATGTGCTCTGGAACACCTTGACTGGGATGAGGGATTTCCATGCTCTGGGCTTCTGAGATCCTGCCCAGAAAATCTGATCCAGCTTTTATCCCTGACTATTCAGCTAATGTGATTATCTCTTCCTAAACTTGTTTCACTGCCAAAATGAGTTCCTGGTTTGTCACCTATTAATAATCTGATCTGGAGAAGTGAATTAATGTGTTCCCCCATATTTCTCCAAACTTTTGCTCCAGGGCCAGATCATTGGGTATTTTAATTCAGTGGTAGATAGTGGTTTTGACAAGAAGATTGGTTATGTTGGGAGTTCATTGAAACACATTTGCTGATGGGTTTTTATAGTTGTAGCTTTACTTCCAGTTCCCAGGTAACATCCTTAGGATTAATACTTTGGTTTCATTCCAACTGCAAAAAAATAAATTTTGTACTTTGATTATGACTTATAACTGTCATTAATGAAACTGCCACAACTGCTGTAACTACCATGGATTTTCACTCTGTCCTTAGCCAGAGTTGATGAATTCCATGGGCATGAAATGCAAAATTCTTACTCTGCAAAACTTTCCAAAATTAAATATTTGCACTTTTCTTGATTGGCACAACAGCAATACCCTATAAAGAAATAGTCTTTATATATATATACACACACACATATATATACATACCACCCCCTTTACACCTCCTCCTTTTTGCATCTGGCCCATGCCCAAAGAGGCAGCAATGTGGCACCAGGATGGTTTTTTCTGGTAAGTGGCATTCTGCAATTTTTGCCTTCCATGACTCAGAGTAATTTCTTGTAAAATCCCAGCTCCTTCCAAGCAAATTTAGACCAGTGCTGTCAAAGATCTGTGTTTAAATGAGATTACAGTACTGGGGGTGATCAATAAAGCTAATTCAGAGCCAAACAGGCCATAGCCACTCGTGCATTTATTGACATTTGCTTTGTTAGCAAAGTATTTTTGGGGTACACATTAAAAAGGATGTTCATTCTCAGGAAGTATTCTCAACTAATATTTCCACATCCCTCTGTCCTTTTAATGCAGTAACTGTAACTCTAAGCATCTTCCTCTTTTGCTATTAATATAATTTACCAGATTCTTCATAATTTGAAGAGCTTTCTTCATTGACCAGATTCACCCTTCTCACTGACAAGGAATAGGAAGAATATTACCAAACTTTCAGGATACAAATATAATATATATAAAACAGCCTGCTGAGCTTTGTGGATCTGTAAGATCCTGAGATGCCCCATCAGAAGATGATTTTTCCCCGCTCAGGCTTGCCCAGGAGCTGCCTTTAAGGAAGGCATTTGCTTATTTGGGTTGAAAGCTGGGAAGTGTGGAGCTGGAGCCCCTGCAGAGGGGAATTGCTGCTCCCCACAGAGCTGGGGCTGAGAACACCACAGTGTCACACACTTGGTCAAACTGCAGCAGCACTTCAGAGCAGCTGAAATGGGGCAGGGACAGGATTGGAAATGTGGGATGACTTCCAGAGTGCTGCTGCTTTGTGCTCTTCCTTTGTGCATTCATTTGAATGATGGATTTGAGGGTGGATGGCTTTTATTTGGAAAGAAATTTTGGCAGGAGCTGTACAACAAACTGTAGAAACAATAGGAAGTAAAGATAAAATACCAAGGTGGTTTGAGATGAAGGTGGTGTTTTGGAAATTAAAGAGTGCTGTAAATAAATAGCATTTGAGTGGAAGGTTGTGGAGTCTCCCTTACAGGAGATGCTCAAGGGCTGTCTGGACAATCCTGTGCCATGTGCTCTGGGATGACCCAGTGAGGAACCTCTGACTCTGACCCATTCTGTGGGGACAGGAATAACTTCTCTTCAATTTTAGAATTTAATACCTCACTCTGCCTTCCCTCCAGACTGTCTTAAACTCCAACAGAGTTGTATCCCATTGGAAAACAATTACCTACATGCAAGCTCAGAGATCTGTTTGAGGTCCTGGCAGTAGCTTGGTGATAATTCGGAGCAGGACTTGGATTCCCTCCTCTTTTTTTATGTTTTAAGAAATAACCCTGAGATTGGCTGTGCTGCTCAGAGCATGGAGTTGGGCTCCATGATCCTTGTGGGTCCCCTCAGCTCAGAATATTCTGTAATTGAAGGCTCAGTGAGATGTGAGGGGGGTGGTTGCAAGGTGTGAAGCAGAGTGGGGTTTGTAGGTTCAGCAGGTGACTTGTGTCTGTCCCATGCCCTGGTGGCAGCTGAGGACCAGGACTGAGGCTGAAAAACTCCAAAAAAGTAAAACAAGGGTGAGACCTGCCCGTGAGTCAGCAGGAGATGGAGCCTGGGGATAACTGGATAACTCTGAGCCAGCAAGGATTTGGGGATTAGCACTGACTCTGCACTGGAGGTGTGCTGGGGCTGTGGGGCTGTGGGCAAGGACAGCTGGATTTCATCTCCTGCTGGAAGAGAAGAGCACCCCAGGGCTCCATGAGTGCCTCTGTGGCAGCTCCTGCAGTGCTGGTTGGTCTCATGGGTGTGAAAGGAGATCAGCCACAGCTGGGATTTCAGTCAGGCAGCTTCTGCTTGTGAAGAGATTTGATGGTGGGAACTTTTAAATTGTTTTCTCTTCCCTGATTTTGGTTTATTCAGAAAGTGAGTTTGGGTAGCTGTCAATTTATGATGAGTGTTGTTCAAAATCAGCCTTATTTTTCAGGGTCCTGAATACCAATTACAGTGCAAGAGATCCTTTTGGTAGGGATGGAGCTTCCCCCCAGGTGGGACAGACCTTGGAGCACCTGGGCTAGTGAAGAATTCCCTGCCCATGGCAGGGAGGTGGAACAAGATGGTTTTAAGGTCCCTTCCAACCCACACTGTCTGTGATTCTATGATTTTACTCTTCATAACAAATCTTGCTTTACTTTATTAAAAAAGAAAAGGTTGTTGGGATGGTTTGGGCTTGGTTTGTTTGGGGTTTTTGTCTGCCCCAAAGTAGGTATTTTAGAGCCAGGGCCAAACTGCCAGAATAACACCACCAAGATTCATTCAGCACTGGGACCAGATTCAGACTGGAAACTGCTCTGTCAGCTTTATCCCAGCTCACTTCACTGGAGCTGGAATGACTGCTGTAGTCACTGATTTTAGACTTATTTTAGCAAGGGAGACACGAACAGCATTTCACTGGGTTTTACCATGGACCTGGAATAACTAAAATGGATTTTTGTCCACTTGTCTGTGGCTTTGAACAGAGCTGGATGAAGGCAGTGCCCAAAAGGGGTTGTCCCTTGCCTGTGCTGATGCTCTGCTCAGAAGGGTTTTGCATCCTTCTGACAAAAAAACTCAGAAGAATAGGTATTTATGTACAGAGAATTGGTGATAGTGTACAACACAACAAGAACAAAGTCTTGCTCTTTCCTCTGATACTGATTATGAGGAGGGTGGAGTTGGTTGCAGTTAATTTTATTGTGTTTTTACAAGTCATACTGTTTTTTTTCCCTTCCCTGTTTGTTCTTACTTGATTTTTTGGGAGGATTCAGTTTTTGCTGTTTAATTAGTAGGGAAAATATCCTCCTTTTTAATCTTGCATCATGTGTTAGACCCATGTTCTGACATGGTGCAGCTTGTGGACCCTTTTAAGTACAGCTTCATTATTTATAAGGCATTAATCAGATTAATTTCGTAATAGTTTCCTGCTAATCCTGCCATTGTTCCTTAACTCACAACTAACAAAAGCACAATTTTAATACCCTTTTAGTTGCTACAACATCCTTCTATTATTGGTTATTTTTTTATTAGAGAGTACTTTCAAACAGTTTCCTAAATTCTTAAAATGATTGAGTAACATCTTAAAATTGCAGCAGTTTTACTGCTGATAAAAGGACAATTTCTCAAGCAAATCCCCTTTTTATTAAAATCATGTTTCTTTGTCAGTTGAAATTTGTAGGAGTTTTCCTCTTTCTGTATAATCCCAGTCCTTGTGCCAACCAGATTTTTTTCTAGTGGTGATATTGAGGCTCACTTAAAAATGTGTTTCATTTGTGGAAAAAATCCTTTTAGTGATCCTGAGAGTATTTATAGTGGAAGTACTTAACATACTGACATGCAGCAATAAACACCAAAATCCTAATTACTTGCATATTATTTTTTCATTACTGAAGAAACCTGTGTTTGAGCATCACTTCCTTTTTCAGTTTGTAAGGGGCCTCATTTCTAAGGTCTTTTAATGAGATTAATTATTTTTCTGGTATCTTCTTTAGTTCTATTTTATGAAGTAATTCTCTGTTATGTGATACAGAACTGTGCCGTTCAGGAAATTTTGTGACATTAAGTAGCTTAGAAGAGAAATTTTACCTCATGCTAAAAAAAACCAGACCAAACCAACAAAAAAAACCCCAAACCCTGAAATTTAAAAAAAAAAAGAAGCCTTAAAAAAGGTTTTCTGATTACCTGCATAGATAACCATATTGATTTTATTCTCTTTTTACTGCTGTTCATCTCTCCTTCAATAGCATTTTAACTACTCCAATAAAAATGTATATATAATTACAAAAAGGCTATTATAATCAAAATGTAAAGGTCATCAAGCAGATTTCTGAATTGATGTCCCTAAAAAGTACATTATTTTCAATGATGATGAAAACTTATTCTTTCTGTACCAAAAAGGATGATGGGAACTGCTTCCATGCAGCTGGAGAAGAGACTTTCCCTCAATAGCTCCCCATGATAGGGTCATTGAGGTGTCAATTACATATTTTATATTTATAGAGCACTTTTCTTCAGGAAGGATTCCTGAGTGGCCTCCCAGGTCCTACCACACGCACGGCAGATTAATGTATTATTTTTCCTTTTGAAGTTGGAGTGGCTCAGAAATAGTAGGTGTGTTCTGTTCAATGGATCCCTCTCTCCACAAAAAGACTGGCTGAGGTAGAAGGGGGATGTAGGTGTTCCTGGAGTTGTCACATGAGGTTTTTTCCTGGATAATGAATACTGGGATAATTTTTTTTCAGGGAGCAGTGACCCCCACCTCTGATTTCACTTATTTTTGATACTGATCGGGGAGAGAATGAAAGTTTAGAAAGCACTCACAACTCTTTTCATTAAGAGCTTATTTCCTTTTAGAAATGGTATCTATATTCTGCTTTGAAGCACCAAATGAAACATCATTTTACAGTCCCATACACAGGAGTGTGGGTCTCAAATTGTGGGTTTAATTGCTTTGAAGGAGCTTCACAAAAATGAGCATGATTTCAAGGAAGGGGTTTTTTCTGATTTTGGGGATAGACTCATGATGTCAGCAGTAGTTACTGATCTGTCAGAGTTTGGTTTATGTGGAAAACCTAGAGCAGAAATGCTGATCTCTTGGAGTTCTGTGCTCAGTGCCTTCAGTGCTCAGCTTGGCAAAGACATGGTTCATTGTGGGGTTATTGTTTTCCAAACTTTTGCTCTCTAGAGTCTTTGAGTTTTGTAAGTGAAGGAGTCTTCAGTGTCTCTCCTTGGCCATTAATTCATTGCCTAAAAAAGTTGCATTTGACATGGAAAAAAGTCATAGATGTTCATGTTACAGGCTGGCTGTGTTGTGCTGGCAAGTAAAACACTTCCCTACACACATGGAAGATGCATCTATTAATATTCTGTAAACCAGGTTTTTTTTGTTCTTCAGGATCAAAGCTGGCATGTTAGCAAAAGCTTCAAATTCCTGTCTTTTAACCTGCTGGTTAGTTTGTAGGGGTATCTATTCCTTCCTGCTTTATTGCAGCCAGCTACATGTATCTCTCATGCTCATTTTAAGATCACAAAGCAGCTGTTGTTATTCTGGCATTTAAAAGCTATTTGAATGCTTTTTTTCTTGGAAGGAAAAAGCAAGTAAATTAGTTTTCTTCACAGCAGCATTAGCAGTACCACCAGAGGTGCTGAACAAGGTCCTGGAAAATGCAGAAAACCCAGTTAGCAAAGAGGTCTTGAGAGAAAGGAGGGAAGGCAGGGAGACTGTAATTAGGGCAGATTTTATAAATATTTTGGTGTTCCTAAAAATGCCAGCATGTATTATCTCAGTCAGTGATGACAATAACCAGCAGCAGGGGAGAGAGGAAGGGGAAGTGGAGAGAATTAATAATACACAGCCCAGCAACGTGGCCATTCCTCTTTTCGTATGAGCAGCTGAACCAGAGCAGGAGTAAAGAATCACAGCCTCTCCTTCCCCAACAAGGAGCTGGTAGGAAATTACAGCTTCATATAGGAAGCCTCCAAAAGCCATGATGTGCTCAGATTTTCATGTTAAATCATGCTCAGGATTTTATAGTTCAGAGCAAGCTCTGTGCCAGAATCGCGAACGCTTCGTTGTGAAAGCGGCTTTGCAAAGTGAGAGAGGAGGAGGTCCCAGCTTCATTAGGAGCCTGTTGCAAGGAGCTGCTTTGTTTTTATGGCTTCGTGTGCTTTGGCTCAAAATGCAGAAATCAAACAGGAGCTGCTTCTTGTCATTATACAGGTGCATGAGTCAGCTTCTTGTTTAGTTTTTCACAGCCTTTTCAATTGTGCAATAAAATCATGTTGAAATGCATTTTAGTACCAAGGACGTTGTTTCTCTAAAAGCTTCATTTTGGTTGTCTCTAAAATTATTCAATTTTCCATGCATACAATGAGAATTGTCTACAGGAGAGGTTTATAGATTTACCAAAGCAGGACACAAGGTGAATTCTGGCCATGCAGCTTCAGCTCAGATCAAGGTAATGAAAACAAAAAGTGACCAAAGAAGTGCTTTGTGCAAATATTGTTATTGCTAATGCTGGTCCTGTGAACACTGACTGGAAAGGTCTAGGTTGGAAGCAAAAGAAAATGAAATTTTTGCTGTTTAGGATGTCCCCACACTCTACAGGGAAATGCATTTTCCACACCAGAGTGCAAAACCATGTTTTGTGTAATGTAGAAGATTAGAGGTGTTTTTCTTCTTCTACTTAAAAAAAACAACACAAAACAACAACAAAAACCACTTTTAAAATAGACCTAAATAGACCTGGTGGGTTCTTCTCTTCTCTTTTTTTTTTTTTTAAAGAACATGTTTTGCCCTGAGTGGAATATTCTAAAAAATGTGCCTAGAATTCAGTGCACCATTAGTCTTGATTTTCTTCCTGTATGACTGAAGCAATTGTTTCAAGTTTACTTCAGGTTTATTAAATGTAGAAAGTATCAAAGAAGCATGAAGCTTCCCACTCCTTAATGGCCTTCATTCCTGCCAAAAGTGAATATTCTTCCACTGCATCTTCCTCGTACGTGACTGCAGGTCCAAGTCCAAATTATTTGTTGCTTAGCTGAGAGCAAATAGGTTCAGGGTGTTTTCCCTGCCAGATTCAAAACATTAATGCTTTCAAAACAAATAAATTCATTTTTTCTTCCAATTAAAAAGAGAAGGCATTCCTGTTTGAGCAAGGCATGAGAAATTGCAACCCTCCCATCAGGGTGATGAATTTTAGGATATAAAGCCTTCCTCCAAGCAATGTGAAATGCTTTTACAAAGGAGCATTTGGGAGAAAATAAATGAGCTTCATCTTGTGCTTGAGGAATTAACTTTCACTTTAGTGGTGGAAATTGGAAACACCAATATAGAGAGTGAGTAGGAATCAAGTGGAGAAAAGAGGACCTTGCTCCATAATTCCAAAGGTTTAAACATTTTACTTTCTTTGGAGAGGGGAAGTTAGGTTCTTCCTCCTGTTGGATTTTTCTGCAAGGCTTTTTAGCAAAGTCCAGAAAAAAAAAATCTCTGCAAGTCTGCAAGGTTTGGGCTGCTTTGTTTAGTGTTTGTATTGAATGAGCTGCCCAGGGATGTTCAGGGTGTGCAGAGAGAAAAGCTGGGCAGAACTCAGGTTACATTGCCCATCAGCTGTACCTGGCAGGTGTTTGCTTCACCTCCCATTAATTCCCATTTGGTGGAGGGTCACAGACAGTTGTTTCTGCTGCTTTTGTTTTCCATGACAGGACAGCCTGTGTTACTCTTAGCTCCTTTCCCTGCTCTGCCCGTGACATGGAGAACATGTTGCCACCTGCCTCTTTGCAGCAATGGTTTATACTTGAAATCCCATTTTCTCCATCATTTTCTCTTTCCATAACCAGCATTCTTTTGATGATTTTAACCAGGGACTATTTTGAAGCATCCTGTGCTTTGTTACCCAGTTTGTCCTGCATCACAGAACTGCCCCTGTTCCTTCCTTGCCTGGCTTGTGCTCATGCCAGGGCAGCTGGTTTCATTTCCCTGATTCCTGAGCAGGCTGAGCTGCCCTCCTGCCTTGCTTTGCCTTCCTCTCCTGATCATTTCCACTGCTCTGGAGGTTCTCAAATTGAGCTATATCAGTTTTGAAATGCAATACCCAAAGCCAGCAAGGCCTCAGCTGGAAGATTTTGTCCGACACTCGCTAGAGCAGAAGAATTATTTCACATCTTATTGGCTTTCTGTGTGGGTTTGCTCTTCTCAGAACGATCTCTCCCTCCTTTGAAACAGAAGGACACTGTTGAGTCATGTTCAACTTGTGCTCCAGCATTATCCCTACTTTTTTATTTTTTTTAAACTGCTGAGTACCCAGTTGTTCCTGCTCAAGTGCAATCTTTTACATTAAACATTTATATTGAATCTTAGGGTTTAAGGTTTTTTGTGCTTTTTGGGTTTTATGTTGATTTTTTCAGTTTGTGAAGATCTCTTAATTGTTATCCACTCGTCTGCCACTGTTGCTGTTCATGCCAGACTCCTGTTCCTCTGCAGATTAAATCACTTTATCTGTCACAAGGTTATTGGGGACAGTGGAGTGGGGCACATCCAGGCCAGAACTCTCCCTACTCATCAAAGGGTTTGATAAAAACTTCTCACTGAGTGTTGCTTTGTGATCCAGAGCAGGTTTCCTCACTTTCCTGCAGGGTGTGCTGAGCAAGACTTCACTGAAGCCTCCCCCAGTTCAAATTGTGGCATTTCCTGGTTCTTCCTCAGTCCTTCAAGCTCCTTACCATCTCAGAGAAGGAAGTCAGTTGCTTTAACAAGTTGTTTTTGAGACAATTTAGAGCTACCTATGGGGTTTCCTCTAGGTGCTTAGAAGCAGGTGGTGATTCATGTTAGTTTTCCTAGATTTCTGAGGAATTGCCCAGCCCTCCCTGTCTTCTGCTCCTTTTTCTGCCATTTTAAAAATGTGCTGCTTATTTGGCCTTTTAAAGTCATATTAAAGGTAACAGCAAATGTCCTGAATGATTTGCAAGTTTTTCAGCACACATAGTGACAAAGATCATGAAGCCAAGCCAGTCTGAAAATACCTAAACCCTTTAATTGACATCTTTGTAATTGTTCCAGATAAAGTTTGAAACCCTCCCCTCTTTTCTCCTCATGTTATCCATCTACTGATAGGCCTTGTAGTAAAAACTGATGTAAAAAAACATCCCTTGTGCTCTTGATGTCCCTTTTCCACTGTGATCTGCCAGGAGTCCCTCTGCTTGTCATTCCAACTGTTCCTTTATTTATAAAATGTGTTTCTCGCTGCTTTTTGGATTTCTTGCAGGTTTTCTCCCATTCTGTGTTGGAACACTTCTGATTTAATTTGCAAATGTTTATGCTGTATGTTTATACTTGCCTTTGGCAGTCTCACCCAAGTGTTTCATCCCTTTCATTTGAGGTCAGGGAAGAGCTTTGCTTTAGCCACTGGGCCCTTTTCACACTCCTTCTTTTTGGGGTTTGGACCTGTGTTTTTATTGCTGCTATTTAAGTTTCTGCCAAGCTCTTGCTTAACTTCTCTCCCCCTTAGGTTTGGGTCCTCTCTCACTCAATCTACCAGTTTTGTGAATTTGGTACTCTGTTGTTGTGAGTGTCTCACAAAACCCTCTCCCTAATCTTCCTCATTTAGAGTTCAGAATAAATTCCCACTATAAAAGCTCCCATGTTTGTTCTCTGCTTTTGGCTGTGACTGGAAGCTTTTGTTTTCTACAAAATTCTGGAGTAGATTTTTAAACCCTTGATGTTTGAAACAATCCTTCCCCTTTTCTGTCCCCTTTCCCCTGCATCTATCTCACTGCATTTTGCACAAGGCATCCTCACTGTGAGCAGGATCCTGGGGCTCTCTGTGCTCAATACATGCCAGGAAGGCTGAAAGCAGCAGTAACAAGGTGTGACAGAACTTGATTGCCCTGATTTTTACTCCTTAAAAATGTGCAGAGTCAAGTGTGTGGTGGTGCTAGTGACACTGTGATTGGATTTACTGAATTCACTGATGTAAATCCATCCTGACTGTGTGTACTGCAGCCCTAGTTGCACTGTGGATGTGTATGCATTTATTCAGGAGCTCGTTGATCATAATTGATGAAGACAAGGGGTGGGAGGGCAGAATTGATAACTTTCTGGGGAATGCTCGCAGTAGGTACTGTAAGGAAATGAAGTATCTTATTAAACTTGGATAACTAGACATGCTGACAATTCCTGAAGTATCATTTGCTGCCCAGTGCTTACAGTAAAGGTGCTGTTAGGAGGGAGGGACCTGCATTAGAAATTTGATAATCGGGTATCACAAAGCTTGGAGGAGGTACCTGAAGGAAAACCCAGCTCAGGTAGCTGTCAGTTCTCCCTGGGATAGTACCACAGCATTTCCTTGGATTATAATATTCTGTTTTAACCCTGTGGCTGGTGCTAACTCTGCCTAATGAGCCTGAGCATTACTTGCCCTCAATAGCCCAATTTCTGTCTGTTTGGGGATGTAGAATAGGAGCATCTTCTGCAGTTGGTGCTGCCCAGTTATGTTGGGAAGCAGGTGGGATTGGGGTTGGTAGGAAAAAAAAGGCTGTAAGAGTCTGAGTATCATCCCCAAAGCAGGATATTGCTGAAAATCCCTCCCCAGCAGAATCAGTGTGCTGTGGTCAGCTGGGAGCCATCAGGAGTAGCAGGCAGGTGTTGGGAATGCAGATTCCCATGTGGGAGGAAGTTTCAGTGTGCCCAGGAACAAAGAACCAGGACAGACCTGGGGGTGAGGAGGGGAAGAGGTGGTGAAAACTGGGCAGGAGGGGGAGGTGGTGGCCATTTGCCAGGACACGGAGTAAGGATGAGTTAAATGATTTAAGGCTGGTGGAAATGACTGAAGACAATAGAAGATGTGCTCAAGCTGGGATGTGAGGTGAGTTCAGGCATTTATCAGGAGACATGAAAACTGTATAAACTTCATTGTTATGCTCCAATTCTGACTTTACACTTCTGGTTCCATCTTCATAAATATAAACCTTGCAAGAAGCAGAAAGATGTTTTTATCTTAACCACAATGACAACTGTATTTTAATCATGCTGGTTTTTTTCTTAATGTTGGCATGATGGGTTTTATTGTGTGTGGAGTTGGGAGGAATTGTAGGGAAATGTTGCATTAAGTAGATGAGGGGACCAATAGAGTCCATGGATTCACTGCTAACACTTGCAATAATTGTCCATTACTACTTCTTAAGAACAGCTCTCCTGCTCTTAGAATTGCCAGCATGGGGTCCTTAAGAACCCCATTTTGGGTGGAAGGAAACACAGTTGTAATCAAAACAATGATTACCATCGGCCTCATTTAAATGCAGAAGGAGAAACTAATGTGTGCTCTAAAGGGATGTAAAAAATTTACAAGTAATTCCTAGTTTTGAGGTTAGGTTTCTGATGTCCATGGGGAAAAAGTTAATTTCTTACCTTTCACTTTCAAGTGAATATTTTTGTATTCATTTCTCACTCTGCATTTAAATGAAGGTGATAGTAATCATTGTTTTGATTACAGTTGTGCTTCCTTTCCCCTGTAATGGTGTTCTTGAGTACCCCATGCTGGTCGTGCTAAGAGCAGGGAGCTATTCTTAAGGAGGAATAATGGACAATTATCTGAACATTAATAGTGAGTCTGTGGGCTTCTCAGGACTCCTCAGCTCTCAGAGAATTCTCCTTTTCCTCGAAGGTGCAGGAAACTCCCCAATAGTCTTATCTAATCACACAAAGTTAAATTTCACAGCTCTCCACCAAGCTCACAGCAAATGCAGCTCTGTCTCCATTTCCAACAAACAGAATTACAAACAGATTCTGCATTCCCTGTCCCAGGCTGCTGGACTCCAGGATTTTTGTGTGTAACTCCTAAATACCAAACTGCAGAAATACTCTATAACTGTCAACATAAATACAGACTTTTGTGCCATTAGTAATGGCTGATGACAGGCTGTATGAAGAACACATTCCCTGTCTCTGCCATTCCTCCTTTCTCCCACTCTCCATCCACCCACTCCTTTTAATGTTACTATTGTTATTATTTTTCGTAGCAGGCGTCCTATCTGGGAGCAGGGGATTAAATGAATAATTCCATTTGGCAACAGGCAGGCAGCATCAGTGCTGGAATCCTTTCTGTTCCATAGTAATATTAATGTTGTAGAATATTAGAATATCATCAGGAGGGAGGTGGTTGACTGGAAACTTGCAGATAAATATAGGGGGGTTATTTGGTCAGTATTGTTTGTTGAAGCATTTAACTACACAGGAGCAGCAACACTGCAAAAATACTCTATGCATATGTTTTGAAATGCTTTTTAATCCTGATTTTTACTTTAAAACTAGAAATATAATGCATTTTGTTTAGAATTATGGTGCTAGTTGGGGTGGCTGTCAGTACAAAGGCTAATGCTATTTATTAAGGTCCTGGTTTTATTTAATAGCCAGATGAATGGAACAGTTAATAAAAGAAATATTGCTTTATTCCCTGACATTTATGTCCTTGGTTTCCAATAAAGAATTGAAATTATGAATAGTTGATGGTTTAAATTGATGTTTTATGTTGAACGCTAGCTATAATTTCCCCTCTGAGGATTGTAATACCGAGAAACAGATGGTTTTTCACAGTAACAAATTGCTGTGTGTGTACTGGATACAGAGCTGCCTTTCAGCTCCCTCCACCTTCCCCTCCTCAGCCCCAGCTCAGGCAGCTCTGCTGCTCTGCCCAGGACAAAGCCAGAGCTGCAGCAAAAACTCAACCTATTTTTCCAGGTGTGCTGGAGATGGGAAAGGGCTGCAGGAACTCGCAGTGAACAACTGAGCAGGATAAACACAGAAGTTCTTGGCTGTTCCTCCCATCCCAGTGTGCTCTGGCAGGCTGGGCTTCCTCCCCTGCTGCTGCTGGAGGTGCAAATCCTGGAAAGCTGGGAGCACTGGGGAAGCAACAATGAAATTCTGCAGGCAGCTCCAGTCCAGCCCCAGCGGTTTCTTTGCTTTGAGTCCGCAGTCTTGAGGTTTTATTGACATTTGGGCTGGAGTAAATGAGTGCTAAACGCTCTTGTTTATGCGTTTTTAAACTGTTCTTCAATAATTGTTACTGTGGGGAAGTGGTGTGAGATGATTAGTGGAGAGTTTGGCAATCCGCATTAAAAATACACCTTTTTATAAGCTAATTATCGAGGGAAATGGTTAGTAATTACCACTTCTAAATGTTCTCTACTAAGGTTTGCATGTAATATTTGGATCAAGAGTCACTTTAAGCTCCATTTAAAAGCAGAAAGAGGAAGAAAACAGCAGGCTAGAGGGGTATGAGTGCAGGGAGGGATCCCAGCCAGCTCTGTCCTCCACAGCTCGTGGGTGTGAGGCCACTGCTGGACTTCCAAATGCTGCTGCTATTGGCAAAATGAGTATTTGGCTTTTCACAAATCCTTCTATGATAAATCATGTCACTGACACACAGTTAAAATACATGGGCTTCAAGCTGAAAACAGCAGCTATTTCATAAGAGACATTAATTGTTCAAAACCGAATTGCGTAGATCATAGGATTAAATTTTTAGTACTAATTTTCAAAAGAACTCTTAATCTTAAAAATGATGTCATGCTTTTAAAATCCCTTTTTTCCTTGGAAGCATGAGAGATTGCTACTTACTCAATCCTTGTGTCCTGAGACTTCTCTGTATCTATATTCTCTATATCCTACAAGATTTGGACCTGGGCATGGTTATGGAATACCTTGACTGTAGACCACACACACACATATATATTATATATATATATATCCAGATAGTGAACTATATTTTTTATAAAGCAGGGAGGTTGCTGGAATGAAATACCACATTAAAAATCTGAGTTGATTAATTAAATATTACCCTAATTTTTCTGGTTGTCCTGCTAATGGCTTGTATTCAAAACAGTGAAGAAAGGCATCAGAAATTCTGCCCTTTACTTTTCCCCTTTTGGCTTAATGTCAGGAAATGGCACATTAGAGCAATTTGTGTGGCCCTGCACCACTGCTAAGAGAGATAAAGCACTGAGAACACCCAGAGACCAGGGCTGGAACTCAGTGTGGCCGTTGACAAGGACAGGAAAGGTCAGAAAAGGTTAAGATGGTTGGGAAAGCCATTTCACATATATCAGCTGTGGGGTTTAATAAGTTACCTGGAACCAGTTTCTAGCAGTTTGTACTATGGAGCTTTAAGCAGGAGAATGCAGCAGAAATCTCCAGTAAGTGTGGTGTGGGTTAGAATTTAAAAGAGCTTGCTGGGACCAGCTTTGCACAGCTTGTGTAATGAGAAAGTTGCCATCAGAGTAATTTAGAAGTGGCCTTTTGTCAGTAGTTTTTAAGTGTCACTTGACTGAAAAATTCAAGATGTGATTGCCATTAATTTTCTGGTGCAAAAGAGGGGTCAGGTGGAGATTTCTGCAGAAGGAGCTGCAGGAATGGGATCAGCCCACAGGCGAGTGAGAGCCCGCAGTGGTTTGAAGTCAGTGCTGAGGGATGTTAATAAACTTTATTTACTGGCTCTTGCCTCGAGGAATATTGTGCTAATGCAGCCAAGGGTTCACTTCCAGCTGAGGGAATAGTGGGAGAGAAAGCAGAGAGATCTGGAGATCTGCACACACAGACTGAACAGAAGTAACTTGCACTTGGGCGTGTGTGTCTTTAACTGCAACTCTGGTTCCTCCAAGTTCACAGAGATGACATGAAGAAATAAACAGATATTTTCAGTGCTAAAATAAGCCTGGTGTTCTCCCACTTAGGAGGAAAAAAAAAAAGTATTATTTTCTCCTTTCTCTCTCTCTCTTCCTCTCTTTCTGTCTTTCTCTGTTATTTTCCTTCTCTCCTCCTCTCCTATTTTCTTTCTTTTCTCTTTTCTTTTTTTTTTAATTTTCTCTTTTTTCCCCCCTTCCTTTTCCCCCCTTCCTTTTCCCCCCCTCCTTCCTTTTCCCCCCTTCCTTCCTTGTGCCCCCTTCCTTCCTTTTCCCCCCTTCCTTCCTTTTCCCCCCTTCCTTCCTTTTCCCCCCTTCCTTCCTTTTCCCCCCGTCCTTCCTTTTCCCCCCTTCCTTCCTTTTCCCCCCTTCCTTCCTTTTCCCCCCTTCCTTCCTTTTCCCCCCTTCCTTCCTTTTCCCCCCTTCCTTCCTTTTCCCCCCTTCCTTCCTTTTCCCCCCTTCCTTCCTTTTCCCCCCTTCCTTCCTTTTCCCCCCTTCCTTCCTTTTCCCCCCTTCCTTCCTTTTCCCCCCTTCCTTCCTTTTCCCCCCTTCCTTCCTTTTCCCCCCTTCCTTCCTTTTCCCCCCTTCCTTCCTTTTCCCCCCTTCCTTCCTTTTCCCCCCTTCCTTCCTTTTCCCCCCTTCCTTCCTTTTCCCCCCTTCCTTCCTTTTCCCCCCTTCCTTCCTTTTCCCCCCTTCCTTCCTTTTCCCCCCTTCCTTCCTTTTCCCCCCTTCCTTCCTTTTCCCCCCTTCCTTCCTTTTCCCCCCTTCCTTCCTTTTCCCCCCTTCCTTCCTTTTCCCCCCTTCCTTCCTTTTCCCCCCTTCCTTCCTTTTCCCCCCTTCCTTCCTTTTCCCCCCTTCCTTCCTTTTCCCCCCTTCCTTCCTTTTCCCCCCTTCCTTCCTTTTCCCCCCTTCCTTCCTTTTCCCCCCTTCCTTCCTTTCCCCCCTTCCTTCCTTTCCCCCCTTCCTTCCTTTTCCCCCCTTCCTTCCTTTTCCCCCCTTCCTTCCTTTTCCCCCCTTCCTTCCTTTTCCCCCCTTCCTTCCTTTTCCCCCCTTCCTTCCTTTTCCCCCCTTCCTTCCTTTTCCCCCCTTCCTTCCTTTTCCCCCCTTCCTTCCTTTTCCCCCCTTCCTTCCTTTTCCCCCCTTCCTTCCTTTTCCCCCCTTCCTTCCTTTTCCCCCCTTCCTTCCTTTTCCCCCCTTCCTTCCTTTTCCCCCCTTCCTTCCTTTTCCCCCCTTCCTTCCTTTTCCCCCCTTCCTTCCTTTTCCCCCCTTCCTTCCTTTTCCCCCCTTCCTTCCTTTTCCCCCCTTCCTTCCTTTTCCCCCCTTCCTTCCTTTTCCCCCCTTCCTTCCTTTTCCCCCCTTCCTTCCTTTTCCCCCCTTCCTTCCTTTTCCCCCCTTCCTTCCTTTTCCCCCCTTCCTTCCTTTTCCCCCCTTCCTTCCTTTTCCCCCCTTCCTTCCTTTTCCCCCCTTCCTTCCTTTTCCCCCCTTCCTTCCTTTTCCCCCCTTCCTTCCTTTTCCCCCCTTCCTTCCTTTTCCCCCCTTCCTTCCTTTTCCCCCCTTCCTTCCTTTTCCCCCCTTCCTTCCTTTTCCCCCCTTCCTTCCTTTTCCCCCCTTCCTTCCTTTTCCCCCCTTCCTTCCTTTTCCCCCCTTCCTTCCTTTTCCCCCCTTCCTTCCTTTTCCCCCTTCCTTCCTTTCCCCCCTTCCTTCCTTTTCCCCCCTTCCTTCCTTTTCCCCCCTTCCTTCCTTTTCCCCCCTTCCTTCCTTTTCCCCCCTTCCTTCCTTTTCCCCCCTTCCCCTTCCTTCCTTTTCCCCCCTTCCTTCCTTTTCCCCCCTTCCTTCCTTTTCCCCCCTTCCTTCCTTTTCCCCCCTTCCTTCCTTTTCCCCCCTTCCTTCCTTTTCCCCCCTTCCTTCCTTTTCCCCCCTTCCTTCCTTTTCCCCCCTTCCTTCCTTTTCCCCCCTTCCTTCCTTTTCCCCCCTTCCTTCCTTTTCCCCCCTTCCTTCCTTTTCCCCCCTTCCTTCCTTTTCCCCCCTTCCTTCCTTTTCCCCCCTTCCTTCCTTTTCCCCCCTTCCTTCCTTTTCCCCCCTTCCTTCCTTTTCCCCCCTTTCTTTTCCCCCCTTTCTTTTCCCCCCTTTCTTTTCCCCCCTTTCTTTTCCCCCCTTTCTTTTCCCCCCTTTCTTTTCCCCCCTTTCTTTTCCCCCCTTCCTTTTTCCCCCCTTCCTTTTCCCCCCTTCTTCCTCCTCTCTTCTTCTTCTTCCTCTCTTCTTTTTCCTCATTGCTTTCTCTCTGTCTCTCTCTCTCTCTCTCTGTCTCTCTCTTTCTCTCTTCCTCCCTTTGGCCTGGAAATGTTGTCCAGGCATTATTGGGGGCTGGCTCCCAGCCCAGGATTTCTGTCTGGTGCCCTGGTCTGCACAGGAAATCCCAGGCGGAGCGGGGCGCATGTGCGGCGCAGTGCGGAGCATTCCGTGCCCGCTCCCTGAGCGGGGTCCCCAAAGTGCTTTGGGGTGCTCAGGAGCCTGGGCTGGCTCTGAGAGAGCCTCAAACAGAAACACAACAGTCCTGGTAATGATCATTTTCTGTAACTCACAGCCCCTTTGCAGGGCTGTGCATGGACAGTGACATCTGAGTTAGTGATTCCTCATGACTTGAGCAGCTCTTAAGAACTGGGTGATTGGAGAATATTGGTAAGAGATTTCTTAATCCTCTGTGTTTTGGTTCAAAACAACTCCATACCTCTTAAAGATGAAATTTGGTCACTTTAATGGACATGTTTTGGACAGCAGTAACCAGTGACTTTTGTGTCTGTGCCAAATCAATCAGCACTCCCTTCTTCCCTAATAGTTGCATCTGCTGATGATTTATTTACTTAGGAAAAAGAACAACTGATAGCAAGTGAGCATGTCTGTGATCTCTTATCCTTCCCCCAAAATCAGAGGTGTGGGGGCCTCTGGCTCTTGCTGGAGGAGCTGCTGTTGGCAGAGCTCTCATGCAAACATGCTAAGCCCTGTCTGTACATAAGAGAGTGGAGGCATTAGGCAGCCATACGCTGTAAGGAACAAGCACCCTGAATTTCCATCTCCTAATCCACTTGTCTTTTTAGTACATGTATGCACAAAACATTATTATAGCACTTTTTAATAAATGGAATAATAGTAGACTTAGTGTTACATACAGGAGATTATCATCTTCAGTGATTGTGTGTGCACAGCTTGTGTTATCAGAAGATTAAATGAATCTTAAGGAGAGGCTGCTTCACAGTGAGATTTGATTTTCCCCTGCACGAACGCTTCTTAAATTATTGAGCAGCACAGACAAGGCTTGGCAGTGTGAAAACCAACAGGAGGAAAGTTGTGAGCAGGCTTTACCTGTCTTGTCAAATGGCTCACCTTGGCTGAGTGGAGAGGGTCCTATCACCGGGAACACATGGGGTGAATTATGGGCAGATTAAGAGCTTCCTCCTTGGCTTAAGGCAGCAAGGACTGCTGCTCCCACCTCTCCCTTATTCATCCTTATTCATCTCCTGCACAGACCTTGGCAGGGGGACCATGAAAACTATCACCTTAAGTAAATCCTCATCAGCTATTCATGTTCCTCGACAACTTTGCTCATGCTGTTTGATTCACAATCCTCTGCCTCTTCAGTTCTCTCACATATTAACGAGTTTGATCACTGCTCCATATAAATGAGGCATAATCTGAAGCTGTCAGACCTAAACTGTCTTGAACATACACTAAGTGAATATATTCAAATTTCTCTGTAAAGCTGGGAATATTTATAATAAAACTTGTCAGAGCTTCAGTTAACAGTTTACACTGGAAGTATTTTTGGTTGTGAAATACAAAAACAAGTCCAAAAATGACTTTTTGAGCTGATATTGCTATATTTGCCTTGCATATGGAAAACTTGTGTTGTGATTTCAACAACAAATGAGAAAATCGTCAAACTTCTGTGAAAATTAAGTAAGCTCAAACTTCTATGAAAATTAATTGAGCTGAAACTCCTATGAAAATTAATTAAGCTCAAATGAAAAAGTGTTAAAACACTTCACAAATTTATACTAATGTGACTTGTAACAATCACAATAAAAGAGCAACGGGTGCTGTTAGCAGTGCTTTTAATTTGGGTTGTGCTACCTCTTCTGTCACAGCCTGAAACTGGATCTCTATCGAAGTGCAAACACTGGACTCATTTATTTTTTTATCCCGTGATGTTCCCAGTGAAGAATGCTGTGTAAAAATGTCTCCTGGCTCTGGGGAGAGGCGGCCTCTCCTGTTTTCCCTTTGAATGCTCTTTGGTTGTACCTCTCCCTCTGTCTGGGCTCCTCCATCCTGTCTGACACTGGGCTGCATCCTCGCCTGGCAGAGGCCAGCACACAGAGAGCTTGAGTGTCCTCTGGATTTTTATCTGTGTACTGTAATAAGAGTTTATAAAATTTGGGAATTTTCACCTTTGTGTGAAAGAAGCACAGAAATAAATAGTATGGGATTGTTACAGGATTTAAAATACGGAGCTCCTGACATCAAAGATGCAAGCAGGCTGGCTTTATAAGGAACTGGCAAAAGGAACAGTAGTAGGAGCAAATGATGTCTTTTTTTAGCCACTAGATAATACTTTGGGACTGAATGAAGGCTGCAGCTTCTGAATCTCATTTCCCTCCTCATCCACACCAAATGCAGCTGTGGAACTCCAGTGAGGAGTTGCTGGGGTGTCCCAGCTCTCAGGTGAGAGGTCTTGGCTGCCTTGAGCATCCTTGAGTTTTGGCTCGAGTCTAATGCAAGAGTGACACTGTTTAGCCCCTAAATTCAAAACATTATCCTACCCAGTCAGAAAACATTCTCTGTGTCTGGTGCCGTGTCCAAGGCAAAGCAGACACTTGAGCTGAAGTCGAATCAAATGTGGGGAAGGTTCCTGAGCAGCCTTGATGTGAACAGGAAATTGATCCTCCAGCACAAGGCAGGAGTGCCAGGAGCTCATTCTTCACTCAGATAATCAGCCACAAAACGCTGCAAGTTAATCAGTTCACTTTCAGTTTAGTATTTACATTCACTTCAGCTTTAAACAAGCATTTAATTAGTTCTGAAAGTGTATTTGAAAGCCTTCGTGTTGGACCTCGTAGATAATGAATGGTGCCTGCGAGTTTTGTTTTGTTACTGGGAAGTGAAACCAGATGCAGCTTTGCCATCCAAGTTCAGCCTCTGGCTGGCTGGATGCCTTGGGAGATAGGAGTTTTTATCATTTGGGGAGGATTTTGTGTGCTGCACTAAAGCTGGTCATTGTGTTAGGGAAGGATGTTGATTCCACACAAAAGTTTAAGTTGCTGGAACAACATTCAAGCATATAAAGCAGCAGAATTGGATTCCTCTGTTCAAAAAGAGAGAAAAAAAAAGGGATTAGTCTGTGGTTAGTTTAATAAATCCCAAAGTTGCCATTACAATACACCTATATTCATTTCCTTATTAATTACGTGGTTGTGCTATTTAAGCTTCCTTTCTGTCCTTTGGGACCAAATTCTTGTCCTGGGTGAGAAACCAAGCTCCCTTTTGTGTTGGGAATCATCATGTGATGTGAGCAGGGATGATGCCCAGCCATTCCTGAGTCAATAATGGCATTGCCAGTGAATTGTCTTCCCTGCAGGGCCCCCAGACATGACCTGCTCTTGCTGCTGCTGAAACTTGGTTTTTGCACTTGCTCAAGGTTTTTGTGGTGTTGAAAAACTCCTGGAAGCTGTTTCTTCTGTGATGGCTCTCTAAAGAATATCCATTTTAGATTTACTTAAAGCAGCCCTGTGTCCTCTCTCACTGCTTATGCCCCTTGGGACAGTCTGTTAAGGATCCTCCCCGAGGGGCTGCAGAGGGAAAACCCTGCTATGTTTGTGATGCTTTTAATGCCCAGCCTGCCTATAGACTGAAATAAATAGAGCATTCACCTTTCTGCTGGTGGATTCCTTTCAAATACAATTTCAGCGTCACCTGTGGCATCCCGATTCATCAAGATCTGTTCTAAGCACTTCTGAATCTTATTGACCACTTGTTTTACAGGATGATAAATCCCTGTTCTCCCACAGCAAATAGATTTAATAGAGCAGGTTTTTTTTCCCCTTGATTTATGTTTGCCATGACCAGAAAGCAAGATTTCAGCATCCAGCAGACACTGCTCCACAATTCCAGAGTCACAAGCAGGCAGTGTCTGTTTTGCTGCTGAATGACAAATATTGAGAGAGGATTTGGTGACAGTTTATGTGTTCATATAGAACCAAAGCACGTGGTGCAATTGTTGCTTCAAGATTAAACTTTCTTGAAACCTATTTTGGATTTTAGGGGATGCCTCTGAGACAGGGACTCAGTAACTTACTGGTGAGAGAATGAAAATTGGCAAAAAGAGTGTATTAGAAGAAAAAAGAGTGTATTAGAAGGAAAAGGAGTGTATTAAACTTGAAAACAAAGATGAGATGTGTGTGGTCTTTAAAAAGTAGAAGCAGTGTGTATTGTAGAAGGTTTGGAAGATGACTGTGGACTTGAAAATTATTTTTATCCCTCTTTCTGTAACATCATAAGGGCATAAAAACAACCCTAATTTCATTTTAACCAGGCACAGTGTTAGTGCCCAACAGATGAAGGAATGAAAGACTGACATGCTAAATTGTGCCTGTGTTGTACAATTAGATGGACTGGAAAAACCAAAATCATGTTTGGCTGAGGGGATGAGTCCGTGGTGACAGCCCTGTGCTTGTGCATTGGCACAATTAACGAGTCTGAATTGCAGGAATTAGTGATGATGATGCCCCCACGTTTTATTGATCAGGAGATTAAATACAAATTAAATACAAATTGGTTTCTGCAGCTGCTTGCTCTTGTCCCCGTGGGTTTGTGTGACATGGAAGGGGTGCCTTGCACTGGGGTATTTATGGGTCTGGGTCTGTCACTTCTCAAACCTTTGGGAGTCAGAGCCAGGGGATGTAGTCCAGAACTGTTGTGTATTTATTGTCATCCTTACATTAGAGCAAGATGTGTTTTAATAACGAAATCCTACAAGAGCAAAATCTCCCTTGAAAACCATATGTCAATAGAGCTTTAAAATTGCTTGAATATGAAGAGGATGTTACACAAAATAGATGGATTCTGCCAGCCTAAGGAATAGGAATTGACATTTTTCAGAACAGATGTCATTGATAATTTATAGATGGCTTTAAAAATTAAACTTTATATAGAAGCTGACTTAAAAATGAAGTGTTGTCAATGTTCTGAGTGCAGTGGGTACATTAGGCAGAAAGGTTCGTGTCACTCAGTGGTATTTAAATACTGCAGAAGTCTGTCCTCTGAAAGTCTGGTCCTGTTCAATATTAAAGGCTCATGTGCTGGTTTCCAGATGATGTAGCTGCACTCCTAGGAAGTGTTTTGAAACTAGTAGTTATTGATTTTGTCCCTAACACTTCTGATTGAAACCTGGAAGTGAAGCGCTTGACTTCTGGAGAAAAAGATAATTTTGCATCCAAAAATACCAGCTTGGCTTTGTGGTTTGTAAGCTGTAAAAGCTTCATATTGATGCCCTGCTAGTTTTAAAAACACAGTGACAGTCCCCTCTGAAAGCACAGGCATCTGCTCTATGTGCAGTAACACAGAGCTGGGGAAATTAATGGAAAGCTTTTGGTGTTTTTGCAGAATCAGGATTTCTTTTTTTTCCCACTTTTTGTTAAACTGCTCCATCTAAAACGAAGTAGGGGTTAATACACATTTTGCTAAGTAAGAAAAACAACCAAAAAAAAAGCCCCAGCCCAACACTGGAGGCTCAGCCCAGGAAGATGGGAATTCTGAGATAATATTCAATGTGCCCAAAGGGACAATGCTGTCTCTTGTTGTCACTGTCTATATTTAGCCACCGTGCTCATATGCAACTTAAAATACCTAGAATAGCAAGAAGAATTTTTTTTTCCCTTTCATTTGAAGTGGTTCAGTGCAGGGTTGTTAATTTTGGCTTATCACAGCTGACACTTGAGCAGGGGGGGAGAAAATAGTGGATTGAAGCTTTAACTCTCTCCACATGTGCCCCTCTGAGGAGCCCTCCTGATTCCTGCAAAACTTTCTCGGCTGCCTTAAATTATGTGCCCCCCATTTAGGAGAAGTTCACAGGTCATTTAGTTGATTTAAAATCCATTGTTGTTTGTGCAGCTGATAAGGGGTGAAAAAGCTATTAGTTAACAGACCCGGGTTGAGAAAAGAAATGTTAATAATTCCAGTTTCCTACTCAAATCAACTGGAATTCTTCTGATCAGTTAATGTAAACAGTGTGATTTATACTTTAATACTTCAGCTCACATGAAAATAAGCAATAATTTTCACACTTTCAGGAGTGTTTCATGCTGTTGCAAACTTAAGTTTTTGCATTTTACCCAGTTAGTGAAAAGATAATGAAGTATTTCTGTATGACAATCTGGCAAATATTTATGTTTTGGGGACATATTACACACTTCAGTGTTCTGGTTTTCAATGGGAAATGCTCCCAAGCATCAGTTTAAAGCTGTTGAAAAAATTGGGTGGAAAAATGAGAGAGAGCAAAGTCCTTTAGGAAATACTGGACAAGTTGTTTATGGGGGGAATGACCTTGGCTGGTTTGGATCCCTTTAATGGGCTATTTATCCCAAAAGTGAACTCCTGGTCAAAAGGAGGGTGGGGGAATGGGGAGCACAGGAGGGTTGTGCTGAGTGGGCAGCAAGCCTGGGGGATCCCTGCTCCAGCCAGGAATCTGCTGGGAGCTCATCCAGCAGCAAGAGCCACCCTAAAAATTCAGATTCTAGGTCTGGAAAAAGTCAGATGGCAGCACAGGAGCTGCTCTGTGGGGTCACATCACAGCTGGTGCAGCTGCAGCTTGACCCAGCAGCAGTTTTTGTGTGCAGTGCTTTCCCTACATCTGCCCTAAGGAAAAGCACGGATGGAATGCAGCTGGATGATACCTGCTCTCTCCCCAGAGGTGCTAACAGTTGTTTATGCTTCTGCTATCTGATGATGGCACCGAAACGTTTCCTTGTTCTTACACAAACTTTGGGAGCAGTGTCAAAAATAATCTTGTCCGTTTTGATGGATCACTGGCATGTGTAACTCATGGCGTGGGTGAACATCTCAGTCCTCAGGTCTGGACCATCAAATGCTGCAGAAGCCATTCCAAAATCAATTTTAAAAACGAGCAATTGCATCTTTTCATAAGCAGATGACCAGGATCCAATAAATAGAAGTTATAACTTCAGATAAGTCACTTGATTAATCAATGCCAATTCAGAGATTCTGTGATGTCCCTTGCCCAGTTTTACCTTTTTTTCCTCCCTGATGGTGGTCCTCAGTGTCTGTGCTGAGCTGGCCAAGAGGGAGCTCCACAGCTCAGAAATGTCAGCATCTCTGAGGCTGCAGTCAGGTGGGAAAACCTGATATGCTTTGGGTCTTAGGAGTGCTTATTCAAACATTGCATTTCCAGACACAGCGTGCCTTAAGGAATTTAAAATAACCTGGTTTAACTGCAGGGTGTTAAAAGCAGCTGGGTAAGATACAATCTCCTCTGAACAGTAGCTTTTTCTTTTGCTATTTTATCTGCATTTCCTAAGAGTGTTTCACCAGACGGAGCATGACCGTGCTTATATTTTGTGTTGGCAGCTCTCAACCCTCTGTGACTCTGCCCCACTGTTCAGAGCAGCCTTCATCAGCTGCTGAGGTTTCACCAGGGCCATTATTTGTAGAAATACAAATCCTCTTGCCCAGGAAGAGTCTGGCTTTGGATATTTGCTTTAAATGTCATTTTAAAGTGAGCCCTGTAGTGTTTTTTGCATCCAAAACTCAGTGTTGGCTTCCAGTCTTTCAAGTTTGCTCAGCCTGTTTCACTCCTGGCTTTGAGGAGCTCCTGCCTTGAGCCCTCAGTGGCCCTGGATGCCCATTTTGAGGCGACTTAGGAATATTTAGCTTAAAGAAGGTGCTTGAACTTGGTGTACCCTTTACTTTGGATGCACAGAGAAGGTTTTGGATGCAGCTAAAAGCCTTCAGAATTGTCTCACATGCTGCTGGCTTTGATGTATACACTTCAGCGTCTTGTAAAAATGATCAGATGTATAAAAGATGGTGATAGGAAGAAGTTTATTGAGTATTTCTCTGGATAAAGGGTGTTGCAAGCATTTCTGGAATTCCTTTTTAAGTCCCTCTGTACATCAGTCGGGCAGTTTTGACCTTTTATTTTTTTTTTAAGTCTGGATTTTGCCTCTATTGCCAGTTTGTGCCTGACTTCTCATGGCACTTGGTGTTACTTGGTATTTCAGGTAATAAGTGATGGAAAACATCTGCTGTTTGGTGAGGTGCACCTTCAATGACAGCAGAATAGTGTGAGTGAGAACATGAGCTCCACAACATCAGTCTGGGTCCCTCCTCACAGAAATGCATTGCTGAGAGACACTGACAAAATTTAATTTTTACTTAAGTATATCTTAATTCAATTAATTTTTACTACCTTGCAATGAGTGGGAAAAGTGGTGGGAAAAGTTTATGTCTAATTTAGCAGCGCTGCAGCTGAGGGAAGTTTGCCACAAAACCAGGAATAAGGTACAAAGTTTGAAGCTTAGGTTAAAATGATGGTAGATAACTTCATCTGTAGTTGCCATATATAGTCATGCAAGGAAAAGTCTGTAGGAATCCTCCAGACGTTTATGGACTTCTCTGATTCATGTGTTGGAGCCAAACAGCTCCAGCCAAGAGATAGGGAATTTGTTAAACTGCATTAAGTTCCCAAATTGCTGTAGCCCAAAGGAGCAATTCTTCCTTTTATAGGGGGAAGAGTAGGAGGGAGTAGGCAGGGAGGATGGTGCATTTATGAAGTCTCTTCTTTTGGTAAGAGTTTCAAGAGATGAGTAACATTCTAGAGCTCTTTAAAAAAAATCCCAAAAAACAAAACACAAACCACAGACAAAAAACTTGAATTAATTTCCGTTGCTCTCATCAAAAGCTGGCTGTCTAAATTTAGCCATTTCCTATAGACGCTCAGCTTATGCTGGCAACAGTCAAACTGTTTGTCCTCAAGTGCAATTTGTCACCTCCCCCTTCTAAGTTGGTAGAAGATAAGCCTGTATTAATTCTGCTGATTTATTATTATACAAATGTGCCTCATTTTAATCTGCCATGGAGCTGATTGTGCTTCGGCAGAACCGCTTGCTCCCGCTCCCCGCGTCTCCCTTCCTCGTCTTCCATCCTTTGGGTTCCTTTTCCTGCTCCTTTTATCTCCTTTCCCTCCCCACCCCCTCGAAACACTGCAACAGTTCACAGTTGAGCACATGAATTTGGGAATTAATCCCAGCTGAGAGTATATATTACAGTTGTGAGGGGATGCTGCTGCTCAAAGCGCTTTATGTGGGTTTTTTATTCCTCAAGTTCAGCTAACAAACAGTAAATGTATTGAATAAGTCTGTAGTGAGCTCTTGCTTGCTTTCATCTGGATGATTCATTTCTATCTACTGTGTGCTCCCAAAGCATGTGCATTATGGGCCTGAGCCTGTTTCCATAGGAATTTTGCCAGGAAGAGTAAAGGCAGCAAAAGTTTGTTTTCTCCCAATTGCTTCACTCACTGAAGCAACATGAAAAGCTCTGTGCTCTGTTTTTTTATTTAGGTCAGCAGGATGACAGTTAGATTAATTTCAAGGTGTTTTTACCAGGTATGCTAAATTAGATGTAGTAAAACCTTTGGGTCTGTATACTGATGTTTTTGAGGTTGTCAATTTTTTGTTTTTCATTTGAATTTCTCATTTTTGTTGGAATCTGAAGTTGCCACGTTAGCTGCATCCAAAGGGCGAGGCCTGAATCCACAGCCAGAGACTCCCTGCATGGAAGAAGTCACACAGAACATACAGACAGCAGAGATGATGGTCATGAGAGCTTTAGCAAATATAGGACATGTATTTGCAGGACAGCAGGCTTTTTACTCAAGTCCTCAAAAACCAACGTGTTTCCTGTAGGAGCAACTGGCTTTTGAATAAAACTGGATGGTCAGGATCAAGATTAAGAAGAAAATCTTATAAAAAGATTAGTAGAGGATTGCATAGCATTGGATTTTCCTGCATTGAAATCAAAGCTAAAGGCTGAGTGTAATGATAGAAATCAGTAAATACACCTGTGCTCTTACATGCAGGTATGGCAGAGTGTGATTAATGCACAGGCTGCTCACAGCTACATTTGTAATCTGTGTGCAAAAAATAAGTAAGGGGAACAATTTTGCAATCCCTGCTGTCCCAGCAGCTCCTCCCCAGTTCACAGATGGCCTGTAAGGCTCCTGGTTATTGTATTTAACACAGAATTATTCTGCTTGGAAATTAACTTGACTTCAAAGCAAGATCCTTGCATTCTGGAAATCAATAACAGGTTTCAAAACATGAATATTTTTCAGTAATCTCACTATTCCTAAATGAAGCAGTACATTGGGATTCATGATTTCTGAATGGTTCTACCCATCTTTTCCTGGAGACTGAGGAGAAATCCCAGTGCTGCCAACTCCAACTCCTGCTCCATCATCCCAGAGGGCTGAAGCAGGGTGCACTCTGATTCCAGCCCTGCTTGTGGGGAGGGAATACAGAAAATTACAGTGGCAATTATGGTTTCACATTAAATATTCTTCTTTCTAAATCCACCATGTGAAGCATTAGGCTGTGTTTGAACTGGTGTTGTTAATTGGACCACAGCACTTAGGTGCCTCTTCTGCAGAGTCATGGCCCCTGTCATTAGCCTCTCATTAGACCTGTTAATTTTTAGGGCTCATAATAATTACCTTTTTTCAGATGTTCCCCATTTTACACCGAAGAGAAACCTCTGATCTGCAGGCTGTAATTCTGGATAACCAGGGGAGCATTAGGAATACTTTCTCTATAGACTTTCACAGTGGGAAATACAGTGGATGGAGGATTTTATCCTGCAGGTTGTGATTTGGGAGGAGTGTTCAGGATCTTTTTGACTGGAAAACCCAAATCACAGAGGCAGAGAACTTGTGGAGCAACATGGAATTTATGGAGGGACAGAGCTGTTCTGCTTAAAATTTGACAAATGTAGGTGAGGCTGGGTTTTGGGGGTGTAAAGCTATATTGGGGTGCACAACTAAGCAGTCAGTTTGTTTCCCATTTTTTTGGACAGATGGGCTCATCTGATAACATCTGCAGGTACCTAACAAAGCTCTTGTTATCTTTACTCTGTGTAGGGATCCTGGCCTAAGCAGTGGCAATTCCTGGATTTCACTGCCATGTGGTTGTCTTGCTGGCAAGAACAGCGCACTTCAGAGATTCTGAAATATTTATTTAGTGTATCAGATGAGTTTTCATTACATAAATAAGAAGTTCTGCTGATCTGGGATGATGAGATGTGGTTTTTCCCATGACAAGGGTCTGTCATGGCATGTTTGGTGTCACCTCAAGCCTTCAGCATTGGATTTAACAAGAGAGCAGGCGGGACAATCCCCATGGAGTCATTATCCAGTGGGATAATTAAATTAATGTTTGTTAAAAGTGTTGCTTGATTTTCTGTGTGTATTGGTGAACTGCTACCCAAGTAATCTTTTCCTTTTTTTCCCTACTGGAATTTTAGTGACCAGGCTTTCATTTCATTAGAATTACCTCCTTGCAAAGCTCCACCTGAATCATTTTTATTTGAACTAATATTTTTGTTTCCTTGCAACTCTACTTTTTAAGTTCTGCATAGTTTTCCTGTTCAAGGTCTTTCCTAGCCACCCTTAACTCACTGGTTTATAAATGACACCAGGGCTGTCACATGACACTAAAAAGCTTGGTTCACCACATTAATTTGTAAAGTTAGTTTAAAAAAATCCTTTTTCTATTCTGCATAGTGTATGTGTGTATATATACATGCACTTCCATACATATATGTGGGTGCAGCAGTTCCTCTCAGCTTTTTAAAGAGCTGGGAAGGTCCCCAGGCTGTTTGGACATGGCCCAGAATAAACCTGTGAGCTTTTTGTATATTGGAACTTGGAAGGGACCATAAGAGGATTCCATTAAGACTCAGGCAAATTCCACTGAAGGCAAAGTCCCAGCGTGGTGAGGAGGCTCCTTCCCAGATGTTGAATTTCCCCAGCTTGGGAAGAGCTCACTTTGCACCTGGACACTGCAAGGGGCCACAGGAGCAGCCCCAAAATTCTCCCTCTTGTCCCCTTTCCCCATGGCTGAGTAGGAGCCACGTGCTCTTTGGTAGAAACCAGGGAATTTCCACAAAGAAACTCTTGAAATTCCTCCGTGGCGTCTGCTGTCCCTTCCTTTGGGATTGTCATGTGGCTGCAATCTTGTAAAATTGTCTGAAGTGGTCAAACAGCAAAAATTCAGTCTCTTTTCAAGGGAGCTCTGTCAGTGTTTGCTCTCAGGCCCTGCTTTGGAGCCTCTCTCCCCCTGAATTGCAGTGCCCAGGGTTTTGCTCAGTGCTCACTCGAAGATGAAGTCTGTGCTCACTAAATCAGCCCTTCACAAATGGAATATTTTTTCACTTCTTGCTGGGTGGGTCCATACACTGAAAAATAGGTCAAGAACAGTAATCTAAATCTACTGCTAATAAATAATTAAAGCTAATGGAATTTGCACAAGATCTGTGAGCTTGAAATATTTCTGAAAGTACTGTGGTGTACATTTTGCTACTGTAAATCAAGATTTTTTATTTATCATTGTGCTAGGTTGATACATATCTATAAATGTAACTTAAAAAGGTTTTTTTTTGTACAGAGAAAACACTGGCATGTTAGTGTACTGAAATAACTAAAAATATCACAGAAGATTGATAAGATCATGATTCATTCTTTAATGATTGGATTTCAAGTAAATACTTCAGCAGCCTTAAGCAATAAGAGGTTTTATATCTCATTAAATCAAAGTGTAAATTGAGCAATAAATTGTTTACTCATATGATTTACTTTGCTTTATATTTTAGGAATTAAGTCATCTAAGCTACTGTATAATACCTGTTTGAACAGCTACTGGGATTTCAGTTGCATCTCTTTTAGATTAAAGCAAAGTGGAACTTGCTGGAACTAATTAAATATAAAGACTTAAATGTTTCCTTTAGTACACCCCCAATCACACGTGCCCAGGATTTCTGATGGGAAAAAAAAATGGAATATTCTGGATTTTTCATAATACAAAGAAATAATATTTAGAACTTGTGCACTGGGAGGTGAGTGTCTGAGTGATCCCAAGCCCTTCACCCATTTCCCCATAGCAGGGTGAAGCATCTGTGCTTGCTGCCTCTCTCTAATTAACCAGCAGAACTGCTTACTCCTAATTATAGTTAACTTGCTGATTTGTGTGTTTCATGGTGACAAGTTGTGTCCTTGAAGTGCACAATAATCAAACACACCTCAGAAGTCGATGCCAGCGTTCTTCCCAAATCCTTCGTGCTTGGCTGCCTTCACCTCTCCCCCTTTCAGCTGGATTTATGGGAAACTCAGCAACATTCTGGAGATAATAGTGGGGTGGATGGAGTGTGTGGAGCCCTGGCTGTGCAGGATAAACATCCTCCCAAGCCCTAGGGACCAACATCCACCCTCCCAGCACGCTGCCTCTGGAGAGGGGCATAACCCTGGCACTGGTTTGTGACAGGAGAGCTGCCCTTCAGCTGTGCTGTTCCTTACCATGGACTCATGGAATGCTTTGGGTTGGAAGGGACCTTAAATCTCATCTCATTCCACACCTTCCACTAGCCCAGGTTGCTCCAAGCTCCATCCAACATGTCCAGGGATGGGAAGTGTTAGGTGTTTATGGAATCACAACCATTCTCCTGCCCAGCCAGTACATCCTGGGGGTTGTCTAGAGGTTGTTTTGTGTTGGTTTTTTTTTTTTTTCCTATCTTTTTATAAAGTTTTTCCAAGAAAGAATCAGGGCTCAGGCTGTCCAGGCAGTCAGTGCCTTGTTCCCTGTGGTTACCAGGGAAGGGGGCACGAGGGGGAAGCTGCAGTGATGGGGCTGCTCCAGAATGGGTTGTGACAGCTGAGCTGGGGATGTCACCTGTGGATGATACAATTCCTCCAAAACCATCTTCCCCTGGCCCCTGGAACTTGCTATAATAGATAAGGTATCCTAGATACCAAGGTTGAGCCAAAATCTTTAAGAATTTGGTCTCTCTCCTAACACTTTGGAAGATAATTGGTTAGAAATTAGTCTGTGTAGTTGGTCAGTTCACCTTTAGAACTTCTCACTTAGATTGGATGCTGTTCTTTGTATAAACTTTTATTGGTTGTAGTTTCAATCCCCCCTGAACCTATAAATATGCCTGTCTCTCCTTTGTTCTGAGAGAATCCTGCCTGACTCCCTTCACATGAAATAAAGACTCTTGTGGAACTCGTCAAGTAAGGCCTCCAGTCTTTCTCTGCTGGCTAAATGTGAGCTCCTGAGAGATAGCTAAATGAAATTCTGAGAGATAGCTAAATGAAATTAGCACTCTCTGGTCCTGGTAAATACCACCAGGGACCAAAAGGAAAGCCACAGTCACCCACGCTGATAGCACAGGGCTGCTCCTCATTAGGGCTCCTGTGCCAGACTCAGTGACATCCCCCAGCCCCTGGTGGCTCCAGCACACAAAACACGGAGCACTCAGTGGGAAATGTGGTTCTGGAATGTTCACCCAGGTGTTGGGGCTGCTTGTTCTCAGGACAGCAGTGCTTGTGTGGATGATGAAGGTGTGGAGGTCAAGCTTAGCCTTGCTGGGCCACTTCATCAAACTGGGGTCAGAGGGCTCTTGTTGTGACATTTAGAGAGAAGCATTTGGGAGGTAAATGAGATGGAGCAGCCTGTGAGGAGATCAGAAGGTGCTTGTGTAGCTTCAGACCTCAAGTAAATTACAAATACAGTGTTGGTAGCCTGACCATTTCTGTGTCCTCTGTACTGTACACAGGCTGTTAGGATCCAGATAAATAATGTAGCTTAGTTGTCAGAAAAATGCATGTGTTGCCCAGGATTTTAACACAGATTTAGTCTTGGTTTATTTTCTGTGGAGTTATTTTTAATGAGAATGGAAAGGGAGTTAAAAATTATGTGGATTCAGATTTCATTGTTTAGCTACTTGATCAAAATATAAACTCATTGTTTTTACTCTTGTAAAGAGGAAATGCTGTATTAGCTTTCAGCCATCAGATTTGATTCAGATAATGATACAGCATCCTAATTCATGGCTCTTCATCAGATACTGAGTTTGTCTGTGATAGAGCCCTTTTCAGAAAACTGCTCTACCCCTGATAAATCATCCAGAGAGAAAGAAGGCATGTATTTAGATGGCATGGAAAAATAGGCTAATAATGGGATTGTATCCCTGTACTCAAATATTTCAGTGTGTTTGTGTTGATAAATTATAATTTGTTTTAATGTTCTGTTACATGGACCCTTTTCAGCTGTTCTGCTTGGCTGCAGTGGTTTGGTAGCTTTGTGAGGGCTGGAGCCTGGATGCTTTTCCTGTTTTGATCACAGCCCAGGCAGTAAAGGCCACCACACTTTAAACAGATAATAAATCACCCTGTGTCCTTGCTAACCAACACTGCAGACTCCCTCGGGTCTGAGCTGAACGTCCTTCTTCCTGTTCAATTTAGTGTAAAGAAGGTAAAATTCTGTTTGAAGTTCAGTGTAATATTTTGAGACAAAGTCTGATGAGAAATTTTTCCAAACTGCCAAAAATAAATCTCCCCAGCAGAGCTGTGACTCGAGGCATATGTATTCCTGACTTCTGTCTGTTTATTTTTATTTCCCTTTGGTTGTGAGCTGTCTCAAGTTTTGATGTTGTTTCGCCAAGGAAGGAATTATAAAAGTACCCTATAAACTCTTTCCTATAAACTCTTTCCAAGGGCAAGCCAGGAAAAGAGGGGAGAAAAGAAAAAAAACTGGTGTGAAAAAGGTGTTTATGCCTTTTGCTGTGTGCCATTTATCCACTCACCTGCATGGAGTGTTTGGCTGAGTTTAGAACACTGGATCACATCCCTGCAGTTCCCTTTCCTGGCCTGTTTGCTCTGGGAAGGGAATGGCAGTGGGATGCTCTGTCTCAATTGTTCAGCTGCAACAGATTTCAAGTTATTGTGAAGATTTCAAGTTGTCAAAGCATTTTACCCCTTCAAGTGTGTGCTGTGCTGTGTCCTGGGATTGCCCTGCATGGATTGCAGTGGGAGAAGCCATTGCTTGCCAGTGGAGCTGAATCACCCTCAGCTGCCTTCTCCTCTAGCAGAAAATATTTTACATAAAGTTTGACCCCCTCCCTGTCTGAATCAAGCACATGTTTTCCCATGATGACATGAATTTTGCTTGGTCACCTTCTGATTGCTGGGATTAGTGTTCAGCATCCTGAATTTGCTAAGTGAATGCACTTGAAAGGTTTTCTCTCTTTTTGTTTCTGTTTTCATGGCTTTGGGGTGCTCCTTCTATTCCTCTCCATCCCTGCTTCTCTCCCTCTCTGCTGTTACAAACAACATTCCCTCATTATTCAAGAGGAATATGAAGGTGAAGTACTGACATAGTTTATATCATGAAATAAAAAGTGCTGCAAATCCTGTCTCTCAGAAGTCAGGATGTGCCAGAGGAGGCAGTTAAACAGCAGGATCTTGGCTAGAGCTTGCCATGGACCCAGGAGCAAGGATGACATTCTCCTGCCTCTGGATCTGGGATTACACCTCCTGTATTTCTGCCTTCACTTCTGACATCACTTTTCTGGCTGGTGCCAAACAAGACAGTAAATTCAGAGGCAATATCAGGGACAAAAACCCTAAACCCAATGATTTTCAACCAGCTGAGATTTTTATTTCAAGAAAAGTTGCTTTGCTTGGATGATATTATTTTTCCTGATTTTATAAATGTGCCGATATCCAGGCTGTAAATCTAATTCTGTTTGTAATTTCACTGGGCACTAAAACCACCTCTGCCAGATTTTGGCCTTGAATGTGGGCATTTATTTTGCCATCAGTGGTTATTGTTATTTCTTCAATGTCAGCATCATCAGGTTACAAAGAAAACATGTTCTAAAATGTGCACAGCCCTCAGGTCTCCCTGAGGAGGCAGGGAATGGGGAAAAGCTGCTCAACCTGCCAGTTTGCTTTGGTGGAAGTGTAATTTGTAGATGTTTGTGATCCACAAGGACAGTGTCCCACCTTTCTGTGTCCCAGAACAGGCAGCAGGATATTTCAGGAAACATTTTGGGTGACTTGGCTTGGCCTAAGAACAGCAGCACAGTTTGGTTCAGTCCGAAGAGGGAGCTCAGAAAGCTGCAATATTATCCTTGACTTGATGGGGATTAAGCTGTATTTTAGTGCAATAACCATGTCAGAAGTGAAATTTGACTGATCATTTGTCTTTGATAGCTTCATTTGCCTTGGGCCCCCTAAGCCATTTCTCAGGGAGTGGGAGAACTCCTGATACTCCAACTCTCTGCATGACTTGTCATTTAAATGACAAAAATCACTTCTCTCAAAAGCCTACTTTTCCTTCAGGAAAATCAGATTAAACCCAGGGTTGAGAGTGTTTTGGTGAGTGGTTTAACATCCAATATGTTGCATGACTGTAGATGTAAAAGTAAATGTGTTGGAAAAGAGAATTTCCCAACTTTTTAAGGTCACCTCTTATCCAAAAAGCTTGGGGCTTCCACAGACCCTTTTCTGTACAGAGAAAATGCTTCAGATGTGTCTTTGTGACCCCCTGTATGAGGTTCAGGTAGCTCAGGACTGTGGCCTGTGTGCAGGTAGAAGATTTCATGGCTCCTGAAGCAGCTGCTGACTGTTCCAGAGTTCCCAGAGCACTGTAGGACTCAGCATTGGAGGGGTTGTCCAGAGCCTGACTAAATCTCACCTGGCCTTAAAAATGTCTCTTCAGCACTCATTTAGCACTAGTTCTGCTAAGCTGAGCCTTGGAAATCTCCAAGGATGGGAAATCCAGCCTCTCCCTGCAGCAGCATCAGTGCTGCCCTCCCAAGTGATGCAGCCTCAGGTTATTGGTTGGATCCTCTCCCAGATTTATTTCCAGGTGTAAGTGCACTATGAAGTGGCTGCTTGTGTCTTGTCAGTGGCAAAAGCAGGAATGCAGCATCTTGGTTGTGTATGATTAACAGTGTCCTCTGCAAAGTTACTGAATTTTATTTTTCAGGCACACACATAATAAGAATTATGGAATTTGTAAGTGAATTAGACCCAAACCAGCTTAGAACTGAAACCATAGAAAATTTTCTGTACAATAAATATACCTTTTTTTGTCCTAAATTATCTCAGTTGCTAAGTAAAAATATGCTATAAACCTTTAGAGTGATTCTGTGGGCAGTATTTTAATGAATTTTGTAGCACTGAGTGTGTTGTAATTTGGAAGAAGAAATTTTGAGTTATACAGAAACCAAAAAATAATACTTGTCATCCTAAATGAGCTCCAGTTCTCTGATGACTAAAGCCAGAGCACTCTTGGGAAAATAATAAATAAAACAGAGATTTTACAAAATAGCAACACTTCTAGTTGAAATGATGGTCCAAAATCATCTTCCTTTAAGCCTGGCTTCCATTTGTGGGAATTTTCTTGGCATAAGTTCAGGGGTGTAGCTGCTGTGGAGGTAGATAGAGACATTTACTGCTAATCTCATTAAAGTTTCAGCTGAATTAGGAGACTGAAGGCATTCAATGCTTACCCAGCACCACCACAGTTTGGATAATTAATACCATTTGCAGGTGTATATCACACTGGAAATTCAAAGTGAAATCCAGGTATAATTCTATTTTAATCAAAGCTCCGACAAAATGCGATCAGAATTTAAGTAACACTTGAGAACTGAAAATAACATCAGGGAAAATGTGATGCTGACTTGTCCTTTGCAGCTTTTCTGATGGCATATCCTGCTTCTCTCTTCCAGGACCTGCGCAAACAGGTAGCTCCACTACTGAAGAGTTTCCAGGGAGAGGTAAGAGCTTCTTCTGGTTCTTAGGATGTTTTCATGTTGGATGCTTTTTTTTTTAGGATGTTTTAGGATGCCTCACACAAGCCTGGTGTGTGTGGGCAGAGCCCTCAAGGCTCAGCCCTTTGCATTTTGTGTGTGCAGGGAATGGCAGCACCTGAAGGGAGCCTGAAGATGGACAGGGAGCTTTTACAGGAGCACAAAGTGACAGCACAAGGGGGAATGGCTTTGAACTGACAGAGAGGAGGTTTAGATTGGATATTGGGAAGGAAGCCTTTCCTGTGAGGGTGGTGGGGCCCTTGTGGCTGCCTCATCCCTGGAAGTGTTTAAAACCAGACTGGATGGGGCTCTGAGCAACCTGGGATGAAGGAAAGTGTCCCTGCCCATGGCAGTGGGTTGGAACAAGATGATCCTTAAGGTCCCTTCCAACCCAGGTCATCCTGGGATTCTGTGATACACTGGGTTTGTGCTGGACAATCTAAAGTGGTCACATCTCTTTGCTCTGAGCCTCCCTGAGCCTCCCTGAGCCTCCTGTCACTGTGGCAGGACCCAGGTGGCACATCCATCTCGCTGGGTCTCACTGACCCTCCAGGTTGAGCTGTTCATGAATGCAGTGCAGTGCACTCATAAAACACTGCAAATTGTTCTCCCTGCAAAGCTTTGCAGCTGTAAAACATTATATTCCAGAGGGTTGATGGAAACCCTTGGCTTGGCAGGTGTTTGTTGGAAAGGCTGAAGCTCTACAGCCCTGCTGCTGGCTCCAACCTGGGTTTCTCTCCACATGAGCAGAGTGTTCACGAGTTTAAAAGCCAACTGTTGTTATTCTGAAGAGTTTCTATAGGCAAAGGCAGCTGGGCCAATTAGAGAGTTTTCCATTTTCGCTGTGGCCAGATGGGAGCCGAGGTTGTGCCGCTCAGAAGCGCCAGGGAGGGAGGGTGGAAATCACATTTGTCCCTTAAAGCTCCATGCCTGCATGGGGTGCTGGAGGGAGGCTTGAGCTCACACTGGTGCACATGACAGAGCTCTGCCCCTCAGCAGTTGTGTTCCAGCACAGGGAAGTTCAGGAGGGTTTGCAGGATTGGGATTTAAGTGCATGGCTCCCCTGAGTGAGGCTTGCATTCCTGATCACTTCTACATCCCCCTAAATCTGCGTCCCAACGAGGCAATAATCCTTCATTTAAAAACAGCATGGCACTTCTTGGTTTACAACCTGATTTCCCAAGTATTTCTAGAAATAAATAAATAAACAGGGTAACTTTGTCCTTGATGTATCCAGCAGACATTTGTGAGAACAAAGAATGACTTGCGTGAGTCCGTTTGCCAATGGAAATTTACACTTCAGAATTGCTCCGAGTGCATTGCAGTGCTCTCAGAACCTTTTCACTTCAGTTCCAAGCTTGCAATGCTCTGACTGAAAAGTACATGTGTGCTTTCAGCACTGTTCTTTAATGAAGGGAATGTCTGAGGATCAAGTAAAAAGCATAAATTTAAATTTGGCTACAGCGAAGGAGATTCTCCCATTAGATCTTCCCTGCTGGAGACAGCTCCCTGTTATCTTGGTACGGCTCACACACACTCCTCTCCTGTAGTTTTGCTTCAATGATATAAAAGTGAAGTTTATTTTGGTATAAATTCAACATCACCTGAGTAAAATTTGCTGCTGTAATCCCCTGTTACATAAACGAAGCACAAATTCATTAAAGATTGTGCTGCTGAATCTCTGAGCTGGTGATTCCAGTCTTCCTAATCGAGACAGGGTTTCAGAAACCTAAAAAACCTGAACTAATCATGATTGACTACATAAATGCACCACATTAAACTGTGAATTATGGTATTTGATTATAGATGTAATTACTGTATCTTGTTTTGGAGACAAATCAAAATACTGAGGATATGAGCCTGTTCTGTTGAGTTATATTTGATTGTTCAGGATATAGATCTGGTTTCTGGTTGTTGTTAAGGCTGACTTTCTGAAACATCAGGAGATGACTGCTCTGGGTATCTCAGAAACAAGTTTTGTTGAGCAAATAGGCTTCTCTCTATTTCAAATTCTGCAATTGCTGTCCCCTGAGAGGCTGAGGGAGCAGCACTGCTGGGAACAGAGCCTGACCCCAGCAGCCCCTGGGAATGCCTTGCAATAATTTATTACCTGTCAGGTGATACTGAATGTCCTGGGAGGAGCTGGCAGAGGGACCTTTTGGCCACACAGTACCTGTGGGGTGGGATGTGAGCAGGGAGGAGGAATAGGACAAGAGGTTCCCTGATTTTACTACACAGACATCAGTTTTCAGCCCCAGATTTGTCCCTGGAAGGTTCAAGGCCAGGCTGGATGGGCTCTGAGTAACCTGCTCTAGTGAAAGGTGCACAGGGCAAGGGAGCTGGAACAAGATGGGCTTTAAGGTTCCCTTCCAACCCAAACCTTTCTGTGATTCTGTGATTTTGGGTTTTTTTTAAAAAATCAACAGCAGTGAGTAAATAAAGCAGAGGTAAGTGGAGAAGTCATGAGAGTAAATGTTTTTAGGGCCCCTTTAGCTGGAGAGTGAGTGTCCTGGAGCAGGAGTAGGGAATGTTGTAGGAACAGCCTCCATAGGCAGTGTGGGTGAGAATCTGGAACTTTGGGGCACCATCAGCTGCTCACTCAGAACTGAGGAAAAAGGTTCTTGCCTGATGCAACTTCTCCATGTCCCTATGGGAGAGTCTCCACCACATTTTTGCCTGACTCCTGTCTTCACCCCCCACTGCTGCTGCTGCCCCATCCTTTGCTCAAGCTCTACTCTTAGAATTAGATGCTTTTGGCATGGAATAATAAATGAGATCCACATCGGAAGGGAAGGGGGCTTTTGCAGTGCCATGTGGGCTGCACTGGCACAGGGCTCTGGGCTCAGGGAGGGCCAGCAGAGCAGAGGATGAAGGCAGCTCCCTGATAAATGCAGATATTTGAGCAGTTTTACATGGATATTGCTGTGTCCCTGCTCCCCACCCCTGCCTTTCCTCAGCACTTTTCCTGGTGTGATCCCACATTTAGCAAAATGTTTGGGTTTTTTTCCTCTCTTTTGCTGACTTAGTTTCCCACCAGGTGGGTTCAGAGCAGCAGCTCAGGAGAGCAAAGCCAGGGGCAGGAGCATCACAAGTCAGCTCAAGTAACTTAAACCTGAACTTAAATCCTTGAACTGTGCCTGGGTGAGCCTGACATGACTTGGAGAGAGGGGAAGTTAAGCTCAGGTACTTATGTCCCCTCTCAGGCACGATTTTTGAGAACTGCTGGTAAACCTGGGGCCAGTTGGCTTTTTTAAACAAACCCACAGGTCACTTTAGCCAATTTTTCTCTTCAGTTCAAGCATGGAATGTTGATACTTCTTCCTTTATATCATATGAACTTATAAATACCGGACAAAGCAGAACATTCTGTATTCCTTAGTTATTTATCTCATTCATTCAGATAAAAACTGTTCTAGTTATCAAATATTCAGTTTCCATTAGTACTTGGAAATAACTTTTTTTTGGTATAGATCTCAGTGTGTTAAGTAACTGGATTTTTTATGATAAGAGTTAAAGTAAAAGCACTATAAAATGAAATTTAGCATACTACAAATTTTCACATGCATTCCTTGTGCAGCATGAGCCCCTATTAATTCATCACTGGAGAATAATTTATTATAGTACTTTTTCCTTATTTAGGATCTTAATGGAAATTTGAAGGCAGTTTTCTAATTTAACAGAATGTTGTGTCTGCTTCAGAGCTGATGGTATTGTTCTTTTGAAATCTGTGGGTAACTTTTCTGCCTTCCCTGGAAGATTTAAGGTCTGGGTGGTGTAAATAGGCTATTGTGAGCAAGACAGTTAAAAGTCATTAATTTCAGAAGTGTAAAATTCCTGTCATTTTGATCTTAAATCTCTGTCTTGCTTTTCCTTTTCCTTGCCATTAATTTGAGGATGCAACTTATTAATGGTTTGCTCTCCCTGTGCTGGGCTAAATACAGGACAGAATCAGGAGAGGTTAAAGAGCTTCTGTACCATGCAGTCATGAAATGATTATTATATATAATTAACAAGGCAGTTCTGCTAGCAGCCATCTGAAAAAGCTGTGTTTTGGGCAGGTCACTGTGCTTTACCATGGGTACATCAGTGGATGGATATATGTACATGAAATCTGAAAAAAAAAAAAAAAAAAACCAACCAAAAAGAAGGGATGTTCTTGGGCTATGTTAATTTACAGAACTGAAGTTGTGGTATGGCAATCTAACGTTGGAATCCGTATTTGTGAAGTCATCAGACAGATATTTTAAGGCTGGGAAAGGATTTCCTGAGGTCATTAGCATTCTTTTCATGTGGCATAAGAGCACTGTCCAACAGTAATGCAGTAATCCCTCATTTGGAGAACCCTCTAAGGCACAGACTCCAAAACAACGTGCTGGACTTGATGTCTGTGAAAGCCATTTCTCATATTCTTCTCCCAGAGCAAGTACTTTTAGGGTATTGCCATTCTGATGAGACCACTCTGGCTCCCCACTCAGCTGAATTGCTCTTTAAACTATTAATTTGGTCAGTCGAGTAATTTAATAATTTTCCATATGCAGACAACAGAAGCTGAAAATCAGTTTGATGTGCTGGAACTACTAATCATGTCTTTGAAGGAGTGCTCTAATAATGTGTGTGCCTAAACCACTTCAGACCTACGTTCCTTCTGCATTTTGAAGGGCTGCTCCTGAGCTGATACTCATATTTTTCTATTTTACCCCCTTTAATTTCCTTATGTTAAATTTCCAAACCTAATTAATACAATTTCTTTCCTGTACGTTCACTCCATGATGGCTCAATTAGAGCAGCAGTAGAACTGTGGTTCAATATTCAGGCCAACTTCATAATTGAAAACACATTTTCTTCTCAAAAGCTGCAGCTGGTTTGGTTCTGCTCATGCAGAAAAGGATATAACCTTGCATAACATAGGAAATGAACGGTTGAGAGAGAAGCCAAATTCAATTTCAGTCAGATATTTTGAGGATAAGTCCATGATCTATGGAAGCAAGGGAATGAAAAGTGTGTGTATGTGGAAAGCAGCGTGTTCAGCACTCTATTAATCACGGCCAGCCTGGGTGCTGTTGTGTGCCTTGCGTTAGCACTGATGCTCGTAGGGAGGCTGGAGAGCAGCCAAGCACTCCAGAAGTTAACCTCTTAAAGACCCTGAGCTGCTTTCTGTTGAATAAATGTAATTTTGTGGTCAGAAATAAATGCTTGTGATGTAGCAGGAGCTTTGAAAACAACAGCGTGGCAAAGCTATTACAAATTGCTCTGTGTTGGGGAAGTCAACAGCATACATCAAAATCCAGCGCTCGTGTTTGGGCCCAGAGCCTCCCTGCTTTTCAATGGAAGTCCCATCAAAACCCTCTATTTACCAAAAGTGAATATTTTTGGCAGTTAATTCTCTTTCAAAGTCCAATCTGCATCTCAGTTCTGTTCCCCAAAGCAAGGAGAGGTCATGACCTGCTCTTGGGGTAACAGCAGCTCCACAGTGCTTTCATTTCTTTGTTTACAGAAGTGTGTAAATGATTATTTATTTATTTTTGGCTGCCTTGATTGCAGTTTAAACAACATCTTTCCTGAGGAAGGTGATTTAAATATACTCCAGCATCTCACAGGCTCTCCCTGCTGAGCGCATGGGGCGGCTGCTGCGGGGCCAAAAGCATCCCTGAGAGGAGACACTGACCTGCAGGGCAGGGACAGGTCTGCAGAGACTCTCAAATACAGTCAGAGCCTCTCTACTGAATCCCTTTTTCCTTCCTGGGACAGCTCTCAGCTGTGGGGATAACAGGCAAAGTCCCAAACCTTGCACATCCCAGCAGCAGCAGCAGGCACTGTGCACCTTCCCCAGAGCTCCTGCAGGTTCCTCTCCAACTTGCAGGCAAGTTGTACCAAGACAGCAGAGACTACCAGGGTAACTCTGGGGAGGATCAGCCCAAATCCTCTTATTTTTACATAATTGACAAAGTGCTGAAATTCCTGTTGGCAGCTGGTGGGCTGTCTGTACCGAGGCGCGCTGTGCGCTCGGGGGCAGCGGGAACAGTGGTGGGAAATTCAGTTTATTCAGGATTCCGACAGCACTGGTGCAGCTCACAGGGTCAGGAGTGTCTTCTCATCCTCAGGGAAAAAAAAAGAGAGCTTGAAGTATGCTGGAAGGAATGGGGATGGGAGGGCTGGGCCAGGCGAGGTATTCTGCAAGTCCCTGTTCCTGGAAATACAGAATTATCTCTGCATTTATTACAGAATTACCTCTGATTATTACAGATTTACAATGAGGTTCTATACAAGCTGGTGTCAGAAAAGAGAAGCAAGAGGGTGAGCTCAGTAAAAAGCACCAGGATAGGGGGCATCTTGGTATTTATGCACAGGTGCATTTTGCACAAAGGTGGTTAATGAGCTCCTTCTTGCATAGATTCCTCCACCTAATGTTTTTTTTTTAAAGTACCTAAACAGAAGTTTGGATGATCCATGAGGGAGAGGAGTGATTGTGGGTTCCAGGTCAGTGGGGAGCTGGGGGTGGTGTGGGACAGCCCAGGCTGCTCTCTCCTGGCCTCCTCCCCTTCCTCCCTGCCCCATTTCCCACACCAAACACGGCTGGGCTGGCATGGGCAGAGCTGTTCTCCATTCTTGTGCTCTCACTGAACCTCGAGGGTCAGAACTGGCAAGCTCTGACATCTCCCTCTTTGGTGACAGAACAAATGATTCACTGATCTATTCACTAGAAAGATGTTCCTTCATTTTTGGGGGAAGGATGGGTCCACTGTTCAGAGGTCAGCTCTTTGTTTTACCTTTTTGGCACCAAGAAAATTCACAGCTGGCCTGTGCTGACTTGAGGAGAGAGGCTGGGATGCAAAGTGTAGAATTACAAGGGTTAATAAATAAATAAATTCTTCATTGTGCAGCCAAATTGGGGCACCCCATATCTGGTTTCACACAAGGTTTTTACCCTCCTTAAAATTCAGGTACAACACAATTTGACTAATCACTAGCACCCACACTTACTAATTGGAGTAAAACATTGCAAATCAACCCCATTTCCACAGCAGTCTACAGATCCAGGCATCCCTGGCTGAAGTTACTGGTTTGTGACACAGGAAACACTGTGAGTAAAGTGTCAGAGGGGCTGGGATGTTGCATTAGCTTGGTGTTCAGGAGTATCATTTATCCTTCCATGAGCAAAGTCCTCATTTCCAGGACCAGGCTGTCCTTTGATTTGTTTTACTTGAGCATGAAAAGCACCAAAACCTCCAGGAAAATTGTAACATGCCATTATACATCAGAGTGTATAATATGAACTAATATAGACATGAACAAAGTTAATCCACTTTTACTCTGTAAAGATTGATGGATAAAAGAGAATTTTGGCAACACTTGGCACTGTGAGCCTCCTTGTGCTGTCCATTGCTGTCACTGGTTCTGTGCCACACCTGGTCCCTGTGGGTGAGGGGTTGATGCCCTGGGGTGTCCTTGCCCCAGCTCTGGTCCCCACCTCCTCCCCTGTGCTGAGCCCAGCAAATGCACAGGATGAGTCAGTTCAGCTTGCCAGCACAATGGAAAATAAATTCTTCCTCTCCTCCCTTAGTTTTTGACCGAGTCACTGAGCTGAATCACACTCCCTGCCTGCCCCGTGGATGGGATGGGAGCTGGGTGAGAGCTCTGAAATGCAGAGAGGTGAGGAGGAGGCAGGTGGGTGCTCCAGGAGAGCTCCAGCACAGCCCCTGATCCAAAGGCAGGGTGGCAAACAGGATTTACTCAGAGCTGTGGCTCTGCTGTCAGTATCTGCAGGCACATGTTGGGCTGGGCTGCTTTACTGGGAAGGGAGATCAAAGATTGGAAAAGCAGCAAGAAGCTGTCCTGTGAGAACACTCCTCAGGGGATGGCAGCGTTGTTTGTCTGGGAAAATCAGGATTTATCTGGGCATGAAAGGAAGAGAACATTTTAAGGGTTCAAGGTTGCAGCTGTTTCACAGTAGAGAGAACAGAATTGAGAAGTTGAGGGGCTTGAGCCCTTCCTAAAGCTCTCTGTTTAACTTGAGGTTAAACCAACAAGTTGGTGAGGCAGGCCTGCCCTTCCCAGGCTCTTTCCTGGTACCTGTGTCCCAGCCCAAGCAGCTTTGTTAAACAGATTGGTATTGGATGCACTGGGAAGTCCTTAATTCTGTTAAAGCATTCAGAGCCCAGCTAAAATCCACACCATATGCCTTAAGCAACTGCAAAGAAATAATTTCTTTATAATTTTGCTTCAAAACTGTTTTAATTGCAACAAAGCTAAAAATAAGAACCTCTTACTTTTTCCACAAAATAAATTAACAGGGATGGTGAATAAATTTTTATAAATTTGTAAATTACAATTTTATTTTTATTAATTTATTTATTAATGTGGATATCTCTTGGTATTAAGAAAGGGCAGTCAAGCAAACTGTATTGTAAAGGCTTCAAAGCAAGACTGATGCATTAATAATCCTGCTACAGTCACCATTTGATTCCAAGGCAGTTATTCAAGAATACAGCATGGCTTAAAAGAGTGGTGCTTTAATGAGTTGTTCTCGTGCTTTTCCCTTTGTTTCATATGGTTCTTCCAGCTCTTAATGGTGTTTTGGTAACTTGTGGTAATTGAAGACAAATGGAAAAACTTCGTGATGCAAAACAATACGACAGAAGACGTGTAAGGGAAAAGGGATGGGTGTCTCCTTAAGGCATCCATTTACTAAAAATCAGAACAGAAAAATAACTTCTCTTTTAAATAATTTATTTTTACTTGATAAATTAGTTCCAGATTGTGTGCAGGACAGTAAAAGACACGTTAAGGTGGTTAACAAGAGTGAGATCTGACTTGGAGAACTATGAGGATAAATGGAAGAGCTGGGACTGCAAAGTTCATCGTTAGCACAGTTGTGTGAACTTGTGTTTGTGGTACTGAGAGTAAATCACCAGTGCTTTGGTAATGCCAGACAGACACAGCACTGGGAACCCCTCACAGAGGAGCTGTCTTTGGGATGCTGAGTGCAGCATCCCCATCTTCCAGCTCTGCTGAGTGATCCAGGTGGATCTAAGAGGAGCATCACATGTGCCAGTCCAGCTCAGAGATGTGTTCATGTGCTGATACCCCTCAGTGCAGAGAATGCAAGTGTTGGTGCAGGATGTGCTGGCATCTGGCAGCCCAGCTGCCTTGCAGAGAGCTTCATCATCCTGCTCCATCTTTAAATTCAGGAGCAGAGGTGTGCATCCTCCAGTCTGAGTGCAGTCCATGAGGCCATGCCATGTTCATACAGCCCAGAGCACCCCAGCCCTGTGGAACTGTGCTCAGGAGATTATGGGGCACTAAACAGCAAATTAATGCTGAAATCTCCTACTGCATAAAAACTGACAGATTCCAAAGTAAAGCCACAGGCTTTGCGTTTATCCTTCTGAACTTGGCTGGACACAGCTGAAAGAGGCAACAAAAACCTGCAGAGTTTATCTGCAGAGGCAGATAGACCTGCATTCAGCACCTTCCCTGGGCCAGATTTGTGGTGCATGTGGTGTCTCCATGTAAAAGTGGAGATAAATCTGTGGATTTTGTTGATGATATTTTGATTTCAGCCAGGTGCAGTGGGCATTAGACTGGGACCAAGTGCTCCTGAGCTAGCCTGTCCATGTTCTTGGGGGAACAAGCCAGCAGTGTCAGACAGCAACGGAGAGTGGGATCAGACTATGGAGATCTTCACAGGCAGCTTGGAAGGAGACAATTCTGGAAGGGAAGGGGAGGCACTCAGCCTCCAGGTACCCTGAGCATCAACTCAGGAGAGCACTTGACCTGGAAAAACAAGGTGGATAAAGGGAGGATGGGTCTCAGCTCTGTCTGGCCACAACTCCTCCACGTGGTGATGTTTTAGGGATGAAGAGTGAGATGAAGGCTGTGCTGAGCAGGGAGGATTCCTGGTGTCTCAGCTCTGTTATCTCACTGCAGCGCCAGTGGTATTATCAAGACAAATAGGATGCCAAAACTTAAAAGTGAACATATGTTTATGGGGGTGGTGGGGAATACAGAGGTCACTGTTGTTTCTTTCTGCTCAGAGAAGACATAATGGGGCCTGGTTTAGATAAATTAAGATTTGGAGCTAAGCTCGTGTCAAGACAACGCGAGTGTAATTATAAGTTGACTTCTTTCAGGGTCCCTGAAGTTTTTAGAGCCAAATAAAAATGTTCAGCAAGTTTTATAATGTAGTTCAACTGTTTAATGTGAGCTGATTGCAGCTCAGCCTTGTTGGCTCCTGAACCAATTTTACTTTGATTTGAAAAATTTTCAGTGAACTTCCAAATGTTTCCATGTCATTTCAGTGCTCTGTTTCCTCTCTCTCTGGACTTCATTTATATTTTGCTATTTTTGATGTCTTTTTCCTCCCATATTTCCTTATGCACCTGGGTGCTGGCATGCTTAATTATTTTTTTATTCCAGTTGAAGTTGTCATGGTACTTTTTCTAAATTTTATTTTAAGATATAAAATAGTCGCAGTGCTCATTTTTAGTAGAACTTTAAACCAGACAGGTTGATTTATTTTTTTTAGCAACTAAAACTTAAAACCATATTTCTGCCTAGTGGGATTGTTTGGAATTCTGGTTTTGAATTTGAGGGTGAAAAAAGGTGTAAAATACCTGTGATTTACAAACTGCTTCCTCTGGAAAGTCTCTGATCTCCTTGCAAGATGTTGTTTCAAATCTGGTTTATATTTCCATCACTCTATAACTGGTAAGGAGCAAATAAACCATACCTTCTATAATACTTAGAGAGAATAAAAGTACAAATGCTCTTTATTAAAATGTGGAAAAACTGTAATAGGAAAACAAATCCATCCTGTTATTTCCCAGAAATGGAAGCATTTTAAGTGCTTTGCTTTTCATAAAAGGGGCAAATGAATTTTTTCAAAATACAGTACAGAATCAGTGCTGTAATGCTAATTGTATTTAATAATAGTAATTTAAATTTGGCTGCTCTCTGCCGAGCAGCAGCGAGAGAAAATTGTATGTGGGAACGTTGAAGTCCAGAAGTGTAACATATGGTGTGGTTTGGCCTTCAGAGAGTCTCTGTGCACCCATGAAACAGCTCAACTGCACCAGGGTCCTGGTGGTGCCCCCTCCTTCTCACCCCATCCCCAGCATGGATTGACACATCCCAGGGCCTCCCTGCCTTTGGCACTTCGTTCCACAGGCTCATTTCAAGTACTCCTCCTGTGAAAATGTTCTCTCCAAATTGCTTCTGTTCTTCCCTAACGAGCATCAGTCCATCTGTGAATGCTCAAATTCAGATTATTAAGTGGGTTGTTCACAACCATCAATCCCTTGCTCTGGTGCAGGTTGGATGCTCTGGGAGATTCCTGTGCCTTTCCATGGTCTTTCTTGGAAAACTCTGAAGGAGCAGCATGGCCAGCTCTTCTTGAGAATTTATATCTGCTCTCCACATCCTCCATCATTTCAACATCTGATGCTCATTTATCACTTTTCCAATACCCTTTGATAAGTTGCAAACAGGTCAGGTCTCAGTTATACCACACCTCCACCTATCTCCATAAATGAATCCAGAATCCTGGGGGCATGTAAGCAAAATAGGAACTTGGTTTATTTCTTTAAACACAACCTTGCATTGTGTTGTCTCCTGCCAGCTCTCGCCGTATCTCCCAAGATTTCCTTGCTGCTGCTGCCAAATGCTGCCCGTGTCCTCATTTCCCTCCTTGACCCCTCCTCCCCTCCAGGCCTTTTCTTGGCTTCCACCTTGTGCATTGTGCTTCTGGGTGATTTCTGTGATTGTCCCTGTCTTTGGTGTCGTGGCCTCAATCCTGCCCGCAGTGATCCCGACAAGGCACGAGGCTGATCCGCACCGGCCGCGCTCCCACTGACTCCCCACGTTATTCATTCATCCACGCTGCAGGATTGCCCCCCTCTCCCTCCCCAAATCTTCCCCTTCTCTTCCCAGAGTTTTTCAGGACAAAGCAAACACCAGTGGCAGCAGGGCTGACCCCACAGCCCCCTCCTGCTTTATCTCCCCTCCTTTCCTCTCCGGCCAGCCCGAGCTGGCAGAGCCCTGGCTTGGTCACACGCTTCCCAGTGCTGCAAATCCCCCTCCTGCAGAACAAAATATCAGATACTTTCCTGAAATACAGATACAGTAAACTCTGGCCATTGTTTCTGCCTTATCTACCGAATCAATAATGTAGAGAAAGAATTCAAGGACGTTTTTCAGACAGGGCCTTCCTTTTTTTAGGCCGCGGTGACGTCCGCACCTTTAAATGGTTCCATAATATTCCCTGCCTTTCAAATACACAGAAGAATTGATATCAGGCCTTTGTATCCGCAGTTCTTCAGATCCTTCCTTGCCTTTTATTAAAATATGGGAACGATAATCTCCGTGCCTTTGGTTTCCTGGTTTGGGTAAGCTGCCACAGAGCTGTGTCAGGCTTTCCTGTTTCCCTTTCTGTCCCTCTGCTTTGGAGTATTAATTCACTGGATCTCATCCTGACTCAGTTGGGTTGTTTATTGTCAATATGAAGCAACAGAAAATCCTCTCCGGTTTCTAGTACAAAAAGAAAATACATGTTTACAAAAAAAAAGTTGCTTTGGAATAAGTATTTTATTTTCAGAGCTGTTAAGCTGCCTTTCCTCGTTAAATGGAGTTTTAGATGAAAATACAGACTTAGGGGGGAAATAATAAAATGATAAGAATAAATTCTGAGTTTTTTGTGTGTCACAGAACACAAGGAGAAGCGGGTCAGAGGAGCTCAGGAGCGCAGACTGTGCCTGAGCTGTGTTAGAAAACTTCCTTGCATGCAGAAGATTCAGTTATTTAGTGTTAAGTATCACAGGGTGCTCAACAAGTTCATCTTTTCATCTCCTCACAGGCTTTTTGGAAATAATAGAAAAATCTATTTACCACAATAAAGGCAGAGTGGGACATCAGAAGTGGCCGCAGTTCCGTTTGCTGTGTTAGATCTCAATAAGTGGTAAAGGAAAACAGTTGTTGAGGAGAGAATCTGCCTGGCAAATACCAGGCTTTTTATAAAGATTTAAAGTAAAGAATCACAACAGGCAGGAGTGTTCATGAAAATATTTTGATGCTGGTTATTGGGCTGAAAAATGGACTTTAAATTATATTCAGTACAAATGTAGCACAAACAGTTTTTTAAGACTACTTCTATAGGAGCTGTACACAGGAGACCTGGGTTCCCTTTTTTATATAATTATCAGTTTTACATGAAACTGTTAACTTCGTATTTTTAGCTCTGAGTGTAAGAGTTGTATTGGAACAAATCTTAAAGCTTCTTTTCTCATCTCCCCTTTTAGATTGATGCATTGGGTAAACGAAGCAAAGAAGCAGAGGCAGCCTTCTTGAATGTTTATAAGAGATTAATTGATGTTCCAGGTAAGCAAATTATTCCCTTATTCTGAGAAACTAATGGTTCATGCTTGTGTGAATGCTACTGGGCATTTTTCCTACTTTTAATAAGGTAAATATGAGCAAAGGTTTTGTTCTGGAACTGATATAGACTCCTGTATTGTTTCTAATGGAGAGAACTGTAACTGTGGCACATTTCAGGACTTCTCATTGCATCTACATGTTAATGTTTGTATGAATCAATTTATATTATTATGATACTGTGTGATCTTCAGTAATTTGTTTCTTAGAGGGTTCAGACAATTTTAACAAAAAAAAACCAAAAAAAGCATCTCAAAGCTTTACCAAGAAAAAGCAGTATGTGTACTTTTAAAGGATAGAAGAAACTTTTCATGCCTTCCAAAAAAAACAAAAGAAAAAGCCTTACTGAAAAGTAAATCACTACCAAATTTCAGTTCTGTGCAGTGTAAGTGTGATCATAAATTTTATTCAAAGGCCTTTATTGTATGTGTTTTCAACTTCCCTTTTGTTTGGCATCCAAACTTTCTTTGTTTGGCATTTGGTTTCAGTTCATGTCTTTTTACATTTTGGAGTTGATTTTTTTTATTTTCCCTGGTGGTAAATAAATAACTGCCTGAACAGATTTTTCTTTTTGCAGCTGTACCCACAGCTAAGAGGGAATGAGGAGCTCAAGTCTCCACTGCCACATCTCAGCCTGACTGAGCTGTTGGCACACTCTGTGTGTCATTTTATAGTTTGATCAAAAATTAACATTATATATATAACATTCAAAATACCTCAGCTGGGGTTTTGAGGTGTAATTAATACTTTTAAATACTTTTAAAGCTTCATATACTTTGGCCTTTACTGGTTTTACTGTTTAAGGAGCACATTTCATGTGTGCTTCAAATAAAAATTAATTTTTTAATGTTTTAGTTTAATGATTACCTGGTTGAAAGGTTAGTGTTTTCAGATGCTTAGTCTGAGCTAACAAATATATATTTTTTATGCTTTCCCATTCATAGTTGAGCAGTGCCCAGTGTCTAGTCCCTCCACAGGGACTCACCACTCTTTTCCTGGGCCACAGCTGCCTCAGAAATGTTGTTTTTAGGTTAGTCAGCTGTGGTCTGTGAGTTTTCCTTCACTTATTTCCTGCTCAGAGTCTCAGTGACATCCACTGGACACAGAGCAGCTCCCTTTGGCCACCAGGAGTGGGGATCTCAGAGAGGGTCCCACCATCACGGGCAGTTTGCCTGGCACGAGCAGTGTGGGCTTGGGATGGGCACACACAGCTCTGGTTGGAAAGAAACCTCTCCAAGAAAACATTCCCAACACACCTGCAGCCTGGGAGTGCAGCAGTGTGGGCTTGGGATGGGCACACAGAGCTCTGGTTGGAAAGAAATCTCTCCAAGAAAACATTCCCAACACACCTGCAGCCTGGGAGCGCAGCAGGGAGCGCTGGGGAGAGGCACTGCAGCCCCTCCATCTCCATCTAACTCTGGCTGCAGTTTCCTGCCATAATTTGGGAGCTGAGTAGGTTTGAGATGGAACAGTCTGGCTTTTTTCACGATTGAGAAGTGGTGTCAAACAAGAGCTGTGTGGGATCCTTCGTGTGCTCTTGTGCAGAGGCTTCTCCCTGAAGCCCAGCACGATCACACGTGCTGGGGTCTGAGCAGCAGATCAGACCAAGCCATGAGGAGAAGGCAGGATTTATATCCCACCTATGCTGTTGAAATGGTGAGGGACTTTGTCAGGACTTCTTTGTAGAAGAAAGAATTTTCTCTTTTCCTTCATTTGCAGGAGCAAAATTTACAGCCCTGCTCCCCCACGCCCCAGACTCTCTTGCCCCGCCGTCCCCTGCGCGTGCCTTATGTCACCTGTCACAGAAATATTTCTTTGATATTCGTAATACACATAAAAACTTCAGCCTGGCTGAGCTGGGCGTGCCGTGGAGTCTGTGAGATGAGAAATACCTCCAGGTTTTAGGCCTGTCTGAGGTAAAAGTAAATTCCAGTTCTCCAGGAGAAGCCCAGCCAGTCTCCTGTAGCTGTGTGCAGGCGTAACAAATACTCACAGGTTCCAACACACACTGCAAGGAGAAGGAAAGCAGCCATTAGGAAGGTATGGCACTGGTCTTTGTCACTCTGCTTCATTGTGTTGCTCTGCTTTTTGCCCCTCTCATCCTGTGTAGTCTGTCTGCTGCGTTGGGCAGTGTCCATGGAGGGTTGGGTGGGTATCCATGGAGAGCTCTCCTTTATAAACAGCCATCAGTGTTCATTTATCACACGTGTTGCTTTGCCTCTGTGTGGCTTTACATATCTTTTGACCTGTTCGTTTGGTATTTCAAATATTTAGGTACACTTTTAGCTCCCCAATGCTGCTGTGTTTTCTTTTGGTGTGAGAAGGGAGGGATGATGTTTGGGGGAAGCTATGCCTGGAATGCTGCAGAGTGGTTATTTAGCATTAAGAATCGCTGTTACATGACAAGGGTGCAATTTTATCAGACTTTCAATATCCTTTATAGGACCATATAATAATTGCAGCTGAAGTCTAATTCCCAGCAGCCAATTTTATGGTTCTTGAGGAAAGCGTGTATTTCTCTCCTCAGTAATAATGTGCACACTTTATATAATTAAAAAGGGCTTCTATTTTAATTTTACTATAAAATGATCTGTATTGAAACTCCAGCTACAGTGCTTTATGGATTCAGCAAAGTTTAATGATTTTCTTTCCTGACCTGACCAGAGTTTTCACTCAGGCTCACCAGTAAGGAATTTGTGGGAAGGGTGGTATTTTACTTGTAAATTTTCCTATGTATATCAGGGGGTTTCTCTTTAAAAGATAAAACAGACCTTTTATATATCTCTCTCCAGCTTTATGATGCTGTTAAAATAGCATTATCATTGCTTTGTGCTGCAAAATTTATCCTTCCTAAAGGAAAGCACATGTCAAGGAAAACATTTTGGTTTATGTACATTTATACAGCTGTAATTCTCACTCAGATCATTCTGTCTTGCTTGAGACTGAACATTTTTAATTAATGGAATTAATTTTCTCATTTAATTGCCTTATTTTCAGTATGCAGTACAGAGCAAGGGAAAAGTGAATGCTGCCACATGAATTGCACTAATCAACAAGGTTGTCACAACTTACCTTTAAAAATAATGTGAATATATTTATTTTGAAGTAAAGGGAGGTTGGTTCTGTGTTTTGAGGAAGCCTTCTTCCATCTGTTCAAGATTCCTTTGTCTCCAGTTTTATAAAATAAGTGTATTATGTTAACACCCTTGGCTTTTAGGGTCTTAATTTTGCAAGCACTTAAAGTGAAATTGAAGCCTTGTTGTGTGTTTGGAGGAATGGTGTTGCCTTGCATAAACAGTATATTCAAAATTTTTTTTTTCCTAAATCTTTAAAGGAGAAATAGTGAGCATCTAAAATGCTAAGTATTTTTATTTCAAAAAGAAACTGTGTTCGCTACTTTCTTTTTTTAAAAAACAAAACTTCAGTGTAATTTTCAAGTAAAAGGTGGAGACCAAGTGAATGCCAGGTGTCAGTGTCTGGATAAAGTTGTTAAATAGAATTTTCTTCCTGCAATGGATCACTGCAGTTTCAGCCCAGTGCCACGGTGGATTTGCTCAGTATTTTGTCTCAATATTGCTCCTGTGTAGGCAAAGAAGAAACAATTCTGCCTTTAAACACAAACTCTGCTCTCGGGATGTGGCACAATTAAACCCAGTTGGGTTCAGCCCATAGAACAGGAAAAACCACAGAGTTTTTTCAGCATTCAGTTTGAGAGTGGGGGAAGGTTAATGCCAGCTGTTTGCTCTTGCTTTGGAGGGGCTGTGCTGCCTGCCAGGGCTGAGCCAGAAATGGGTTTCGTTTCTCCTTCATGGGAATTTTCTCTTCAGGAAACAAAACGACTCTCGGGGTGTAAAAAGTGTGTGTGTGTGCTTTTATTGGAGACCCTTCCCAGGTCTGTGCTGTGATCAGATTTGGTGCTATTTAATGTGGGTGATGTGGGTTTTAGCTCAGAGGACCTGCTATCGAAGGGAAGTACAACAAAAAACAGAGAAGATAAAAATAAGACTTTTTTTTTTTAATGTGCCCTGTCAAAACAATCAAAAGCAATAACAGTGAAAGATGGCTGAAGTGGAAGTTTTATCTTTCCCTTGCTCCTTGCCATCATAAATTGCACACCCAGCCATGGGGGCTGTGTCTCACAAAGGGTTTGAAGGAGGAGCAGGCTCCTTCCAAAGGAGTTTTCCACACACCTATCACTATGTGTAGTATTTTACACACAATCCCAGTTCTGCCTTGCAAATTCCAACTGCCCTGCATAGAGCGTTCTTTTTCCAAGGAATTCTTTATTTGAGAAAACACAAAGTTCATTTTAAATAAATGATCAGTAAAGCACAAAATAAGTGTGAAGGAATTACTTCTAAATGCAGAAATTAAAATTATTTGCAGTGCTTGCAAATAATCACCCATTTATCAGCTTTTGCCTTTTGATTATTTAGAACTCATGGCCCTCTCTAGACTTGCACTGCTATTTGGGCTACAAGTAAATTCCATTTGAAGTGTATTTGGTCAGTGTCCTGAGGTTAAAGGTGATACAAGAGAAAAACAGGTTTGATTTTGGATTTGGTTGGATGTTTTTACTTCCAGAAAAATTACCTGCTGCTTATGTTGGAGGTGATAATGTGTATGAAATTGTTGTGTTTATGTATGTCCTGTGCCGTGCTTGGATTTTTTGGGAAAGTGTAACGCTAAGCAGAAAAGTTAATGCCAGGCCTGGTAACAAAGTCTGCATAATACTTTTACAGACCTAGATGACTCATGATGTGCTAAAATTTCAACCTAGGTACCCCCAGTCTTTTCTGTCAGTAGGGAGAGCTGGGTGCAAATTTATGCAAATTTAGGGGGTAATAAAGAGAGGTGAGGGAAAAGAGGTTCACTCTGAAGGACTGTGTTTAAGCACATCCCAAAGTAGAATACTAAAAAGTTAATACTTAGAGTGCTCTTGTCTGAGATAATGGTTGATTGGTTGGCAAAACTGTCTGAAGAGCAAGATCAAGTCATAGTAAACCCTGAGTGTGTGGTACATCAAGGCTGAACAGCACAGACCATTTTTGAGAAATGTTTGGTATCGTTGCAGGGTGAAAAATTTTAGGCAGTTCCTCATTTGTTAATAATACATGTCAAAACTGTCACCCCTTTCCCAATAAAATATGTTGGAATAAAACAAAGGACAGACCCATAAAATGAACAAGTTTATGGTTTTGCTGCCCCAGACTGTACAGGGGAAATGAATATTCATAATGTGCCTTTTCTCAACGTTATAGGGAAAGGAAAACAATATTATAGTGAGTACTCTCAAGGGGAAAAGGAAGCAAAATGAACTTGCTCACAGAAACAGAAGTGGCACAGACACCCCTCAAGCGCAGCAGTCGGGTGTCTTTCTAAACACACTTGAAAATCTGATAAAATTAAGCAGAAAATTGAGCATAGTTAATACTTGAAAGAGTGAAAAGCCATAAACCCCTGTGGCTGCAGGCAGTGATTTAGCTGGTGAGTGGATCCCATCTGAAGCCAAAATCCTTGATGTTTCACCTGCGTGTTCAGAACAGGTAAAAAGAAAGAGTTGCACAAACAGGAAAATCTGGAAGCAAAGTCTGTACTGTAAAAAATTATGGACTGTGAAAATTTAGTGTTCTGGAAATGTGCAAGGGGTGCCCGAGTGGGAGTGAGAGGAACAGTTTGAAGTCCCGACTGCCCAGGGGAGATTTGAGCAGAGTTCTCAGAGGGGCAGAGCTGGCGCCGTTTGGTTTTCCAGAATATCCTGAATCGCCCGGGATGCTGCTCCAGCCTTGGCAGTCCAGCGCTGAGGAATGTACAAGTAGCTCAATAATCACTTCAGCCTCCTTTCCCGTGGGGCTGGAATTCCGAGCGCAGCACAACGTGCAGTTTGGGATGTGTGCTGGCTGAGTGCATGCTGGTAGGGCAGCACTGTTAGTGTTACACAGCTATTTTCAGATGGAGCACGAAGTCCTGGCCAGTTCCCATCTTTAGAGCTCATTCACTTTATCCTTCTGTTTTGAAACCCATGTCAAAATAACTGAAAATAGTTCTGTTACCTGAATACGTGGCTTGAAGTTGGGCTTGTCTGATCACATACTTTTTTCTCTAGTTTTTCTCGTTGAATTAATAATTGGATAAATTCCTTTGTAAAAGCCGGAATAAATATTCAGAGGAAGAAATATCCCTAAAGCATTCACTTTAAAAAATTTATTGTGTGGTTGTCAAGCCCTATTTCATTTGGTAGGCTGGAGGCACGGAAGGAAGAGGGGAGGTGCAGACAAGGGGAAGGATGCAGTGAATAGGAGCAGGAAGAATGTGCAGGAGAAGGAGATATCCCAGCAGATATCCCTACGGAAAGGGGCCGTGTTCACCTGCAGGGTGTCACCGTGTTCACCTGCAGGGTGTCACCGCAGCCCTTCCGATCATTTTGCTGCAGGGAGAGAGATTTAGAGCAGCCCCAAGGCCCGTGACTGGAGCAAAAGGCAGAGCATGCTGGCGAGGGGGAATATTGGACTTTCCCTTTCTCAGTTGCAGGAATGTGAACTGGAATTAAAATAAACCCCAGCTTTCGGAGGGTTTAGTGCTAAGTCTGTTCTGAAGCTTTTAGGAGAAAGAAGGGATGGATATAGCAGAAATGCTTTCAAACATAGTAGAAGGCTCTTTTTTCTTTTGTAATCTCAAAGTAAGAGAAATGGAACTTGAAGTACAAATGTTTTTTCTGTAAATGTCCTTTGCACTGAACTCACTGTATGAGCAGAAATTCCAGTGTCCTGGGCCATTACTAGAACATTAACAATCAAATCAGAGCCTTTTCAGTTGCAGTGGCTTCTCTTGTAACTCATTAGGTTCTTTTTCAGCTGACATAGTGCCATCAAATACTGCCCTACCTATTATGCAAACCCCACGTTTAATATTAAAAACTTTTCTGAGGATTTACTTTGGTTACCGCTTCGAAAATACAGGGAACTGCAGTGCAGTTCATGAAGGAGTCGATCATTTACTCTGTTTTACGTGATTTTTTTTTTTAAATTCTTAGGATAGTGATGCATCTCAATCTGAGCCATCTTCCAGGCAGTAACCATTCCCGAGCTGGGAGATAAATAAAGGGTGTTTTTAAATAATAGCCCACAAGATGTAGGGACCACACTCTGGTAGGGATCTGTATGATTGTGGTCACATTGCCTGTACACCATCCCGTGCTGTTTCATTTAACCCTGCAAGCTTTGGAGAACTTGTGCGGTGATTAATGGGGAGGAAAGGCGCCGGTCTGCTGCCACTCCCCCGTCCCCATGCAGGGGGGTCCCATCACTCTGCCTCTGTGCTTCCAGAGGTCGCCACAATTTGGGATTCGGCTTTTTTTGGGTTTTGTTTTAATTTTCTAGTAAGGAAAATGAGAGTCCCTCACCCTCTTGTGGGCACTTTGAATTCCCCGGTAGAGCCTGCACAGAACGCTCTGACAGCCGGAGGGTGAGGAGAATGCTGTTAAAAAGTGGGAAAAAATAAAAGGAAGACACAGATCCCAGTCCTGTGGGATGGGGGAGTAAGAAAATATGTATAATTCTTGATTGAAGGAAGAACCTTTTCATGGTTTTTATGAAGTGAGGAGTTGGAGAGATGATGAGCTTTGTTTCAAATGGAATTACGGCTATAACTCTTCTGTCCCTGGGCTACCAGAGTCATAGGGGAACGGGAGCAAAGCCTTCATTTATTCCATGAAATCTTTGTCTCAGTCTCTCTAGGCTATTTCAATTTACCCCTGAAATTTCTGGGGAATAATTAATGAATTAATTAAGTATGCTGTGAGGTGTTTGAATATTCAAAAGCTACAATGTAATTATTATTTTTTCTAAAACACATTTCAGGTTATTTTCAGACATGCAGTCTCCCACAAAAGCTGTTACTGCATCAAAAGCTCGTGGAGCTTTTCCGTGTCTGTAATCCAGGGATCATTCTCCGGCAGGAACACTCTGTGGAAAGAGCAGTGTTGCATTTGGGAAGGGAGAAAAAAACTTCCTTTACTTCGTGACCAAAGTATTGTGACAGCAGGGCTGAACTCCTGGCTCTTTGAAAAAGTTAAATCACGTTAATAAAGTTGTGTTTTAGGAGGATTATTATTTTTTCTCCCTCCCTTATCGTTTCGTGTGGGCGTTTCTGGTGAGCGATCACCGAGAGCTTTGCTTACAGAAATTCAGTCGCGTTGAAAGAGACGCGTTGCCTTCCTTGAATTATTTTTAGATCCCAACCTTAGGAAACACATTTCCAGTGATATAAATTATTAATTGCCCCTGTAGTTGTGGCACTGTTTCATAACTTGCTTTCTTATCATTTCCAGTGTTACAGGCCTGTAAATGAAGAGGGAGGAGGGGGGGTTGTTAAAAGGCGAGTCCTTTGTTTTGGAAGAGGCTCTTTAGGAGCTCCATGTTATGATACCAAAGGAATGGATTCAAAGGAAAAGAGAATAGGTTTAATTTAGATATTAGGAAGGAATTGTTCCTTGTGAGGGCGGGCAGGCCCTGGCACGGGGTGCCCAGAGAAGCTGTGGCTGTCCTGGAAGTGTTTAAGGACAGGTTGGACAGGGCTTGGAGCACCCTGGGCTAATGGAAAGTGTCCTTGCCCATGGCAGGGGATGGACGAGATGAGCTTTAAGGTCCCTTGCAACCCAAACCATTCTGTGATTTTGTGATTTCTATGAATGTATTTTGCAAATAAGCCGAGAGCGAACCTCGGGCCGGAAAGAGTGAAGCGCTGGGTTCTCGTGCTATCCCTGGCCCATCCGTGAGGGTTCCCCCGCACGGCAAGACCCCGTTTGTGATGATTTTACAGCGTGTGAGGAGCCCCCGGCACCGCACCGGCACCGCGGCCGCCGCCCGATCCGCCCGCGCTGCGATCCAGGCCGGGCTTTGCCGCTCCCCGCGCCGCGCTGCGGGCCGGGGCCGGCCGGGGGTCCCGGGGGCTGTGCGGGCTCCGGGCGGTCACTCCGGGCTCCGGACAGCCCCTGTGGGAGTCCGGACCGCCTTTCTGGGGATCCGAGCAGCCTCTTCGGGGGTCCGGGCAGTGCCTCAAGGGGGTCCGGGCAATGCCTCGGGGGATCCTGGCAGTGCCTCACGGGGTCCGGGCAGTGCCTCACGGGGGATCCTGGCAATGCCTCACAGGGTCAGGGCAGTGCCTCGGGGGATCCTGGCAATGCTTCACATGGTCCGGGCAGTGCCTCAAGGGGTCCAGGCAGTGCCTCACGGGGGATCCTGGCAATGCCTCACGGGTCCCGGGCAGTGCCTCACGGGGTCCGGGCAGTGCCTCACGGGGTCCGGGCAGTGCCTCACGGGGTCCGGGCAGTGCCTCACGGGGTCCGGGCAGTGCTCAGGGGTCTCGGTGCTCCCTCCCGGCAGAGCTGTCGGCGCCCGTTCCTCAGGACTGCTCTCGCCGAGCAGCACTCCACAGTCTTAGGGTTAAATATATATATTTATATAAATATATGTGGGGAGAGAGGGTAATTTGGCCCTGCGCGCTGCAAATTGAACATTTAAACAATGACACGGTTTTTCCACTCCGTTTGGCAAAACCCCCATCAGGCCTTCGGTGTTGTTGGGGGTCCTCACCCCTCACGGCAGCAGCAGCCACGGTCAAAGGGTTAAACATAAACTTTAAACATTCCCTGTCCCGCAGGAGCTCCTTTTCCAGGAGCCGAGGTGGGTTTTTCCCCCCTCTCCTTAAATAACGAGGGTGGTCCCAGCATACTCTATATCGAGACAGCTTTTCATCAGTTGCTCATCAGCATGCTAATTGCTGTATGACTAATTATGCCCTGAATTCCAGTTGATTTTCTTAATGAGACAGCTGGGTTAATTATGTAATCGTATGATTACATTAGCCCAGAGTGCCCTGGCGAAAAGGAAGGCGGGCGGCAGTGGGATGTCACCGGGCGAGGGGCACGGGGGCAGCCGTGGTCATTTTGGCCAAAATGATCGGGGAGGGCAGCGCTGTGACAGCGCCCGCGGTGTAAACAGCGGGATATGGGATTGTTGACACCGGGAGCTGTGCCTTCTTCCAGCTCACAGGATGGGGGTTCATCAACAGAACTCACTTGGGAAGTTCAGGCACTCATCGATGGGCCTGGTGTGTCTCAGGGATTGAGGTTGGGTTTGGGCTGAGCGATGTGGGATGGGGGTTGGATTATAGAGTCATGGAATATCCTGAGCTGGAAGGGGCCCACAAGGATCATCAGTCCATCAGGGACACGGCACAGCCCCAGCAATCCCACCCTGGGCATCCAGGTGTCCAAACTCTCCTGGAGCTCTGGCAGCCTCGGGGCCGTGCCCATTCCCTCAGAGCATCCTTTGGGAGAAGAACCTTCTCGTGACACCCAGCCTAAACCTCCCCTGACACAGCTCCAGCCATCCCTGGGCACAGAGAGCCGAGATCAGAGCTGCAGGCTCCAGTGAGTGTCCCCTCAGTCTCCTCCAGCTGAACAAACCAAGTGCCCTCAGCCGCCCCTGGTGCGGCCCCTCCTGACCCTGCACCGTCTGCGTGTCCCTCCTTTGTGCACTCTACAGCTTTATATCTTCCTTACATTGTGACACTAAAAACTGCACTCGGCATGGTGGGGGGCTGCCTCATGTAATGCATAGGTTGGACAAAATCAATCTCAGTATTTCTTTTAAAATTGTTTGTGAAGTCAGTAGTTTACATACCTGAACAGCAGAAAAAAAAAAAAAAAAAAAAAAAAAAAAAGAAAAGAAAAAAGGTTCCCTGCCCTGCTGTTGAGAAAAGATTCCTTGTCAGGACATGTGCGTGGTGTGAGAACAGCCTGAGAGGTGTTGCTGTGGCAGTGTCGCACCAGCTCATTTGATGTGAAGTATTAACCGCTATAAAAATCACTTCGCATTTGTAACATTAATTGTTTTCTTGTCTGTGTCCGCTGAGACGTGTCCATCCTCCTCCTGTGTGGGGACAGAAGCTCCTCTGCGAGGGGACAGCGAGGTGTGCCCCAGCAGTGAGCAGGGGATGTACCCAGAGCTCTGCAATCCCTGGGGAAGGAGAGGCAGGAACGGGCTCTGCGGGCTTGGAAATTCAGCGCTTTCTGTTTCTGCTGTGCTAGCGTGGAGGAAAGCTCGTCAGGGATCGGATCCAGATGTGCTGGGCTGCCTGCAAACACAGGAGACAGGGGTCTTCTCTGTGGGTATGGCATGCAACAAGTGGATTAGGGAAAATGAGCAGAATAGGAAGCAAGAGGAAAAAGGTGCACTAAATTTAGTGTAAAAATAGAGATCTCAATCTACTCTTGGGCAGTGATGATCTTGCAAAATGCTTCTAAATGATCAGATCCTTTTTACTCATTTTCTGATTTTTTTTATTTATCTTGTGCCTAGCAGGTATTCTGGAATTTCACAAGAGAAAATTCAAAGCAAGGGAATAATGTGTGATGAGGTTTCCATATTTCAGTGTTCAATGAGGTGATTTTTCTTTCTTACAGACCACAGAAAGGGCATTTTTTTCACTGCCTCTCTCCATAAGCCAGGGCCAGTTGATTTTTTTTTGAGCTGTGTATGCCTGTTGTTTGTGTAATGAATCGAAAGTTTTGGTCCATTGCTTGTTTAAAAATTCAGTGACCTCCTGTTAAATGACATGAAACATACTTTGCAAACCTGGTTAATATAAAAAGGTATGTTTTTCCATGCATGCATGTGTTGGGAAAAGGAGAGTATTTTTATTTATTTTTAATCCGCTCCACTCAGGTAGGAAAAAAACCCATTGTGACTGTAAGGTTTATACTTGTTACAGGTTAATTGGTGTTTATAAATACTCCAGAAATAACAGGTTTTTAGGCTTTTCAAGCTAAAAGAGCACGCTGAAGCTTGCCGTGAGAATTATTTTTCTCTCTGCCCAAAATGTCTTGGTTGGTCATTTTATTGTCATACAACAATTAGTTTTCTTTAATGCAGTTTATAAAAATTAGGTCTAAGAGGTGCTTCACCCGTGGGATTTTTTTACATGTCCTCCAGCAGTATTTGGTGGCTGCAGGCCATTAGTCCTTCAAATAGACTCTAGTGAAGTTTGAAGTTTAATGCACAGAGACTTTTTTTACATTTTGTTTGTTCTGTCACTGTTTTGCTACTTGAACATTAACCTTTAATAGAGCTAAATTAAATATACATGTCCTGATGAATAATTATGAGATTGCAAGCATTTTCATTTTGTACACAAAGCTTCTCAGGGATTGCAAATTTGACTAAAGGTTTAGTCATTATTCACTTTATAATGCCCATGTTATTTTTGTCTTTTAATTCTTTACTGATTTCAGTATAAAAAGCCCTGTGTATTAGGAGCAGAATACCTCTTGTGCATGTCCTGGCTTTATACAACGGGCGTGTTAAAATGAGGGTGGGGAAAAGTGCACCCACAATTTGGTCAAGTTCAGTTTCTTTCATCATGGCACTTTAACACTTATTTCATATAAATTTATTTTACTTAACACTTATTCCATAGAAACACCCACAGCTGAAGCTCAAGATCCCAGGCCTGATAGGATTCGTGGTTCCTGTAACAATTTAAGACGTGGCCAGAGCGAGACAATCCTGCCTTTCTTTGTGCTCAGCAGATGAATGTCCCGGGCTGGCTCTTTGGGGGATGCTGAGCTGCAGCAGTGTGACAAAACCCTCCTTGCAGAGGAAGGTCAGGGACCTCCATGGGAGCAGGGGAATGTTGTGACAGCCCACGCCGTAAGAGGACCATCCATAAATACTGCAGAGCCTTCAGCTCGTGCTACTGCTGCCACTTCAGCTCTCTATTTTATTCCTTACCTGTACCCTCCTGTCTCTGCCACCATAACATTTTAAGTTTGATTTATTATAAATATTTTAATACAGATAATAATAACGAAAAGTATTTGGCCTAAAAAGCATAAATGAAAAAGCTATGTAGTCATAAACTATGTATGTACAGAGAACAGATGACAAGCAACCTAGATTTTGTATTATGAACAGGGTAATGCCATAAGCTGTTGAAGAGCCCAACTAACAAAATGCAGCAGGCTGCTACTTAGAATGTCTCTGAGCTCAACATAACCCAGTGCTATTCTTTTATAAACTATGCAACAACGCTGGCATATTGAAAAAACACACAGGCTCATGCTTAATGTGTTAACAGAGGTACAATAGACTTATTATGTGTTTCCAGAGACTGGAACTGAGGGTGGTCTGAAAAATTAATGACTGTGGTGGTTGAAAATTAAGTGAACTCCCTAATATATACTGTTGTTGATCCACTGAGTTTGGTGTTTAGCATTCCTCAACAGGAGACTAAATCTTTGCAGCCATTTCACAAGAGATGCTGGCGCCCGTAGCAGAAATGTATTCAATAATCTTTTATAAGTCCATCAAACTCTGGAGTTTTCCTGTCCTGACTGGGAAGAAATCCCAGAATAAATCACACGTGCCCATGTCAGGTGTGTGCTGAGAACTCTCTTTACCAGAAGGGGATGAACATCTGAGAGGACATTTGGTTAAGACATTTGGTTAGTGGAAGAAAAAGTGAAATCCAAACCCAAGGGTCGTGGAATTGATTACATGCAGACAATGTTTCTGTCAATTAGAAAAAAGTGCCACTCAGATCTCCATGGTCACAGAACCTGTTTGAGCTCTGCTGTGCAGGACGGCAGAGTTTGCTTCAGAAATTCACTCCTCCACAAGCAGAGGGCTATGAGGGACAGTAGCTGTCAGTGAACTCTGCAGTTTGATTGCTTTTCACCCAAAAATTCTCATTTTGCAATATAAAATGTGAAGCTTAAAACTCTCACATGCCTTTGTATCATGACTGTCTGCACCCAGGAACACTGTCCTGGGGATTAGTGCCAGGATGGAGAAGCCATGTCTGAATTTCATGGAATCACAGAATGGTTTGGGTTGGAAGGGACCTTAAAGCTCCTCTTGTTCCACTCTCCTGCCATGGGCAGAGACACCTTCCACTGTCCCAGGTTGCTCCAAGTGCTGTCCAGCCTGGCCTTGGACACTTCCAGGGATCCAGGGGCAGCTACAACCAGGGCAAGCTGTGCTGGGATCTCACTACCCTCACAGCCAAGAATTTTTTCCCACTGCTGTCTGGCAGTGGGAAGCCATTCCCCCTTGTCCTGCCACTCCAGGTCTTGTCCCAGGTCCCTCTCCAGCTCTCTTGGAGCCCCTCTCAGGCACTGGAAGGGGCTCTGAGGTCTCCACAGAGCTTTTTCCTCTCCTGGCTGAACACCCCCATCCCTCTCAGCCTGACTCTGTATTTAAAAGGAACATTGATAGAATTAAATATTTCTGCTTTTTTAAACTTTGCAGGATATACAATGTGATGAATGTACAGCTCTAATATCTCCAAGAAGGGCCCTGCTGGCACCAAAATGGAGAAAAAACGACACTTGTGCTCTGAACTGCTTGGGTCACAGAAGTGTTCCTGTTACATTTTATTTTACTGTTTCTTTTTCAGATCCGGTTCCAGCCTTGGATTTAGGACAGCAGCTTCAGCTGAAGGTTCAACGCATGCACGATATTGAAACAGAAAACCAGAAACTTAGGGAAACTCTGGAGGAATACAATAAGGAATTCGCCGAGGTGAAAAATCAGGGTAGGTTGCAATTGTATTATCAGCTTTTAATGCACACTGAAATTTGAAGACAGGGTTTGAATTCAGTTTTATTCCTAGAGGTAGACGTGACACTAGCATTGAAATTCAGCAGAGAAAGTGCAATGGTCTATTAGAGCCACTTCTGTGTTTGTGTGTGGAGATGGGCTTTGGGCAGACTCTTTGGATTTCTTAAAAGTTTCATTTACTGTAGCACCAAGTCAGAGTTGTTATTCTGCATATTTGGTTGTAGCCTTCAGCACTGAAAATTACACCTGACTGACGTTATTTGTGACATTTTATAAGAAGCAGTGCTGGTACTGACATCAAGCTGAACGTGGGTGTTGGTACTTGCAGGATGTGCAGCTTGCACAGACAGACACAAAAATTCTGTATTTTGTACCCACATATGAATCTGTACAAAATGGAACTTTTTCTGTACTGTGTTTCTTTATCAAAATGTACTACTGGAGTACATTCAGCATATGCACTTTATTTTTACTCTAGAGACCATCCATAGAGCAATGTAAATACAAGCTATTACTGTTAAATTATTTAAGTTTTAATGAGACTAAAGTACATGAAAATACATGAAAATCTCAGTGAGATTTAAAGCCTGTTGGCTTCAAGACTGCTTAAATTTTCTTGTGATTCAGTTTGCTGCACCAAGAAAAAAAATTTCTCAGCCATACATTTAGTTGCCCATTCATGGGACTTCTCATGTCCATTTTTAATGCCCAGTTCTGGATGATGGAAAGGTAAAATATCTTGGCATTCAGAAAAATTAAGATTTTATTTTATATTTTATATTATGGAACTGTTGCACCCAAGTAACATTTGAAAGCTGCATTAGCAACTAAGTTGATTTTGTTAAATCTCTTTTTTTGCTGAGGGAATATCTACACAGTTAGATGTTTTCAAATATATTTTGTTTTAATGTAGAGGGTGTGACCCCTGGAGAGGACAGGTATCAGCATGCCAGGATTTGGCCTGGACTGCAGGAGATGTCATGTTGGAACTGTAAATGCTCCAAGCAAGACTATATTTTTTGCTGGAAATGTACAATCATTGCAGTTCACTGTGCAGAGTTTTCCTGAGGCTGTGCATCCAGTACATCCAAGCATGACATGGGGGTTCATCCCACAAAGTGGAAAAGCTCTTGACTTGTAGAGTTTTTTTGCTACAACCACTCCTAACTGGCATTTTTGATTTTCCCTGGTGTGCTGGAACTTCCTTCCCATTTTCCCACTGTAGCCTTTGTGTTGTTTTTCACTCCAGCGCCGTGGCTTTACTCTCAAACAGGGATTAATAAACTATCCAGGGAAAAGGCTGTTGTTAGCTGAGGGTGCTTTGATCAGTTAATCTCTTTGTTTGGAGGGCTGGTATGAGCTCTATGGTGCCTGTAAGAACTTCCAAACCTGGTATAAATGGCAGTGCCTGACAAGCAAGGTTGACCTGAGCACTGAAAAAGGCACTTAGTGCCTTCAGCTGTACTGAATCTATTGCTAGGTGCTTAAAGATAAAATCAGATTTTATTATGAAAGTTATGTTTCCCCCCATATTTGTGCACTTCTTGTGTTCATTTTCATAGTTTTGTTTTCTTTTAAACTTAGACATTGAAGCTTAGTCAAGGTGCAATCACGTGCATTTCCATGGGATTATTTTGCTCTCTCTCCATATACCAGAATACTTTTGCAGATTTATATCTGACCTGGAGCAGAGGTGTCCCCAGAAGGGAGTGCAGCATCCTACTGTCTGTGCAAAGGACCATCCTTTGCTTGCTCAGGAAGAGATCAGGATTTGTATGACTTCCCTGATCTCATGGAAGAATTTCCCTTTGCTTAAGAAAAAAAAGAAGTGACGTGTCCTTTTCACGGCTTGTTACTCAGTAATGAGCCTCAGCTGATTTCTGCACAGCCAGCAAAATCCTGCTCCTTCAGGCAGAGGCAGCTGCTTTGCTGGCAAGCATTTTTACCACTCTTCCCCGCTTTTTCGTGGTCACAGTGGCCCAAGCTGGCTTTGGTAGTGCCCAGACAGCAGATCATGTCACCAGCTACCTCCTGTCTGCTTCACAGCTCCCTGCTCAACTCTCAGCGTTGGGATTTTGAAAGGATTATGTGTGCGTTTGTGTGATAGTACTGAGGTTTTTTTCCCCCCAAGCCCATAGAGTTTATTTTTCATATTAGGGTTTGTCTTCCTAGGATGTTTCTGCAGAATATGAAACTTTTCACATCCAAGAGTTTTTATTTTTTCCTCAAGCATTATTAATGGTATCTGTTAATAGGCTGATGTCTTTAACCCCCCCTGCATCCTGGTGTGAGTACTCTAAACTGTGTTGCTGCTGTGAGTCTTCTGGCAGTCCAAGACTTTTTCCAAATTCCATTATTGTTACAAAGCATACTCTGGTGGATGTCCTGCTTTTCCTCTCCGGAGCCCTATAAGGATTCAGTCCTTTCCTGTGGGTGGGATCACAGAGCTTTCACGTAGGAACAGATCAGGGCACGTAAGGAGATGCTGAGCTGTAGTTCTGCAGGTTTCTGCATCTGCTCTCGTCCACTGCTGGGCATGGGGAAATGCAGGAGAGCTCCTTTATCTGAGGCAAGAGTTCTTCAAATTCCTGGAAGGCTGCAAAGGCCTCAGAAAGTTAAAATAGTCAATGTTTGTGTGTAAACCCTGGGGTGGATGACAAGGCAGCGACAGCAACTGGGACATACAGAGCTCCAGTGCCTGCTGTTAATGCAGCAGTTGGATCCCAGCTGCTGGGTTTTTCATCAGCTGGGAAGCAGAACAGAGCTGTATCCCAGATATGTGTTCAATTAGTGTGAGATTGCATCTGTGCATGAACCATGGTGGAACTGCCTCTTAGTGCCTGAGCACAGTCAGGTGAATTAAGTGTCCTGTGTGTAAATGCATACTTAAACCTACACTGGGACTTTATTAATCTTCTCTCAGCACTGAGCTAATTTTAGGCAAGTCAATAAGGTGATATTATATTTTACAATTGATTTTTTTTCTTCTTTTTTAAAAAAAAATCATGTTAGAGGAACCTTCTTCACTCTGCTTTCCAGCAAACTCCATTGATCCTTCTCAACCTAAACACTTAAAGTTCAATTTAACATTTAGGGAGTAAAAGGTCTCCAAAGGGACTCATATCCATTGATTTTGTGTCAGAGTTGAAGAGCTAAAGTTTAAAACACACTGAGCCTACAGGGTAAAGCAAGCCTTGTGTTGTGGAACCACGTGGAGCTGTGTAAACTCATTCTTCCCCTATTGTTCTCCTGCAGAGGTTACAATAAAAGCACTTAAGGAGAAAATCCGAGAATATGAACAGACCCTGAAGAACCAAGCAGAGAACATAGCCCTTGAAAAGGAACAAAAGTTACAAAATGATTTTGCGGAGAAGGAGAGGTGAGTGAGTGTGTGTGTGTGTGTCTGTGTCTGTGTCTGGGGGCTGGGGAGGAGGGCAGAGGTATTTTTCTGTTTAATCTTCCCAGCCAGGACTGGTGGCTGGAGACAGCTCATCCATTGAGTGATTCTGGCGATTTATGTGTTTGACACGGAATCATTTGATACTCAACTTTGCCCAGGAAAACAACTGGGAGAGTGTGGAAGTGAAACAAGGACAGATTGTCTCTTCTCTGTGGTGTGGTGGGGGAGTGTCATGTTCAGGAGGGTGCAAACCTGCTTTTATTCCTCCCTGTCCTCTGTGACACCAATCTGTCTCCATTAGCCAGGGTAATTCCTTGTGTGTCTAAGGCTCTGCAGCCCTGGGCTGGGGCAGATGAGCCACTGCACCCACAACCTGGGCCAGGGATGCACCTCCCCTGCTCCCCTGGGAATGGCTGAGACAGGACATGTCTTCCTGAATTATCCTGGGAAGGATTGCATCTTCCCACATGCCAAAATTAAGAAGGGTTTTCATTATTTACTATAGATTAAAAAAAAAATTCTGGATGCATTTCTGATCTTTTGCAAATGAGCAGCGAGCATTTGAATCTTTAGGTTGGTGGACAAATAAATCAGGCAGGAGAAAACCAAGGGGCAAAGGAGGGAGTTCTTTCAGGCTGCATTCCCTGCATTGAGAATTTATTTCTCCCATGGAGCAGTAGCACTGGAGCTGTAATATGTTCAACATAGCGTGGAAAACCTTCAGTTCATGTGAGCTTTTTAGTTGGAGGGTTGGTTGTTTAAATTCAGGGCTGTGGGGAGAATCCACCAGTGAATGCAAAGCTCTTTTTTTTTTTAATTCATCAATACCTGTGGTTCCTTTTTTGATAAGCAGCTTGTAAGCTGTGGTTTTAACAACTGCAGTTTCAATGTACTTAAAAATAAAACAAAATGGCAGGTTGTGGAATGCAAATAAAAGTGTGTGTAAGAGAGGTTTTGAGGTCTCAAAATACGTGGTTCAGTTTGAAGGGAACTGACGCATGATTCTCGCTATAAATAGTTATTAACCTGGTCAGCAGTGTTGGAGAAGAAATTTGTGCACCCTATGGAGTGCAGGCAGGATGCTGGTAGTTTCATAAGCCATTTCACAATTCTGAGATCTGCAGAATATCCTAAAAGCAGTGTTGTAAAAAGCACGGCTCCTGGGAGATGTTGGAGCAGCTCCTTTCAAAGATGAGTTTTATAACTCCTGCAGCCTGGCCCTTAGCAGAGTGCAGTTTCTGTGTGGCCAGATGATGTAAAAATGAGTTTAACTGAGACAAACAAGAAAATGTTGCCTGTGGACGTAAGAAATGTGAGCATATTACAGTTTTGCTCGTGTTCTATAGAAAATATCACTGTGAGATTTGTTTTGAAATATGAGTGTTTTCTTAAAGAGTAGCTAATAATGTTGCTGCATTTGGCACCCATTACAGCTCTGATGAAACAGCTGCTGCATCTATTCACTCTATCAGTTATGGCAACAAATTCCTTCATTATGACACTAAAATGGAAATGTATCATTCTTCTTGTACTAACTTTGTACAACAGAGGGTGCTTGGTGACAATTTTCTCAATGTGTGTGACATTTCCAAAACAAATTATGCTCAAGAAAACCTTCCACTGAAGTTGTCATTTATATAGCAGTCAACTCTTTATAATGTTCACAGCTTATGTTATGAGGTGGCTACACTGTTAAAATTTTAATAAGTGGGACCACGAAATAGGAACAGCATCTCACAACGTGACAACATTTATGGGTCCCACAGAAGCACCTTGGAGCCTGTGTGGTGTTGGCAGTTGTCTCATTCCAGTTGAGACATGTAATCACTCCATCCCCCAAATCTGAAAGGCACAGATGAGTTGTTTGAGCTCTGCTCTCACCTCTCCTCTCCCTTTCACAGAAAATTGCAGGAGACCCAGATGTCGACAGCCTCGAAGCTGGAGGAAGCCGAACACAAAGTTCAAGCTTTGCAAACAGGTTTGGCCTGGCTTTTGTGACCTTTTCCAGGTGATGAGGTGGGAGGGGAGAGGACAGGGGTGTGTCAGGACTGGGTGTGCAGCAGCTCTTGGCGTGCAGGGAGGTCCAGCAGAGCTCAGATGTGCTTTGTGAATCAGAGCAAACTCTCCTGTTGCAGCTGTCCCTGGCAAATACAGGGACAAGGCCATGGAGCACTCACAGAATCAGAGCATCCCTGGAATTACAGCAGCCCATGGAACTTACTCCATGTGGGTTCTGCTTCCACACATTTCCAGACTGTGATCAATATCTCTACTGAGCAGTGTGAACCCTGTTCCTTGCCTATTGCTATGACTTGACATTAATTGTCATTTCTGCATACTTCAGAATTCCAGGTCTGGACATATTTGGCTTTGTTTACTATGAGAACAGAAGAAATTTTATTCCCTGAACTACTGCAAAAGTATTTCAAAGGAATAAGCAGTTTAGCCAACCTAATAAGAAATTAATAATGTCTAGCTTGGTTACACAGAACCTGGAAAATTTTTGCAATGTAACAGAAATACTGTAAGAAATTGTGGAAAAAGTCAAAACCCTATGTTTTTTTCTAAGCCATAACAGTTTGCCTAGGGTAAACCTAGGGTTATCCTAGGGAGAAGGATAAAGCTAAGGAGGTGTATAGTTTTTTTTTTTTCTTTTTCATCAGGAGATGTACAGCCTTATTTATGACCAAATACTGCTATTTCACTGCTGTAATGCTTCATGTTTATGCCTTTTAGCCTTGGAAAAAACCAGGACAGAACTATTTGATCTGAAAACAAAATATGATGAAGAAACTACTGCAAAGTAAGATCTCTCTGTTTTCTTTCTATGTCTTCCTTCAGGGTATCACTGATTTTTTTGTTTTGCATCTGTCTGTTGGAGAGAGATGAGATGAGGGAGGCTCAGGCATCCAAGTTTCTGGAAAACATGGTCATAATTTGGCCTCCTATGGAGAAATTATTAGTTTTTATATTTTCTTCCCCTCAACAAGACACTTCTGGCACACACACTGCAGCATTCCTGGTTTCATTCTCAGGTGCTTCATCTGTGTATCTCTTCCCCCTGTATATCTCTTGTATTTTATTTAGAAATAGGGCAGTTTCAGAAATAAGGTATTCATTGTGATCTTCCATCCTGGTGAAAACAAAGCTACATTTAGTAAATTATTTCTCTTTGACTCTTAGGCACTGTGGTTCTTTCTTGTTTTGGGGTAGTAGTGCTTGCTCTGCCAGGTTCACCCCTAATTACAGAGAGCAGCATTTTGGGCAGATTTTCCTTGTTTTCAAGTAGAACATGAAGGTAGTCTTAAAAATATATATTCTTGTCTTCTTAATAGCTACTGTTTCCAATTATCCTCTGGTTTTATTAACCATCAGGGCAGGGAACAACAAAAGAGACAGACTGCTGCTGGTTTCCTTTGAACCCTTCATATTTACGGAAAGTTAATAATGAGAAGGAATTCTCATGATCAGCGGGATTAAGCACAAAGAGTCATTTCAGTGTCTGGAAATGGGATGGGAATGAAGCAGCCATTTCAGATGGCTGGGACACTCAGGGGAAGGGCTGGGACTCAGTGTCACCTCCCTGTGCCCACTGCCCAGGGTTAAAAACAGTCAAACTGGCACCAATTTTAATTTCTGTGCCTGGTGAGGATCTGATTCCTCACTGAGGATGTGGGGAACCCAGCTGGAGCTGACAAAATTCAGCCCATGGTAGTTTTAACAACCAGCACTTGGAGTTTAAACACCTTTTATGTCCTTCAGGATAATCTTTCAGGTGAATTTGGGTCTGGCTCTGGAAGTCCACTTTCCTTTGAGCTCCATGTAGGATGAGTTCCATGCAAGGGGATCAAAAGTATTTTTGTTCCCTCATTGATTCATCCCTCTCTAAGGGATGTAAACAAATACTGGTTCAGATGGAGCCTTAAATTCCTGCAGATTGACTTTGTTTTTTCCTGCACATAACTGATGTTGTTGCTGTTATTTCATCTTGCAGTCACTTCTGGGAGAACAGGCAGAGATCAGTGGTTGTAGGCACTGAACCTAATAACCCCTCACCCTTTTTAATGTGTTTATTTGCAGAGTGCTTCATTTTTTAATACTGTTTCCCTAAGTGCTGTAATTTATCTTACACTGAACAAAATGTGTTCTCTAAAATATTTGTTTGCATTTCTAATCTCACTCTTTCAGGGAGAATCACACAGAAATATTTATTTTTTATATGATCTTGAGAATGACTCTTACCTAATTTATATAGAATTACATAAAATTAGTAGCATCTGCAGTAACAAGAATTTTATTGTGTTCTGTAGCAAAATGATTATGGGAACTGGTCTGGAATATAGTGGTCATGGAGCTGAATCCTGAAGCAGACATTAAGTTTGTCCTTTATCTCCCAGACTAATGTACTGTGAAAACAAACTTGTAGGTCCTAATAACAGCAGAAATATTTTATCATTGTTTTGGATATTTATGACAGGAATAGTTCTTGCATAACAACAGTCGTCTGTAGCGTTTGTAGCCCAAATTTTGCAATATGGAAATCCAGAAGAACATGAAAAGGGAACTGAATGTAGACAGTGAAATTGAGTCATCTAGTTTAATTGTAAAAGCTGGGAGAAAGGCTGAAAAAACACCAATAAAAAGGGTGAAAGACAGTTTGATTCTTTCTTAAAAGAAGCCCTCTTTTGATCTAAGTCTGAAAAGCTACTTGTATTGCCAATTTTAATTTTATGTTTTAAAAACATGTGATTTTTATCTTAGGCCAGAATTGTTAGTTTTACAGATGCTTATTTGATGCAGATGAATTAGAGTGCCTTCAGGAAAAAAACAGATAATTGTCAATATTTAAAAGCTAACAGAGCTTTTAAGATTTTCAGTCTCCGAATAAAGCTGTCTTTCAACTGCTTGAAACTTTGAAAATCTTTCAAACAAGGCAGAAAAACCCCAAGAAGCAACAGAAATACAGAGTGAGAAGTCTTGATTATCAGCATTAAGGAGTCTGGATTTTATCTTGGAGACTGGTTGTGGTGATCTGAAAAGTTGGGAGCCATTATGTCAACTTGTTTGTTTTATCTTTTCACAATGTCCTGCTCAAAGTACTCTACATGCAAAGGGAGAGACAGAGGCACAGCCAGGCACCTTCAGATGAGATCAGTGGCTGGGATTAAAATTTCCAGTCCAATTCTGTCATCCCCACGTACAAAATTCCCAGCAGGTGGGTGTGTGCTGCCCCTGCCCCTTCCCTGAGCCCCAGCACAGCCCCGGGCCGGGCACTGAAGGTGTTAATGACAAAAAGAAGTTTATTATGTGCAGTCATTGCAGTCTGTCAGCTGGAATATCAGAAGCTGCCTTTGACAAGATGGCAGGAGCAAAGTTTTCCATGTGTAGGCTTGAAGTAAAATGTAATTAGCCTTTATGTGCAGAACAAGGATCCATTGATGAATACAGCTGGTCTTTGTTTTCTTCTGTCATTGAGTGTGGGAGGTAAAAGTGTTCTTCTTCATGTTTATTAATACAAGATTCCTTAGACAAATGGCAAGCACAGTTTAATATTTGTTGGAACACAGAGGGGCTTGCCAAAACAGTTGTTGTGTAAGAGGATTTCAAGGTTTTCAGATTATAATCATCTCTGGGTTAAATAAATGAATGATTACTCTGCCTTTTTCAATTAAAGAGGCACATCCTCTCTCGAGGCCTGACACTGATTTTGTTTGCTGCCCCACACGTTCCTATCAGCAAACCTGGATTTAAGCAACACTAATGAGTTTGATCTGGAGATTCTATCAGACCTGCAACTGAAAAGCAAACTCAGACTTGAGTTTCTGCAAAATTAAAGAATATTTGGGTTGTTTAGTTTTTTTTCCCTAGTGCAACAGACTTTTCTTTTTCTTTCTTTCTTTCTTTGTAGAAAAAGAAACATTCTGCATACATTTCCTCAGTTTTCCAGGGACAAGCTTTTCTCTCTGACAGTGCTCTTTCACTTCTGGTTTGCTGCAGCATCCAAGCAAGTGCTTGGGATTCCCAGCTGAGCTCCCAGCCAGCATGGTTGGATTCCAGTTTCAGATCAATTCCAGAGCCACCTCTTTGCTCCGACCCCTGCTCTCCCCCAACCTAAATGAATTCTAATTGGAAAAGGACCTTGGGTTGCAGCACATACAGTAGGCTTGTTACATTACTGTTAACATGTGGGTTGAGGCTCCCTGCCTTTGATGAAAGAAAATATCGAATTTCACTGAAATGCTCCGTTTTCACCAGCCAGCTTTAAGTAGTCTTGTGAGGATTTTGGGTACTGCCCACTCCCCCTCCCCACCCAGTTCTGCAATAAAAAGCCTTCATAAACAACACAAACCAGAAAATGTTTAGGTTAAGGTTGTCACTCAGAGCAGCTCTGCCACCACCAGTTTTGTTACCAGTGGATTTTCTGTAAGATTCAGTCTTTTTGTCCTTCTAAAAGTAGCACAGGAATGCAACTGAGAAGGAGCTTTTCATATTTACTGAAGCAGTCATCCAAACAGCTACTTTCAATAACTTGTAGAAAAACATTTTGCCTCCAGTATATGAGCAGAGAATTGTTTTCCTTCCATAGATCAGACTGATCATTATTTTTTTTGGCAGCACAGCTAAGGATGACACAGGAGGACAATGGGAACAGGAGGAGATTCCTGTGGTTTTTGGCTCTTTGGGGTAAACTGTGCTCTTCTTCCACATTATCAAACAGACCTGTCCTTCAGGCATCAGTGTCCTACAGATGTGCTGCTCTGCATGGAAGGAGTGTAGGATTAGGCTTGGAGACAGGGGACCAGAAGTTTTAGAGAATTCCTGAAGAGTTATTTCTGCCTGGAGTTACGTGGTGGAATTTGTGTTGAAGTATTCATGTGAAATCTTCTGTTACATTGGGGAAAAATTCAGTTAACTTGAATTTCAGGGGAATAATTCCCAATATATAGTGAGAATTGAATTATTTACTTTCATTTTTTTAAACAAATCTTTCTTGACTAAGTGCTGGCTGGTGCCAATATATCACTTCTCAAATATTTGTAGTCTTCCATTTTGATGGTGCTCAGGGTCAAACTGAATAAAAAATCAAGTTGTGCTCCCTCCAGCATCACATAATTACTGTGATAAATGGTCTCAAATGCTGCTTCCCCCCATTGAGCCTGAAGTACTGTAGTTAGGGTGGGGATGTTGGACATGGTATGAAATAGCTTCTATTTGCTGTGACTTTAAGGTTTTAAAGTTCCCTATTTCCTGTTCCTTTGATG